>NC_134298.1:7576295-8183795 GCF_949628215.1 Phalacrocorax aristotelis
TAGGAAAGTCACGGCTCCTGTAATGACCTCCCGGCGCTCCCCACAAATATATGCACTGAAACGGGGTCAACCCCGCACCCCAGACCCCAGCTGGCCGCTCCCCAAGGTACCTGTAATCAAAGAAGAGCTCCTCTCCTGCCTGGATGGCCCTCTTGGCAAAGATGCCTATCCGGTGGTCTCCATTCACCATCACAACTGCAACCAGACAGACGATGTCAGAGACGTGCAACCCCAGCTCAGGCTGGGAGGTCTCGCAGCACTTTTGCCCTGCCTGGCCAGCTGCCGGCCCCCGGGCCCATGGTACCCGAGCTCCTGCCTAGCAGGATCGGGGCACTCCCCGGGGGAGCTCCCAGCCACTCTCTAGCAGCCATCTCTCCTTGCAAGGCCAGGGCCACCGCAGAGCTGAGCAGGGCTCTGACCAGCAGGAACGGGATGTGCTGCAGAGAGGAGGAGACTTTGTCCAGGTCTTTGAAGTTCTGCTGCTCCCACAGGCTCAGGGTGACTCGGGACCCTGGAGAATCCGCTGCAATCCCAGAGCTGAGCAGGACCCCAGAGAACCTTCCCCCAACGAGGTCCGACTGGGCAGGGATATCTCACCTTTGGCATAGCAATTGGGGTTCACCGAGTGATTCGCAAAGCGGATTTTGTTTCCTTTGCGGGTGGCGTCAACAACAAAATCTATTAAGAAAAAAAAAAACCAAACCTGTAGTGTAAAGGCAGGCCTGCAGCTCAGGCAACAGAGGGGCTGAGACTGCCCGCCCAGCCGCCAGCCCCCTGCCAGGCAAGTTACCGTTGTTGAGGTTGAAGAGGAAGCTGGACATGTACTTGTCATAGACCTTCCCTCGCCGGTCAGCCTCATCCTGTGAAATAAGCTGGAGGAGGAGAGTACTTTGAGAGACTCAGCACCTGAGGGCACAGGGAGGATCGCTGCGAGGAGCAGTGCTCGCCTACCTCCCGGAAACACCCTCCACCCCACATGCAGGAGCTCACCAGGGCTCCCAGGGAGGGAGCAGCACATACACAACACACTCCTCCACGGCAGAAGGCCTAGAGGTACTGAGATGGGTCCCAAAATGGTGCAAGATTTAATATCTAAATGTGATCAGAGTGAGCCCAGGGCTGTGGCCAGGCTGGGGAAGGGACGCTGTCGCCACAGGACCAGCAGCTGAAGGAAACACCGCCACTAAACGCAGCCTCCGGAGCACGCAGCACAGCAGCCCCGGCATGGGCAGAAGCACTGACCTCGCCACAGTACTCAGAGATGAACTCATTCTTCTGCACAGATTCCTTGATGAAAGTCCCCCAGCCGGCAACATCCGATGGTGCCAGCAACAGATGCTGGAGCCAAGGTGAAAAGGAAACAGTTATGGTCAGTAGGCCCACCACGTCCCAGCACAGAGACCACCCCCCATGCATCAGGCAGGCCAGAAAGCAACAGTGAAGAGCTCTCCACCTCCCGGCACAGCTGCACACGCCAGGGCTAGAGCAGTGCCCAGAAACAGGTATGCTGTGCTTTGCTGCCACGCTCAGACACGTCACGGGGCCGAGTAACTCTGAGGAGCACAGGGAGGCCAGTGTCTACTGGTTTAAGGTGACACATGGCTCCCTACAGACTTACGGATCGTAGCACCATTACACTGGAGCTGTACATTACTTGACACCCACAAATTTGCATCTTTCTCTGAATTTTGGTCTTTTTTACGTGCAGTCTCTTGCCCTGGCCAGCAGAATTCAAGACCGAACCTTTCTCTGGAGTCACTGTTTACACTCCCCTGCTCTCACTCTTCCTCATGTAACTCCCGTCTCCTGATTTTCACATCCATAATCCATACCCCGGATTAAGCACTACAGAAACCTGGGGCGGAGCAGCTTCTCTTCCAGACCTCCTCACTCAGACAGCTGCGGGTGGCTCACACACCCTCTCCCATGCAGCAGGAGCTCTGTTTATCAGCTCTAGCCCAAGGCAGCCCCCTGCCAGCAGTCCAGAGCCATGCTGCTGTCAATACCTTCTTGAGACCTCGCTGGATGCTGCAGTTCTTGCAGGAGACCACCTTGCAGTCCCAGTGCTCCGAAGCCCCACAGGTCAGGCAGAGGTCCGGGTCGCACTCCCGCACAGCCAGGTAGCACGGGCACTGCTTGGTGTTGCACTGGGTTTTACAGCGGCAGCCTGGGAAGCGGTTCTGACCTGCAGTAACATGGACCGCCGTTTTGCACCATGAGGTTTTTCAGCCCCGCAGGAACACAGAAGCTCCTCTCGAGCCAGGAAGGCCCTGGGCAGGTACAGTACTAAGCCTGTCCACCACCAAGGGCCATGCTGCCTGCCCAACACCCTGCTAAAATAAGGAAGGTGCCTTTGTGCTAATAAAGAGCTCTACACCCACCCTGCTCTGGGCAGCAGAGACAGGAGCCCCCAGACCACCTTCCTGCCCCCAAAGTCACCAGGACAGTGCTCACTGAGAACACAACGAGACCAGGTGAGCGTGAGGCAGCCTGGGCACCCAGGAGCTGGGAGCAAATCACACAAACACTTTGTGTGCACAGCAGCTTCAACCACACCTAGCAGAGCACAGACCATGCCCAGGGTCTTTCCCTGCATGGCTGGAGATGCTGATCTGCCTCTTGGGACTAATTGCATGCAGTTTGAAAATAAACAAGTCGGATAATGTAACAGATCAGTACAGAGAATCTTGGAGCCTGAGTTGGCTCCCGTCACCCTGTAGTCCTTCCAGCCCCAGGCAGTGTCATAACCCTTAACTAATCCACCCCTCAGAAGCCCCACCAATGTGGGCAAATGTGGTTATCTCCATTGCAGAGGTGGGAATGGAAGCCCAGACGGGAGAAACAACTGGCAGAGCAGTGACCCAACTCCCACCCTAACTGCTGGCCGCGCACGCTGCTCTCAGGGAACCAGCAGCCGGATACAGACATGCAGGCGAGCATTCTCTAACAAGAGTGCACATCTCAGCTGTTGAGAGTCACAGGGCAGCACGGAACGGTTTCACCTTGGACTTCAGCAGATTGCTAATCTAACTGCTGCAGATGGACACAGCAGTGTATGCAGGAATAAAGCAGGCCTCCAGCACGTCCCAGCCCTGCACCCTCCCTCTGGTGTGTGTCAGGAGAGCTGGCTGCTTTCCTGCCCCATAGTCCTAGGTTCTTCCTTACAGTCAGGGTTGCACTGGCAGAACTTCTCACAGAAATTCTGAGTCATGATGCAAGGGCAGGAGCTGTCGCAGGGATGCTCGGGGTGGTCACAGGGCTGGTAGTTGTACACCTGGGTAGGTGAATTATCTGGAACGAGAGGAGAAGTGCCCGGATTAGAAGCTGCACATCACAGAAACATCTGAAAGCAGCACAACCCGGGCTCTGGAGCAGGGAAGGTGCGAGGCCCTCGTTTGCCTGCAGAGGGCAGGGAGCCCAGCAGCACCCAGCGCACAGCTCCTGCAGACACATGGCTGTGATTACCGACACAGGGCACATGTTTGCTCTGCCCCGAACAGCCTGTTTTACAGCGGGGCTGCACGCCAAACCTCAGCCTCCCCTCTGGCTGGGGCAAGACTGCACCGCACGTACTGCCTCAGCAGGAGCGCTGGCACAGCCCTGGTTCCCACGGCACAGCTGCAGCGGGGCTGGGCCGCGGCACCCCCAGGAGCCCGGCTGGGGGGACTTGACCCCCCACCACGCCGCCGCAGCTGCAGGGCTGCAGAGCAGGACACGGCCATCCCGCTGCGCGAGTCAGAGCCGGGAACTCGATCCCACGGGTGAGCGGCCTTGCAAACCTCGCGTCACGCAGCCACACAAACGCTACCTTTCTTCAGCTGAATCTTCCTGCAGTGTGCGGCCCACAGCCTGGAAGAGAAGCAGAGAGGGTCTGAGGGGATGCACGACCTCCCGTCAGAAAGAGCCGGCCACGACTGCTCAGCACCGCCAGACAGCGTGGCAGCAGGAGATGGGCGACTCCAGAGAGGCTGTCTGGCAGCCTCATGCATTAATAACCATCAGCCAGCCGTGAAGTGGAGAACGATGAGAATGACGCAGCTACAGCATTAGTTATTTAAGGCAAATGCTAGAGCCAGGATAATACTGGACACACTGGGATCAGCACACAAAAAGTAGGTTATAAGTCAGGGAGCTGGGGCTAAGGGTGCTGTTAGGACAGCAGTACCGGCCCTCCCGCAGCTGTACAGCACTATGGCCCGGCACCGTGCTGCCCTCCCCTCGGGGCTGAGCCCAAGGCCGCAGTGCTGCGGAGCCTCCCAGCCAGGGCAGCAGCACTGGGGAGAGAGGCCAGGGGCCAGCACCCAGCCAGCAGCACCAGCAGCCCTGTGTGACAGCGGGACGTGTGCGCAGATGGGAGCCAGATGGGGATTACCAGGAATGCTTTGGCACAAAAAGCAGTGGATCTGGTTGTGTTTTAAGAACAAAACAAGCTTGTTCAACACTTGCCTGTGCTTCCTTTTCTTCTTCTGGGATGGATTCATTAATTCGTTTGTTGGCAGTTTTGTTATAAGTGATTCTTTCACTGCAAACTGAAAGACCTGCCAAAGAACAGAAGCAAAAAGAAGAATAAAGTTCAGCGTGCTCAAGTTGTTTTTATCTAAAGCATAACTAGAGTGTATGCAAGCACACGCGGGGGGGCTCCCAGTCCCTGGACCTGTAAGCAGGCAGTTCTGCCCCAGTTTCACTGACCACGGCTGCCATTGCTGCTCTTGCCTGGGAGACAAGAGCGCCCATCCTGCCAGCATGCCCGGCTGCAGACCGGGCACTCCAGAGGAAGGTAAGAGCACCGGGCATGCGTGGGGCTCGTTCTGCAGCCAGCAGTAGTACTGCAAAATAACAACACTGAACTCCACAAAGTGTTGATGCAACACATTCCTCGAGGTGGTTTGTGGCAGAGAAGAGAAAACAACAGGCAAGCAAGCAGCGGCCAAGGCCTCCCTCCTGCCGCCGCGGTGCCTGCCCTCTCCAGGCACCCACCTGCTTGCACGTCTTTGTTCCCAGCAGCCTGGCAATCGAGCAGAAGTTGTTGAAGTAGGTCCCATGGAAGACACGGAAGAGCGACTCCTCGGCTCCTGTCCACTCGACGGGCTCCTGCGGCGTCTCCACTGCAAACAGCTGGGAGGAGGTTGGACTCAGCTTCTGCTTGGTGGGGGTCTGGCAGCGGGAGTTTGCCTCTGGCAGGAAAGGCAGACATCAAGCCAAACGCAACACGGGAGAATGTGCTCTTACCATCACAGTTCCTGAGGGCAGTGGTCCCCCGGAGGTGCCCGACACCCTGCCTTGCTCCAGCCCCCACACCTCCCAGCAGCCCTGCACCACAGTCCTGCCTCTAGTCAGGCAGCCCAGCACTGGTTGGGACGCTGGCACTGGCCCCCTCGCAGCAAGGGAGCACCAGAGCCACAGTGCCACCTTCCCCTGCTGGGGCTGACCCAGGACAGAGTACGGGAGCCCTCTGCCCCACCAGGAGCTCACGCTGCCCTGGTCACCACGGCTTCCCCTGGCGCAGCAGGAGCAGCTCAGTGCTTGTCTGCCGCACCGAGGAAGCACTTGCCCCTGGCAGGCCCACAGACAAGCCCCCGCCTTGACAGTTCCCAGCCACTGCTCTGTGCTGCAGCAGGGACAAGCGCACGGACTGGCACTGCCCTGCCAGGGGCACTTCCCTTGTGCACAGACAAGTAGGGTGTTCAGAGCCGAGGGCTCTCAGGTTTGCAGACCCCAGCAAAGCTCTTGCTTTGCCTGGCAGCATTCCTCCTTCCTGGGTGAGGGCACTGAATCCCACAGCAGAAAGGGTAATGCCTGGTGTCCCTCACGTTTTTCTTAAGCCCAGCTGTAAACACTAACTGTTTGCTAACTCCAAACTCCATACCCTGGCGCGGGACGCAGCGGCAAGACAGGGAGAGCCCCCGCTGCGAGGTGCCACCTGCCCTTGCCAGAGGGGAGAGGGGTGTCTCTGGAGTGGCATCGTACCCGAGGAGCTAGAGGCCCACTCGTTGCCCGTGTCTCGGTCGCTGTCGCCCTCCCTCGTCTCAGCGACGGCGGAAGCCGGGGTGCTTGAGCAAGAAGCACCCACCACGTGGTGCCTCCGGCGGCGCCGGCCTGAGCACTTGGACCTGGGGTTGTGCAGCGCAGCAAACTCCTTGGCTCCTTCCTGCAACCAGAGCAGAAGACAAGGCAGGTGGCAGATGACCAGGGAACACAGAAAGGCTTTTCCTTTTCCACAGGCCCTGGGACAAGCCCGGACGCCACCAAGGTGGAAGACCCGCCAAGCACAGTCACTTCAGCGAGAGCCAAGGCCCTGCCAGCTGCCTGCACTGCACTCCCACTTTGCTTCCTTCAGCACTGCTGGCTGGTCAGAAAAGGCTCCCTGTCCCTGTCCCTCCAGTCCTCTCCCCTGCCTCTTGCCCTGACAATGAAATTCTCCTGGCCTCTTCCCCTGCTCCAGCCCTGCAGCTCCCCGGGATACCCCATATCTCAGCCAGCTGACCAGCTCCCACCCCACCAGCGCACCCATCTCCCTGCAGCCAGCTCTTCCGATCTGCAGCTCTCATTCCCAGTAACACAGCTAGGCTGTATTTCTGAAAGGCCACTTTTAAAAGAGTTTGAGCCTTCCCCACATATGCTAGATTCCTTCCCCAGCATTTTTAACCTGGGCTTAATTTTTCAAACGCTGCACTGAGTCCAGAGAAATAATTTGTCACAATTTCCCATCTGCTAGCTATGAAATCAGTCTTCGTTGGAGATTTGCTAAAATATGCATCCGGTAAGGTCTGTATTTGGATTCATGCTCCCCCAAATCCAATGACGCTTAGAACTAATTCTGAAAAATCATGGAAGTTGTGAAAAGGACCCACAGAGTTCTGCAGAGCAGGGCTGGCCAGGCCACTTCTCTCGTGGTTTCAAAAGCAGCAACGCAGAAACATACCAGCCAGAGGAAACAGTCTGCTCCGCAAGGATCTGGCTCGATCTTGGTCTCTCTATTCTTTCGTTTGTACACATTAGGAGTAGCATGAAAAGCTGAAAAAATAATAGTTATCTTTACTATTAGCATCCTCCAAGGGTCTCCCCCCACGCTGCAAGGGACAGGGGCAGCACGGACTCAACGAAGGTGAGTGGGAGCCTGAGGCAGTTGGCAAGAGTGCCTGAGCAGCTCTCCAAGCAGCGGGGAATGAGGCAGCAGGACCTCCTGGCCAGCCCTGCTCCAACCCGCAAGAGGAACTCAGCAGCACTGGGGGAACACGTGGGAAGGAGAGGCTATAGGAAAAAGATCTGCTTTCAGACTGAAAAAAAAGACCACATGACCTTAATATTATATCTTTTAATAAATAATTCACTGGAAAGAGTCCTGTGACTTTCCAAAGAAGACCTTAGACCTGGGAAACAGCAGCTCCAACAGCTAACCAGTATCCAAAAGGCTTTGGCAGGACAAACCGCAGGAACATGACTAAGATGAAGCTGTAAGATCCAGTGAGGCAACAAAACACAGGGGCATGTCCAGACTTTGGAAGTGAAATATTCATGCCTTTCCCTGATGAGCTTCTGCAAAGCAAGGGTAAAGTCTAGTTGCAGCAGTATTTCTGGCACGAACTGCCAGGAGGCTCGAACGCAGCGTGCTGAACAATGGTGAGAAAGAGGGGACGGCCACGCAGGTCGGTTTACCATCCGTTTGAGGAAATGAGTGGAGCTGTCTTTACAAAAGGCTTCTGGGCACCTGTCAGCTCCTAAGGCTCCACTGCAAACTCCGGGGAGGCACCACCCTCTAAAGACTGCAGCACAGACACTAAGCAAGGCGTACAGAGGTATGAAGCACTGAGGAAAAATGAGGAGAAAAGGGCTCTAGGGAAGCGTCCGGCCAAGACTGCACTTACGATGCAGAAAACAGTCGTATTTGAAGCAGCGGCGGCAGAAGAGGGTGTGGAAGGAGTGCAGAGACTGCTCCCGCTGGACCGACTTCGCACATGGCCCATCTATGTTGGGAGTGCACTGTGGCGGCAGCACGTTTGGGTCCGACACTTCCGTGAGCTCCCGGTACCTATTTGAGAAACAGAAACACCCACATACGTGAATGCTTTCCTAATTTGGGACATTTTACACGACTATGTTGCTATCTGGGCCAGTAGGACTCTGGCCCAGATACCCTGAGGCTAAACTAAAGTTTCTAACACTCAAAATGCACTCTGCTCATGCCTGCAGCCAACTGAGCTCTACTTTCTGGCCAGAGCACAGTGCTGTTTTCTGAAATACAGATTTCAATTGTTGCTAAGAAAGGTAACAGACAACTTAAGTAGAGATCTTCTACCTCTCTTTCATATCATCTGGGAAGCCGTATTCAGGAAACATAGAAGAAATAGCAGTGAATATCATGTCATTTGGAAACCGCTTCTTTGAACACTTCTTGTTACCTAAGAAAAATGAGAGAGACAATTCCTCAGTTAAGCTGGATGTGAATGTGTCTTTCCTTCTTCCACAGACAGCGATTCCAGTAGGTGTCCAGGATTGTACTTTAGGAGACAGAAGTGTAACCCCACATACAGTGGATAAATCTGTTGCCCTGCAACTGGCTAAGGCACATGCAGGTGCAGTACGCTGCCACTTGCAAAGTAGCGTAATGTATTGATGGAAGTACCAACCTTTTCCTAAGGACTATTACTATTTATTTTTACCAAGACAGGATTTGCAGACAATGCTTTTCTACATCTGTGAAAGGCCCCAATATTTGTGCTACTCGTATCATTATAAACCAAAGACAAAGACGAAACTACCAGTCAGCATTCCTAAGGTCATGCAGGACACATGAAAATCCCACAAACCAGAGCTTCCTCTATGCAACAAGAGCTCCAGGTGGCACAGGAGAGGGAAGAACAACACTAATACATGGAAAATGGGTCTGGAAGGGATTTGAAAAGGTCCACCTCCCTGGCCTGCAGCAGAATCACACCTACCTGCAAACTTACTGACAGGACCTTGTCAGGCCGGCACTTCAAAACCTCCAAGAGCAGAGATCTCACAGCCTCCTGAGATAATACCCCACTGGTTTGCTAATCTTACCATGAAATGGTTTTCCAGATGACTCATCTAAATCATTCCTCACCGCACTTTAAGCTGATGACTTCTTATCCTGTCCACAGGGGACAAGGAGAACAACCGCTTTCCCTTCTGCTTCCGACTACCATACCAGAACTTGCCAAGCTGGCTTCTGCCCTTAGCGACACATTAATAACCAAGAGCGATGCCAGGAGAGCACTGGCCAGCTACTCAGGCAGGGCAGGATCAAAATGTGTCCAACACAGCCCCAGTTTCTGTGGCCAAACCCACCTTCCACTGCAATTCGCTTTCTTTTCCTTGTGACTGGCAGCTCTTCTTTCCCATCTTCCTGTTTAACCTCAGAATCATTGTGTCCCTCCTCTTCCTCGTCCGAGTACTGATTCAGGGCGTTCACTAGCTCCAGGAACACAGCATCGCTGATGAGGACTGACCCTGAAATCATTTCTGAAACACAGAGATGTCAGCCGGTTTGTGGGTGCACCATCGCCCCTCGCGCTCCTCACAGAGGTAAATCACAAGCCAGCCACCTGGCAGTGTTAGCAGCTGGAACCTGCCTCGCAATTTTGTAGGGATATGTGGGATTTTAATGCTAGAGTCATAAGAGTGGTGTATATTTTTTAGCAATCTGAGGACAGGCTATACCAGAGTCTTCCATTGCCTTCCTCCCTCCAGGCAGAGTTTTATGATGAGGTAGGCAGCACTACAGGGAAACACACTGGCTTTTCATTTCTGAAAAGACTGATTAAGGTCTTGGCTAAGGTCTCAAGCAAAACAAGGTTGCTGAGCTCCTCTTAAGCTTTAGCACATTTTTCAGCACCCCAGAGCACTCCTGTGAACCCCCATGAACAAGAGCACCGGCTCCAGAACACCCCAGGCCTGGAACGGAGCAGGGTATCAAAAGGCAGGACTGCGTCCTTGCGAACCACAACAGCAGGCATGTTCCTGGTTTTCTGCTCTAAGAGCTCCCACAGAAAAGCTGGTTACTGCTGCCACCTTTTGACTCCTTAACTATTTTGATGTGTTATCTGCAAGAAACCGAATGGACAGTGCTGACTGCTCCCAGGTTACCTTCCTCTCCATGAACCTTCCCGTCATAGTTATTAATAAGTTCTTCAATGAAAGTTTCATCTTCTTCCTTCACCTCGTCTCCCATGTAAGGGATATTGCACAGAACAGTTTCATCCTCCACCTGAAAAGAGACCAGATACGATTCAGAAAATCGCCGCTTGCTGATTCCCAGCCAGGCTGTGTGTCTGAGGCTGCTCCTCTCCCCTCAGACCTGCAGACAACACAGCGCAAAGCAAAGGTTCAGCCTCGCTGGGTGCAGTTTCAGATGCCTCATGACCGACATTTCATTGTCAGCCCATGCCAGCAGCACAACTCTGACCCCTGAAAGTGCAATTTACTTTAAAAAATGAAGAGCTGTGCCTCCAAGGCTTACAGGAACTCAGAAGCACACACATTGCCAAGAATAATAAACAGCCGAGAGGGTCAGAGAGATTGTGTTCAAGGCAGAGTAGAACTGGAACAGCGAACAGCAAACCAACCAGTAACTCGCTCTCCGAGGAACACAGCCAAAGCTGAGGAGCATTCTTGCGTTAACCACAGGCGCAAGGACATTGGACCGCCATTGCCATGGCACCACTGACCGACTGGTCGCGTTACAGTTGCTGGTGTCACACTACTCCCCCAGTCTGCTATGGGAGGCTTCAGAGAGCCCTGCAGGTTGCAGGAACACACCCACACCAGGCAAAGAGCCAGTCTAGCCGCCAACCACCTGTTTGTTTAACAAATAATCTTAACTACGCCACACCAAAATGCGCATTTAAATCGCTCCCCACACTACTGTGGTAGAGGAACTGATCCTCAGCAGCATCCTTACAGAAAGACCAGCAGGGTAATCCAGTCAAAAAGAAAAGGATCTGCCTAAGAAATTAAACACTTAATTTAAAAGGGAAGAAAAATCTTAAGGAAAGAAACAAACAAACTAAAAAGCCCCAAAACATATTTACTCCTTGAATCCTGTGAAATAACAGTGGCCCTATCAAGGGGTCAGGTGTAAAGGAGAGACTAGCTCGATAAGACAGTGTGGATACAAGATTGTTTTATGGTATTCAACAAAACAAGCAACTAAAACAAAACTTTCCACCATTTCTCAAGCAGACATCACTGGAAACAAGTGGGCTGAAGAAGGTATAATCGCTCCACAACCATGTAACAATAACATACTGATGGCACCAAGACCTTGTGCCCCAGAGCCTTCCTACATACCATGAAATTCTGCTGAAGAGGGGACCAGGAGTACATAATGGGCACCAGTGCCACCGTGTTCAGGGTCCTCATGTACAGCGTCTGGCTCGGAAATCCCGGGAAAATGCTCTCAACAGTACACTGGAATACGAGTACAGAGAAAGGCAGTGAGGAAACGGCTGCGGGAGGTGGCCACAGCCAGAGGGAAATTGCAATTCAGGACAAACGCAGTGAAGCCCTGCGTTCATTCTTTGGGACTCCTTCACAGGAAAGGCCTTTGGGTTTGGGTTTTTTTTCCCATTTCTGCATTCCAGCAGAGTGCGAGGCATGGCCTGACACTGACATAGGACAGCACACACAAAAATGATCCCATATCCTCACAGCTCCCTGCAAAGCCCTGGTTCTAGCCCACCCTTGCGGCTGCCATGCCCCTTTTCCTCTCCTCACCTGTTTTAGGAATGGGTGCCCGCTGACTGGCTTCATCAATTGCACCGGCTGGACTCGAAGCTTCTTCCAGTCTTCATTCAGAATTTGAGTCTTTTCATGAACCTTTGCAAAGTTGGCCACAAACAGAGCCTGCAATGAGAGAAAGCGGCACTTGGAATTTAATAAATCATGTTGAGAACACTAAAACCCCTCCTGAGGTTTTGTTTCAAGGATCAAAACATACGCAAGGCACAGCATTGCAAATTGATGGTAGTCATTAGAAGAAATTCTAACTAAACTCAGCATTAGTACAAAACTGCGTTGAAAGTCTACCCAACAGCTTTTGACAACTCCTGATCCCAGCTGACCTCCTCTAAAATCCTGCCTGCCAAGGAGAGGAGCATCAGAGTAAGTCATCTGAAACCCCCCAGCACTGAGAAGGTTCAAGCACAGAGGTACTTTCAACAAGTGGAAACGAGTCCTCTTGCTGCAGTTATGCAAGCACTCAGCCAACAGACTTCTCTGCCTGTACAACAGACGCCGACTGCACGGCTCCAGGCTAATAAAGGCATGTGAGGAAAAGTAGTGTTCCTCAAACTTATCCAGCTTATAGCTTTGCAATTCGCAGGATGACGCACCCATCCAACAGCTCCTCAAACACCGTAAGGTAAAGCGAAGTCTTTAGCAGATATCCTTTCAGCTAGAGCTACCATCGTTACGTCTTTACCTTCGCTCCCATATTCGCCTGAAACCTCTTGAGCTGCCGAAGACGCATATATTCAGACTTGACTTTTCTTTTCCAGTATATAATGCACTTTGATGTAGGAGGAGTGGCGATTTCCATTTTTCTATAAAAACACAGAAAGAATAAACATCAAACAATGGAGAGCTTACTCCTGTAAAGTACTATTAGAAAAAAAAAACCACAACCCTGGGGACTTTAACTACATCATAGGCTTCAAGTAGGAAAAAACAACGACGCCAACCTGCGCTAGCCCTGTTTACGGACAGCCACGGCACAGAGCGCACCGAGGCACCGCGGAGGGGCGAAGCGTGCTGACCAGGACCGGGACCGGGCCAGCCCGAGCCGCGCGGCCCCTCGGCGGGCAAAGCCTTCCCGCCCGCCCGGGCAACCGGAGAGGCGCCGAGCGGCGGCGGCTCCCGGGCCCCCGGCCGGGCTGGCATCGGGGCGCGGGGCGCCCCCGGTCCCGGTCCGGCCCCGGGCGGCGCTGCGAGCCCGGCCTCGCGTAGCAGCGGCACTAGGAGCTCCCCCCGCCCCGCGGCCGGGCCCGGGCGCCTCCCCGCGGGGCCGCACGGCTGCGGATGCGAGCGCGGGCCCGCGCCGGGGACCGCAGCCCGGCCGCGCCGGTGACACGCACCGGAGCGGGCCAAGGCCGGCCGGCGCCGCTAGAGCGGGGAAGCGGGTCCCGGCCCCACCGCCCCGCGCGGCCGCGGCCCGCCCAGACCTCAGCCAGCACCGCGGGGACCCCGCAGGCCCCCGGGGCTCCCCCTGCCTCCCCCGCGGCCCCGGCCCAGCCCCGCCCCGCCCCGCACTCACTCCTCGGCCATCGCGCCGGGGGAGGCCGCGCGCCCCTGCGCAGCCGCGCCTGCGCCGCGCCCGGCCCCGCCCCCGCGCTACGGCCCCGCCCACTGCCCGGCCCGGCCTACGTCTCCGCCCCATGCTACAGTCCCGCCCACAACCCCGCCCCGTTACGGCCGCGCCCGCGGCCACGCCCCCGTTCCGGCCCCGCCCACAGCCCCGCGCCGCCGCCGGTACCGGTCGGGCCGAGGGCGCTCGGGGTTTTCCCGGCGGGGCGGCGAGCGCGGGGTGCCCTGGGCCCGGCAGGCAGGATCTCGGCGGAGCCCCGCGCGGCGGGCCCGTTTCAGCCCAGAGAACTCGCCCACCGGCTGCGGGGAACGGGCCGAGCCCGGCGGCTCCGGGCCCCGTGCTCGCCCACGCTCGGGTGCGCCCGGTCCCGTCTCTTCGCGGGCTCTCCCCGACCCGAACCTCCTGCGGGCCCGGCCCGGTCTCGCGGGAGGCGCTGGGCGGGCAGCGCCCGTGCCCGCCTCGGCTCTGCCGCCCCCCCGGGCCCGGGGGCAGCCGGGGCCGGCGGTGCCGCGCTTCCCGACGAGGCGCCCCGATGGGCCCCGCTCCGGTGGCCGCGGCCCTTCTGTCCCCGCCGCCGGGGCCGCAGAGCGGGCAGGGACGGGCCCGGCGCCCCGGGGGATGCGGGTGCCGCATCGCGGAGGGGCGATAGCGGGGCTGGTCCCCGCGGCCGGGCGGGCCCGGGGCTTCCTGCGACGGCGCCGGGCAGGAAGCAGCTGTTGGCGACGGCCTTCCTGCTCCGGGGGCCCCGGCGGCGAGGAGCGGGCGGTGCTGGGTCCTGGCCCGGCCAGGGCCCCGGTCCTTCCCCGCCGCACGCCGTGGTGCGGAGCGCCGGGCCGGGGGCTGCCCCAGCTCCGCGCCCCCGGACGGTCCGGGCTCCGGGGCGCCGCTTCCCGGCGGGGCGGAGCGGGGGGCGGGCGGCCCTGGCGGGGTGACCGCGGGGGACGAGCAGGGCCGGCCTGGGCCCGCAGTCCCGCATCCTGCCCTGGCCCGCATCTGATGCCTTCGGAGCTTCGCTGAGTCAGTCGGGGCGGGATCCCGGCGTCCCCCCGACCTTCCCGGGCATTGGCTCGGGAGCAGGCGGGCAGCGCTGGGCCGGGCCGGGGGCCGGGATAAATCCCCGCACGCAGCCCCAGCCCGGCGGCAGCGGTCCCGGCGGCGGGAGGATGCTCCTCAGGGTGCGACTCCTCTACTGCCTGCTCCTTCCTCTGCTCCAGCGGGGTAAGGGCAGCCCAGCTCTGCGTGGTGTGGCCAGGGGGTGGCAGCCAGGCCTGCACGGAGGCATCCAGGGGGTCGGGCACGGGGTCTGGCTAGGCAGCGAGTCCCCCCAGGGTCTCTGTCCTATTTCTCCGCTCCTTCCTAACATGTCTGTGCTGGATGGCAGCTCACCTGGACCCTCCGGCCTCCCCTCAGAGGATGCTCTGGGCAGGGTTTGCCATACGCTTCCCTGTTCATGGGACTGGTGTTTGCTCTTCTCCGGTTGCAAAGGCCAAGTCAGAGCCAGGAGGCTCCTTCTCCCCTTTCCCTGGAGTGGCATGCCATGGCATGGCATGCTGGGGCCACTCTGGCTTATGCCCCAAAGCTGGGTGGGCACTGGGGCTGTCCCTGGCTGCGCAGCCCTGGCACCCTATGTCTCCTTGCTGCAGGGCGTGGGGACATCGAGTATGGGGACCTCAAGGATGAAGGTAAGACATTGGTGCCATTGTCCCAGCACGGCTCTAGCCCAGGCTACCACAGCATCACCATGGCTGTGGGCTCTGCCGCTGGCAGAGGCGGTATCTGCACCCCCCGGGTGACAGGGCCCTGCCCTTGTGCAGTCCCGCGGGTCCTGCCAGTGCCAACGGCACCGTCTGTACTTCCAGGTCTCTACCTGTACCTGGACGAGGATGGTGAGTAGAGCTACCCTCCTGTGATCCTGGCTGTCCCCCCCATCCACCCACAGGCCTCGATGGGCCCCGTGTGATCTGTGCTGGGGCTCACAAGAGCCCAGGTCCCAGCTTGGCTGAGCCCACGGGGACCCGTGGCCACAGGCAGCCCCAGGGTGGGACCCCCAGAGCTGTCTGTTGAACTGCACAGCAAATGAGTGCCTCGCCCATGCCGGGCAGAGCTGGGAGTGTTCCCCAGGGGTGACCCCAAACAGCCACCCCAAAACCGGGCTTGGGGGAGAGCTGGGAGCAGGGTGGCATTCCAGTGTCTGGCTGGTGCTCTGCAGAACCACCGGAGGTGCTGGGGGGGCCAGCCCGCTGCCAGGACACCTACCAGGACTGGATCTCCCTCTACTGCTGGGCCCCCTTCCACGCCACCCTCATGGCCATCCCCGAGGGCAGCCGCTGCCACTGGGACCAGATTGGCAGGTGGGTTGGCGTCGGCCCTGGTGGTCGCAGGGTATTTGTGGGGCGCTGTGGCGGACATGTCCCTGTCCTGGCAGGCTGGCCTCACACCACCCCCTCCGCAGCATCTACAGTGTGCTCTCCGGCTGCACCCAGCTGCTGGCCCAGCTGCTTTCCTGCCCCTGGCCCAGCACCGTCCTCGATGCCTTCTTCCTGCAGGTCCACGCTGAATACTTCACCAACTGCACGGGTGGTGTGCCCCCCAGGCTGGGTGGCTTGCCCCCTGGGATGGCCATGGCTGTGGCTGTGGGGCTCAGCTGCCTCGTGCCCCTTGCAGCTGCCCTCACGCTCCGCAGAGCCCGGAAAGGGGCTCAACCCCCAGCGGGCAGCAGCCTAGCCCCTGCCTGCCCCCGCGCCTGCAAGTGGCCACAAGCAGCCCCCTTCCCTCCCAGCACTGGGAACTAACGAGCAGGACGAGTGGGCTGAGGGTGAGGGGGACAGTGGGGAGCAGGGACAGGGGTCTGGGCGTCCCTGGGGAGGGACTGGGTCCTGTGGCATGGTGGGGGGAGGCTAGGCCCAGGGCTCCAATGTCTCCATCTGCTCTGAGGGTGGGGAGCATCAGGAAAAGGGTCCTGGGCGCCAGGGTCCTGACTCTGCATGGGCTGAGCCCCTTCTTCAGCACCCCGGGGTGGGGGCTGGCAGGGAGCGCTGGGGATGCCAGGCTGGGGCTGGGGAGCCCCAGGCCTTGGCTGGCAGCCACCGTCCCACCCCTGCCCATCCCATCCCTGCCCATCCTCTCCAGATGCCCCAGGAGGGGGGCGGCCGCCCCGGCCCCGGGGCCACGCTGAGATCATTGGGTGTCTCCCTGGCAGGGGCTCCTGCCGCCCGGCTGGAGGCTCCAGCGGCTCCAACAAAGAGCAGGACCAGGGGCTCCAACCCTGTGGCCCCCAGAGCGCCAGGGCCTGATGGCTTCCAGATGCGGCCGTGAAGGTCCCGTGGTGCCCTGGGGTGGCGGCTGCCGCAGTCCATGGAGAGTCAGGCGGCTCTGCCAGACCATTTGCAGGGGAGCATGAAGCCTGGGAAGATTGTCTTTCTGCATCAGGGAGGGTCCCTCTGAGCTGCACTTTATCGCACTCCGATTCATGCTCTGCACGTCCCACGGGCAGGCTGTTAAAGGGAAAGCTTTGGGCTCTCACTCTGCCCTGGGCCAGAGGTGAAATGAGCTCACCCGGCCTCAGCCCGGTCCTTGGGCGGGCATGCGGCAGACCCGCAGGGCTGGGGTTGTCTTCGGTCGTGCTGCTCGGTGGGGGATGTGAGCCCTGCAGGTGGGAGCTATGCCAGGAGCGAGGGGCTCCGGCAGAGCCAGGCAGGCGCCAGGCTGGGTGGTGCGGGAGGAAGGCGTCAGGGCCAAGGACTGGCAGCATCGGCCAAGTCTCTGCCCTCTGCCCCGCTCCCTGCCTGCATCGGCCTCGTGCCTATGAGCAGGTCGTGCCACTGCCTTTCCCTCCCTGGCTGCAGGCAGGGGCCGGGGCTGCCCCAGCGATGCTGGCCGTGGGGCAGGTGCCCGGGTGAGCCCGAAGCCACAGTGTCGGGGCCATGGGTCCCCCCGCCACCCCCACACCCAGGCGGCAGTGCCTGTCCGGGGACATTACGCTTTCCCGTCCACTCCCTCCGGCTGCCGGGCTGCCTGCCCTCCACGCAGGAGACGAGGGATTTCACAACCCAGCCCAGACAGGATTAAAGAGAAATACACAAGTAAACAAATAGCGGCCTCGTAAAACTGGACGTGCTGTGCGGGGAGCAGAGCCTCTGGACTGCAGTGTGAGGTGCGGGCTGCCCGGGCACCAGGGCGCGGGAGCGATGCCCGCGGGGGCCGGCACCGCGCTGCGCAGCAGCAGGGTCCCGCCGGGAGAGCCGCTTTAAAGCAGTGCTGAGCAATCTCATTTTTCACACGTCTCCTGTAGTCAAACTGCCCCTGTCAGAGGAAAGGAGTTGCTTCCTGTTATTTCCATTGAAATACTTGTCCTAGTCGTTAGCCGGCAGGCTTTTGCAGGATGGCACCGTGCGCGCAGACGGGCTCCGGCCGGCTCTCCCGAGGGCTCCTGCTGCTCTGGGGTAAGTGTGCGGGAGGCGGCCTGGGGGCCGTGGCTGCCGACCGCGGGAAGCTCCGCACCTCGCACCACCCCGCACGCGGCCGCCCTCCCGCGCGTGGGGCCCCAGGGCTGGGGTCTTGTCTTAACCCGGCCCAACGACCACGCCGGCATGGGGCCAGCCTGGCAGCGCCGAGGGCGGCTGGGGCAGCCGTCGCCTGCGTGGCCAGGGGCCGGTGGCAGGCGGGCACCGAGCACTGCGGGGCATCCCCCACTGGGCTCCTCCTCCATCTCTCTGCAAATGACCCACGAGAACGGCTGGGGAGCCCTGCAAAGCCCCGGGCTGGGACAGAGAGGGTCTGGGGCAGGGCAGGCTGCCCTCGGCACAGCCACCGTGCCAACTGGGGAGCACTCTGTGGCCAGTGCCTGGCTGTGCTGGAGCCCTGCGTGAGAGGCCCAGGCAGGGCCCCCCGGGGTGGTTCACCACATGACTGGCATCGTGGCCGAGGGCAGAAGATGGATGGGGCGGTTTCCTTGGGCCATGGGGCTTCGGTGGGCCAGGCGGCGGGCAAGCGGCTGGCGGGGTGGAGGAAGCACACGCCCCACACCCATGACGGGCTGTGCTGGGTGTGGGGCAGATGGCGGGCGGAGGGTCTCTCTGGCAGTGCTGCGCTGCAGCGAGCGCTTCCTCTTCCTGCCCCAGCCCTGTCCGGCTGCAGTGCAGCCACCCGGGGAGATGGGGCGGCCTCTGTGCTGGCTCCCCACGGGTGGGGGGGGCATGGCTCACCCCCACGCTGTGACCCACGGCCCAGGGCCCACAGCCCCCACGCAGCCCCTGTGATCCCTTGGGCAGCTGCCTGCATCCTGGCTGGCCCCCTCCCCACACCCCCTGCCCATACAGGGGGCTCCCTGCACCCTGACCGCTGGCTACAGCAGCCCCCAAGGGACACCCAAAACCATTTCCCTCCTGCAGACCCCACCCTCTGCTGGGGCAGCCCCCGTGCATGGGCGCCCTGCTGGCGCCTGTCCCCTGCTCACCCTGTCCCCTCTGCTCCGCAGCGCTCCTGGGGACCGGGCTCTGCCACGTGGGCGCTGAGGTGGAGGGTTTTGGCCAGGATGCCAGGACGAGTCCACCCATGGCCCTGTTGAACTGGACAGCCCAGCTCGTGGGTGAGTGCTGGGGCTCGGCGAGAGCCAGGCAGCCCTGCGGGGCCGTCGATGCCCTGGCTGGGGCTGGCTCTGCACTGCAGGGTGACCCCCTCTTTCCCCTGGCCGCATGTTCTCTGTACCCAAAATAGCCGGGCTGTGCTGTGGAGCCCTCACTGGTGCCGGCCACAGTGAGAGCAGCCAGCAGCAGCCTGCCCTCCTGCTGTACTCCTGAGCATTGCCCCGTGGCTGCTGTGGGGTCTGGCCCTGCACCGTGCCTGCATCCTCCCTGCCGGCCTGGGCACGGGTCTGGGTGCTGGGTGTCACCCCCTGGCAGCCACAGGCTCTGGCAGGGGTGTGCTGCCTGCACTCAGCGCCTTCCCCCTGCAGAGGAGACGTACAGCAACATCACGCAGAAGTGCTGGGAGTTGTTTGTCGACCTGATGAGGAACGTGACAGTGTCGGAGCTGTGCGAGTGGAAAGTCATCAGCAGGTACGGGATGGCCAGACAGCCCTCCTGGGCAGCGCTGCGGGGGTGCGGGGGGGCAGGGACTCTGACTGGCTCCGGGGACGTCCCCGGCCAGGGAACCCAGACATGAGGACCCTTCGGTGGGGGCACTGCCTGTGGCCCCTCCGACCCCACAGCCACACGGGTGGAGCAGCTCCTGAGGCGGCTGGAAGTCTTTGATGAGGGCAGAGCCCCCCGGCTGCGCTCACAGGCCACCAGCTCCCGGCATGAGGGACCCAGGACCACCTTCCCGCTCCTGCCTGCGTGGGGATGGCTGGCGCAGGCAGCAGGGTGCTGGGCAAGCCTTGGGTGGTCCGGAGGGGTGCTGTTGGGCTGGGGGGGGTTGGGCCACCCGAGGGGTCCATGCTGCCGGTGTACCGCAGCCACCCCGCACCCCCGCACGTCCCCGTCCCCTCCCAGCACCCCGCGGCTGTCTCCCCAGGCCCTACAGCTTGCTGCAGTCCTGCCTGGAGAACTGGGCCGACCACCTGCGCTACGGCTACCCCAACGCGCTGGCGGAGCAGTACATCTTCCAGAGCCACCACCGCTACTTCCACAACTGCACCCTGGAGCACCAGGTCTACTTTGACCCACCCGAGGACGTGCTGCTGGCCATGATCATTGCCCCCATCTGCCTCATCCCCTTCCTGGTCACCCTGGTCATCTGGCGCAGCAAGGACGGCAAGGCCCAGCCCTAGCGCCGCTGCCCGGGCACCCGCAGCCGACGGCTGGCCGCCCCGCCTCGCCGCCCCACGGCGGGCACACGGCGGGCAGCGGTGGCCCTGCGGGTCCTGCGCCCGGGCGCTGCCCCACGCTTCCCTCCCCCCGCCCGGCTGCGGGGCCACCGGCCGCTCAAGCAGCCCTGGGGGGCACCGCCCCCGGGTGGGCCTCCCGAGGTTACCGGCACACGGTGCCCATCCCCGCCCCCCGCCTAACCGCCGGCCCCACGGCTGGGAATTAAACGCTTCTTCCCCCACGCGTGGCGCTGTTTCTTCCGCCGCAGCCCCCGAGGCCGGACCCGCTCCCGCCGCCAGCACCGCCCCTCCGCGGGAACGCGCCCGGCGGGGCACCGGGCACCGGGCACGGGCAGAGGGCCGGCCCGCCGCCGTCCTGACGGGGCGGGGCTGGGGGGCGGGGATTGGGGGCGGGGCTTCGTGAGGGTGGGGCGGGGGCTCCGCGGCGGGGGCGGGTCGATGTAGGGGGCGGGTCGGTGTAGGGGGCGGGTCCCCGGGGGTGGGCGGGGCTCCTCGGGGCGGGCCGGAAGCGGAGCGGGGCGGGCCGGAAGGTGGCGGCGGCGGCGGTTCCGGCGGCGGCGATGAGTTTCGCGTGGCCCTGGCAGTACAGCTTCCCGCCCTTCTTCACGTGAGCGTGGGACAGGGCCGGGGGAGCGGGGCTGAGGCCGGGGCCGGGCCGGGGCCGGGGAACCGGGAGCGGGGGTTGCGGGGCCTGGGGGAGCGGGGCTGAGGCCGGGGCGGGCTGAGCTGAGCTGGGCTGGGGCCGGGCGTGGCGGAGCCCCCCGGCGCTGAGCGGAGCCCCGCAGGCTGCAGCCCAACGGAGAGACGCGGCAGAAGCAGCTCTCGGCCTGGTGCGCGCTGGCGCTCGCCTACAGCCAGCGGCACCGGCTGCCCGCCATGACAGTGAGGGAGGCCCAGGACAGCCCGCTCTTCGCCAACCGCCGCCTGCAGCGTATCCTTTGGGGCCCCCTCCCGGTGCACCCCGTGCTCCTCCCCCCCCCCCCCCCCGGTGCACCCCGTGCTCCCCCCTCAGCCCCTTAATCCTTCTCCCCGTCGGCGAGCACCTCCTTAACCCCCGCCCAGGGAAGCTCCCGCTGGAGTCCATCCAGGTGGTGCTGGAGGAGCTCCGCAAGAACGGTGGGTGTCGCCTGTCCCGTCTGTCCGTCCCGCGTGTGGCCGGTGCCGGACCCGCAGCCAGCGGGGGGGGAGGGGCGGCAGCCGGTGAGCGGGCTCCGTCCCACCGCCGGGAGCTGGACCCGGGCCTTGCCCAGCCCGGCGGCGGGTGTGGACTGTGCGTCTGCCCGGGCAGGGCCCCACCGGCAGGAGCCAGACCCCTGCCTTCCTGGGTGGATTAAGTGCGGGAGGAAGGGGAGGGGTGTCGAGAGAGAAATTAATTCCTGTACGTGTAGAGAGATTTAGGAAGTTGGCGCGACTGCCACGCGGTGGGGAGAGGCAGTTACCTGGAGCTCCCTGTGGGCGTGATGGCTTGCACGCATCGTGAAATCTGCAGGCTTGATCAGTACTGTAGACTTGTGCTCTGATTAAATACCTTTCCCCCATTGATTTTTAGGGAACCTGGAATGGTTAGATAAGAACAAAACCAGTTTTCTGATCATGTGGAGGAGACCAGAAGAATGGGGAAAGCTCATCTATCAGTGGGTGAGAACATAGAAGCTGTCTCGCCTCACAGACCAGGCTTTCTGTGTCCGGGAGGACAGGTGGTATTGTCTGCGATTTGTGAAAAAGACCACTGGAATATTTTTCTCTTGCTTCCTCACTGCTTTTACCTTTATTCTTCTATTTCTCTCTGTTGCAGAGAAGTGTAGAGATGTTAACAGCTTTTTACTTGCTGTGAACTTGCTGTGGGGACAGAGCACCGTTGCTGCATTGCCTTTGTATTGCACAAGCCCTTATTGCAAACACATGGGCAGAAAGAGCAGAGGGGCAGGGAGGGGAATGGTCTTAGTCTCCTTAGCTGTCATTTCTTGACTCTCCAGTGTCCCAGAGCATTTCCAGGGTATCTTTGCTCACCAAGTGCTGTCCGTGTTCCACTTTGCATGAACTGAGACATATGAGAGATCGTGCCGAGGATGTTAAATCACAGGGATGAGACTTGCTATATTGCTTTTGTGTTTCCAGGTGTCGAAGAATGGCTTGACCAACTCTGTATTCACATTGTATGAATTAGCCAGTGGAGATGATACAGAGAATGAAGGTAATGTCACGTGTCATGTTCCGGAGCAGATTTTCAGAGCACACTTGATTTGAGCACACAAACAGTTGATTGTCTTATTATAGTTTTGTAGATTAAATATTTCTGTGCGGTGTTTTGCTTTTGTGCCTAGCTTCTGCACTGCCTTTGAGACTGCCGTGACTCATTCCCTTCTGTCTGTTGACCTTCAGGCTTTGTTTCTGATGCAGCAGTGTAGTGATGAGTCTGTCAGTGTAGCCATGACTGGATTTGCCATAGTGTTATGGCACTGGAGTCTGTAAGGTGCTCTTGAGAGCCCTCTGCTTCACTTCCACCAGTCCCTGGACTTTGTAAGCCTGTTTTTCTCTTGATGTGATTTTTTTTTTCCCACTGTTGATGGGGATCTCTGTCCTTCCCTAGAGTTCCATGGCTTAGATGAGACTATGCTGCTCCGTGCCCTGCAAGCCTTGCAGCAAGAGCACAAGGCTGAAATTATCACACTGGATGATGGCCGAGGCGTCAAGTTCTTCTGATAGCAGCCCCCTCCCCTCCACTCTTCCCTGGGTGCTGAAGCGGTTCTGAAGGTTCGCTCTCCTGGCCTGGTTTCAAGCCGTGACTGCAAGCAGCTGCATACTCGGGATTTCTTGGGCCAAGGAGAATTTGCGAAGCCTTCCAAAGACATGACTTCTTAGAAGTATTCAGAGATCCTCTGTCTCTTCTCCCTGTTGATTGTGTTTGAGAGGCTCAAGCTGCTTTAGGCAGTTCTGAGAGGGACTACCCAGAAGTGAAATAACGGGAATGCTTCTTTGCTGATCCCCGTTCCCGCGAAGGCCACGGAGCAGTCTCTTCAGCTGGCTGGTCGAGCTTGGCCTCGAAGGGTACCTCCTTCCCTCCTGCCAGCCGTGCGCTTGGGCTGTGCAGTTCCCGCTGCGGTGCCAGGCGGGGTGAAAGCAGGCACAGGGAGCTCACTGTTGCTGCTGTGCTGTAGAAGACCTCAGTGGCAGAATGATACGTGTGTGCTGCAAAGCAGGCTGTGCAGTGGGGTGGGGGTGGATGCTGAGGAACTAATTTGAAGTAATTAAAATTAGATGTGTTTCTAGAGCAGCCTGGGTGTTTTTGTCTATCTCTGTTTTTCCATCAGAAACAAAACAGAGCAGCGTACCAGGTTCTTGCCCTTCAGCTGTGTTTCCTTACTGCACCAGATGAATGCAGCAGCCTGCTGGGGAGAGGGTGGGCCTGCTGAGCCACCATGCCCGAGTGGGAAGCAGGCAGCACAAGCGCTTTTTTTCCACAAACCGGAGCTACGGGCTGTGTGGGCCCTTACTGCCTGTTCAGGGCAATGTTTGCTTTCATTTTCTGCGTCCAGTCCACTGAGAGCTAATGGGTTTGTTGCAGAGGTGATGGGGTGTGCTCTGTACACCAGCGGCTGGTAGAGAGTGTGACAAAGTTTTTAGATTCTCAGTGCTGATAACAAAGTACCCAGCTTGTCAGAAACCATGACCCAGGTATAGTCTGTGACCCAGTAAATCCTTAATCACAGACCAGTGGAAGCTGGGCAGCTGTGCCAGGGAAGGATCACGCTTGCCTTTCCCGTTCTTTGCCTGAGCATTCAGTGCTTGTTGCAGGCAGAGGTGGGGTGCTGTGCTGGAGACCTTTGACCAGACCCAGTGTGGTTGTTCTCGGGATCTGGCAGAGCAGATGGCGCCTGCTCCTCGGCATGCCTTACCCATCTGTCCCCAGCCAGTGCTGAACCGCTTGTCCTGCCTGCCCTGCCCTCGGAGGGTGACTCGGCACTGGTTCAGCTGCACTGCTGCTGGTGCCCGTCGTCGATGGTATGTAATTTTTGGTGTAGGCAAAATGCTGGAATCTCAGCTGAGTGTGTGGGGCTGTGAAATTTAAACATTTCCTTTTTGTAGCAGGAGCTCATTGACCTGAACTCAGCGGGATATGCTGGCTTGATCCGGGCACGGCACGGCTGGAGGCTGGTGACCGGGATGCCTTTCTGTGCCGGTGACAGCGATGCTCCGAGGAATTCCCATGTGCCAGCATTTCTCTGCTGGAGAAGGGCACTGGTGTGGCGCTCGTGTCATGTCACTGACGCACTGGGCTAATGTGGCCTCTGATCGTTTCTGGAGGCCATCATCCCTGTGAGCATTGAGATGGCTTGAGTGAGTGAATGGGATGGTGCAGCCCGTGGGGAGCATGCCTGCCCCGCTCCTGCCGGTGCTGCAGCAGCCTTGGGGGCAGCCCAGGCTGGTTTCACATGCCCTGCTCTCGGGCACCTGCTCTGACAGCCTGGGCTGAGTCCCCACCTGAGCTGCGAGGTCTGGGGGCAGAGGATGGACGTGGCAGCACTCGGGGACGGACATGCTGGGGACACAAAGAGCTGTCTTGATGCCACCGTACACTGTCTTGCTGGGGGGTGTCTGACAGTGGCTGAAGAAGCCCAGCTCCCCGCAGCCGCTGCCAGCCACGTTTGCAGAAGTAAAGACTGGTGTAGGCTGTGCCATGCCGTGTGCCAGGAGCCCCGCAGCACGTCCTGGCAGAGGCAGCGCGCGTGTCCCCTCAGTTGGCACAGGCTCTGCTCTACCCAGGGCTCGCTGGTTGGACAGGGGTCCTCCCGCTGTATTTGCAGCCTGGAAAGTCTGTGTGTAGGAACTGTCCACTACCAGTGTCTGCCATGGGCTTGTTTTGATGTCTGAGTTCTGCCTCTTCCTTCCTCTTCATGCCACCCACATTGACTCCTTCCCTCTCTGGTTGCTGCGCCCTCCCCTCGCTGCTTTCGTACCCCTGCAGTGAGCTGTGTTTCTGTGCTGGCTGTTCTGTGTTTGATGGCATGTGTTTGATCCTGAATAACGAGCCTTTAGCAGCCAGGCCCAGGATGTTTGTATTTCTTGCTCTCCGTTTGCATGATGCTGACCTCTCAGCATTGTGTTCTGAGTTGCATGTGCTGTATGTAACCTGGCTGTCCTTGAGCGAGTCTGTGTTCTTAATTAAATTTGCTCCCTTCTTAGGAAGTGGCTGATGTGACATTAGATAAGCCTAAAGCCAACCTTTTTCTTTCCAAGGTGCTCCTGGCAACAATTTGCTGCTTTTTTTCAGATTCCTACTTAGCTGCTTGCTTAGTGAGAGGAGGAAGAAGAGTATGTCCTGTCCCATCCCCTTCCAGAATGAACGTGGTGCAAAATTCCTTTTTCTGCACCCTCTCAGCTGGTTACAAAAGGTTGGATGTAGCTGCGTCAGCGAGGTCCCTGTGGGACCCACTCCCTGTGCCGGGCACTGCGGCAGCGCCGACTGCTCGGGGCCATGGGATGGGTCCTGGGGCTGGAAGAGCAGCCGTCGGCAGGTGCTGCTGCCCTGGGGGGAGCAGGTGTTCCCTGGCTGTTCCCTCTGGGAGTGGAGGGGTGGCAGTTTATATCTGATGGTGATGTGAGCTCCTGTTGGCAGGTAAAGCAGAGCCTTTTAATTGTCCTCTGAAACTGGCTTCCTTATCTTTATTCAGTGCTTCATAGTGTTTGATGACGCAATCACGGGATTGGGATGCCAGAGCCAGCCCAGGGATGCTGATTGAGGCCGCTCTGGTGTGGAAGGCCTTGGGTGCTGCATGGAGACGAAGGAGATGTAATTCGACAGCTCAGAGGGAGAGAGTGTGGCAGCCTCCAACCACAAGTTTCCGCGAACAGGAGCAGTCATGCCTCGTCCCGGTGCTTCAGACACAGGGTGAGAGCTGCAGGTGCTCCCAGAGCAAAGCGAAGGGCAGGGGAGGCCTGTGTTCGTGTAGCAGAATGGCTGAAACCCGCCCAGGCAGCCCCCTTGCCTGCCGCTTCCCTGGCTCTGCTGCGCTGCCTGTGGCAGGGATCACCCACCCCATCGCTGCGGCAGGATCGATCCCTTCTCACGGGGGTTTTGGCGTTATAGTTTCAAACCCCAAACCTCTCTGCTCTCCCCGGCATACTGTCACGGCCGCTGTTCAGGCTCCAGCACCCAGAGGTGCTTTCAAGCCCGGCCATGCAGCCCGGTGGAGGGGCTTGCCATAGAAGGTGGCGTTTCTGCAGGGGGGGGCTGGCACAGCCCCCTGCCTCTGGCCGGTGGCCGCACCGAGGTCGTTGCCACATCTGGCCACAGTGATTAGGGCTCGCTGGCCAGGGCGAGGCGGAGCTCCGGCGGCTGGTGCTGAGATAAGGCGCTATCAGGCTGTGCACACTCGGATCCCGCTGGCCAGGGAAGGAGAAATGCCGGGAGGCTTTTTTATTTAATGCAGCTAGTTTGGAGCAAGAGTTGTTTCAGTTTGATAAACTTATATGTTGGGGTAAACTTGCACATGGGTTATGTTTGATGATTTCCTTAGCCCAGAGTTACAGAAGTTATCTGCCTGGAGTTAAAGCCACAACTGAGGTTTGCGTGACATCTCCTATTCCCTGAATTCGTGTGTGTTGGGGCAAGAATGGTCATGGCAGGAGGAGGCTGGGAGCTTCCGCAGGCACGGGGTGCTGAAGCCAACCATGAAACAAGCCCTGGGTCGCTGCAGAGCCCTCCAGCTCTGACCCTTCTTGGGATGGGCTCCCTGTGCCTTGCAGCCTGAGCTGCACACCCCTCATCTGCAGGGGAACGACGCCTGCGTTCGTCCTGGCCCCTCCGTGACTCTGCCCAGAGCTCTGGGATCAGAATGGACAATTCCTGGTAGGGCTCGCTGGAGCAGCGACCTGAGCAGGGCTTTGATTCATGATCTAACCCCAAGGAGAGCGATTACACAGTCCCCTGTTCTCTTCCTGGCAGCCAAATGCAAGTGAGAAATGGGTTACGTTGCCTGATAGCAGCGGCTCCTCAAAGCAAAGGGCTGGCGCTGGCACCCGCAGCCCAGAAATGTCACCCTGATAACGGCCGGGGAGCTGCGGGCACCATCAGAGTGCTGCAATGGGCTGTTGATTGCAGAGCAGGAACTTTCTGATTTCCTGCCAAGCTGGCGCCAGCTTGGTGTCCTGGGCCAGGTCAGGAGGTGACCCGCGCCCCTGCCTGAGCTGCCTCCCCCTGCCAAGCTCTGCGTGGGACGGCATTTGGGGGGGTGCTTGGGGAACTCCTCAGGCCATTCACCGGGCAGGTGTGGGAGGGCAGCAGTTGGAGCAAACTTCACCCCTAATTTCCTCTCCCATCTACAGGGTCCTCACTGGGACCAGGACGCTCCTTTGGGATCTTCTGAGGCATCTCGTTTCATGATGAAAATACTTGATAAGGGGGCACAAGCCCACCAGAGACCAAGCCAGGACCCCTGCCTGGCTCCATCTCTCACTGAAGTGCTTGGGCCCCCTGCCAGCCTGGGCTGTGTCCCTGTGCCTGGGCAGCACGGGGCCCCTGGCAGGGACCCCCCGTGGGGGCGGCCGCAGAGCCAGCCTGTGGGGGCTCAGGCAGCGCTTTGGCTGGCCGTGGCCAGGAGCCAGGCAGCCACTCGGAGCTGCCTGGGTTCGGTCTCCCTGGCCAGCTCAGGGCTGGCCAGCCTCAGACCCCTGCCATGGATGCGCTGGGTCCATCGTGCAGCTGCCCTGCTCTGTGCGGTGTGGAGGGAGCGAGGAGCTGGGACCAGTCTTCTCTCTGTGGGCTCCCCAGGCTGGGGGCTGAGCTGGGCGCCCCTGGGGCACACGCCTGTCCCGGGGCGGTGGGAGCTCCCAGCGCAGTGAGCACCCTTTCCCTGCCAGGACAGATCTGTTTTCCTGTTTAATTTAGGAAGCCATCAGCATGTGCTGGCCGGTGCTGGGATCGATCCTCCAGAGGCCCCACTGCTGCCTGAGCTGCCAGATTTGCCTCTGCTTTGGCAGCTGCAGAACAAGACGCAGCGCTGCCTGTCTCACAGATCAGGCTGAGGATTTTCAGCCAGGAAGGACTGAAATCTCCACCTCTGCTGGAAGCTGTAGTCAGGACAGAGTAAAAATAAAAGCAGGGAGGTTTTTAAACCTGACATGTATTATGTGAGTAAAAGCTGCAGCCTTATGTCATGTGATGGGGTCCAGAGGGGAGGCAGAAGGGAAAGGACAGCTTGTTCCATGCTTCCTCCTGCCCTCCCGGGCTGGGCCAGTGATTGCCTGGCTCCTGTGCAGGCTCCTTACTTTGTGCAGCCTGTGAGGTGTTTCAGAAGAGTGTTCAACGGGAGTGGGAAAGCCTGAGAGATGCAGTATTGGAGGCAGCGGTGAGGGGACCAGGCAATGGAACTGGTGAGAAGCAGGCGGGGTCCAGGCAGGTCTGGGGCAGGGTGCATCCGAACAAAGCCTGTTGTTTGGCAAAGCTGAGCCAAACCTTGTTGCATCTTACAACATTAGAGTCTCCCACTCCGGGGCCAGCGTGAGCACCGCACGTGTCAGCCATCTATCCCAGCCTTTTGCCTCGGGCAGCCATGGACGCCCAGTGCTCCGGCTGAGGGGCTGCCTCTCCTGCAGGCACAGCCCTGCGGCTCAGGCACTGAACACGCATCTTCCAGCCTGTGGCGGCTGTTACCTCGGGACCGTGCCCCATGCAGGCTCCGGGGAGCACAGGGCTGGGTGAGGATGCGGTCGCTGCTCTCTGCTCACCAGCCTGCGCTGAGGCGAGCGGCTCTCAGCAAGGAGACGTCGTTGGTCAAACCCCTTCCTGAGGAGGTGGTACCCGGCTCCTCGGGTGAGCTGGAGAGCAGGGCTGGACGAGCAGGGTCGTGTGGAGAGAGCAGAGCCTGTCTGCGCACGGGAGGTCAGCACTGTGACACTCAGCCTAGGCAGGGCTGCTGTAGGAACATTTCACTGCACGCTTCTCCCTCCTCCCACCGGACGGGGGATTTGTGGGGCTGCAGCTGTGCGGGACGTGGCCTGCAGCTGTACTGTGGATCCAGCAGCCCCGGATCACCCTGCGTGTGCCAGGTTAGCGTTTAAGGAGGACGTGGCTGTGCTCCAGCGTCGATCTTCTCCTTAATGTTTCCGGTATGGTTGAGTAGAAACAATCTGACCTTAGGGAAAAGAAATTAGCACCGGCCTCAATTGCTTTGTGTTTTGTGTAAACAGCCTCACCGGGTAGAACAACCTCCTCGTTTAACCTGGAGAGACAACAAGTTCTTGTCTGGCCTTCTGGCTCACGCAGGGCTGACACACACACTCGTATCTTCCTATTTGCATGACCCTAATTTCAGGATTTTGGACCGCAGTAAACCCGGAGAGGAACGGCTGCCTGGGACAGCGCAGGCAGTGCAGGGGCCGATCCCGCAGCCCGGGGAACGGGACGGGGCTTCTCCTGGACACGCTGCTCTAGAACCCCGAGTCAGAAGCTCTGAAGAAACGCCTAAACCAGGCTCTTCCCTTCGACTCAACTTAGGCTCCATCGCCCCGCCTGGGGCTTCAGTTACAGCGGCCCCATCGCCCGGACCCCCCGGGGCGGCGGGTGGGGAAGGGGCTGCTCTGCGGGGCGGGGAGGGCGCGGAGCCCCCCGGTCAGCGCGACTCCGGAGCTCCGGGTGGGAGCTGGGCCGTGTTCCCCCGGCCAGGGCCGAACGAGGGGCGGGAGGCGCCCGCGGGCCGTGCCGGGGCGGCCGTGCGCGGTGCTGGGGTGCGGGGCGCTCGCCCGGTGCGCGCAGCCCGTGGCTGCTGCCGCAGTGCTGGGCGCCCGTCCCGTTGCCGCGGCCGGTGCTCGGTGCTCAGGGCCGGTGCCCGGCGGCGGGGCCGGTGGCGCAGCGCAGGCGGGGGTCGGCAGCCGCGCGGGGGCGGGGCGGGGGCGGGGCCGCCGGGCGGGGCCGGGGCCGGTGCCCGGGCCGGGGCTCGGCGGTCGCTCCTGGCTGCGGGGCCGCGGCGGCACCAGGTGCGAAGCTGCGCGGGAGCGGCCGCCCCGGTGCGGGCTGAGCCGATGCTGGCGGCCGAGCCGGCCGCCACCGGAGCCATGTCCCAGCCCGAGGCGGAGCGGGCGGGCGGCGGCTCCGCGCCGGAGCCGGAGCCGGGGCTCCCCGGGCGGGCCCCGCATCGCAGCCGCGGCCGGCGGCCCTCGGGGCGCGACTCCCGCCGCGCCTCCTCCCGCTTCAACCGGCGGAGCTCGGCCGAGCTGGAGCTGCTGGGCTACCCGGCGCCGGGCGGGGAGCGCGGGGGGTCGTTGCCGTCACCGCCGCCGCCGGTCGCCGCCGGGCGCCGGGAGCCGGAGGAGACGGAGAGCGAGGAGGTGGAGACGCGTGCGGTCGCCACTTCCCCCGACGGCCGGTTCCTCAAGTTCGACATCGAGATCGGCCGCGGCTCCTTCAAGACCGTCTACAAGGGGCTGGACACGGAGACCACCGTGGAGGTGGCCTGGTGCGAGCTGCAGGTACGGCCGCCCGCGCCTCTGCCCGCGCCCGCGGACACCCGCCCCGGGGGAGGGGGCGGCGGCAGGGGCAGTTGGACCCTTCTCCGTCCAGTTTCCCTGGGGTGGGCAGCCCCCCGCCGCGGCCCTGAGCCCCTCTGCCCGCCGCTGCCTGCCCGGGCTGCCGTGCGGGAACCGCGGGGCATCTTCCCCCAGGCTGGGGCCCGTCCCAGGGGGCTTAGGGCCCCCACATCCCCCGTTCCAGCCAGCCATGCCGGCGCCCCTCCGCAGCCGGGCTGCAGCGGCAGAGCAGGGCAGGGCGTCTGCAGCCGGGCTCGGGCCCCCCTCGCTGCCTGCGCTGCGCCCGTCCCCGCCGCTGCCCCGGCCGCCGCTCGGGGCTCTTGGCCCGGGCCCAGGCTCCTGCCTAACGCTGCTGCTCCCGGCCCTCCTGCCCATCACGTGCTGTTTTCCATGTGCCATCTCGCTGCCTAGGCTATGGAGCCCACCGGAGCGCCCGAGCCGCTCCCCGCTCCGGGGGCTTACAGGTGGATTCCAGGACCGGCTGCCGGCGCTGAGCACCCCGCTGCCTTTTCAGTGTCCGCCAGCTTGCAGCTTTTTTCCCTTTGGAAGGGCAGCGAGGGCAGGGGTGCCCTCTCCTGTGCTGGCCTCCACATGCGCGCCTGTGCCAGTGCTGGAGCTGGCTCCGAGGCTTGCTCCGATAGCCCTCGGCGTGCTCTGGGGCACGTGCCTGCAGCGAGCTTGCGGCTGGACGTCAGTCGGGAGCAGGGTACGGCACGACCTTGGTGTGCTCCGGCTGCTTGTCCTTGGCTGAAATGGTGTCCGTGGGCACCTGCATGTGGTTTCTGTGATGCTGCCAGGGGCTGTCAGCTGGGAGCGCCTGGACCTGTGGTCTTCCAGGTGTCTGAGCAGTGTCGTCCCTATCTTCTTTCTGCCGCTTCGTTCCTCCATCCCCTTTGCTGCTCTGCAGCCCGGCAGCAGGATGGTAACAGCGGGACACTGAGGGGAGCAGAGGAGGTGTTGGCTCCACAACACCATCTCCTGCTTGTTGCTTTTGATGGGCCTGATCTCATCCACAGAGGTGCGCAGGGAGAGGTGTGCCATGGGGCTCCCTTTTCTCCTTGGAGCCCCTGGGGAGGGGCTTCAGCGAAGTCCAAAGTCTCCAACAGGCTCCTGACCCTGGGGTGGATGCTGTGGCTGGAAGGTCCAAGTCCTTGTTTACACAGAAAAACGCGTCTTGCGAGTTTGTTGTCTGGTTCCTAAAACCCTGGTGCAGCTGCAGGCACTGCCCGGACTGGGTCCTTGGGGTGGCTGCAGACCAGTAGTGCAAGGAGAGATCCTGAGATAGCAGTGGGTGATTTCTGGAGAGGCTGCATGTGGCCTCTTAGTGAGGAAGGTGAGGTCCTGGGCCTCCGCCTGCCTTCGTGGGTTGCACAATTGCTTCAGCTGGCTGCTGAGAGCCAGCTCAGCGCTCTCTCCCTCGTGCAGCCCCGTGGCTCCATCCGACCGCTCCTGAGCTCCGTTTGAGTCCCGCGTCCCTTCGGGCAGCAGGGGAAGTGCCAGCCTGCCGCTGGCAGGGAAGGGCTCTCCCTGGCGATCTCAGGACTTTCTCTGGATGAGTCAGCCAGGCCCAGTGCTTCCCGCCTGGCTGGCTCTGCGTCCCTCTCTGCGGGTCTCAGCCCCTCCTCACAGACGTGCCCCAGCTCCCTTGCACTGGCAGCTGGCACGCGTAGCAGGACTGGCAGCACGGCGCATCGCTCCCTGCCCTCCTGCTTGTCCCCATGGCTGGGCTGCGCTGCCCTGCGGGGCCTGTCCCCACCCCGGCTGTATCAGAGCAGCTCCTGCGTGTCCAGTGGGGCTGGATTTGGCCCCCCACACCTGTCCTGCAGCCCAGGGCAGGGCCTGCGAGTGCATGGGGCTCTGTTTGGCGATGAGCTGGCCGCGGTCTGGCTGCGGTGCAGGCGGGGTGTGCCTGCATGGTGCGCGGGCAGCTCTGATGTCTTGCAAGGTGGCTGCTGGGGGGAAGAAGCTGCACCCTCCCATGTGGAGGAAAGGGGGTCAGGAAGCAAAAACGCCTCTGTGCCCCACGTTCAGCAGGCACAGCTGCCTGCCCTGTGAGCCTGCTATGCCAGCGTGGGCACTGCTTGCTTGGCCCATGGGGAGCTGGTGGGGACGTACGCAGAGAGGCTGAGCTCCTGCCTGGGACCATCCCACGAGTGTCCTGTGGTGTCTGGGAGACCTGGCTCCCCACCGACACCCTCCCAGGGGAGCGCAGCCTGGCTGTAGCTGAGAGCCCCTCGAGGGCTGGCTGGCGCAGGCAGCCCCATCCCTGCTCCTGTCCCACACAGCCCCAGCACCTGCCCCCCACCTCCCTCCCTCCCAGCCCTCCCTTCCCCAGCCGGCATTCAGCTCCATTCCACTGGCTGCCCTTTATCCAGTGTCTCTTGTCCCAAAATCCATGTCCCATGAGGGGCTGGGAGTACAGAAGCAGACTTTTAAAAGTTTGGTTTTTTCAGCAATCATGCAAAGAATCAGACACTGTGACACAAATACGGGATTTGAAACCACAAATAAAAATGGTTGTGGTCCTGCCCTTTTAAAAATAGCTTTGTCCTGTGTCTTTCACAGTTCTCCTTTTATTGCGTTTCAATTCTAAATGAATACCTAACCTCAGTCCTAACCTGTTCCAGTCCAGAGAGCCTCATCCAGCTGCCGTGATGGCTCCTGATCCCAAATCCCAGCTCTCTGTGCTGTCCTTGCCCTGCCCTTCCCTTCCCTGGTGCCTGGAGATCTGGAGACCATTTTTGCATGTCCCCTGCCTTCCTGTGGGACCCCTCTGGGGCCTTGCCTGTCCCCGTCCCCCCATGCCACTGCCCCCCAGTCCTGAACACGGTGTCTGTCTTTACCTCCTACCCGCATCCCGCAGCCCTGCCATGACCTGTATGTGCTTTCCAGCTTTAGACTGGGGACTATTTCTGTTGATAGGTGCTGCGGGCGGTGGGGAAGGAGGAAGCAGGGAGGAAACCAGAGGCCCGGAACAGGATCGAGCTGTAAATACCTGGCTGTGAGCAGTTTTCCTGTGGGTCCCCTCGGGCTCCCTGTGGGCAGGAGCAGCCTGGGCGGCGGGCGCTGCTGTGCCTCCCCCAGCTCCCTCGTGCAGGTCAGGCAGGTAACCTCGGCTGGCTGCCCCAGGGGCTGCAGGGCACCTTTCTTCCCAAATTCCTGCATCTTCCCAAAGTCCTGTCCATCACATGCCCAGACCATCCTGCCTGTGCTGTGGTTGAGAATCATGCTGTGTTGGGAATCTTGCAATTAGGCAAGGCCCTGGGGCATTGCCCGGGGCTCAGCCCCTTGCGGGCTGGGAGCTCTGCCTGTCCAGGAGATGAACCAGGGAGACTGGGGGCATTTGCTCCACAGGGGTCCTGCAGGCTTGGGAATGTGAGCATATGCGTGCTCGTGCACCTGTGAGCATGCACAAGGTCACCATTTGCCAAGCAGTGGGGGGCAGAGCCGTGGGGGGAGCAGTGGGGTGCGGGCACCCACTGCTGCCTTAGTGCTGGCTCTTGTGCTGGGGGGCCGGGGGGCTTGGGACCTCCCCGCAGCTGGAGCTGCTGTGGCCGTGGTCAGAGGGAGGGTGCTGGGCAGTCTTCAGCGCCTGCTCTGGGCCCCACCACGGTGTCATTATGAACGTCCCTCCAGTGTGAGTGCCCCCCTTTCCAGGTATGACTCTCAGCCACGCACATCAGGGCTTTCACAGGCCACCGCTGGGTCCCCCTGCCTGGGGCATCACAGAGCCAGGGCCCTGCGAGGGCTGCGGGAGCAGGAGAGCCCTGCGAGGGCCGCAGACTCTGTGCTGAGCGCTGGCGCTTCCTCGTGCTGGGAGAGCCTCCTGCCGCAGTGGTGAGAGCCATCCTTGGCCACCATGCCCAGCCTTCCCTCCTCCCGTGCTGGCCTTGGCTCCTGCTGTTGGCTGTCCCAGGCTTCCCAGCAGCCAGCTCCTGGCTCGCGGGATGAGGCTGGATCACTGCCACCCAGCTCCTCACCTGGCCCTGTGCCGCCATCCCCAGCATCCTCCTCTGCCCTGCGCGAGGTGCTGCTAGGAAAGGACACGGTGTTCCTGTGTGCCACGTGGGGTGGTGGGGCTCTACCCTCCCCGGTGCCCAGACCCTGGATGAGCAGCTCCTCCGGCTGGGCTGGGGTGGATTGGGTTCCACTCCCCACTGCCGGCTCTCAGTGGGGAGAGCATTGGGATGCTCGGCCATGGGACCGGCTGCCGCTTTGGTTGTGCGGGAGGAATGGTGCCAGGCGAGCCCAGCAGTCCTGGCATAGTCTCAGGGGATGAGCTTGGCTCCCCCAGGCCTTGCTCCAGGCACCCTGGGGGAGGCGGCCTCCTGCCGGGGATTCTGCCTGGGGTTGGAGGTAGCACAGCGGGGGCCGCGTGGCGTCTCCTCTCACCAAGCTGGAAGAGGGATGGCCGCCCATGACTCCATCCCTGCCCCTGTTCATAGCCTGTGTTGGCTTCCCCCATGCCCTTGCAGGTTTGTGGGGTGCAGTGAAGCCTCCAGGCTCCTCAGTGGGGAGTGGGGGGCCAGGGGCTCCAAGGGCGGCCGTGGCACTGGGCAGGGCAGCCGGCGTGCTGCTGGGCTGCACAGGGGCTTCAGTTGCTGTTTTCCTCCTTGGGTATGAAAGGTCCCATTCATCCCGCTGCAGCAGGGCTCAGGTTCTCATCTGGGCTGAGCCGGGTCCCTGAGCGTGTGTTAAAAGCAGAGGGGATTATGGAGTGGCTCCAGCCCGGCTGTGGGGCCGGCTGTGATGCAATGAAAATATTACGAAAGCTGCCCAGGCTGATGGATGACGGCTGCTGGCCAAGGAGCTGAGCACGGCTCTGGCAGCGTCTGGCAGTGGGAGCACAGTGGCCGCCTGCAGCAGCTTGGTTTTCCTTGGCCCTGCGAGCATGGGCTGGGCGGGGGTCCTTGATGGTTGGACCCCAGGCTCTGCAGTGGCCGGGCCCATCAGGGTCCTGGGCTGTGGTGGTGGCATCGCAGGGGATGCTGCTCTGCTCCTGCTCTGCTCGGCACTCGCAGCTGCCTGGGCTCAGGGCAGGACCTGGCTCCTTCTGGGTCTGGCCAGCTGGCTTCCCTGTTCCTGCACTATGGGGCCGTGTCCCTCCAGGATGGGGGGGTCTGCCTTCTTCCCACTGGCCCCGGCCCCATCTCCGCTCAGTGCCCATGTCAGCGCTCAGCTTCAGTTTCCACTTTAATTAACTCGAGCAGGAGGAACATGGAAAAACCTGGCTGGAGCCTCCCCCGCCTGCTTCCCCCAACAAAGGCCTCATTGAGGCTGGCCCGGCACCCTGCCATGCCGGTGCCCGGTGCTGGGAGCCGGTGGTGCCCTGCTGGGGGCAGGGCTGTCCTGGGGGGCAGAGGGGCTGCAGCTGTTGGGTCTGCATGGGGCACGCTGGCAGGCAGTGGCTGTTGCAGAGCCCCTGCACATCCTCTTGGCTGGGTGGCTGCAGGCTGGGCATCCCCATGCTGCGGTGGGATGGTGGGCACCGGCTGGGGGCTAAGAGCAGGGGGAGCGGGGATGGGTGGCCCTGGCACAGGGCAGCCTTCATGGCAGAGAATCACACAGGCTTCTCAATGCACCAGCTGCTGTGGGAAACCTTGGCCATCCCTCCCCAAACCAGGGGAGAGTGGCTTCATCCAGAGCAGTGCTGGGGTCCAGGGTCTGGCTGGGTGGGGTGAGACCATGGGCCCCATGTGAGCCCCTCTGCTGGGGGACAGCAGGTCTGACCCCAGCTTTGTGCTGGGGCCACAACAACCCCCACTGCCTTGTACGTAGGGAGTGGGGACGAGGATGTGAGGGTCTCGTAAGCCAGGGCATCCCTCGGTGCTTGCTGGGGACCCTGCATGCCCTCCTCACCCCCCCACTGGCTCCTGCAGACGCGGAAGCTGTCGAAGACGGAGCGGCAGCGGTTCAGCGAGGAGGTGGAGATGCTGAAGGGGCTGCAGCATCCCAACATCGTCCGCTTCTATGACTCCTGGAAGTCATCTGTCAAAGGCCAGATCTGCATTGTGCTGGTCACAGAGCTCATGACATCTGGCACGCTGAAAACGTGAGCAGTGACCGCCAGGTCGGGGTGTGCAGGGGAGGGGGCAGGGGCCCTGCGGTGACAGGGAAGTGAGGGACAGGTCTGCACCCCCTGCCTGGGCACTTGACATGGGCGTTCAGGTGGGGATAATGGTCTGTGGTGGACTCGGGTAGGATCTGGGCAGATGACGGGGCAGGGCTGGGAGCTGGAGGCAGAAATTGGGAGTTGCTGCTGGATGTTGGAGACCCAGGAGTTTCACTGGCATGATTCTGCATGGGCCAGGCACGCCGGTGCCAAGAAGGGTGGCAGCACTGGCCAGTCGCCCCAGCTGGCTCCTGGCACCGGTGGCTCAGGGAGCTTGGCTCCTCCTGAGCTGTGTTTTCTGTGCTGCCTCTGTGGAGCCCAGCCAGGGAGGGGACCAGGAGCCCCTGACTCCAAGATGCTCGCCCTGTGTGGCCACCTGCATCTGAACGGGCTTGGTGTGGTGGTGGGAGAAGGGTGGGCTGGGGCTGGGGTCTGTGTCTGAGCCCCATGGGTCCCCTGGCAGCTATCTGAAGCGGTTCAAGGAGATGAAGCTGAAGGTGCTGCAGCGCTGGAGCCGGCAGATCCTCAAGGGGCTGCATTTCCTGCACACTCGCTCGCCCCCCATCATCCATCGTGACCTCAAGTGCGACAACATCTTCATCACGGGCCCCACCGGCTCAGTCAAGATCGGGGACCTGGGCCTGGCCACGCTCAAGCGAGCCTCCTTCGCCAAGAGCGTCATAGGTGGGGTCCCAGCGGGGCCAGGCTTGCGGCTGCCCCGCAGTGGCTGTGGGGGGGTGGGCGCGCGGGGGGGTGCTGAGCCCCACTGCTGCCCCCAGGCACCCCCGAGTTCATGGCGCCAGAGATGTACGAGGAGAAGTACGACGAAGCGGTGGATGTCTACGCCTTCGGGATGTGCATGCTGGAGATGGCCACCTCAGAGTACCCCTACTCCGAGTGTCAGAACGCTGCCCAGATCTACCGCAAGGTCACCTCGGTGAGCGGCCCCAGCCCCCGGGCTGGGGGCGATGCTGCTGGCTGGTGCTGTGGGCGTGGGAACCGGGGTGAGGGGGCTCCAGCCGGTTGGATGGTCCTCACTGTTCCCCAAAAATGTGTCACCGTGTAGTTGTGCAAGCAGCTAAAAATAGTCTGGGTGGTGAGAGGGTGCTGTGCCAGGGCGTGGGGCCCATGGAGGGTGGGGGGGGACATGGCTTGGCCAGACTCCATGTCCCTCACCCTGTGCCAGGAGCTGCCAGTGCGTTAGTGGGGTGGAACGGGAGTGGATGGGCTCAGCCACCCCTTGCCTGGGGCATCATGGCTGCCCCAGCTGGTCCTGGCTGGCTCCTGCCTGCTGGGGTGGAAACCTGGAGCCCCAGGGCGTCCTGGCGATGCTGCCCGTGCAGGCATGCGTGGCCTGGCTGCGGGAGCCACGGCCAGGCTCGTGGGGCCCTGGGCTGGGACCCCAGTCCCCATGTGTCCCCTGCTGCTGGTGGGGATGTGCCTGGGGGTGCTGGGGGCTGCCTGGGCAGCATCCAGCAGCCCCATGTCCCCGCAGAGCCTGGGTTCAGCCCCAGGCCCTGGAAACCCAGCACTGTGGTAGGGTCTGGCACAGGAGGTGCTGACACCCATCGCCCTCAGGGCCTGAAGCCCAGCAGCTTCTACAAGGTGAAGGTTCCGGAGCTGAAGGAGATCATTGAGGGCTGCATCCGCATGGACAAGAATGAGAGGTGGGGGCCAGCAGGGGCCTGGGCAGCAGAGCCCCCCCAGCCCCCAGCCCAGCGCTGAGCTGTGCTCCCCACAGGTACACCATCCAGGACCTGCTGGAGCACTCCTTCTTCCAGGAGGACACGGGGGTGCATGTGGAGCTGGCCGAGGAGGATGATGGCGTCAAGTCTGGGCTCAAGCTCTGGCTGCGCATGGACGACACGAAGAAGCTGCATGGCAAGTACAAGGACAACAATGCCATCGAATTCCTCTTCGAGCTCTACAAGGATGTGGCGGAGGAGGTGGCCCAGGAGATGGTGGGTGCAGGGATGGAGGGACCCTGGGTGCTCCCTGCGCCCTGAGGTGACGAGCCCCCTCCCGTGCAGGTGGTTCTGGGCTTTGTCTGCGAGGCCGACTACAAGCTGGTGGCCAAGGCAGTGCGGGACCGCGTGGTCGCCATCAAGCGCAAGCGGGAGAAGCTGAAGCGTGCCCAGGACGTGCCGTCACCTGCAGAGCCAGAGCAGGCGTCGGGCGTCCTGCGGCTGCTGGAGGAGCTCAAGTCCCCGCTGCCACCCGGCACACCTGCCCCGGCCACCCCAGGCTCCGGGGACTCCCTCTTCAGCAGCACCTTCCCCCCAGAGCCTGAGGAGCCGGAGGCTGACCAGCACCAGCACTTCGCCTACCAGCACACCAGCTACTCCTCGGCCACCTGTGCGTAGGCTTGGGGCGGGGGGGTGTGTGTGGTGTGTAGCAGGGCAACCCAGGGCAGGAGGTCGGTGCGGGGAGTCCCTCTCTACCTCCAGCCATGCCATGCATCCAGCCCCAAAGCCATTTCCCAGGGGTGCAAGCTGGGAGGGGGCTCTGGCCATGCTCATGAGTGCTCCTCCGCAGCTGACTGTGAGACGGATGGCTACCTAAGCTCCTCTGGCTTCCTGGACTCTCCAGACCTGGCCCATCACAGCTTCTCAGCAGGGGACCCTGCCAGCCCACCGCCCCCCCGCCCCACACGCTGCTTCCCCACGGTGAGTGGGGCCCCCCTGAGGGGCTGGGGGTCAGGGCGGCCGTGGCGCCGGCTCACAATGTCCTCTCCCCACAGAGCATCGCGGTGCAGCTTCCCACGGAGCGCCTCCCCACTGCCAGCGGCTTCTCCTCTCCGGTGGACAGGTGGGGCTGCGGGGGGCCGGGCAGGGGCTGGACGGGGAGCGCGGCGGCTGGGAATGGCTGCGCTGATGCTCCGCTGCTGGGGCTTCCCGCAGCTATGCCTCAGATGTGGCGTCTGGCATGAGTGACGGCTACGAGGGGCTCTCGGCCAGCGAGCAGAGCGCCAAGCTGCCAGCCAAGCGGGCCTCGGGAAAGCTGCTGCGGCGCCGAGCCCGGTCCAGGCTGCGCATCACCAACGTGAGTGCTGCAGGTGCCGGGTGGGCGGGTGGGTGCTCCCCAAGCTGAGCCTGCCCTGCTGCCCACAGATCTCCGACAAGAACGACCGGGTGGTGGAGTGCCAGCTGCAGACCTACAATAACAAGATGGTGACCTTCAAGTTCGACCTGGATGGGGACAACCCGGAGGAAATTGCGGCTGTCATGGTGAGCACAGGGCAGGGGTGAGGGCAGGGGCTTGCCCAGCCGTGCTGGGTGCTGACTGGCCCCTCTGTCCCCAGGTCCACAATGAGTTCATCCTCAAGTCGGAGCGGGATGGCTTTGTCCACCGCATCCGGGACATCATCCACCGCGTGGAGACCCTGCTCCGCAAGGATGGGCGCAGCACCGCCGAGCTGCCTGAGAGCCCCGAGGCTGAGCATGGCGCGGACAGCCCTGTGAGTGCCCAGCCCGGCCCTGCCAGCACTGGGGAAACTGCCAACGCGGAGCGTGGCTTGGGGGTGCTGCCCAGCCCCGGGGAGCCCGGTGGGGAGGGGGCGGGGGTGCAGGGTGCTGCAGCCCCTTGCAGGAGCGACCTGGAGCTGCAGGCACAGGGCCACTTGCCCGCTCCCGTGATGGGTTGTGGTGTCCCCCTGCCTGGCAGAGCTGCTGGCTCCTGTCCCCGCATGTGGTGGGGCCCAGCAGGGGCTTGGCTCAGCCTGTCCAGTGTCTCTGCCGGGTGCTGGGCTCAGCCATATCCCCTTCAGCAGGTGGACCTGCAGCTGCAGGAGCTGTCGCGCTCCATCTCCTCCTCGTCCTCACTCAGCGGTACGTCTCTGCCCCTGTGTGGACCCTTCCCGTCCACCCCCAGCACCCGTGCAGGCCCTGTCTGAGCCCGGGGGGTCCCGTGAGGCATGTCCTGCCTGGGCTGAGCACCAGCTATCACCCCTGTGCTGCAGACCTGGCCTGCGCCAGTCCCAGCCTCTTGGTCCAGTCCCCCATCCTGCCATCGCTGAGCAGCTCCCAGTTGGAGAATGACCTTGCCAGCCCCGTGGGGCCACCGGCAGCCCCAGCCCACGAGCTGCAGCCGACACTGCCGGGCTCCTCCACAGGTACCAGCCCTGGCAGGGCCAGGCATGTCTGTCCCTCTGGGGCTGCCGGCTGCAGCCTGTGCAGCCACCATGCCTTGGCCAGCCCCTCGGCAGCACGAGGCTCAGAGCTGCCTGGGCAGGGGGTGGAGGGGGCTCGTGGGGGTCAGGGGCCACTCCTGACACTCCCCTCTCCGCAGGCTCTGTGCAGACATCGCCCCTCGCCTCGACGGCTCCTTCCTGGCTGACGGCATCGCCAGCATTCCCACAGACTCCCCCGAGCACCGCGGGGGTGGCTGCCCCACCAACCCTACCCCAAGCCCTCCTGTCCCCACTGCCACTCACCACATCCCCTGTCCCCAGTGGGCCCAGCAGCCCCCTGAGCCCCCCTGTGACCAGCACACCCTGGTCCCCCACTGCCCCCCTCCTGTCCCTGGCCAACGTCTTCTCCCTGGCAGTGATGAGCGTGGCCCACACGCTGCTGCCCGCTGCCTCCTCCATCGCCAGCTCAGGCGGGCACCTCTACCCCCCACTGTTGCCGCGGCCGCAGAGCCTCGTCCTGGGGCCCCCACGCTTCTTCTACCCTGACCCTGCCAGCATGGCCAAGCCAGCCCCGGCCTGTGGTGGGACCCTGGAGTCAGTGGGGGCTGATGTCCCCACTGCCGGGGGGCCAATGCCATTCCCTCATCTGGCACCAGCCCCGCCGTGTCCCGCAGGCAGCAAGGCTGTGGGGAGTCCCCTGCCATCGCTGAGCACATCCACGCCAGGGAGCCTGGAGGGCAGCACGGTGAGTACGGGGCTGGCAGGGGCTCCCTGGAGCCGCTCGAAGTGGGGCTCGGCACCAGGGGGCCTGGGTTGTCACTGCGGATGCTGCCCTGGGATGGGACAGGGAGCCCCATGGTGTGGGGAGCCCCTGGGATGCAGGGAGGTCTGAGTAAATGGTGGGTCCCAGGGCATGGGAGCAGCAGCGGGGTGGGGCAGGAGATGTGGGGGTACCCAGGGTGGGGCGGCTGACAGTGCTCGAGTGCCTGCAGGTGCCGCCCAGCTCCCCCAGACCCAGCCACCCACTCATTATCTCGGAGTTGCCAGCCCCCAGCGCGCCCAAGGCCCGTCTCTCGCCCATCAATGAAGGTGAGGTGGGGAAGGGGTGAGGCTGCGCCGTGCGGCCGCGTCTGCGCTGGGGCACCGCGATGTCCCGACCAGCCCATGTGCCCCAAACCCCACCAACTGCCCCCTGTTCCCAGCAGAAGCCAAGCCCCAGATCCTGGGCCGGTTCCAGGTGACACCAACCAAGGACCTGGCTGTGACCTCCCTGGTGCCGGGCAGCCATGAGGGCGAGCAGCGTGGTGCAGAGCCGGCAGCGAGCGGCTCCCCTCCACCCGTGGCCCCAGAGACAGCGAGCAGCTCAAGCAGCGACTCGGAGTCAGTGCTGGAGACGGCAGAGCAGGGCCCCAAGGCCGAGGAGGTGCTGGCCGAGGAGGGCACAGTGGCGCCGGCAGAGAGTGACCGAGAGGGCCCCGGGGAGGAGAGTGCAGAGAACGTGCCGCAGACGGTGCTGAGCCACGTGTGGCTGAGCCACCCCCGCAGCTTGCCCTACCTGAGCAGTGATGACACCGAGAGCGAGGACGAGGAGATCTGGGAGGAGTTGCAGAACCTGCGGCAGAAGTGAGCAGCCCTCCGGCCAGCTGACCTGGGGGCCCCGTGGCACGAGGGGGAGCAGGGCGGTGGCTGCACCCAAAAGCAGCGCAGGGTCTGCAGGAGGGGACAGGTCTTCCCACCTGCCCCAGGCGGGAGGACGGTGCCCCCTCCCCGGAGGCCCTGGCTTGGCCGGGTGTGGTGCAGCGCATGGCTCGGCTGCCAGCCCCCATCTCCTCCCCAGGCACCTGGCCGAGGTGCAGCTGCTGCAGAGCGCCCAAAAGAAGGAGATCGAGGAGCTGTACCTGCGGATGGGGAAGCAGCCACCGCTGGGTATCGTCTCCCCTGCCGCCATGCTCTCCAGCCGCCAGCGACGCCTCTCCAAAGGCAGCTTCAACCCCTCCCGCCGCAACAGCCTGCAGCGCCTGGAGCTGGCGCAGCCCCCAGGTGCAGCCCCCGGTGCCTCAGCTGCCCCCCGGGGCCCCTCGGGGCAGGGCGAGGGCTGTGGGATAGTGACCCCCGGGACCGGGGGTGGGTCAGGCCTGCGTGGGGCACAGCTCTGCACACCCATCCGTGCCCCCAGCTCAGGGCTGGTCTGTCTTAGCAGGCATCATGCGGCGTAACTCACTGAGCGGCAGCAGCACCGGCTCACAGGAGCAGCGGCTGAGCAAGGGGGTGACCTTTGCCGACGACTTCAGCTGGATGGTAAGGGGTGGGGGGCTGATCCTGCTGCCGGTGGTGCCGCAGCGCTCCCGGCAGGCTCCAGCTCACCCCTGCTTCTCTCCCCAGTAGCTGGCTGGCCAGGAGTGACTTCATGAACTACCTCAATCAAGTGCCTGCTGCCCCGGGGGCAGGCGAGAGCCCCTGCGCCTCCTGGGAGGTCAGCACCGGCCCTGGGGTCGGCCAGTACCCTCAAGCCGAGCCAGCTGGGTGCCTGTCCTGGGGCGCCAAGCCCCCCACCTCTGCCCTCCACTTGCCCTGGGGAGCCCAGCCCCAGCCCCAGCCCTGTGCCCCTTGGCCATGCAACCGTGGCAGGGTACCTGCTGCCTCTGTATCAGAGGGAGGGCAGGCCTGTCCCACGCTCATCCTCCCATTTCCTCCCTCCAAGCGCGCGCCCAGCTGCTTCCCTGCCGCTCCCAGCCTGTTTGCTCAAGCCCGGCCCCGGCCGCAGGTTGCGTGTGAGGCGCCGCCATCCTTCATGGCTTCACTTGGAACTCAACATGCGCAAGCAGAACCAGGCCCTGCTGGCGCCCTGCCCTGAGCAGAACTACACCCCCACCGCGTCCCAGTCATGATACATCCCCACCCTTGCCCCATCCCACCCCTGCCACCGCACTGTCCTCCAGCCCCGCTCCCTGTGTGGGACAGCACATGGGGCCGAGCCCGCTGCCCCGGGGCTGCACTGCTCACTGCTGCCCTCGTCTCGCTCCACGCATCCGAGAACAAGCCGGCTGTGGAGGGGGAGGAAGCTTCCTCCAGCTCTGTAAGGCGATGGAGCCTGGTGCACCAGGAACAGCAGCAGGTGTGCTGTGTTACGAACTGGTGTCTGGGTTTTCATAAATATGAATTAAATAGTAATGGAGTCTGCCTGTGTCTGTTTGGTGGGACTTGTGGACACTGTCCTTGCTGTTGGCTTATGGTAAAAGATGATAAAATGAAGAGCAAAGTAAAATCTGCCCATCTCAGCAGACACCTGAGTGGGTGGCAAGATCCTGAGCTGGACTCTGGCCACCAGCTGCTTTAACCACAGGCGCTGATACAGTCTCCAGACAGGGTATTTATTGTGGAAAGTGATGGGCACCTGGGCACCCCTGCCCTTCCCAGGAGCAAGTCCCTGGCCACTCTCTAGGAGAAAGGTGGCTGCCCGCAGGGGAGGACGCCCTGCCTGCAGGGGAGCCCCCCCGGTGCACTACCCTGGAGCACACCGAGCGCCGTGCAGGCCCAGAGCCCCGCGACGGGCCAGGTGGTCGCCCGGTGCCCGAGGCCCGTCCTGCCCCGCGGGAGCGGCAGCTCGCTGACTGGGTGCACCGGGGCCGGGCCCGCCGCGCTCAGCTCGCTGCGCTCTCGGCCCGCGCCTGTGCCCGCGCCCGCGCCGCCTCTGCCTCCTGCTCCAGCTCGTCCAGGAACCGCTCCTGCGACACCGAGTAGAAGGTGTAGCCGTCTGGGGGGGTGTTAAGGAGAACAGGGGGCGCGGCCCGGCCCGGCGCCCGCCCCCGGCCCGACCCGCCCTTGCCCCTGAGGATACAGATGCCAAACGCCACCGCGCCGACGCCGAGCGCCAGCAGCGCGTTGCGGCCGCGGAGCCGCCGCTGCAGAGCGCGGTGGCGCTGGGCGCGCTCCACCTGCGCCATGAGGCGGCGCTGATCGGGGCTGAGCCCCGGCTCCCGCGCCGGGTCGATGCGCCGCGCGAACGCCGCCTCCCCGCCCGGCTCCCCTGGCGCCGCCATCTTCCCCGCCGCCGCTTCCGCACGGCGCGGCGCGGCGACCTCACATCCGGCGGGGAGGCCGGCCAATCGAGAGGGCGCGCGCGGCGCAGGCCGGCCGCGCGCAGGGGCAGCGGGAGCGGGACGTCGAGTGGTTGGCTGGGGCCCGGCGGCGCGTGGCTGGCGGCGGAGGCGGCGCGCTCTGATTGGCGGGGCGGGGTCCCGTGACCAGGAAGGCGCTGGGGTGGGGCCGGGTCCGGCCGGCACCGAGGGCCCTCAGGCTGGCACCGAGGCCCGGCCCGGCCGCGGCGGGGGCTCTCGGGGCCTCTTCCCGCCGTCTCTTCCCTCCGCCGGCGGCGACGAAGCACCGTTGAAATAATTGTCCTCGCGGTCTGTGACCCGAGCTGATAAATGGGGTCCCCGGTGCGGGCAGTGTCTGGGTGCCGCGACCCCGGCCCCGTGTTCGGCGAGGTTGCTCCCGAGATTATCGAGGACACGCTGATCCACTTGGCCACGGAAAACGAGCAGTACTTGAGCGAGCTGCCGGAGCAGGCCGGGTGCTTCAAAGGGACACAGATAGTGGGTGAGACTCCTCGCCCACAGCTGACTGCGGGGCAGGTGACAGCTCTGTGATCGGCTTCAGCTGGCGTCAGTGAATGACTGTTGGGCCTTTTTTTTTTTTTTTTTTTTTTTCAGAATTTATATTCCTTTTGTCTGAGAAATGGCACTTGGACCCATCAGCGAGGTACCAAGCGGTAGAGTTACTTGAAAGGTAATAAATATCCTGATCGCTCAGTGCATTCCTCTCACGTGGTGATGCTGTGCACACTCTATACCACTCATCCAAACGATGCATAACCTTTTTTTTATGTGTCTAGAGCTTTGTCTCTTTACTCACTTAATTCAGATTAACAGCTATCTGTATATTCTGAGTACGTGCAGAATTGCTTTTCTTCCTCTTTCTTAGCAGAAGAGAACTATTTTCTGAGCAATTGTGGTTTTTGTAGGTTTATGATCAAGCAAGTAGAAGAAACCTGTAAGTCCCCCAGAGAGAATGTTAAAAGTTGTGACCAAGGACAAGGCAGCAGCTGGAGCTCTCTGAAAGACCAGATATATGATACATTTGTCCTGCGACTTGTGTCATGCGTCCAGCTTGCAAGCAAACTTTCCTTACACTATAATGTAAGCCCGCAAACCTTTTCCTTATAGCGTTTTTTTTTAGCAGTGTAGTAAACTCATCTATTCATCTGTGTTAAAAAGTAGATTTTCTCTCTGAAAGATCACAGTGATAATGAAATGCAAAGGATATTGAAATGGAGACCTAAATCCCTTCTGTTTAGGGCAGATTAATTGTCACTCATCGAGTAACAACTTGTCAGGAAAAGTTCCTGCTGTTTCCCCCACTACTGGGGAAGGAAGTACAGGCAGTGGGAAAACTCGGCCGGTGGTTGTTGAAAATTGTGTGGCTGCAGAGGGCTCACACCCGTCTGGGGAAGGTTTGTGCAGTAGAGGAAACCCACGGGAAAGCAGGTCCGGGCTGGATTCCTCATGCCAGCTTAAAAGATGAGTTAGCTGGGTTAGCAGGCGGCATCGCTGCTGCAGCGGCTCATGCTTAAATTCAGTGGCAGAAAGACTTTGTTCTTAGCAAGTGCCTTATTCCCTAGAAAATCATTGCTCTTTTTTTCCTCTTCAGATAGTTAACAGTGACATGGCTTTAAAATTTCTGCAATCATTAAAGTACTCATACACTAAACAGGAATTGCTCGAGTCGGAGCTTGCCGTCTTAAAAGCTCTGCACTTCCAGATCAACATGTCGACTCCTTTGGCTTACGTGGAATTGCTTCTAGAGGTTTTAGGTAAGAGTATTAATAGGAGAAAATGGATTTTTTTTTTAAAGCATAGTAGAGCTATTACTGCTCTGAACCAAAATGTCTCACATTACAGATTTTTGTGTACTGTGACGGCACGTGAAACGTTTCAGATTGTCCAGGGCTTTACTTTTTGGGTGAGAATTTTGTCCTAAGTAGAAGCTGATGAATGTTGTTGGACAGCCAGTCATGACTCATTCAGTAAAAGATTACGAGTTTAAGACCAACCAAAACCTAGTGTAAGGCCACATTTTCTACAGTGACTTACCATTTTCTTTGCCCAGGTCTGACAACCAGAATTTCAGAAACTGTGAAATTTTACTGAGATTGAGAAAGCCTATTGCATGAGGCGGCCTGGGGCATTCAGAAACAAAGGGCTGTTGTCACCAGAAATCTTCACCCTTGCTTACAGTAACTAACACTTCTTTCCAATTCAGTTTAATGACTCAAAATGTGTGGCTGATTATGTATGATCTCTGTGCTAGGACATAACGGCTGCCTGCTTCCTGATAAACCATTACATCAGATGTGCATGCAACTCTTAGACTTCTCCTATCTCACAAGAGATACCATCTACAACACTCTGTTAAAGATTGCTATCGAAAATTCAACACCGAGCAAACTGCAGGTGTAAGTCGCTTATGTGACTATTGCTTAAAATAACTATTTGAAATTAAAACCCCCCAAAAGCCTAAGAAATAGTAGTGTAATTCCCATTATGCCATTTTTTGGGCATGCTTTAAAAAAATTTAATTTGGGGGGCTTTCAGCATTGATTATTGATCTTAATATGCCAGCTCAAAGCAACGTGCTTCACCACATTGAAGGCCAAGCTAGGAAAGTGTTTAACTTAATCATAAAAATCCAACCGTAGCGCTGTCAATTAAAGTTAATAGTGGCAGGCTTTATGTGGGCTGAACAAGATCACGTGTGTAGGCTGTATAGCGATCACAGGAGTAGGTGCTTTTGAACTGTAAAGATTGATTTTACACCAGAAGATGCTTTTACTTCTGCAGAGCAAAATTTTTGACAGTAAAGGAAGATTTCATGCTCTTGGCTGTTGGAATCATCAGCACAAGCGTGTTCATGCTAAACCCTGGGCAATGGAAGCAGGTACAGTCGCTTTTAAACACACTAGCTCTCCGTGAAAAAAAATGTGAAGGTGGTTTAGGTTTTAAGCACAGCAGAAAGATGGGTAGATCCTTCTGGAAGAAGCATGAGAGAGGTGACAGCTTTCAGGTTTTTTAGCAGGAAGCACGTGTACTTTTGCAAGTCTTATGAGGGTACACGGGCAATTCCGTGGGAAGGCTTGTGCTCGCACTGGTGTGAGTGTGTCCTCATGCTGCCACTTCTTTACAGCCACAACAAACCCACACAGACATTGGTTTGCTGACAGGTGGAGAAGCAATCCCATGGGACAACCTTCTGCCCAAGCTTACTGAACACTGTAACAGACAGTGGCTTTTTTTGTTTTAATTCTTTAGTAGAAGCAATTAAATAAGAAAAAAAAAGGCAACAGCTCCCCCCTCCCAAAAAAAAACCCAACCCCCCCAAAAAAACCAAGCAAGCAAACAAAAAACCCCAACCAAATGAAACCACACTGAGAGGCTTCACCTTGTGTTGGAGTGCGCCCATGGAGCACTACTGTTGTTAGATTTGGAGGGTTAAGAAGCATGTCTGTAAACTAATGTCTTAGGCACTCTTTTTTTTCCTTTTAAGGTTGTGGAGCATTTAAACTGTATCACTGGCATTACGTCACAAAGTATCTTTGAATTTTCTTATGCAGTACTCAAACACATCATTGGCAGTACCACTCCGAAGCAGCACTGCAGGAACTCTGGAACAAAAGATCCAGAGAGCAGAATTAGGCCTTTTAAATAGCCCTGTTGTCCTCGGCCGGTCACGTATCGGCAGCAAAACGTTACGCTGCTGATAAGGCCGTCTTCTGTGATACTGCGCAGGGCACCCAGCAAAACTTCGTTTTACTTTTTGGTTTTGAACACCAGGTGTTCTGCAGCACTTTGTTGTGTGTTTATTAGAAAAGCTCATCCTTTCAGGCAACGGACTAGTGCTGTGAGGGGAAGCACATGGGAGCAAAGTAGCATTTAGAAATACCTCTTTCAGCACCAAAAGCTTTATTGTAAGAGCTACATCTTCCAAGTTATGAATATAGGTTTCCTTTGAATAAAGAGAAAACTCTAAGAGTTGTGTTTTGAAAGGCATTGCTGTGCATGGTATCCTGCTTGGTAATCTGTATCGCTGGCTTGCACACCCAGTCATTGCAAACAGGGCTGTGCTTGCTGTCCCCACCTGCTGCTTTCTAAAAAGCTAATTTTTGTCTCAGGCAGCCTGCTGCAGCCACGCTTGTCACTATTCCCTCTTTGCCGGTGCTCAGCGCGCGTTTGCCCTTACCCTAAGAAAGCCAGCCAGCTGACCAGTGCTGGGAAAAGGACGGAATGCCACCAGTTCTGAAAGCTATGCAATTGTTGCCACAGCAGGTGCCCATTTAGCATGTCCGTGTCGTGCCAGGGGCTGTTTACGCTGTGCCTGGCTTACGCTGGATGGAAGCACTCTGTGTGCAGAATAGTGTTTTTAGTATTTGCCCAGTGCACCTCGGTGCAAGAACAGGCTGCAGGAGTATTACACATAGTATCATCCTAGCCTACAGTATTTTAAACAGTATCAAACCTTGTTCAGTGGTACAGAGTGCTGGTATGACTTGGAAAATATTTTATTCCAAAGTGGTTACTCTTTAACGACCAAGCAGAGCTTCCGTGAGTTCTTCCGCGTTATTCCCTGTGCTGGTAACGTTTTGCTTTTCTAACCTGTGCCTTAAGCCGTAACAGAGCAGTATCAAACTCACCCATGTTTTGAAGTTTGACAGTAATTTATATGCATATCTATAAACCCCAAAAGTACCAGTTCAGCATCTATTTAATAGCTGATTTTTTTATTCTGTTCAGCGCAATGATATAACTTTACATATTGCTTTTCTATGTACTACTTGTAATAACGGTTTTAAATAAAGTGTCTTGTGGATTTTTGGTATTGTAAACATTTTGTACTGGTTACTATTAAGAGACATCTTAATCTGACTTTCTCCAACGAAATGCAGACACCCCGCAGCTGCCAGGATGAGTTCTTTACACGGTTACTTGTTATAGAATTGGGATGAGACCCAGGCAAGACCCCACTTCAGGTTAGTTAACATGAATTTCAGTGCTTTTGTCCATTGCTCCTCAGAGTTAAATTGTGTTTTAATGGAGTAAGAGCCACCACTGCCACCTGTATCTTCAATCTTCCCTTTCTCCACGTCCATCCTGTATCACACACAAAGTTTTATTAGTGCATTACTATTGTGAGCATTTAATCTCAGTATGACATCAGGTACTAAAATTCAAATCTGGCATTCCTATTATTCTATGGAAGAACACTTTGTTTTTAAAGGAAATCTAGCAATCCTGAGCTCTTCAGCTGAGGAAGTAGCTTCAAGTTTCAATTAAACTTAAGAGCAGGCGTGGCAATCCTGCACATTGTAAAGAACACCGGATGATTCCGGAGAGGCAGGACTGAAACGGCAGGCAGTGCTGCAGACGGTGCCAGAGGTTAGTGCTGCGCGGGACAGCACGTGGGGTGTTAATGGGACGTGTTATGTAGCAGCACTCACCTATAAGGCAAACAAAACCGAGTTTCACCTTTTTCCACTTCCTCTTTAAACTGCTGCACGCAGTCCAGGAAAGCCACCATTGCATGATCAAACTTATTGTCCCAGAAGAACCTCAGGCCTCCAGAACAGTACAAGGGGAGCTCCTGGAAGAGAGATTCGTTTCAGGCATCCCAAGCACTACATTTTAGACATTATCACTGCAGCTCTTTAGTCTTGTGCAAGGCTTAAATTTATCATAGGATGCTTAGAAATGGTTTGTGGCATTTAGTAAGTGTGATTTGTTTTGTGCTGAGTGCCTGCCTCATGCAGGCTTGGGTTCCTAATCACCCACAACTACCCCAAATCACGCTATCTTGCTCTGGGCAGCTGCGGTCTATAGTTCAAGAGTCCTGTCATTTTTAATGCTACTGGATGGCAGTACGAATGGCTGGATAGAGGATATGGAGTGAGGCGTTATTACACTGGAGAAGTCGGGCAGCCAGCTCTCCTGTACCATAAATTAATAAAGAGCTGCGTTTGTCTTCTATGTCCCCAGTGTGAGTAGCGCTCTGCCGCATTCGGGGCCAACATCCTCCGACTTGTGCAGGACCTCTTACCTTTGATTTGTCCGTGAGGGACTCTAAATATGAGTGGTTGCCATATGGTACAAGACGGTATCTGAAAGGAGATATGATTCACAGGCAGATGAGCCTCACTACCTTTATTTGGGTCATAAGTGAAATAAATGTGAATTATATTGCATGTACCTTTGAAACTTCAGGCCCATTTTGTTAGCAAGGGCATGTAGCAACAGCACAGTCTGCCCCCAGGCAGCATTGATCTCATTCCATTCTACAGGAACACTGGGGAGACGGCCGAGTCTGAAGTTATTTATTGTGCCAAACTGACCACTGTGCCTGCGATAAGAGGAATGATAAATAAGTGCACTGGGGCAGGAACGGCTTCTAGCATGCTAAGCAAACAAGGGCCACGCACTAACAGGTGCAGAACACAGGCTGCCAACCAAGCAAAAGGAGGGTTTGGGGCTCTGGTTAAAAAGTGTGTGTAAACGCCAACCACTTGTTCTCTTTTCAGGATGCAGCTCATAAAAAAAAAAAAAAAGAGCGGGGTGTGTGTGCAACAGAACGAAAAAACCCCAACGAAACACCCAACCCGCCCGAGGTACCTGCTCTGTAAAGCGGGACATCAGAGCATGCCCGAGGGCGAGCGCAGTAGGTCCCGGCTCGTTAACAGGGTTAGTGAAAGAGCCGTTTCACCGGCCGCCTGGACGTCTGCACAGCATCACAAACCTCCCTCAGCTGACACCGCTGGGAACCGTGACGGGTTGCTTTGTTGTGGGGTAACTATGACTTGACTAGAGTGCAGCACTACTTAAGCGGCCCTTCGCTGCTGATTCTTAGCAAACTGACACAATATTCAGTGTCTGCGTTACCAGATGTGAAAGGTTGCATTGAACACGTTGGTTTTCTTTAATTTATCCAACTGCATCTGGGCGTAACGCATTTGGTTGTCCACGCTTTTCAGCTCGTCATCTAGCTCCAGTTGTTGCCTCTTGAATTCACAGTATTCTTTTTGATACCTTTTAATATAAGCAAGACAAGAAATGCTAAGTGCAGGCTTTTACAGAAAATTGATCGCTTTCACAGTATACTAGGTTCTTTTGGTATAGCCAACTTCAATTTTGCAAAGAACAAGCCACTTGCGTTTGGGCATTATTTACAGGTTTCTCCTTGTTATAATTTCATTTATCTGTTACCTAAAAATCTCTGCCGTACACCGCAGTTGTAGTGCACTTACTGAGCTTCTTCCTGCTCCAGCCGCTCTGCCTCTGCCCTGACTCTCTCAAAGTCTTCTGCCACAATCTTGCGGTTCTTCTCAACATCTTCTAGCTCTTGAATCAGCTGCTCTTCCTCCAGCGCAAGTTCTTTCAGTTCTGTTTGCAGTTTCTCCTTGTCATCCTCGTTCATTTGTTCCAGGATCTCCAGGCATCTCCTAAAGGGGAGCGACAGGGTTACCAAAAGAGGGATCCTGGGAAGCACCCCGGCTCCGCGACAGCCTGTGCATGTGAGCATAGGTGCAAACTCCGATCTCACGTGCGCCTCATTAATCCCCAGCTCTCCGCGCTGATCCTGCACTGTGAGTCAGGAACGCACACAGGAGAACAGGGGAGCGAGACGGTAACCGAGGGTTTGTTACCGCCTGTCAGTAACCATCTCACCCTTGACTGCATGGGAATGCTGCCACGCAGGCACCGCGGGCAGGCGGTGTCAGTCGTTCTCATGGGCTCACAGACTTCAGCTGGAGAAGCTGTGTACCACAGCACTCTCAAAAACAACATTTTAAATCTCATTCAGGCAAAAATGAAGCGCTGAAGTTGTGGATATCTCTTACTCTTGATCACGGTAAGCCGGATCAAGGCCGTACTCTATCCCTACGCTTCAAACTAAAGCAACTCGCTCTTGGGTCACCTCCGTGTCACTCACTTGTAATTCTGGCACTCGTTCTCTGTGATGTTAAGCTGTGTGTCCAGCTGGTCTAGCAGAGTGTCCGTGCACTCCTCGCACAGAGGGTGATCCACATCTGTCTGCCCAGACATGATGTCAAAGAGGTCACCGGTGACCTGCGGGAGAGCTCACTGTTAGTTCGGGTGAAGCCACAGGCAGCTGGCTGGCTGGTTTTCAACAGACGGGCTTGTGCTTCTTCAATGGCAAAGTGTTTTTTGCAGGTCAAAACTTGATTTAAAATAAGCCAGCTTTACTGAACGACTCACCAACAGAAATACTGGAAGGCCAGTGCTACGGGCAACTCTGCAGTTTAGTCTTGCAGAGCGTCTGGGAAAACCGATGCTCTGTTCAAAAGGATCCGAGTTTACCAGCTCACGTAAAACTTGCCTTCAGTCTCCGGCTGAGGTTTTCCATCGTGCCGCCGTCTGACGCCTCTCCGATCAGTGTGAAGCTGTTGGCGCTTTCTGTGGACATCATTCTTGGAAAGAATGTTATTAAGAGTTGAGCGCCACAGGTCCAGGGGAGCCAGCGCTAGTGCTAGACTTAAACCTGAGACTGGTTTGAGAGTCAGAAAGGAAGAACAGACAAGACGGACTCGCAGAAGGGCGGGGGCCCGCGCTTCAGAAGAGCTCTATCGGGACGGCGTTTTGCGTTAACATGCAGCTAATAAGCAGCGTGCTAAATACCGCACGTTCGTGTACATGCAAACGGCTGCGCCGCCGGCGGGCCCGGGGGCCTCTCGGGGGAAGCTCGAGGGGGTCACAAGGAACAGGCTGCTCAGCCCCACCGGCGGGGGCGAGGCCCCGCGGCGGGACGCCCTGCCCGGGTGGGAGGCGCCGGGAGCCGCCCGCGGCCGCGCTCCGCGCCGGGGCAGGGCTGGCGGCGGCCGTACCTGGCTGGCGGGATGAACCTCCTGGACACGCCATCCTGCCGGTTCTCCGCGAAGGCTTCCTGCGGGGCACGGGGCCGCGGTCAGAGAGGGTCGGGACGCCCCGCCGCCGCCCGCGCCCCGCCCGACCCCGCCGTACCTCCGTCAGGGCGCTCTCCTCTTCGTGCGCGTCCCCGGGCCGGGCAGGGGCGGCGGTCAGCAGCGGGGCTGCGGGAGAGGAGGCGTCACCGGGGCCCGGCCCGGCCCGGCCCCGGCCCCCCGCCCCGCCCTGCCCCGCCCGCCGGTACCGGTGAGCTCCTGGATGGTGAGGCGGTCGAGGATCTTGAAGGAGGTGTCGAGCTTCAGCGGCTGGCTGCAGCGCTGGCAGACGAAGCTGACCTGCGTGGTGCAGGCGGGCGGCCGGCCGCCCTCCATGCCGCCGCTCAGCCGCGGGCCCGCCCCGCCATCGCCGCGCGACGGACGTGACGCAGGCGGCAGGGCACGGTCCTGGCAGGGGTGTGCGCGCGGGCCGCGGCGGCCATTTTCCCTCGCCTCGCCTCGCCCCGGACGGCCCCGTGAGCGGCCAGGACCCGGCGGCGCGTGCGCGCGGCGGGGCGGAGGGGGTGGGTCACGCGGGCGGCGGGCGCGCGCGGCATTGGCGGGCGCGCCGCGTGAGGTCAGTTCCGGTGGCGGCGACGCCGGTGGTGGGGCAGGCGGCAGCGCGGCCCCGCGGCAGAGCGAGACCCGGACCCGCCCGCCGCCGCCATGGCCTCGCTGCTCAAGGTGGACCCGGAGGTGAAGCTTAAGGTGCGCCCTCCGCGCGGCCCGGCCCCGCACCGCCCCGCCGGGCCCCGGGGCGGGGTGGGGCGGGACCGGGGCCGCCCCGGGGCGCCGCCCGGCCGTTTGGCCCCGGCCGTTGGGTCGCGCGGCAGCCGAGCGCGGCCCTCCCGCCCGGCTCTGCCCCCTGCGCCGCCCCCGCGGCCCCGGCCGCCGCTGCTGCGCCGCGAGAGGGCGGGCACCGGCACTGGGCTGCTCAGCGGCCGCCCCCGAGCGGTTCCCTTGGCGGAGGGCGGCCGCTGGCCCAGCGCGGGCCGCCCGTGCCCGGCGCGGGGGATCCTCCTCCCCGCCCCGCGCCGCAGCCAGCCCAGGCGGGCGCTGCTCGATGTTCGGTTCCCCGCCGTTGCTCTGCGCCTTCCCTCGTGGCCTCCGGGCTCTCCTTGCGAGCCCAGCCCGTGTAGGCCCGGCGGGCCGGCAGCTGCCGCTCGGTGGTTACGGGCTCTTCCAGCTCTCAGGCCTTTGGCGCGAGGGCGAGAGCTGTACCCGGGGAGATCCGGGGCTCAGGCTGTAGCAGAGCTCCTCGGCTGCAGGGCACAGCGCTCGGCTTGCGCTGAGCCCGGCTCTCTGAGAGTGGTTCTGAGCTGTTGCTTTTTCCCTTCTGCAGGTTGACTCCTTCAGGGAGCGGATCACGAGCGAGGTGAGTGTCCCTCTGCCACCGCCCAGAATGTGGTAGGACAGGAAGAAGGCCATTCAGCCCTATATTTCTGACAGACTTGACTGTGGTTTGAGTGTCTCCTGGAAGCTTAGCAGCGCTCAGGAGCTTCAGTCACCAACTGGAGTGCGGTTACGTAGCCTCGTGGCTCCCCTGGCATCTTCTCACCTTGGTTAGCACGACAGTCGGCAGGAGACAGAACTTGCATTCTCTCCTGTTCCCTGCCTTTGGACAGCTGATCTCCCTGGTGTTCTTGCCTGCTAGCGGAGCTTTGCAGCGTTGTTTCTCATCGTCATCTGTTCTTTTTCTCTCAGGCTGAAGACCTGGTGGCAAACTTTTTCCCAAAGAAGCTGTTAGAACTCGATGGGTTCCTTAAGGTAAGGTATTTGTTGTCCTCTGTGTCCTCTTTCATTTTCAAGCTACGCGCTGGAAGTGGCCTGGCAAGTCTCATCCCGTGTATTTTCTTGTGTGTTTCACCTTGCTACAAAGACGCGACGCAGTGGCTCAGTTGCTTGCGTGCATTTGAGTGCTGTTAGCTCTAGAGGGGGTGCTTCCTTTCGCAGTGTTCTTTGTGCAATCACCACGTTTATCTTTCTTATATATTTGGCAACTTCGGGCTGTTCTTCATGATACTTTGGTCTCACAGGGGCTCCAGCAATGCAGACAGTTGATAGCTTTGATCGCAGTCTGGAGCTGGCACACACTTCTCGGGTGGAGGGAGGTCTCGTCACAGGCCTATTGTTAGACTTTTTTTTCATTCATCCTTATTTTATGGTTGGGTAAGAGGGAGGTCTGAGTCTTTTGTCTTCTCATTGTGTTTGGTGTGGCAGAATTTGTTAGATCATAATTAAATAACAAATCTGCTTTATTTTCCAGGAGCCTATCCTGAATATTCATGATCTCACTCAGATCCATTCAGACATGAACCTCCCAGTGCCTGACCCAATTCTTCTCACGAACAGCCATGATGGACTGGACGGGGTAAGGTTACTCTCTTGGCTGTGGTCCCTGCTTCTGTTAATTAAAACTGCATGGCTTGCTCAGTGTTGGAGTAGGATATTCTTATTTAATAACAGGCTCTGGCTCTCCCAGAGTCTTTAGGAGTTGGTCTCTCAAGCCTGGGAAGTGTGCTGGAGGTAATGCTGTGCCCTGCAGTCTTCCTTTGTTTTTAAAGAAGGATGCTTAGAAACCAGGAGCATAGCAGAGGCTCTATGGTTTTCCTTCTTTCCTTTGCAACACCGTTTTGGCTTACGACTAGTTTGTGAGTAAAACATTTTGTATATTTTAGCCAAATATGAAAAAGAGGAAGCTGGAAGACCGTGAAGAGACCTTTCAGGGTAAGAGTCCCCAAGTCTCTTGGTTGCTGCCTGCCCCCTGAACCAATGCACCATGCCTTAGGGGTACAAAATCACAGGGACCCCACCTACCCTATCCTGACAGCAGCTGCTACTCACACAGGCCTGTTCCCACAACCTCTCAGAGCCTGACCTACGATGTTGTTTTGTGGAGGAGTCAGGTTGCAGCTCTAGAAGTATAATTAGGATTTCTCTGATAGACATAAGTAGTACTTGCTTGAGCTTGGCCTGCTGACAGAGGCAGCTGGTCTCCTTGTGGCTCTGTGCTGAAAGCTCTCCTTGTCTGGAGGAAGATACCAGGCTTCGGATTAAGCTGAAGCAGGAACAGCTCATACATGTGCATCAGGAAAATCCTTTGTGCCCAGCCTCAGCAGCCTAGAGCTCTTCAGCTCTTGTCTCCACTCTGTGTTTTCTCTTTTCCTTCCTTTGTGGTAATTGCTGTTATCCCATGTCAAATTTCCCCTTACCCACAGGTTAGCTATAGCCTGGCTCAGTGTCCACCACTAGCCTTTGCGGGGGATAAGGCGCTCAGGCGGACCTTCGGTCTGATCCCCTGGTGCAGCCGTTCGTACGCGTTGCTGATGCAGGGTGTTTCTCTCCTCTGCGACTAGGTACCAAAGTGTTCATGATGCCCAATGGGATGTTAAAGAGCAACCAGCAGCTGGTGGACATCATTGAGAAAGTGAAACCAGAAATCAGGCTGCTTATTGAGAAGTGTAATACGGTGGGTATGAGCACTTGAGCAAGTGGAGACAGTAGGATGCTTTTGCTTCTGGAGAGGCAAAGCTGCTCTGAGTGGAAGGAGGAGACCCCTCTCTATTCTGTAGATGGGGAAAGGCAGGATTTGTATTACAGTGTCTAAAAGTGGCTGGGAGGTAGGTGTAGGGAAATAATGTTTTTCTGAGCCCTCGGGGAGCTCTGTAGTTCACCTCCTGAAGGTGGATGATGTCTGTTATGCAGGCTCCTTCCCTGAGGCTTTTCTTCACCCTCCTTTTGCAAAGTCACAGACATCCGCTGAGAGCTTCTGTGGCACAGTCAGAAGAGCTTCCCACGGGAAGCTGCTTGTGCTGGCTTGTGTGGCGTCCCAGCCACGTGGGAAATGATCTCAGAAGTGTTGCATGAGCATGAAGGACCTGCAGTTTGTCATGAACTACGTGGCAAAGGCAGGGTCCTGGGGGGCTTTCGGTAAAACTTCTGAGAGGTCTCTGTGGAGATGTCAGCATTGATGAGTGTTGTGATCTTTCCACTGCAGGTGAAAATGTGGGTGCAGCTTCTCATCCCCAGGATAGAAGATGGAAACAACTTTGGTGTTTCTATTCAGGTAAGGCACCACTGACTCTATGCCCCACCATAGGGGAGAGCTGTGCTGCAGGGACACGGGTATCCCTTGGGTTCCTCCGAATCTTTCATTTGGTGGTATCCAGCAGCTGCAGTCATGGGGTTGGTTTAGGTTTTAAAACCCAGACCTGAGCTTGACATGGCACTGCTGAGACATGTTTCTTTCAGAGCCCTGAAGGCCAGCTGCAGTCTCATGAAGCTAACAGCTTCCTTGTCTTCCCTGTAGGAGGAAACAGTTGCTGAGCTTCGAACTGTGGAGAGCGAGGCAGCGTCCTACCTGGACCAGATTTCTAGGTAGGCATGCAAGAACAGGTCTCTTTTTTGGGGGATCCTTTTGGGAAAAGTAAAGTGCTTGGGAAGGTCTCCGAGCTTTTCTGGGGCAGCTTGGGCCTGAAGAAAATCTTGCTGCTATTTATCTGACCTTTAGTCTCTCCCTTTTCCTACCAGATATTATATCACAAGAGCAAAGTTGGTTTCCAAAATAGCTAAGTACCCTCATGTGGTAAGTATGTTACATGCTGCTGCTTTTTGGGACAATCTGGGCCACTTCGTCATCACTGTCCTTTTTGAGCTGAGGGTTCTGGGGGAAAAGGGGGGATTGTACGAGGGTGCAGGACATCTGCGTTAGAGGAGAGGAAGCTGAAGGGAGGATTCCTTTGTAAAAGGTAGGACCTTCACTAGGTGTATGGGAGGCACAGCTGAGGTTAGGCCACTCAGCCATGCATCTGCTCTCTGTAGGAGGACTACCGCCGCACAGTGACAGAGATCGATGAGAAGGAGTACATTAGTCTGCGCCTGATCATTTCAGAGCTGAGGAATCAATATGTAAGTGAAAAATCGGGGCTTGCACTGGCTCCCTGCACAGCAGTGGAGAGCGCCCTTTTTACCCTGCGGCTGCTCTCCCCTTTCCCCATGAGTACACCTAATCCTGGCAGGAAGCCTGTCTCTTCCCTGCTCCGCTTTGGCTCTAACGAGAGGAGCCGGCTGTTGCCTCTCCACCACCTCCTAGAGATGCAGGTGTTTCCAACCGAGCGTTCACAGGAGTCTAGCACAAAATACTCCTTCCACCTCTGTGGGAGCCTGTGATCTTAAACTCTTCATGCAGTACAAGCCGTTTTGGGGGTCTATAAAGGAATCTTCTTGGTGTCACATGAGTTGGCTTCTGTAAAGTCTGGCTGAAAGAAGCCCTTAACTAGGCGTGTGATTGCACGCAGAGGTTGAGGCTGGTGCCGAGGTGAGCCGTGCTGCTGTTTTAGCCAGGGCTCATTGTGAAAGCTGAACACTGGATGACTTCATCCTCCTTGTCTGAGTCCTGTTCTCCCTTTTTGCAGGTCACTTTGCATGACATGATCCTTAAAAACATTGAGAAGATCAAGAGGCCTCGGAGCAGCAATGCTGAGACCCTCTATTAAGTGTCAACGTTTGAACTTGAGAACTGTTCAGTCAACTAAAGACCGTCATTGCCTTGGTTTGTTACGTGACTATCGAGATGGGAAACTGGCTGGAAATAGTATCGCATTCTTAGTTAAACTCTAAAGAAATTCTTGCCTAGTTTTGTGATTGGTTTTGTTCAGGTCTCAGGAGCTCTCCCTCCCTCTAATAACTGGTAACGGAAGGCCGTGCTGCTTTGGGGTGCCCTAGAGGCTACTGCAGAGTGAGAGCACCAGCCAGGCAGGAACATTGCTTCATGCCTTTCTTCCTACCTGAGTAGGAATGACACTAGAGACCAAGCCCTTGTCCTGTCCCATCTCTTGGCTGGAGGCTTCACTGGGGTCTCTGGGAATGGGGCAGTCTTCAGCATGAGAGCAAGCCCAGGTGGGGGTGCAGCAGTGGGGAAGCTCTCTCTCTTCGCTGCTGGCTGTAGCTGGGCCCCTCTGCTGCCAGTGCTCTGCACTGACCAATTGCAAAGACGGGGGAACGTGCCCCTTCTGGGCTGGTGGCAGCAGCCATGCTCCAGCGCTGCTGAGTGGTCTGCTCTCCTTTTCTGGCTCTCTTCTGACTCAGCAGACCCTGCCCCATCTGCCTGTGCCTCGTCAGCTCTGGCTAGATCAGTGCAGGGCACGAGGTGGTGCTTGAAGCTAGGTCTGGCTGCTCTCCTGGCTGGTCGTGAGCTCTGGTGGCTTCCGCTCCTGTTTGCGATTTGACTAGAGCCACTTTCTTGGCTAAAACCAACGTTACTTCACGTACGTCCTAGTGCCCCTTCAGCATGAGATGCTTTTGCCCAGGCTGACAGAAGGGAGGGGCCAGAGGTCCGATACTAAAGTCCTGATAGTCTCCACACGTGGTCAGACTGAGACCTGCTGTCTCCTGGCAGTGCTCCCCGCCGCCTGGGCAGAGCAGGCCAGCTGCGACAGTTGGTGCTTGGGTGTGAGGATGGCCGATACCCAACTGGTACCACTGCAGACCTTGCGGTCTTTCCCTTGCAAAGGGCACGCTCATGTGCCTGGTGACTTCTCTAAGCCGCCGGAACATTTCATGGTCCATTACAAACCCCTTTGGAAATGACTGGTTGTGTTGCGTCAGTTTTTGTGTGTGGCAAGTGGGCCCATAACGCTGCAGGCTCCAAAAATTTCTTATTTATAGTATTTCTACTGAAGTCCCTTATTCAGGGAACTTTAAATCATTTGTTTCAGGAACCTTGCTGTTTCCCGGGTCTTGCTGTTACACCCGTATATTCTTATTGTGCAGTAGCCTTAATAGTTGTGTTAACCTCATTGTAACAACAGTGACAAATGGAATGAACTTTCTCCCCTTCTTTTTTTACTTTGTTTTTGTTTCTTCTGCTTCCACATCTAAGAGCCATGTTGTCTCTTGCTGGTTTCCCAGGGATTTGCCCAGAGTGTGGAGGGCTGCTGGCCCTTGCTATAGACTCTTCTGTTGTTGTTTGTAGTAAGTCAACTCTTAGTCTTCCCGCTAATAAATATTCAGTAACAAACCAACTGCGTTCTAGCTGCTGTCTGGGAGCAGCACTTCCCCTTGTGTTTCTTTGTATTGATTCCTTTTAAGTTGCTCGGCTCTCTTTGCCAGATGAAAGTATGTAAACTTTTATCATGTCAAGAAATTAAAATAAGGTACTTGGAATTCTTTTAAGGCAGCCCCTTGTGTGTGATACTGAGCTCTTAGGCTGTGTGGTGTTAACGTCTGTTATGGTCCTGCCTTTCTCACATCCAGTTGCTCCTTCCCTGCATGCTCCCCATTCCTCTTTTTGACTCTGTTGCAAACTGCTCTGCACCGCTTTGTAGGTTGTTTCTATTCCTTTGGCATGCCTTATGTTAGGCCCACGCTCTTGGGTTTAGCGCGAGCTGCCCCATCTCAAGCCAGCGTGCAGGACTTGGGCCATCTCAGTTAAAACAGATCCAAGAGACGTGCGTGGTGTTTCTGTCCGTCTGCAGCCTGCTCCGTGGCTGCCCCTGCATCTCTGCCCAGCGGGTGCCTGCAGCACTGTCCTGGGGCAGGCGCCTGGATGCCGCGCCTGGTGCGTGTGTTCGGTGCATGCTGCGTTGCTCTTGCTGCCCCGTGCACGTCGTACCAAAGGAACTGCAGGTCGCCTTGCAATCCCCGAGCTGAAGCGTCCTCTGCTCTCCCCAGGGGATCGTCCTTGTTCTCCTTGCGCTTCCTCCCGCGTCTGCTGCACCACAGCCCGGAGAGGGTGCAGAGACCCCTCCGGTGGCGCTCCCGTTCCCTAAGCGTCCTGTCCCCCGGCCGTCGGGGCGCAGGCCCCTCTGAGGCCGCCCCCCGGGACGGGCAGGGCTCGGCTCCCGGCCGGGGTGCCGCTAGGTGGGGCCCGTGCCCAGCCCCGGCAGCGCCAGCCGCAGACGGGGGGTCCTGCCGGGCACCTCCAGCCTGGGAGTCTTCAGCTGCTGAGAGCAGGAGCAGCCGCTTGCGGAGAGACGCTGCCTGCCGCCTGCGGTGGTTCCTGGGGCGTGGAAAAGCCCTGCTGGTGCCCGAGCTGAGCCGGGGAAGGTGGGAGTCGAGCTGGAAACAGGTCGCTGGGGGCTGAGGCGGCTGGAGCCAGAGCTCAAAGGAAGGGCTGTTGCTGGCAGGACGCGGTGTGGTGGAGCACAAGGGGTTCCTCCTCACCACAGCCAGAAGAAAGTGAAGTCCCAGGAGGCCTGTGCCAGCAGTGCCGTGGAAGGACAGAGCATCCAGGGCAGTTGTGTTGGCAGGGAGCGTAGTTCATCTGCAGGAGCAGGGGAGGGTTTGTAGTCTACAGTCTTCACCCCTCCATCTCAGTGCACTGGTTTCTGCTTGGCTCTCCGGGAGAACTGGCGGCGTGCTGTCAGGGCTCTAACTCACAGGTTCTTGAGACATCCCAGCTTATATGCAGTGACTGTTAAAACTTTGAGAGCGGAATAAAGGCACATCAGTTGTGTGCAGATGCAAACGCTGCCAGAAACACAGCTGGCATGGGTAAGGGACAGGCAATTTCCACCCTTCTGTTTTCCACAAGCTGACCCTATGAGAAGAAAGAATGGGAGTTTTCCAAAGTCTGAGGTCTGGCTTGGGGTATGCTTGAGACTCGCCTGTGTCAGGAGACTTGGCAAGGGGTTTTCTGTACTGTATTCTTTACCCAGCTGTCTGGCAGTCACTGACTCTGAGTTTCCCTGAGCCAAAACCTGTCTGTCTCTGGGTTTGGTTTCTATAAATGTCAGAGACTATTTTTTGCCATCCCTACCTTTCTGTGTGAGCGAAAAAAAGCCAACTCCTCTCTTCCTTGCTTTGTCTGGGAGACCTGGACAATTTAGCAAATATAAGATAGGCAGTACCTAAAAGCAGCTGCGTATCCAAAATAAACATCGGTAGGATGTGAATTCTCCATATTAGGTGTGGGACAGAGTGATGGGCTAATCGGACTGGGGAGCAGGGTTGTGGGAAGAGGTATGTGCACCAAACAGCTCATAAACAAGTTGTGGTGCTGTTAGCGAGACATGTAATTTTTTAAAATTCTAGGTTAGCTTTAAGCTGCTTCAGGCTTCTTTTGGAGAAGGTACACAAGCAATTCAGTGGTATTGTGGCCCTTAAAGATCCCTGGTTGCTCTTCCTCAGTAAGGTATTGACACAGGTTTCCTGGCTCTGCAGGCTCAGTTAATTACCTTGCTTCCTGAAATTCCTACTGCAAGATGGAAATGGATTTAGGGCTGTTCCGTTTATTCTGAAACGTTGCTCCCAGAAAGTGCAGGCTGATTCTTGCGCTGCTTGTAATAGGCTTTAAAAAGTCCTTAGCTTGGAAAGTACAGCAGAAATGGACAGTATTAAATAATGCGTTGTTACACATGACACCCACGGCACCTACCCTGTAGCAGGGCAGAGGCAGCACAGAAAGCTTCCTTTGTGTTGTCTGTATCCTGCAGGCCTGGGGCGTGTGCTGTGGGGTGGTTTGTCATGGCGATGTCATTACAGGTTAGGGTTTCTCTTTTTTCCCAAACACCCAACACGCACAGAAATAAGAGTGTTCCCACACTTTATTTTCAGACGTCTCCCAGGCAAGCGGCAGGGTTGAGTTGTGATTTGTGGGGCAATAAGGCCTGTGGAGTTTGTCCAGTTCTCTTAAACAACTGCTCTGCTGCTTAGAAAATGACCATCTGTAATTGCAGCCTGTGCCTTGACTTTTAGGGACTTGGGATGCAAAACCAAGAGGCGAAGTCAAAACTGAATGATCTGCTCTTTTTGTACTTCTTTAAGGAAATGTCAGCGGGAGCATCGCGGGTGCAGCCTCAGAGGTTTGTGCGGCAGTCTCGGCTCAGCTGTGTAGGTGTGTGTTGCAGCAGAACGCTTGCTGAATTCCTGAGAGGCAGGAGGTATGTCCTGGCCCGGCTCTAAACCTTAACTGGGGCAACAGTGCTTCCTCTCTGCACTCTGAGTGAAATGGATACCATGCTCTAGGCTTACACCAGAAGGGAGTTTTCCTTTCAAGCCTAACCCCAAGTAATCCGTGAAGCCTTGTTGACTTCATGGATTGAAAGACTGGCTTGGAAGTCAGCGCTTCTGTGCTTAATTTGGAGGTACCCAGAGGCATCTGATTCTGCCACTGGAGGCCAGTTGAAAGTCGACGAGAGCAGGGCGCCTCTGAAACCTGTAGGCGTTCTATCCCGTGTCGCCAAGGCTCTCTTCTCACCCGTCGTGTCCCTCCCCATTGCTTGTGTCCGTACCACAGAGCGAGCCCCTCTTCTGGCGCAGCGGCCGCGTGAATTGACTGCTGTGGCGCTGCTGGCGCAATGGCCAGCGAGGCAGAGATGACGTGTGCTGGCACGGAGAGGACGTGCGTGTCCCTGACCTGAGCAGCTGCAGCCTGGGCTAAAGAAGGCTGAGGCTGCCAGTGGTGGTGAGGATAATGGAGTGTGTCCTATGGCAACGTGGCCTTCTGCCTACCAGTGTGGTGTCTGGTAAGCACGGCCGGAGGACTGCGGAGGGGCTGAGTCTAGGGCAAGATCCACTGCAGAGGAAGAACTGGAGGCAGTGCTGAGGCTGGGGGGGGGCTGTCTCCCACCAGGAAACTCTGACAGGAGGAAGAAGAGAAGGTCAGGGTGAGGTGAGGTGAGGCTGGCAGCAGGAGTGGAAATACTGGGTTGAATCTCCAGGCCTGGTTCTCTTGGATGCCTTGTACTTCTCAGCACCAGCTCGGGGATAGGCAGGGAGCGTAGCTAAAGCGGTGTGTCCCCAGGCATCTGCCGTGTGGCAGGATGGAGCACCGAGCCCTGTTGCCTGGCTGCCTCGTTCTGCCAAGGCCTTTCAACAGTGCTGTGAGACCACCAGAGACACTGTTGGTGGGGGTGGCAGAGGGCAGTTGTCACAACCTTTGGTAGAAGTCCTGGAGGTGGCCGCTCAGCCTGGGCAGCGGTAGCCTGGCAGCACAGCGATAGCGGGCGCTGCCATCAGCTGCCTGCTTGGACGCTGCAAGTTGGGGGTGGTTTTGTCCTTGAGGGAGCTTCTCAGAAGCTGCGCCTCAGCTTATCTTTGAATTGGAGGCAGAGACAAAAGCTGTGTGATCTTGCTTCAGTGGAACGCTGGGGGTTTAACTCGTTCATAGATGTTCAAAGGTACAAGCTAAGAGCTAGTTGTTCACAGTACATTGGGGCCTGAATCTGATCTTGAACTACATCTCTCCATGCCTGCCAAAGTTTTTCTGCTACTTCACAGATGGATGTGTTTTCAGCAAAGACTTTCATGGGGAAGATTTAAAAAAATAGAATAAAAAGTAACTCCAAGCTTGGAACCATGCTGCCAGGGAGAATGTTTACAAGGAAGCAGCCTGATAAACAAGGAAATTCGGTGAGTTGCAAAGAGGTGAAATTCTACAGTGTGGCAACAATTCCCAGCTTGTCAGAGCCTCGCCGTGGTCCCAGCCACCTCAGGCTGACTACAGGATCTTCGTTTTTACAGGCAGCCTCAGGAAGCTAGGTTGGACTGAAAAAAGTAACAGAATTATGTGCAACTTGTCTGAGTCACTGACCCTGCATCTCCGCTAGTTCTTTCAGGGCACTGCTCATGGAGGAGAAAGAGAAGGCTGCAGCTGAGAGAGGAGATCTGCCCTTTCTGGTCACCACGATTTTCAGATCTCCTCCCCTAGCCTCTCCCAGTCTTTTGTACTTTCTGTGCTAATCCATCCAGTGCAGCATAGACTGACAGAGGCAGCAACTAGAAACCCTGCTCTGGAAGCTGCTGTGAATGCCTTAGGACCAGCAGCAGCATGCACATGAGAACCGTGCTCATCCTCCTCGTTCTGGCTTTAGCCACGATATTTGCTTTAGTCTGTGTGTTGCTGACCAGAGGAAGGGCCCCCAGCACCTGCCAGCACCGGCCCCCGGAGCACAAGGACGCTGATGACGGCCAGAGCCTGGTCTTTGCCGATCTGACACCCGAAGAGATGGCGCAAGTGGTGCGGTACCTGCAGGGAAGCCTTGGGGTGCAGCTGGTGGACGCCGCGCGTGCAAAGCCCTCCGACAGCTGCATCGCCTCCGTCGACGTGCAGGTCCCTGCCAAGGCAGAGGTGCTGCGTTTCCTGGATGGTGGGGGGCCTCGCCCCCCCCGGGAGGCGCTGGCTGTGCTGTACTTCGGGAGCCAGCCAGACCCCAACGTCACCGAGTACGTGGTGGGTCCGCTGCCGACGCCGGTGTATCACCGGGACGTGACGGTGCAGAAGTACGGGGGCAAGGTGCCGTACCACCGCAGACCAACACTAGCTGTTGAATACAAACAGATTGCAGGGTTTTTAAAAGGCCAAGTGTTCCCCACAGCTCCATCTTTCATGCGTCAAGTAATGGAGTATGATGGAGCCAGTCTAGCAGCCTTGACAGCCGCTCCCCGTGGATTGCAGTCTGGAGATCGGATCACCTGGTTCGCTTTGTTTCAGAACGTGAGCGGGTTCTTTGTGCACCCGGTGGGGCTGGAGGTGCTGGTGAACCACAGCAGCCTGGACATCTCACGGTGGGCAGTGAGCAGGGTGTTCTACAACGGGCAGTACTACCGGGACATGGTTCAGCTGGAGAGCGCCTACGCGCAGGGTCGCATCAGCGTGGAGAAGGTGAGGAAGGCGCCGCAGGATGGGGACTTCTCGTCCATGAAGCCCCGAGCACCTCCGGCTGCGCTGTTCCCCTTGCAGTACGAGCCCCAGGGTCCGCGCTACAGCGTCAGGAAGAACCATGTCCTCTTCCAGGCCTGGAGCTTTGCCTTTGGGATGAGCGTGAACACGGGCCTGCGCCTGTTTGACATCCGACACAAGGGGGAGAGGGTTGCCTATGAGATCAGCGTCCAAGAGGCGCTGTCTGTGTACGGCTCCAACTGCCCTGGAGGGATGTCAACGAGGTACATGGATGGGAGCTTTGGCATTGGGCGCTACACCTCCCCCTTGGTGCGAGGGGTCGACTGCCCCTACTTAGCGACGTACCTGGATGTGCACTACCTTGCCCATTCCCAGGACCCTAGAATTAGTAAAAGTGCCCTCTGCATTTTTGAGCAGAACCTGGGCTCCCCTCTGAGGCGCCACTACTCCAACTTGCAGTCGCTCTACTATGGGGGGCTGGTCAACTCTGCTCTGGTCGTTCGGTCCATTGCGACCGTGGGCAACTACGACTACGTGTGGGACTTCATCTTCTACCAGAACGGGGCCATCGAAGGCAAGGTCCAGGCCACGGGGTACTTGAGCTCATCCTTTCTCCACGGGGATGGTCTGAGATACGGCAACAGGGTTTGGGAGCACACGCTGGGCACGATACACACCCATTCCATCAACTATAAAGTGGACTTGGATGTGGGAGGTAGGTCTGGGTCTTCCTTTGACGTCTGCCATTTCACTGGTAAACCCAGTGCTTGGGGGGTGTTGCCTCCTAGTCTGTAGAATGCCTGCTAAGTGACATCAGGTCTCTGCTTTTTCACTCTCCTATCCTTTTCTTTCATTACAAAATTATTTTTCTATGTATAAAATAGTCTGTCAGGGTCATGGAGTTTAAGTCTGTGAATTGTCTGGGAGCTCTGTGTTCAGCCCAGGGAAAGCATAAAAGGTAACAGCTGAAAAATGTTTGCATTTCCTTGAGGCCTCATGTCTGGCACAGTGAGTGTTGCCATAGGCATGGCCAGGCAGACGGGGAGCCACAGCCCTGTCTGCGGGGCTGAAGGTGTGAGCCTCCTCTTGCTGCGCCTGGTGCTGGACCTGGCACCGCCTGTAACTCGGGAAAGCCTTTTTTGTATCTCGGCTGCCCGGCGTAAAGCAGGGGAGCTGGACTGGTGCTCTGCGGGACTGAGCCTGTGCGGCTCTATCTCCGTGTCTCTTTTGAGGAAACACTTGTAAGTTGGGTCCTGAACCTTGGGCTGCAAAGCTGCTGCTGCGAGCCAGTGAATTCCCCTGCTCCTGCGTGGAGTCACGGTTTTTGGCAGCAGATCCCTGCGGAAGGTTATTTGAGTCCAGGAGCAGCTCCTTCTGCACCGTCTGGCGGGCTGAGCAGTGAAGTGCTGGCGTCTACCCTGGGAGGTAGGGGTGCTCAGTCTGAAAGGACTGCTTTGCTTCCCCTTAAAGGTCATTCCAGTGACGGCATCTGGGGAAGGTGCAAGGGCAGTGGTTGTGCTGGGGACACACACTGGCAGCATTAGGTGTCTGTCATTGAAACCTGCTCCTGTGAATGGTAGGGGGAAAAAAAATGTTATACATCTGCACAGAACCGAAGAGATTGCTGGTAGGCACTGGACTGCATCTGTACCAGCCTGAGGAGAAATGCAGCTCCAGTGACCCGCGCTGCCTCCTGGATTGTGGGGAATTGTCAGAGAACTATGTACGTCAAGGTGCAGCTGGCTCCAGTGCAAGCGTTTGGTTCCAGCACGTGTCCTCTCGTGTCCCTGCCTGCGATACAGTGGTTTGTGTGGCCTTGAATGGTGCTGCTGCTGCCATTACAGTCGAAAACAGGGCTGATACTCGTTCCTTTCCTGTAAGCGAGGCTCGAAACGTGCTAAAATACCATTCCTGTGTGGTGGCAAGGTCTTTTTCCATGACTGCTGTGCCCCTCAGTTCCCTGCTGTTTACAGGCTCTGAGCCCTGGCTGCTGCAAAATGCTCTTGAGAAGAGCTGTGTAAAATCCCAGCCTTGTTCCCCTTAGCAAGGAGGGGAGCCCTGCCCCAAGCAGCAGGGCCTGGGGCCGTGCGGGGTGCTTGAGAGGTGCCCTGCAGGGTCCCCACCTTCCGAGCGCAGGGAAGGCAAAACTGCAGCACAGCAAAAATGGGTCATTTCCCACACAGGTTTCTTGGATCCTGTTCTGAGGCTGGTGTGGGACCTGCAGGGAAAAAGGGCAATTATTCCCTGGCTGGAAGTGAGAATGAAAACAAAAGTTCCTAAATAAGCACGGTTGCAAGAGCTGTCGTTGCTTCAGCCCCTGCCCAGCCCCTCCTACCTGTGCCTCGAGTGGTCTCCACCAGAAGGGCGTGAAGTTGACCTTTATCTCTGGAAAGCCATCCTCGGCCGCTGGTGGCCACGCAGGAGCAGCCACCTCACCGTGGCGGGGTGGCCTCGGCACCCTGGCCTCCCTCTCGCTGCTCTCCCCTCCAGGGCAGGTCTGTCGTGTGGTCAGTAGCGAACAGTTTCCTGAGTAACCGTTTCTGTCTGTGACAGCTCTTCTCCAAGGATCGTGTCTGCTGGAGTGGTGTTGGGATGGCTGAACGGGGACAGGCGTGTCCTGTTCGTTGTCCTGCAGCCTCTGCTCTTCCTGGTGCGGCCGCTTCAGGTGCTGCCTGTCGCTTGCAGTTGCTGCCAGGGGTTCTGCGAGTGTGGCCTGCTCTCGCCAGGGAGCTTCCTCTCATCCTGGCCAGTCTGCCGCAGCGGGAGCCAGGCTGGAGCTGCCAGGTCCCTTCCCTCAGGGATGGGAGGGACTTGGAGGCAACTGAGAATGGCAATGTAGAGAACAGACGCATGGAGATGTTGTGGAGCCGGCAGGTCTTGGGCTCTCCTGGAGCACCAGCCTAGACCGGCCCCTCCGGGGAGTGGGGCTGGTCCAGGACACTGGGGTGCGGAGGGAGCGGGGCCGGCCAAGCCGGCCCCTGTGGCATCACTGCCCTCCCACAGGAGATGGGACAGGGCGTCCTGGGAGATGCTGGGAGAAGCAGAGGCCCCGTGGGCAGGTCGGGGCTGGGGCTCTTCATGGTGTCATCCTGCAGCGGAGAAACCCATCAGTAGCTTAGGGAGTGAGTCAGGCACCGGCTCCCCAGCTGGCTTCCTTGGTGTGTCTGGGGTGGGGAGGAAACAGGCTGAACTGGCTGGGACCTCTGATCTCCTTTGGGAGTCCCATGCACGCTCCAGGCTCCCTCCCCACCTCGCAAGCGACGCCTTTACGCCCACAGTTGGAAAGTGAATTAAGAGCCTGGTCAACAGGTGAGGGACGTATTCTCGAGCTGCAGCCAAACCCCGCGCACCGTCTCTGCACTCGGAGAGATGAACCCCAAACTTCCCTACGTCCTCCTGGTTGGGGCTGGGGTGATAATCTTCATTCTCTCCTGCATGCTGCTGGGCAGGGGAAGGCGATCAACAAGCTGTGAATCTCAGCCCCGTGTCGTGGAGAAATTAGGATCCGTGAGCCAGAGCCTGGTCTTTGCCGATCTGACACCCGAAGAGATGGCGCAAGTGGTGCGGTACCTGCAGGGAAGCCTTGGGGTGCAGCTGGTGGACGCCGCGCGTGCAAAGCCCTCCGACAGCTGCATCGCCTCCGTTGACGTGCAGGTCCCCGCCAAGGCAGAGGTGCTGCGTTTCCTGGATGGTGGGGGGCCTCGCCCCCCCCGGGAGGCGCTGGCTGTGCTGTACTTCGGGAGCCAGCCAGACCCCAACGTCACCGAGTACGTGGTGGGTCCGCTGCCGACGCCGGTGTATCACCGGGACGTGACGGTGCAGAAGTACGGGGGGAAGGTACCGTACCACCGCAGACCGATGCTGGGCAGTGAGTACGAGCAGGTGGGAGCTTTCTTAGAGATGGTGGCATTTGCTGCAGCCCCGACCTTCCTGAAAGAAGTGTTTGAGTACGATGGCACCAATGTGGCATTTCAGACCACAGCTCCTCATGGGTTTAAGTCTGGAGACCGTAAGTCCTGGTTCATCGTGTTTCAGAACGTGAGCGGGTTCTTTGTGCACCCGGTGGGGCTGGAGGTGCTGGTGGACCACAGCAGCCTGGACATCTCACGGTGGGCAGTGAGCAGGGTGTTCTACAACGGGCAGTACTACCGGGACATGGTTCAGCTGGAGAGCGCCTACGCGCAGGGTCGCATCAGCGTGGAGAAGGTGAGGAAGGCGCCGCAGGATGGGGACTTCTCGTCCATGAAGCCCCGAGCACCTCCGGCTGCGCTGTTCCCCTTGCAGTACGAGCCCCAGGGTCCGCGCTACAGCGTCAGGAAGAACCATGTCCTCTTCCAGGCCTGGAGCTTTGCCTTTGGGATGAGCGTGAACACGGGCCTGCGCCTGTTTGACATCCGACACAAGGGGGAGAGGGTTGCCTATGAGATCAGCGTCCAAGAGGCGCTGTCTGTGTACGGCTCCAACTGCCCTGGAGGGATGTCAACGAGGTACATGGATGGGAGCTTTGGCATTGGGCGCTACACCTCCCCCTTGGTGCGAGGGGTCGACTGCCCCTACTTAGCGACGTACCTGGATGTGCACTACCTTGCCCATTCCCAGGACCCTAGAATTAGTAAAAGTGCCCTCTGCATTTTTGAGCAGAACCTGGGCTCCCCTCTGAGGCGCCACTACTCCAACTTGCAGTCGCTCTACTATGGGGGGCTGGTCAACTCTGCTCTGGTCGTTCGGTCCATTGCGACCGTGGGCAACCACGACTACGTGTGGGACTTCATCTTCTACCAGAACGGGGCCATCGAAGGCAAGGTCCAGGCCACAGGGTATGCAAGCTCATCCTTTCTCCACGGGGATGGTCTGAGATACGGCAACAGGGTTTGGGAGCACACACTGGGCACGATACGCACCCATTCCATCAACTATAAAGTGGACTTGGATGTGGGAGGTAGGTCTGGGTCTTGCCTTTCCTTTGTGCCCTCCCTGAGTGCTTCTAGACACCCCATATTTGACAATTTTTTGGTCCTTATACAGATTTTTCTTTCTGTATGTGGGGTAGGATGGTGTGCTGACACAGAGCTGCCTCCCTTCTGTTTTTAGAGTAGTGAAAAGCTCCTGTCCCACATCGGCTCGCCCCCTCTGTCCTGGGCAGTTACCCATGAGTGTCGTGCCGAGCTGTGGCTCCTGGGGTGGGTAATGCCAGCTCCGCCTTGTGGTGCATGGGCACTGACCCATGCTAACGGGCTGGGTCCTTCCCCTCCTACCTGGACAGGCAGACACAGCCCCCACCCTGCCCCATTGGCCTCGATGTCCCGGGGCTCTGCAGAAGCCGGGATTTTTCCCTCCATGCCCTGCCCCTGTTCTGAGACCCAATGGTAGTTGCAGTTGATCAAGCTGGTTTGTTGGGATGTGGTTTCCAGCTCACATTCCTACTCCCTACAGCTTTGTCGAGCTGTTCCTGCTGATCGTGTGCACGCGGGACCGGCAGCTGCCCTCTCTGTAGGGCTGCGGGCACAGCAGGCAGATGCTGGGCTGGCGGCCAGCGCCGAGCTTAGGGCTGTGCTGCACTTTGCAAGGGGTACGAGGGATCCTTTGCTCACAGCAGCAACAGGAGGGTCAGCTGCAGTTTTCTAGGCCCTCCCCTACCATTTAGGCCACAAATCTGTTCTCACGCTCCTGCTGAAATTGCATTTTCTCCTTCTATTTAAAATTTCCCAATTTCCTTTTAACTAGGAAACACAGATTTAAAGTTTGTTCCATGTGGTTTTAGGATGAGTTTTGAGTACTTAGGTAAAAATGGGGGATTGCAAAAAACAGAACAGGGAAAAGGCAGATGAAACCAGAGTGTCACTGCTATCACTGGAAGGGGAGGTACGCATTACAAGTTTTGTTCACATCAGAAAAGGGAAGAAAATGAGCGTGGTGGTGGTTGCTGGGCGTGGATCCTCTTCCGTGGAGCTGTGGCGCTGACCTTGAGGGCAGCCCCAGGGCTCAGGCCCAAGGCGCTGCTCAACCTTCCAGGATGGCCAGAGGTTCAGCTCTGAAATGGCCTTTACACAAGCTGGAAAGTCGCGTGGGGCCGAGGGGAGCGGAGCACGGGAGGGCGTTACACCATGCACTCCCGCCGGGATGGGCAGCACGTGCCAAGCGCCGACCCCTCTGCCGGAGCCATGCTGGTGCTGGCCCTCGAGCACTCTCAGCCATCTTGTCCCACATTTATTCGCTCTTGTGCCACTCCTGTTGCTCCGAGACTCTGTCTCATGACTCTTCTTTGTGGAACGACCTCAACTGTGCAGCACTGCTCCAGTTCTGTGATGTGCAAATGTCTCAGAGCCTGGGCTCTTCCTTGTGCTTTCCAGCTCGCAGGACACATGGTGATGAGCACAAACACAGTGCTTGGGCTGCCAGGCACTTCAGTTAATTAGGCTGTGCTTGCCCTGGGAAGCAAACCTGTTCTTCTGCACAGGGACAAGGGGTCCCCTCTTATCCCTTGCAGAGGGGGAGGGTCCCAGAGGCTGGTGTCAGCCACAGTGTGGTGTTGCCTGGGTTGGACAAACAGACAGTCATACAGCCATAGATCAATGTATGTGTCGTGCAGTCATGCTGTCATGCTGCCACAGAGCGGTAACTGCTCTCGCGGGCAGGAGCCAGTGCTTGGAGCCCAGGGTGGAGAAGGGAGGGTTGGGAGAGCAAGCTCTGGCTGCAGATGTCTGTGGGGAGCAGGGGACTGTGGGGATGCTCCTCAGTGACTTTGTTTCTGCTTCGCAGGGGTGAAAAACTCCCTGGTGGCCCATGACATGGCATTTGAGATGGTGCGGGCTCCCTGGAGCCCGGAGCAGCAGATAGAGCGGCCACGACTCACCAAGAAAGTCCTAGACACAGAGGACCAGGCTGCCTTCCGGCTCCAGTCAAAGATGCCCAGATACATCTACTTTGCAGCCAACAGCAAAAACAAGTGGGGCCACCAGCGTGGTTACAGGATCCAGGTCACCAGTTTTGCGGGGGATCATGTCCCCGAAGCCAGCTCCATGGAGAGGGCCATCAGCTGGGCAAGGTCAGGCTGCTTCGGCTGGGACAGCAGGTTCTCAGAGATGCCCCCAGCCCCGCTGGCTGGGGAGGCGTCGCATGGATGCTCCTTGATGGGGAGGCACAGGGCAGATGCTCTCCTGGGCTGGGGTTACTGTGTAGGAGCAGGATTGTGCTCTGCTCTGCAGACGCTGGGGACCTGGCTTTTAGCTCTGCCCTGCCCCAGGGGGCTGCTCCCATCTCTCTTCTCGTCCTCAGGTACCAGCTGGCTGTCACCAGGCGGAAGGAGGAGGAGGCCACCAGCACCAGCATCTACAACCAGAACGACCCCTGGACGCCCACCGTCGCCTTCGCCAACTTCATCAACAACGAAACTATCACCAACGAGGTGGGCCGGGGTCTCCTGAGCTGGAGCTGCAATACCCAGCCCCGGGCTGAGCGGGAGCCCGGAGCTGCCCCAGGGGCCAAGCGATCCTGGCATTGCCTGCCGGACAGCAGGCTCGGCTGGGAGAGCAGCAGCCCTGGGAGTGAGGAAGGCGGGTTTGAGCATCCCCTTTTCTGTGTATCTGCCCGGTGCTTGGGTCAGAGCACGTAGATCAGAGTGCAGAGTAGAAGCTCATTTCTCCCTATGAAGAGATGCTGGCAGAACATTAGGAAAAATCTCTGTGAGGCCGGGGCTTGACCGTGGGGTTCGGGCAAGGGCCTTTCTGCTGGGTGGACATCTGTGGCTGTGGGCAGGTCTTTGGGGAAGGGAGAGGACCTTTCCCAGGAGGGGGGGGCTCGGCATGTGGGAACGCAGCTGAGGTGGTTCCCCATGGAGGTCCCCTCCTGCTCTCCTGTAACTTTCCATGGCCCCTGCGCAGATTTCAGTTGCTCCTGATCCAGGCTTCTGAAATAACCACAGTCTTGTGGCTCCTCCCTGCCTAGGACCTGGTTGCCTGGATAACCGCTGGTTTCCTTCACATCCCACACTCTGAGGATATTCCCAACACTGTGACGGTGGGAAACTCGGTCGGCTTTCTTCTGAGACCCTACAACTACTATGACCTGGACCCCTCCATATACTCGCACGATGGCGTGTTTTTCACCAGTGAGCAGGACTTCACAGCGTGTGAAATCAACCCCATTGCATGCCTGCCCAAAACTGCCTCTTGTTTGCCAAACTTCCCCCCCTTCACCTACGATGGTTTCCAAAACAGGAGCAGGCTTTAACACACTACAGGACGGTGTCAGGAGACGCAGTCAGAGACACCAGGTTGACTGTTCTCTCTCAGATTTTCAGTTTTTTAGTGAAGTTGTCTCTCTATTTCCAGTTGTGCAATGACTTCGCTTTTTATCATTGCTTTTAATATAGTGCTCTTTAAAAAGGAAGCATAATCTTCCTGGCATGATGCCAGACAGGAGTCTACCTTACCTCTGTTAATTGCTGAATTTGAGTCTGTTGCAGGAGGAAAGTGAGGAGAAAATCCTGTTCCTCTGCTGTAGAAGCAAGCGCTGTGTAGTGCCTATCTCAGGTTAAAAAAAATGAAAATTATTCTTGTCCAGTGCTCTCTCGAGTGTCTCGTTCTTACAACTTACAGCAGTGTCTGCTGGGGGGATGATGCTGGGTCTCCACTGTTCTTCCGGCATCCACAAACGAGCCCAGCAGCGAGGCTCTGGTGCCTGCCTGGGCACGGGGACGGTCCAGCCGGAGGGCACCGAGCCCTGTGGGTGCTCGGGGTGAGGCTGTGGATAGAGCCAGCACCCGCTTGGGCTGCAGCTCTCGGGCACTTGCTGCTGGGTGCAGGTGAGGGCAATGGACGGGGCTGTTGCAAGGAGGGGCCTTGCTGTCCCCGGGCCAGCACTGTCCCCGGAGCTGGCTCTGTGCGAACCACCTGAACCTGACCCCCACGGGCAGTGCCTGGGCCAGCTCGGCCCCTCACAGCCTGGTCCTGGCCAGGGTCACACAAGAGCCCTCCTCCAGCCTTGACACGCCGGTGCAGCACGGCTCGTGCTGCTGCCCGTTTGCCAGGATACTTGGTGGGCTCTGGAGCCCCCGTCCCCTTCCTGGCAGCCCCGTCTATGCCAGGACATAGCCCAGCATCAAGAGGCACCTTTGGGGGGGTGATAGCTGACCCCTCCCTCCCTGCTCCAGGGCTGGTGCCCCATGCGTGGGGTCGTTGGCAGCAGTGTGTGGTGCTGCAATGCCTCTGCGCAGGCTGTAGAGGCGTTGCTGGCGGCGGCAGGGCCGTGGCACGATGGGGCCGTGGTGCTGTGCTCAGCAGTGCTCTGCACAGAGAAGTGCCGTCCTCAGAGTCTCTGCTGTCGGCCTGGCTGTTTACATCTGCAGGGTTAAGAGAAGGAGGTGCAGGGAGATGCGTTTATTTCCCGCAAGTGACTGGGTCTGTTCTCGCCAAGGTCTGCAGCATAGCATGTGGGACAAGAGGGGAAGGACAGATGCAGAAACAATAAGTTTACTTAAAATTATGACCCACTGAGGGAAACAGAGCAAAGTTGCCTCTTAAGGTTACTAGCACATCCCGGGCATGTGTGAGAACATGCCCCCACGCCCTCCCTGAGAGCTCCTCCGGGCTGTCCACTGCTAAGAAAAAGAGGGAAAAACCAAACCCAGCTAAACCCAGCCCCTTCTGTCGGCGGGTCGTTGGGAGGATTCTGCAGCTGGAAACCCGCCCTTCCAGGCTGCAGGAGCTCGCAGTGCTTCAGCAGACATGAATGTGAAAACCGTGCTCATCCTCCTCGTTCTGGCTTTAGCCACGATATTTGCTTTAGTCTGTGTGTTGCTGACCAGAGGAAGGGCCCCCAGCACCTGCCAGCACCGGCCCCCGGAGCACAAGGACGCTGATGACAGCCAGAGCCTGGTCTTTGCCGATCTGACACCCGAAGAGATGGTGCAAGTGGTGCGGTACCTGCAGGGAAGCCTTGGGGTACAGCTGGTGGACGCCGCGCGTGCAAAGCCCTCCGACAACTGCATCGCCTCCGTCGACGTGCAGGTCCCCGCCAAGGCAGAGGTGCTGCGTTTCCTGGATGGTGGGGGGCCTCGCCCCCCCCGGGAGGCGCTGGCTGTGCTGTACTTCGGGAGCCAGCCAGACCCCAACGTCACCGAGTACGTGGTGGGTCCGCTGCCGACGCCGGTGTATCACCGGGACGTGACGGTGCAGAAGTACGGGGGGAAGGTGCCGTACCACCGCAGACCCGTTACCGGCAAGGAGTACGTGGATATCAACACCCTCATCCAGCGGGAGCTGAGAAAGGCACCGCGCTTCCTCGCTGCGTGCTGTGAGTCTGATGGCACCAACCTGGCCATCCTCACAACGGCCCCACGGGGCTTCAAGTCTGGCGACCGTGTGACCTGGTTTGTCCTCTTCCACAACGTGGCTGGCACCGGCTACTACCTCTCCCCGGTGGGCCTGGAGGTGCTGGTGGAACATGGGGACCTCCACGTCTCCCGCTGGCAGCTGCGCCAAGTCTTCTATAACGGCTGGTACTTTGCCAGCACGGGGGATCTGGAGGATGCATTTGTGGCCGACTTGCTGGAGGTCGTCAGGATCCAGAAGCCCCGGGCTGAAGTGGTGCTGGGCTCGATGAGACCCCGGCACCCGCCTGGCTCCCCGGGGCCACTGCAGTACGAGCCTCAGGGTCCCCGCTACAGCATCAGGGACAACCGTGTCACCTACCAGGGCTGGAGCATCACCTTTGGCATGAACCCCAACTCCGGCCCACGCCTCTTTGACATCAGGTACCGCGGGGAGAGGATTGTCTATGAGCTGAGTCTCCAGGAAGCTTTAGCCCTGTACGGCTCCAACTGTCCCGGGGGCATGTCAACCCGCTACCTTGATGGGAGCTTTGGCATCGGCAGGTTTGCCTACGAGCTTGTCCGGGGCCTCGACTGTCCCTACACGGCGACCTACGTGGACAGGCACTACCTGGCAGAGTCAGAGACCCCCAAAACCAACCAAAACTCACTCTGCATTTTTGAGCATGACACTGCCCTCCCTCTGCGGCGCCACTTCTCTGACTCACAGTCCTTGTACTATGGTGGGTTGAGGAAAAACATGCTGGTCATTCGTGCCATCTCCACTCTCATCAACTACGATTACATCTGGGACTTCATGTTCCATGGCAGCGGGGCCGTGGAGGTCCGGGTGCATGCCACTGGCTACATCAGCTCCTCCTTCCTCCATGGCCGAGGCACCGACTATGGCAATAGGGTTGGGCCCCACACGCTGGGGACGATGCACCTCCACCATGTCCACTACAAGGTGGACCTGGATGTTGGCGGTAGGTCTGGGTGCCTTTGTGTGCGGCCGGGGTTTGCTGTGGGCTGCAGCTCTGCCTGGGGTGTGGAGCTCGAGAGGGTTTTCCTTTCTGCTTCACAGGGCAGTTGAACTCTTTGGAGACCCAAGACATGGGGTATGAGCTCGTGAAAGACCCCTGGAGCAAGCAGAACACCATCGAGCGGCCATACCTCCGCAGGGAGAGGCTGGAGAGGGAGAATGATGCAGCATTCACGCTCAACACCCCCATGCCCCGCTACGTCTCCTTTGCCAGCCCCAAGCCCAACAAGTGGGGGCATCCGCGCAGCTACCGGATCCAGATCTCCAGCTTCGCCGGGGAGCACCTGCCCGCCAGCAGCCCCATGGAGAGGTCCATCAGCTGGGGCAGGTGGGTGCTGGGGCTGGGGTGCACGTGGCCTCCGCCCCCTTTCCTCCCACCCTGCCGCTGCATGCCTGGCTGCTCCTGCTGCCTGGCCGAGCAGGGGCTGCTGCCACCCAGCAAGCCTGCGCCAGGCTGCAGGGAAGGGTTAAGCAGTGAAAGTGCATATTTTTTAGCTCTGAAAAAAATCCCTTGAAAAGTTGCTCAATGACATCTGTTCATGGTAGTTCACAGGCAGGAATCTGACCCCAGAAAAGATTAATTTAGAGCAATCATGTATTTTTTCCCTGTGAGGTCAACCAGGCTATAAGATCAACTCTCGAGGGAAGCACTGGCATCCCCAGGCCTTGACACCTCCATGTAAGGAGAGAATGTCTTTCTTTTGGAAAACGCTTGGGATAAACACAGAGCTGGCTCACTGCCAGGGTGAAATTTAATGGCTCGCATTCTGCGGGAGATTGTAGGAGTTAAAAATGGCTGTGGCTGAAGTGAATGTGTTAGGCAGCAAGCAGCAGCATCCGCACCTGGATGCGATTGTGTTTCCCGCCATGCTGGAGCAGCCGTGGGCAGCGAGCACACCCCTGCAAGCCTGAAGGTGCCGGGGCTGCTGCCTGTTGCTACCATGCTGGTCCATGCCAGCCCCTTCCCTCCCTGACCCAGGACAGACTGTGTCCTCAGGCACATACCAAGGATGGATCCGGCCCCGGTTTGCTGGTGCATCCCCGGGGTGATGCCGCAGCCACCCTGCCCTGCACCAGTGTGGATGAGCCTCTCTGCTCCCTGTGCTGGCAGGTACCAGCTGGCTGTCACCCGACGGAAGGAGGAGGAGCCCACCAGCACCAGCATCTACAACCAGAACGACCCCTGGACGCCCACCGTTACCTTTGCCGACTTCATTGACAACGAAACCATCACCAACGAGGTGAGCTGGGGTCCCCTGGGCGGAGGGGAGCTGAGCACCATGGGGGCCGCCCCAGCTCCTGCCCTGGCCAGGGGCTTCAGCCATCCTGTGGCTAAACCGGGCGGCTGCTGGGCTGGAAGGGTCCCGCTCAGCCTGGTGGAGCACACGGCTCCCCTCCTGCCCAGGACCTGGTTGCCTGGATCTCCGTGGGCTTCCTGCATGTCCCCCATGCCGAAGACATCCCCAATACGGTGACCGTGGGGAACGGCGTTGGCTTTTTCCTGAGGCCCTACAACTACTTTGACGAGGACCCCTCGGTGGACTCACCTGACAGCATCTACATCAGCAGAGAGCAGGATGCTGGTGTGTGTGGGGCCAACCCTCTCGCCTGCCTGCCCCCCACCGCCGCCTGCGCCCCACACCTGCCTCCATTCCGCTATGGGGGCTTCCTCAACCTCAGCCTGGCCCCGCCGCCCGGTGGGCTCTGATGGGGCTGGGGCTGCCGCTGCCCCCGTCCCTGCCGGTGCGGGCGGTCTGTGTCCGGCCATCCCGTGCGTCCTTGGAAGGGCTCCGGCGGTGGTGCAGGCACAGGCTGGCTCCGCCACCGCACCAGGACCTGCCCTCCCCATCCCTGGGGTGTCGCGTGCTCAGGGTCAGGTTTTTGGGGAGCTCAGCTCTCATTTCAGCACCGCAATGCTGCTGAAGGCGGACTCAAAGCCTCTGAAAAACAAGCCCTAGGAGTGATTTTTGGAGACTCCATCCAGGAGGACATCCAAAGGGCTGTGGGGTGCCCACAGCTGCTCTCCTCCTCTGGGACCGGGGCTCGGGCTGCCTCCCCAAGGTAGGTCAGTGCATGCAAGGCAACGGTGCCGACCAGGACTGGGCACTGCACAAAGCCGCAGCTCCCCTCGGAGCTGTGGTCTGGCCAAGGTTTTGCCCAGGGTGGTGGGAGCAGGTGGCATGGTGGCTGCTGTGGCCTGGGTGCAGCCCCAGGGACCTTGGGCCGCGGGAGGCAGCACCTCCAGGATGCCCGAGACGTCCACCCCAGCCCTGGGGCCACAGCAGGTCTAGGGCCGCTGGGGTCCAGGGGACACTGAGCTCCGGCTCTGGGGGCAGGACCAGGTGCGCTGGGCTGTGCTGGGAGCCCGCAGGAGGAGCACCCTGCAGGACTGCGGGACGGGTGCAACCTGGGCTGAGCTGCCCCATGTTCGCCCTTCCCCAATAAAGAGGCACTCCGGTGGTTTCTCTGACCAAAGCGTTGTGTAGCTCATGGGTGCTGGTGGCCGGAGCCCTGGCCCTGCGGGCGCTGCGGGTGCTGGTACCCTGTAACAGACAGTCCTGGCTCAGCTCTGTGGCGCTCGCGGGGGTCCAAGGGCCGTGGGGCCAGTGCAGCATCTGCCACGGCTGCGTGAGCATGCACCAGCTGTGCTCTTGGACCCCGGACACTGGCAGGAGGCTTCTGCTGGGGAATATGTGACAAACAAGGGAGTTAATGTATAACAGCTGTACCGAGTTGCATTAATCGGGTCTGGCCTTGGCTGCTGCCCAGCGTGCTCAGCCCCAGCCAGCATGGGGCCCCTTGCTCCTGCGTCCCGGGCTGCATGCACAGCCCTGGGCTGCAGGATCCTGCAGCCTCCAGAGCCCATCCTCACTGAGCCAGGCGGGGCTGGGGACTCTGAGGGGCTTGGTGCAGGCAGTTCAGCTCCAGCCCCAGCGCCTGGCCCTGGCACGTGGCTGCAGATGCCAAACACTGGCCAATGTGTCCCTGGGTACTTTCTGGATGAAACATCAGCACCATGTCCAGCACATTATGTGACAGCACCCACGTGTGCTGTGCCTCCCACAGCTGCATCTGGTGCCTTGGGAATTGTGGGGACACCATGTCCCAGAGCCAGGGGACGAGCTGGAGCCTGTCATGGTGCTCCCAGAGTCAGCAGCCAAACCAGCCAGGATGCAAAACGCCGCAGTGCCCGGGAGGTCAGCAGCCCCCGACACCCCAGCCTGCCCCGTCTCTGCACGGTGGCTGCAGGGCCAGGGATTTCCCTGAAGCGCAGGGTACGGAGCTGGCGCTGGCAAACCCGTGCCGCATGGACCCACCAGCTCCGGCACAGACCTGCCCCGCGGCACGTCCAGCCTGGCCACTGCGCAGGGGGACGCTGGTCTGTGCTGCTCCGCTGGCGGCACGGCTCCATCAGCAGCACTTCATGTTCGCTCCCGCGCTGCGCTGGCCCCCGCCGTGCTGGGAGGGAGGAGGTGGCTGCACGCATCCCCTTTCCCAGCCTCTCCCCGCTGTGGCCCCAGTTTTCCTGCAGCGACTTTTTCCAAGTGGCCTGGAGCACGTTTGTCCCCATCCCCCAACACCTTTTGCCCCCATTTTCTGCTGTAAAATCTCTCAGGGAGAATTTATTGCTGACTGTTTCAAAATTTTTTTGACGCAGAAGCCAAGTCTGTTGCATTCCTTCACACTGGTCAAAGCCACCCTCGGTTGAGGACCCTGGAATGAACTGTTGGGGAATTTGTTTTGCAAGAGTAATTCCATTTCTGTGCAACCTTCTGCTTTGTTGGGGTTGTTTTTTGTAGGCTGGGAGCTCAGTCCGGAGGCTGGGACTCCTGGGCCCGTCTCCCCTGGTACAGTGAGGCCAGGCTGGGAGGGACAGGGAGGAGCAGCCCTGGGCAGGGACACACCTGCAGCTGGGGCTGATCCTGCAGCGTTTGCACCGCTTCCTCTTCACTGATGGCAGCTGGGAATTGCCGCTGGCAGGACTGGCATGAGCCCCTCCCTGGTTGCGCCTCCGCCTGTGCACAGCCCCAGACCCCCGAGGGCTCCCCAGGCCCCGCTCCCCAGCACCGTGAGGCTGCCCTGGCTACTCCGCGATGGAGCTGGATCAGGCCAGCCTGGGCCGAGGATGCCGAGCGCAGCATCAGGCTTTGGCTGCGCCCACGTTTCCCTTTGCCTGGGAGCGTCAGCCCCGGTGTGAAGTGAGGATGCCAGGAGGGATCCTGGCTGCTGCCGCCTGACGGGCAGCGCCTCGAGGCCAAGGGCAGGCTGCCCACAGAGCACACACGTTCTGGTCTGTGGCGGCAGATCTGCCCTGGCAGCCCCAGCCTTGCATTGTTAAATGCGAGGCAGAGGGAAGCAGATTGCTAATCATCCAACTGCCTTCAGAGCACGGGTGTTTGTCAATACGATCCCTCTTCCTCAGCCTGGCAGAGCAGTCCATGCCTCTGTTCCAGGGAGGAAGGTTTGCCATGTTTTTGCCTTTTGGACCCTGTGGCTCCCCGGGCTGGGTGCAGGTAAGGGGGCAGGATGCTGCCCGCAGCCCCTGCTGTGCAGAGCCCGCTGTTTGTGGGCAGGGCTCGGTGCTGGACACAACTCTGCCTGCTCTGCACCCTGGCAAACAGCCCAAGGGCAGCGGGTCAAGGATCTTGACCTGAACTTTCTCGAGGAGGGAGATAAGTGATGCGTTTTCACTGGCTGCTAATCATTAACGCCTCGTTGCCGGTTCCCCCACGCAGGGGCAGCGGCCTGTTTTGCTGCAGCAGGCTCTGGCTAGGTGTGCTGCGCCACAGCGCTGCGCGTCTCTGCGTCAGCAGCCGTGATGGCCGGCCAGAGCCGGGGAAGTAGGTTTCTCCTGCCAAGCCGACCCTGTGTCCTCAGGCTCCTGGAAATAGCTCTCCGTGTTACTCATTCACTGTTACCTCCTGGGGAGGAACGGGACAATCAAGCTGCGGTGCCGGCACTGCTACCCGTGACAGCACGGCGTGGCCGGGGTGGGGAAAGGCCACGGGCAGGGACCTGGCACCGGTGGGACGAGTGGTGTGTTCGGTTCCGTCCCCACAGCCGGGGCCTGACGGGACAGTTTTGTGCAGGAGGGAGTTAATGCAGGGGAGCTGTGCTGGGAGGAATGCCTTCCCTCCCAGGGGACCTCATTTGCACAGGTCCTTTAACCCCACACCAGAGATCAGAAAAACATCAGTGGCAGCCAGGAGCTCCCCAAGCCTCGCCGTCTGAGGCTGTGGGGAGCTCCAGAAGCTGCTTGGCAAGTTTCCCATTATGCAGAGTCCTGGTTAAATCAGCCTGTCAGATACCATGGCAGCAAGGTGGTTTTACATCAGCTCGAGGTTTCAGCTGATGTGGGCAGCCTGCCCCCCACGCCATGCACGACCCAGTCCATGCTCCTGGGCATCCCCGCAATGCTCTGGTGGTGCCTGGGACGATGGCAGAGGGATGGGAGAAATGTCGCAGCTCGGGGCTGCAGCAGCTCTGCAGTGCCGTTCACAGTGCGGGTGCTTGACTCTCCTCCCCGATAACAGAGCAAATGTCGGGGTTCACGAGGAGCAGCTGAACTGTTGCACCGGGTGGCAGGAGGAGCAGGGGCTGCAGGATCCCCCCAAGTGAAGCAGCCACCTGCGTGCTGTGGGGATGAAGGGTTAAGGTGCTGGTGCCGGAGCACCCCAGGCTCCACACCACCCCACGCACCCTTGAAGCCTGTTTTTCCCTTTTACGTAAGTTGTTCCAAACGTGTTTGTAACAACCCCCCGGTGATGCACCTTTGGCAAAAGTCGTTTTGGGTCCAAAGATCAGTGCTGGGACAAGTGACCTGCCCGCTGCAAACAAGAGCCCACAGAGTATAAAGCCGCAGTGGAGCGCAGGACAGCCTGAGCTGCACGGAGGGGCAGCGGCTGCAGAGGAGGATGGAGGCCGGCATGAACCTCCTGCACGACAGGGGCATCCAGGCAACGCGCTGGCTGCAGGAGCACTTCCAGGGCTCCCAGGACTGGTTCCTCTTCATCTCCTTTGCTGCCGACCTCAGGAACGCTTTCTTCGTCCTCTTCCCTATCTGGTTCCACTTCAGCGAGTCGGTGGGCATCAGGCTCATCTGGGTGGCTGTGATCGGGGACTGGCTCAACCTCGTCTTCAAGTGGTGAGTGGCCCTGTGCCATGGCTCCCTCTGGGCATGTCGGCACAGCTGGACTCATGTGGGCCAGATGTGCGCTTTCAGCCCTGACACTGGTGTAAAACAAAGACCAGAGTTCAGCCCCTAGCTTAGCAGTGGTAATGGTTGCTCCTTCCCGAGCTGTGCAGCAACAGCTCTTCCCCCTTCCTAGAAGCCAGACAGAGATAGAGCCTCCTGCAAACAGACCCCTTTGCCATCAGCCGGGGCTGTGGTTCTGTGCGGGGGCTGCGGTTCTGTGCGGGGGCTGCACAGAGCCCCCCCACCTCAGGGGGCCACAGGGGTGGCCTGGCACGCCTCTGGTATGTGGGATCGGGGCTTGGTGCTCCCCTGATCTTTTAGGTGTGTTTCCCATGGGTAAGCCAGGACACTGATACCCCCTTCCTTTCCACGGCTGGTGCCGTTGGCGTCGCAGATGCAAAGGGAGCTGTGGTGGGGAGCATGTGAGGGACCCAGCCACCGCTCCAGGCACGGGATGGTCTCGTTGGTAGCATCAGTTGCACCATGGGGCCGATCCACACTGGCATCGTGGCCCGGCAGAGTTCAGTGTCAGCCGGTGGCCGTGGGTGCTGCCCCGTGGGCAGTGGGCTGCGGTACCAGCAGCCACCGGGGCGGTGGCCCAGCGCAGTGCCATCCATGCAGCAGCGTTTCAGCATCCCAAGGGTTTGCGTCTGCATGTGCCCGCATGCACAGGCTGCGCCCCGTGTCCCTGTGCGGGACCTGGCAGTGTGTGGGGTGGCGCTGGCTGCCCCGGCTCCGCAGCTCAAATCCCCTGCGATGCCCACGCTGCCTGCATGTGTGGCAGGGGCGGGTGGCCTCTGCCTCCAACGCCACCGTGAGACTGTTGCTCTTGGCCTGAAAAAGATTTAGAAAGAGCAGATATCACTCCTCTTTCTCTGCACATTGACTTGCTCCCAGAAGATCTTGCTATTCCCCTTCAGGCTCTGGGGGCACAGGCGGGCAGTGTTGGCTGTTGCAACCAAGCAAGCGGCTGGATGCTGTGTCTGTTGGGATGCCCCGGACTGCTCGTGGGTCCTTTGCCTCTCCCAGCTGCCAGGCCAGAGCTGAAACCGCAGCCGTGCCCACCTGCTCTGAGGCCCAGGACCCCTACAGCCCCCCTTCTCCTTTCTTTTCAGGATCCTCTTTGGGGAGAGACCATACTGGTGGGTCCATGAGACGGACTATTACAGCAACACCTCCGCTCCAGAGATCCAGCAGTTCCCACTCACCTGCGAGACCGGCCCCGGTAGGGTCCCCCAGCCCTGGCAGGGGCAGTAGGTGCTTGCCCAGGGGTACCTGCCCATGCAGCTCCTCACTCTGGGTCTCGGTCCCCACAGGGATGGGGGTGCTGGCATGGCTGGAGCCATGGCTGGCAGCCCACTGGTGGCACATGCCCCTCCCTATCTCTTGAGAGAGCTGTTATGGCCGAGTGGCAGCATTGGCCCCCCACGGCGCTCCGTGCCTGTGGCGGGGGGAGGCAGGGCAGCCCCTGCGTGGAGCAGACCTTGACCCTCAGTGTAGACGTGGCAGTTCAGCACAAACCACTGTCTGTGCTCAGCCCTAGCCCTGGCCCATGCGGGGCTGTGCTCTGCCCGCCAGCCCCAAATGCAGGCAGCTGCTCTGCAGGGAAGGGGCTTGTGTGGTTTGGGAGCAGCTCTGTCTGTACTTTGCCCGTGGCTTTCCACGGGAGACAGGGTAGGCTGTAGGCATCCCTAGCACACTCAGCACGAGCCATCAGGGTTGGTCAGTGCCTGCTGTCCAGCCTTGCCCAGCCGCCAGGCTGCAGAGCCAGAGCCACAGTCCCACCCTGGCCCTGCCGTGCTGTCCCCCGCTCCAGCCTTGTCTGCCCCTGGCGATGGCGCTGGGTGCTTGCCATCGCGGAGGCACCGTGGCTGCCAGTGTACAGGTGCTGCATGCTGTGCCACCCGGTGCCGCAGCCCCCAGGGCCCGGGTTGATGCCTGGGACCCCCCCCCGGGCACGAAGGTGCAGCCTGCTCTGAAGGGAGGGGTCTGACCTGGGGCTCCCTTCTCACCCAGGGAGCCCCTCTGGCCATGCCATGGGTGCAGCAGGGGTGTACTACGTCATGGTGACAGCCCTCCTCTCCACTGCCATGGGGAAGAAGCAGCTGAGGACACTCAAATACTGGTAAGCAGTGCGCCAAACGCCCCGGGCTGGGCAGAGGCTGCTCCAGAGCCGAGGTGCGCAGCTGAGCCCATCGAGGCATGAGGCTGCAGGCAGACAGCGGGGCCGTCGCACCCCAGGCGGGCTGTGCACGAGGGCAGGCTTGGAGGACGGCCAGGCACGGCTCAGGGTGCGCAAGAGCGATGCCCCGGGCCTGGCAGTGACGTGGCCGCCTGGTCCCCGCAGGGTGCTGTGGACAGTGCTTTGGACGGGGTTCTGGGCAGTTCAGGTCTGCGTCTGCCTGTCCCGAGTCTTCATTGCCGCCCACTTCCCCCATCAGGTCATTGCGGGGGTTATCTCAGGTGAGTGCATTGGGACCCCCACCCCGTCCCCTTCCCCGCAGCACTTCCATGCTGCCCCACAGCACCCGCAGCACGGGTGCACGGCCTGATGGACGTGCGTGGGTTGTGACATAAAGCTGCCTCTGTGGCTCTGCAGTCACTGCCCTCATCGTCACAGGCAGGGTGCCCTCAAGGCCGTGCCTTTGTCCCTATCCCACTTGAGGTATGCATCCCAGTCGGGCGGGCAGGGCACTGCCAGCCACGGCGGGGCCATGAGAGACAAGGAACGTGGCCCCAAGGCATAGGCAGGGCAGGCCTGGGGTGTGAAAGGGCCATCACTGTGCCAGGGAGCAGAATCGGCCGCCTGTGAGCAACAGGGCGCAGCGGTGGCCGTTGGGGCACCTGGGTAGCCCCTGGCACATGTCCCCCACTGGAGCGCCCAGAGCTGCAGGGTCTGCACGGCTCCACTACCCCGAGGCAGGCAATCGCTCGCTGATCGCCTCCTTTCCTGCTTTGCTTTGCTACCGGCAGGGATGGCCGTGGCCAAGACCTTCCAGCACATCCGCTACATCTACCATGCCAGCCTCCGCCAGTACCTGGGCATCACCTTCTTCCTCTTCAGCTTTGCCCTGGGCTTCTACCTGCTGCTGCTGGTACTCGGTGTGGACCTTCTCTGGACGCTGGAGAGGGCACAGAGGTGGTGTGCCCACCCCGAGTGGGTCCACATTGACACTACCCCTTTCGCCAGCCTCCTCCGTAACCTGGGCATCCTCTTCGGGCTGGGGCTGGCCCTCAACTCCCACATGTACCTGGAGAGCTGCCGGGGGAAGCAGGGCCAGCAGCTGCCCTTCCGCCTGGGCTGCGTCGCTGCCTCCCTCCTCGTCCTGCACCTCTTCGATGCCTTCAAGCCTCCCTCTCACATGCAGTTGCTCTTCTACATCCTCTCCTTCTGCAAGAGCGCGGCCGTGCCGCTGGCCACCGTTGGCCTCATCCCCTACTGTGTCGCCCAGCTTCTGGCCACACAGGACAAGAAGGCTGCCTAAGGGCACCCCTTAGGCGGGTGCTGCCCCAGCTCTGGGCTCGGGGCAGTCACTGGACCATGGGTGCTCCCCAGCTGCCGGTTGCTCCCCGTGAAATCCGCACAGACCGACCACACTGGGAGTGGCCTGCGAAGGCTGGGCCGGCGGCACGGCTGGATGGCTCCCACGGCACGGACCCACAATGCCAGTCATGGCATAGGCTTGGGCGGTCTGCAGCCGGCTCTCCTGCTGCCCTTCCCATACCCACGGGTGGGGGTCATCAGCCCGGGACCCAGCGGCAGCGGGGGAAAGACCCTGCACTTCCCTGCAGCTGGGGATGTGCCATGTCCATGCTGCAGGGCTGGGGGTGGCACCACCAGGCGCAGGGTGCTCACCCATGGGTGCTTGGGGGTCTGCTGGCGCGGCAGCTCTGGAATGGGCAGACACTGTGATTTGGAGATAAAGCACCGGCTTGCCGGAGCCCCCCAGCCTGAGGTGTTCAGTATTCACTGCTCTGCGATGCAGCATGGGGTACACGTATGCGTATGTGTGTATCTTATATAATAGTTATCTATATACACATATACATATGGGTGTGTCTGTAAACAAGAGGTACTTTATTAAAGCTGAAACTGTGTTTAGCTGGTGAGTTCGGACATCTCGCTGGCCAGTGAGGCAGGCTGGGGGATCGGCTCCCAGGCACAGGGACCGTGGCAGGGGCTGCTGTTGGTGTTGGAGGAGGACGTCTCTCCTGGGGTGCTGCTCCTACCATCACCTGCAAGGCACAGTCAGACTACCGGAAAGGCAGCGCCAGGGTCCCCGGTCCTCATTGCCTTTCACCCCCGGGTGCAGCCAGATGCAGCCCGCACAGTGGGGCGGGGAGGGGGGGATGACACAAACTGGTTTTTTGCACTGTTTATCCAAGGTTTCTGGGTGCACCTTGTGCCAGGAACAGGGACACACTCGCGTCACCTCGCTGCCTCCTGAACCAAGCACAGCTTTGGGACCGACCGGCTTGGCTGGGGCTGTGCTGAGCCCCCAGGCTGCGGGGACAGAGCTGCCATTTGGCTGCTGGCGCTGTTGCGGGTAGGGGCCTGGTGGTCGGCGCTGGCTGAGCCCTCAAGCACCGCTCGCCCAGACACTGGGGTGCAGGAAGCAGCTGCACCAACACGGGGTCGAGCTGCTTCGCTGCCGGCGGCTCGGCTCTCTCGGCAGGCGCGTCCCGGCCCTCCTGCCTCGGCGCCACACTCGTTAGCAGGAAGCTGGCTGCAGGCTTGCCCTGCTGACTTCAAAGCTGTACAGCCTGCCAATTAACTCAGTAAACATCCTCTGTCAGTCTGAGATAGTTTAAAATAGATACGAAGGTACAACTACTTTCTTCCTGCCAGACTGTATGCGTGCATGTGCAGATCTCCCCCAAAACACCAGTTCTGCAACATTTCTCATACCTATCTATAAGCATCAGCAGTGTTCTCTGCTGCAGCGTGCCTGAGAAATGCCACCTCCCCTGCCCAGGCCTTGCAATGCCTTTGGAAGATGGCATCCAGCAGAGCTGTGGTAATGTCTGTGATCTTGCTGCGGCTTGGATGGGCCTTTACTGCACGCGGTGGCAGAGCGCGCAGGCTTTGCAGCCTTCCCCAGCCCTCTGATGGGAGCCCTGCTGCCACCGACACACCGAGACCGTCAGGCGAGAGAACACCTTCCTTCTGACCAAACCGCACGTCAGCAGAACCCCATGCTAAAACCCATCCACACTAAAACGCTTTCCACGGCAAAGTTTGCTGTAAATCTCACTCAGGCTCGAACTCAGCTGTGGCCCTAATTCTCTGCAGAATGCTTACCTAGATCAGGACCCTCCCCCCCGCCCGTTTCCTCCAGCTGGGGAGCAGCAGGCTTGGCCCAGCGGTTATCCTGACCGGGAAGCAGCGGGATGGGGCAGCCGGACCCCACGGAGGTGGCGGCAAAGGCCCCTCTCTGGGACCCTGCCAAGTGTGGCGGGGACAAGGGCTGCTGGTGCCGTGACCCTGCGCCTGCTGCTGCTCACCAAGGGCCCTCAGCTGAACGGCACCTGCATTAGCTGTGCGCAGAAACCCTGCGGGCTGGGGCTGCTGCTAGCCTCTCTGTTCATGATAGATAAACCTCCTTAGGACAGAGGTTTCGTTTCTTCTATTTCTCTGTTTATTACCAACATCTGGACAAACCTGTCGTGCTATTTCTAGCAAGAAGGGGGAAAAAATTCCTAAATCACCTGTTGGGCTTTTTCACACCGTGGCTCCACAGCGCCCTTTAGTTTCTGCAGCTGAGATTGCAACAGGGAGCAGCTCTGCCTGACCCCAAGGGAGTTGACATCTGCATTAGCCAGAGAAATGCCTGATGTTCAAAAATGGACCAGTAACAACTGCACCCCAAGGGAAAGGGCTGATACACGAAGGTGAGTGATTTCTGGTGCATCTTTTTTTTTTTAAAAAGGGCTCATGGACACTTGTCCTTTGGTGCCCCTCCTTTCCTTGCTCACAAGCTTGACAACAGCACCTTGTCTCCTTGCCTCCCAGTCCTATCTCAGGCAGCTGTAACTGGTGACCAGCTTAGTTTGGTCTTTTAAGGGGATTTACTGATCTAAGCATCCCTCCCGTTCCTGCCACATTTCATTCCTTCTTCTCCCTACAAAATTTAGCAGCAAAAGCTTCATTAATTTGCTCTGCACTTGTTGGTAAATATCATACTCAAACCCTCTGCTTCTTACCAGTATCCTGATTTTCTAAAATACATCCAGCTTATTATAAATAAATATGCTCACACAGGAACTACTCCTCAGCAACTGGTACAAAGTAAAAAGCCACAAGGTACCGCAAAGAGGGGGGCCACTCTCTTGGTTTTAAGAAGCCTACAAAATGGTTAAATAGTGACTACTTTTAGTCCCTTAAAAATGTGAACCATTTGTCTGGGGAAGTGAAAGAACCCTTGCAGCAAAGCGTTGATGGCAGATCCCCTCCCCCAGTTTTCCAGGCGCACCAAATCAGCTCACACAGAGCATCTGCACACCAGCTGTTGTGCTGGTGTCTTTATTCTCTGGGAGAGAAGTTGGTAGAGCTTAGGCAAAGCAGGGAAGACGGCCCTACTTTGAGAATTTTCTTATGCTTCAGGGCTTTGATGGCTGATGAATTCCTGGAGCACAGCTTGCACTTCTCCTCGCCGACTCATCTTGGTTGCCTTGCCCTGAAAGCGGCCTCGCTTCCCAGCTCCTTTGCCGCCCAGCAGCTCTGCCACCCTACAGTAACAACAGTACAGGCTGAAGGCCGCTCACCTGCAGAGAAGTGCGTGGCCTGGCCTAACCAGCTCCAGAGAGGAAACAAGGATCTGTGCCCTGATGATACTGCTTAGTCTGCAACATCACAATTCTTACGAGCTTTAAAGAAACCATAGAACGTGTTACCTGGGACCTAAATTCTCCACAGCTTCAACAGGACCAGCTAGAAGAAAGAGTCCTGCTTCTTTTTCATCTCCCACAGTCAGGAACAGCAGGGTTTCCTGTGGACAGAGAGGTGGATCTTGCTCCAGAACAACCAATGCCCTCCTTGTCTGGGAAGAGGACAGAGACACCGGCCACAGGACCCATCCAAGCATGCCAGCAATTCAGGAGTTTGTCTGCGTTACTGAGACAGAGGCTCAGTTTGAAGAAAGTAAAAGGGAGAGGGGCTTTTGAACCTTTTATGCTCAACCATATGTTGCGGGGGGACGCAATGGGTACTGGGGTACCCTAAGTTAAAAGGTTATGGTTGGCAGTTGGACTAGATGATAGTTCTAAGTCCATTCTGACTGAAATAGCCTGTTCTCTTCTATTAAAACAGCTGATGAGGTTCCCTACAGCTCTTTGGGGGACAGGCTCATCTACAGTGCTCTGAGTTTTCACTGTTGTACTTCTTGACTGTTGAGGATTCCCCTGCAGACTGAGGCTGCTGGGGACAAGAACGTCATGTAACTTTTGAAAGGAAACAGACCCGTACCTTGTGACTATGGTACAAACAGAAGCCCGGCCTTGCCTGTGCTACACCTTGAATGAAAGAGCCAGTGCTGTCAGGTTAGTCTTCATCAGTGACTCACCTCTGTCCCAATCTCATTAGCGATGATATTCATAAATTCAGAGTCACCCTCTTTCCTGTATGGATGGGTAAAAAAAAAACAACTTCAGAAAGTAGCAAAAGTCCCCTCCAGAGTCCAAAATATCAGTCAGAAACCAATGGCCTGATCAGGCCTGGGGTTTTGGCCTCCTGCTGTTAGGATGGAGATTAGGTTTTTCTGTACATCTAAATCCTCGTTGTGCATTCCCGTGGACATATTAGGAATTATTTGAAAATACCGAGGGCAGAGAGAAATCAGATAGACACAGCTATTTCTTAGCTATAAAACCAGAAGAATCCAGTGACTGAATTTCTAACACATTCCCTGAATTACACAACCTTCCAGCAGGCTGAGGCAGATTAATATTCTATTCACTTTGTTTACATTCTTCCTTGAGGAACAAGCCTCAATAGGCGTGAGAGAGATGCAACTGCCATAAAACGTGTAAGATACCATTCTACCCTTTCCCCTGAGCTCCCCCATACCTGTGTAATACAAACAGCTGACTTTGAACAGGTTTGCTCTTGAAGTCCCGGGCTATCAAAACAGCGATGTCTCTAAGCAGGTTCAAGTTATTCTGAAAAAAAAGCAAATAAACTGTACTGCAGGCGGAGAAATCCGCGTGAGCACTAAGCAGCGTTCCCAGAGGTGGGAGCAGTTTTCGTAATATCCACAAAAGCTGTCCTCTACGATTCAGTTCCCAGTTATCATGACTAAAGCTCAGGCCCGCAGGAAGCAGCCACAATCTGCTTTTCTCAGCAATCCTCATACCTTCTGAAGCAGTTTCACAGAACTCTGCAGTCTCTTTACAGCCTCTACATGCTCACCTGGTCCATTTCTGAAAGAACAAGGAGAATTTGGAATGCTACTCTGAAGCACAAAGAAAGGATTTCTTAAAGGGGCAAAAGCAGGTAACATCATAAAAAGCACACTGCGTAGATGTACCCTGAGGTTTATGTGGTATTTGTCAGAAGGAACAGTAAAGACGAAATAATCAAAGTGGAAAGGGTATTACTTGAGCAGTGAGGTCAGAGCCTTCTCAGTACTGTGACTTTGTTCGATTGACTTCAGCACTCTGTTTCCTGCCAGGAAAATCAAGTTGGTTTTGTTCTTTTTCCCTTTTTCGGTGCCAAGGAGTTTAATAACCTTAAAAAGAAAATCACCATGGTCAGAAAAGAATAATACTTTGCTTATACTCACACAGGTGGTCAGTTCCTACTAGACTATAGCTTGTTGTGAATATTGGCTCTCTGCCAGTGAAAATAAACGGATTAAAATCAGTCATAAGCTCAACATACAAAAAAAAAAAAAGAGAATGGTGATACAGTGGAATTAATACAATTTACTAGTCGCGGGCTGCACTCTGCAGTGCATCTGGATGCCTCTGCTGGGATCCAGACTCCAGCAAATGACTGAAAAGACAGAAACACTTAAAGGCAGCTCTAGAATTCTGTCCCCACCTCCCCGCACAGAGGTTTTCTCATTCATGACACTCAGAAATATCAGAGCTTTAACCAGAGGGAACAAATGGCAAGCAACCCAGTAACGCACCGCCAGCCTGGCAATACACCACGTGCCCTCCACAGAGGTGTCGGCGGTTCAGAAACCATCATTGCTACAGACAAGGACCTAGTTCTGTTACAAAGAAAGGAGCCTGACTGACAGGGCAAAGACCGCCAATCTGTGCGCAGCCCTGTTGGGGCTCACCCAGGACGGGGCTGCCGCCACCTCCTTTACCATCAGGAAAATTTCCAGCAGACCACAGACCTCAGGGACGTCTGCTGTGCTAGGTCTGAATAGGTGGAGCAAGGCTCCCAAAGGTGGCTTGGCTGCAGCCCCCCACCTGCAAGTCACTCAGGTTGGAGACATGAGTCCCACAGCACATGTTGGAGTCTACGCCTTCGATGTCAACAACTCGCACTGGCCCCACGTGGTCATCGGGCAAACCACGGCTTCTCACCTAGCAAGGGGCAGACAATGGCAAACAAGGTGACATCCATGCCACAGTTATTTTGGTCCCACAGATACCATCAGTTCTCTCCCCACCACCCACCATTTCAATTTCAGGGTCATCTGCAGCCAGTTCTCTCACGATCACAGGTACCCTCTCCCGGATTTTCTCATTCACACTCCTTTCCAGGGCCTCTGTTTGCTCTGCTGTCATGGAGGGGGTGTCCAGCTCAATGACACTTCGCTGACGGCCCAGCTCCCTGCACCAATGAAGAACATCTGCTGCTATAGACAAGACCAGCTGGAAGATGCCTCTGTACAGCACTGTCATCCCACCGCTGGGAATGTGGTGACTGAAACGAAACATACTTCTCTGCTCTCCCTGTTACCTAGAGGACCAGATGCATACCAAACACTTGGAGGACAAGACAGAGCAAATACTTTGCAGAGCTCTCTCCAGTTCAGACACCTCTCCCAGGCCCTTTGAGCTCGACTAAAATGTCCAAGGGCAAAATGCTTTTGATTTATCAACATTCAGCTCCTTGCGGCCCAGGACAGTGGCACATGCCAAACAAGGTAAGACTGGGGTCAAAAGGAGCCTGCTCACCATGAAGTTGTCTTGAATCCAAACATCTGTTCTGCGATGGCAGTGATGAGGTGCTGTCCTGGAAGAAATGTGCAAGCAACAGCTTTGAGTGCCACTGGACACTGGAAAAGAGATTTTCAGTCAGGCTGTCTTTTTTCTGCCAACATTCCCCATGACATTTGCAAATGCCCAGGCACGTGCTTGGCGCTGCAGGGCTTATGCTGCTGCTTAGGAGCCGACAGAAGAGGCACCATCGCCTCGTGGGCCTTGGGACCCTGAGGGCACCATGGCGCATCCTGAAGGCTTCGAACCAGGTCTAACTTTTCCCTCCAAACCTGTTTGCAGTGTGTTTGTTTCCAAGCCAGGGAGAGCCTGCAGGAGAGATGCCTACCTTCCCCACCGCCCCTAGGGATGGACTGTGAGTGCGGAGCTGTCGGGCCGCCCCCTCCCCTGACCAGGGTGGGGACAAGCTGGGCACGGACCGTCCCCCGGCCCAGGGCCCGGGTGAAGCCAGGGAAGCCGCCCCGGGCGGGGCCGGCGGCACAGCTACCCGCCCCTGCAGCGAGTGTTACCGGCCGCCCTCGGCCCGGACGGGGCACGGACCTGAATGCTGCTGCATGTGGTCGAAGCGACGCTCCCAGTCCAGCGACAGCAGCACCTCGGCGCCCGGCTCCAGCGCCGCCTGCACGAAGTGGACGGCCTCGGGGCCCCGCCGGGTCACGCGCAGCACCGGCACATCGCCGATGAGGCCGCGGTCGTCCGGCTGCGGAGACGGGGCGTCAGTGCCTCCGGCCCGGCCCCGGCCCGCCCCCCTCCCGCCCCCGGCCCGTACCTGCCCGCCGCCCTCGGGGAAGAGGATGGTGTCCTCCAGCACCACCTGGAACCCGCGCACCGGCTCCCCGCCGCCCTCGGGCTGCAGCTCCGCCGCCCGGCACGACACCACCCTGGTGGCGAACTGCAACGGAGACGGCGGCGCCGTGAGGGCCGGCCCGCGCCTCCCCCGCGCCGCGCCGCGCCTCTACCGCCGCTACCTGCCGGGCCCAGCTGTCCCGCTGGCACTGGAACACCATGGCGATAGTGGCGGCGGCCGCGGAGGGACACGGAACTGGCGACGGAGACCGCGGAGGGACACCGAACTGGCGACGGCGGCCGCGGACGGACACGGGGCTGGCGGTCGCAGCCGCCGTGCCGTAGATGGGCGGAGCCTGCACGACGACGCGCCCTCCCGGTGCCGGCGGCGGCCCGAGCGGACAGAAGGCGGCGGCGGCAGCTCACGTTTATTGCCCCGTGCCCCACGCGGGTAACCGGCACCAGGGGAGACCAGGCGGCTTCCGCCGCCCTGGGTCGGGGTCCGCTACGCGCGGCGGGGAGCCGGCCGGGGCGGCTCCGCTTCCTCGGAGAGCCCTGCCCGCGCTGCTCGCCGGTGCGTGCTGCCGGCGCACCGGGAGGCGTCCTGCGGCCGCGGCGTCCCCGGGAGCCCGGGCTTCAGAGGTCGTCCTGTGGGAGGAAGGAGCGAGGTGGCCGGGAAGGGCCAGCCCCGGCCGCAGCGGCTGGCCCTGGCCGGGCAGCCCCCGGCGGCCCTGGGGAGCGTGTCCCCGGCCACCTCCGGGATGCGCTGCCCGAGAGCAGCTGGAGCTGCTGCCGGCGGCCTGGAGCGATAGCTGGAGGGGAGGCTGCAGCATGTGCCAGGCTCTGGGGGACGCAGCTCCTGGGCAGTACTTACATCCAAGTCGTCCATGGCTGGGGGGGGCCCTTTGTCCGTCACCTTCTCCAGGAGCTGGATAGGAAACAAACGGCGATGGGAACTCTGAATACCCAGCTCTCCCCCATCCCCAGCATCCACCCCACACGTGCCCCAGGACACTGAGGTCTGTGGCCCAGCTCACCTCTGCATATTGCTCCACCATGGCCCTCTCCACCTCCTCGTCCCCTTCCCAGTCTCGCCAGTTGTCAAAGTCCACAGAGAGCCAGGCTGGCTGTGGGCAGAGAGAGCATCCCCTGAGGGTGGGAGCAGCATGGGGAGGACCCGGCAGCCCTGTCCTGGCAGCTCAGGGATTGCTCTGTGGGGTGAGCGCACAGGCACAGGCAAGGGGACTGGGGGGCTGGGGAAGGGCAGGAAGGGGACTGTGTCCCTTTGCCTCGGGGTGCTGGTCCTGACCCTGCCTGCACCAAGGGAAAGGGGTGCCAGATCCTTCCTGGAGAGCAGCAGGCTGTGGCCTCGTGGTGACCGTCAAGCCCAGCTTTTGGGGAGCTGAGTGTTGGGGTGCCCATGTGGGGCCCTCGGTGTCTCTCCTGGGGGCAGGTTGGTCCCTGGGAGCCACGAGGTGCTGCGTGGGGACAGCACACATGCTGGGGCAGGTCCTGGCTGTCAGGTGCCACACACACCTTGATGTTCTCTTTGGTGATGCGGGGCCAGGCCACTTTCTCCTTCCACTTCCTCACAAAGCACGTGATGGAGCGGTCGGAGCGCTTCTCCTGTGAATCCTGCCAAGAGATCAGGGTTTCCTCACCTCAGTGTCTGCCAGATACTCTCTGTAACCTACTGCAGACATACACAGGATTAAAGCTCAGCCACGTGTAGGGTGTGGGACACGCAGAACCACGGAGATGAGTTTTTTCTGACCCAAAACAGCACTGTGAGTGCCAGGCCCAGGGACAGGGCTCCCAGGCTTGTGCTCACCCCACTCAGGCTCTTGGGAAACAGGCAGGATTCAACACTAAGCGGCATTGCTTGAGACTGCACAGGCTGGGTTTAACTCTGAGCCTGATGCAGACTGTCGGGGAACAGTTTGCTGGAAGGAAGCCTCACCTTGGACATGACCCTGGCATACAGGTTGATCTCGTTGTAGAACTCCACGCCATCTGCATTTTTGCAACTGCCAAAACACCGTAACAGCCTGGCTTAGGAGAAGGCTGAGGCCATGCGTGCCCTGCTCTTACAGGGTCCCCCCTGTTCCACGGACCATCCCAGGGCAGTGCCAGCTCACCTGAACACCAGCCGCTGGTCCTCAATGACGACTTTAACATCTGTGCTGTCCTCGACACAGAACTCCAGGTAGATGTACCGCGGGCGGTCGTACCACAGCGTCTTTGCAGGTTGCCTGGGGAAGGAGCAGAGCAGTGGGTATTTCTGTGGTGCCCCCCGGTGCTCTGCAGGAACCGCGCCAGGCACGGGGTGGGGATCGGGGCAAGGAAGATGCCCCACACCTGTACCCTCTTTGGGCCGAGCTCAGGGCTGGCAGCGGGACGGGAACCGGGCCCGGGCAGCAGGCGGTGGGCATGCAGTGGTCCCCTCTCACGCCCCCCACGTCCCCTCGCCTCGGCAGCTAGCAAGGCCCGGCGGGCCGTCTTGCCCTCACTCTCCCCTGCCGCTCCCGGCGCCATTGCCCCGCGGCCCCGGGCCGGAGGGTCCTGCCCGGTGGTGCCCCAGGCTCCGAGACCCCAGCCGGGCGCTGTCCTGGGGACCCGGCGCCGCGCGGGGCTGCCGGCCACTGCCCGTCCCGTCCCCTCCCGCCCGGCCGGGCTCACCTCGCCATGGCGGTGCCGGCTCCGCCCCGCGCTATTTCGGGCTGGGGGCGCGGCTGCTGGCGGGGCCGGGAGCCGGGGCCGGGAGCGGGGGTCGGCCGGGCCTGGTCGGGCAGGGCGCGGCGCGGCCACTTCGCGGCCCAGTCGCCGGCCCAGTGCCGTCCACCGTGGGCGCTCCCCGCGCTTCGGTCCCCGGGAACCCCGGGACCCCCGGAACCCCCTGCCCCGCCGCAGACATCCCGCCGTGCCGCGTGGGGGCGCGCTGGCGCCGCACAGGCCCCGCGCCAGGCCCCGCCCCGCGCCAGGCCCCGCCCCGCGCCGCGGCGGCAAGATGGAGGCGGAGGGCGGCGCGCTGGGTCCGGGGGAGCGCTGGGCGCCGGTAGGCGCCGTGTCGGCAGCGGCGACGGCGGAGGAAGAGGAGGACGACGACGACGATGAGGAGGAGGAGGCGGCGGCGGCGGCGGCGGCGGGCGGGTCGCCGCGGTCCGTGCCGCGGCTGCGGGCCGAGCGGCGCCGCCTGCACGGGGCGCTGCTGGCGCTGGCCTCGCACTTCGCGCAGGTGCAGTTCCGGCTGCGGCAGGTGGCGCGGGCCGGCCCGGCCGAGCAGCAGCGCCTGCTCCGCGACCTGGAGGACTTCGCCTTCCGCGGCTGCCCCGCGCCGCTGGCCCGCGGCCCGGGCGGCGCCCCGGTGAGCGAGCGGGGCTGCCGGGGCGAGGGGCGCGGGCCGGGGCCCGCCGCCGGCGGACCGGCGGCCTCTGCCGGCGTGAGGGCGATACCGGCTCCTTTCGGACCGCGGCGTCCCGTGGTTTTCCGTTCCGCGCGGTCCGCCCCGGGCCGGTACGTGCGGCCGGCCCGGCCGGGGCCTGACAGCGGCGGCGGTGGTCCCGTTCGCCGCCGGGACGCGCGGAGGGGAGCTCCGCGGCCGGGGCGGGGGGCGGCCCCGGCGCCGCGCTGCCCGCTCCGCTGCGGGTCGCGGCCGGTGCCGGGGAGAGACCGTCGGGCGGTATTGCACGGAGCTCGGTTACGGAAGTGCGCAGGGCCTTGGTGACCCGGAGCCAGCGGCGGGGACGTGCTTTAAAGCCCTGCGTTGTGTGTCACCGCTCCGCTCCGGGCTGCAGCGGTGACTCAGAGGGCTTTGGATACGTACACGTTACTTGGCCGCTTGCAGCAGCGCTTCCTGGATCCCGGCCTTGTGAGACAGGGCTGGCATGCGGCAGGTCTGGAGGGGCTCCTCCTTTGCAAGATGAGGTGATGTGGCTGGTACCTCTCCTTGATGTGTAGGCGCATGTTTTTCTCAGGCTGCCATGCAGCGTTCACTAGCTAAGTGCAAGAGCCAAAGGAAACACTTCTCTTAGCATGATCCTGTTCTCTGGGGCTTGATTATGACAGTAAATCTTCCATTTTATTTACTGGTACCTTTTTCTTAGAGCGAGCAAGAGAAGCAGGAGCAGATTGAGGTCCAGAAGGAGAAGCAGAGAGAGCTGATCCTGCAGCTCAAGACACAGCTGGATGACCTGGAGACATTTGCTTACCAGGAGGGCAGCTATGATTCTCTGCCACAGTCTGTGGTTATGGAAAGACAACGGGTAAGGCTCGCAAAGTCCTTCTGCCTCTATTTCTTCTTAGCATTTGTGAGCCTCTTATGGACTGTAGGAGTAGGGTCAGTCCTTATTTCTCACCAGCAACTGTAATAGAGCATCAGTAGTTCATCTGCACGCGTAATCCTGTCCTGCGTCTTTGCTTGCAATTTTCTGTTGCAGCAAAGGTGGCCCATTTCCAGGGTAATGAACAGGTAAAGAGTATATTGAGGCTTATGGGCAGCAGCGCCACAGGATGAGATCATGCTACTAACTGATGTTTTGCAGATGATCATAAATGAGTTGATAAAGAAGCTGGACATGGACTTGAGTGAAGATATTGCAACGCTCTCTCCAGAGGAACTGCGACAGCGTGTGGATGCTGCCATAGCGCAGATTGTTAATCCAGCCAGGGTGAAGGAGCAGCTGGTGGAACAGCTGAAGACACAGATAAGGGACCTCGAAATGTTCATCAACTTCATTCAGGGTCAGTGCTGAGTTTTTAGACGACCAGATTTAATTGCTTTATAATTCCCTGACAAAGTGATGAGGAGGGAGGTCACAGATGTCAGAGGATGCAGGAAGGATTCCTGGGTCATGGGGAAGTACAGATCTCTCTGAACTGATGGTGGGGAGGGCAAGAAATGGACAAAAATGGTGCAGAGAGGTCTAAGGAATATTGATCTGAATACTTGGGATATGTAGCTTAAATACATAAGTGTGAAATTCTCATTCTAGATGAAGTTGGAAGCTCTGGTAAGGCGGAAGATGGACACTGTGATTGTGCAGGCAGAAAAGATGGCGGTGGCTCCTACAAACCAAATACACGGCCCTCTGGAAATAGAGGTGGGCACTGCTGGGCTTGGGGCTTCTGCACTGCTCCTGCTGTTGCTCATTTGAGCAGCATGAACCAACATCCAGTCATGCTAGGCTGCTTTGCTTTTTTCCTGGCAGTTGGTTTCTGTTCTTGCCTCTTCCCACTGACAGAAGGCCCGCGTCCAGTTCCTTCACCCTTCCTCCATGGGATCGTTAGAGTAGTCACAGAACCTGAATGTGTGGCACAGAGGGTGGGATTGGTCCTCAGCTGAGGTCAGGAACAGAAAGGGCTTCTGATACTCAGTGCAAAATGCAGGTGGACTGAGCAGCCTTGTCTTGTACACACTGGTGGGCTGCACTGTAATTAGTGCCCTTTGAGTTCTTGTGTCTGTGAGCAGATACAGTGAGCTGGATGGATCCAGTGTTCTTTAATTTGAGACTTGTCTACTTACCACAGGAATTTATTGGAGCTAGAACAGTATTGAAAGTAGGCAGTGATCTCCTTCAGCAAAGGTTTTGGTACCTCCTAATTACCCGTGTAATACCATCATGTATAAAGAATGATCTTTCCTCACTATGTATGTGCCCACTAGGAAAACTGTTGTAGGACTTTTCTCTGTAATATGACCTGATTGTCAAGAACAGGCCATGCAAAGGTTTGCTTTTCTGGTTGGCTTCAGTGCTTTGAAACTAGAAAAAGTAGCGTCAGTCTGAGTGATGACAGTTCCCAAGATGGAGGAGAATCTGTGGCAGAGAAGGAGCAGACGTTTGTGCTCCTTCTGTGTGCGTGAAAGAGCAGAGCTGTTGATTCCTTAATGAGAGTTTTTTTCCTGTTTTCTAACCTGATCAGTGAACGCAGAAGATGCCAGAAAGATGCGAGAAACGGGCCTGCACCTCATGCGTCGCATGCTTGCTGTGCTACAAATATTTGCTGTCAGTCAGTTTGGTTGTGCTACTGGTCAGATTCCTCGCACCCTCTGGCAGAAGGACCAAGCCAGCAAGGACTATTCCCCCTTAATTAAGAAACTGGAGTTGTCAGTAGAGCGGGTGAGGCAGCTAGCTATGAAACACCAGCAGGAAGACCACGTTATCAGTTCCTCCGATCTGCAGGACATTCCCTTAGGAGGCAAAGATGAGCTGACTCTGGCTGTGCGGAAGGAGTTGACGATTGCTTTGCGGGACCTGATGGCTCACGGGCTCTATGCCTCCTCTCAAGGAATGAGCCTGGTACTGGCACCCATTGCGTGCTTGATTCCTGCGTTCACCTCGTCCCCGCAGACCATGCACCCCTGGGAACTCTTTGTGAAGTATTACAACACTAAGAATGGACAAGCTTTTGTGGAATCCCCGGCTCGGAAGCTCTCCCAGTCCTTTGGCTTGCCTGTGACAGGAGGAGTTGCCATTACCCCCAAACAGAGCCTGCTGACAGCGATTCACACTGTCCTCACGGAGCATGACCCCTTCAAGCGCAGTGCGGACTCTGAGCTGAAAGCTCTGGTGTGTATGGCACTAAACGAGCAGCGCCTGGTCTCCTGGGTAAATCTGATTTGCAAATCTGGAGCTCTGGTACAGTCCCATTACCAGCCATGGAGCTACATGGCAAACACAGGCTTTGAGAGTGCACTCAACATTCTCAGTCGCCTGAGCAACTTGAAATTCAACCTCCCAGTTGACCTGGCTGTCCGGCAGCTGAAAAACATCAAAGATGCTTTTTGATGTATTTTTTACTGTAGATCATCCATTTTCCACAAGTAGGCAGCTGTTGGGCTCAAGAAGCCTGGCTTTTTTAAGACCAAGTCTGGCTCTTTGATGTTTGCTTTTAGAGAAATCTTACGGTGTGTTGATGCTGGAAATCTACATTTTACAAGGCTGCCACTGCAAAGCTGGTGGAGGTTGCACGCTGTACAGCACCTCACCCTGCCCTTCTTGTGCAGCTCTGAACAGCAAAACTGCTTCTTCGCTGGTGAGCAGATGCCAGCAAGCGTTTGCTGTGCGAGGCTGGCTACCCTGCATGGGGTGGAGGCCTGGCCCCAGAGCCTACAGGTGGGGGGCAGAGCCCCTCAGAACGTGCAGCCTCGCTCCTGTGCTGCCTCCGTGGGGTTATTTCTCAGTGTCTGTGGTCTAAATGATGCCCGGACAGACGCCTCTCACGGCAGGAGCGGGACAGGCTGACATGTTGCCTAGGGGCAAGTGACTTGCCCCCTGTAACTGTGTGAATGTATGAAACTGGGGCAGATCTGCTGAGCCGCGGGGGCTGCGCTGCTCAGGGGCTGGCAGCTCAGCGATCCCCAGGAGCGCCCTGTTCTTCGGGCAGCCCCAGCCGCTTTGTCCAGCAACCCCAGAGCTCCTGGTGTGAAGCGTTTGCGCGGTGGTTGGCTCACGGGCGGGCTGGTGTTCTGTAGGGGATGCATTAAACTGCTTTAGCAAGAGTCTGTGTGGGGAGAGCCCGTCTCCTGCGGCCCTGTTTCAATGCACGTTCGGCTGTGGCCCCGGTGCTGCGCGTGCGCTGCCTTGCGGGGCTCCGGGCCTTCGCCGATGGAGTTTATCGGCAGTCCTTGCGGGGAGAGGGGCTTGCTCTGCGCCGGGTGTGACGGCGGGCGGGGGGCTGGGGGTCGCGCTGCGGCGGGACCCGGAGGGCCGCTCCCGGCGGCGGCGGCGGCGGCGGCACCGGCACCGGCGCCCCGGGGGGGGGGCGCTCACTACCCCCGCCTGTTGCCCGGCAACCGCGGCGCCGCGCATGCGCGCCGTGCTCCCATAGGGCGAAGCGGAAGTGATGCACGGTGATACGAGGTGAAAGGTCGGGGGCGTGGTGGCCGCTTCCTTTTCCTGTGTGGGCGCCATCGCCGCGGCAGCCTCGGTGAGTGCGGGCCCGGCGGCGGGATCGGCAGCCATCCGCGGGGGCGGCGGGCCGGGGGCGGCCGGGGGCGCGGCCGTGACTGCCGCGCACTGTCTCCGCAGGGATGGGGAAGTTTATGAAGCCGGGGAAGGTGGTGCTGGTGCTGGCCGGCCGCTACTCGGGGCGTAAGGCCGTCATCGTGAAGGTGAGCGCGGGGCCGTGCTGGCGGGGCTATCCCAGCGGGGCTGCCCCCGCGACGCCCCGCAGAGCGGGCGAGGGCTCGGAGCGCTGCTGCCGGCTGTTTCTGGAAGCGCCGGTACGGACGGGGCTCCCGCTGGGCCTCCGCGGCTGCTCGGCGCGGCGGCGGCTGCGCTCCGCGGTGCCATTCCCGGCTGCCGTCCGTGTATTTCAGAACATCGACGATGGCACTTCGGACCGGCCGTACAGCCACGCCTTGGTGGCAGGCATCGACCGCTACCCGCGGAAGGTGACGGCCGCCATGGGCAAGAAGAAGATCGCAAAGAGGTCCAAGATCAAGTCCTTCGTCAAGGTTTACAACTACAACCACCTGATGCCCACCCGGTGAGTGTGGCTGCCGGGGTGCCGCTGGCGGGGCTGCGGCCTGCTGCTGGCAGAGCTGGAGAAGCCTCCTCTGCTCTCGGTGATCGTAGTGCTTGTGTGTCCTCTGCAGCGAACGCTGGGAGTCACTGAGGTTGTTGGTTATGTGGCTGAATGAGCACGGGGCAAAAACATGGACTCGGGGAGTGTGAGGCTGTGTGGAAATATTGCCGAACTTCTAAGTTAAGGCAGCTGGCTCTTAGCTCGGGCACGCTTACTGTGCTTTTTGTCATGGGGTGTCAGTGGATGAACCTTTGGAACACCCATGGGGATCTGGGGGTGCTGGCGGGGCTGTTGCAGTCCCTGACATCTCTTCCTGTCCCTTTGGGGCGCCTGCTGGCACAGGCTGCCAAGCATAACATATTGGATAGAGCTGCTTGTCTCTTGTGAAGCCTCTGACTGTTTCCGCTGTAGGCTGAATAAAATGTATGTGGATACAGTAGTGATTTGGTGATGTCCAGAGCTGAGAAGTCTTTAAGAGCTGTAGTCCCTTAACCTGGCACTAGAGCATGCATTTGACTGGTTTGGACTGCCCGCTGTGTTTTCACTCTGGTGCCAGGTTCCGTGACTGTTTCGAACCTCGCTGCTCTCTTGCCCAGGTATTCTGTTGATATTCCGCTGGACAAAACAGTGGTCAATAAGGATGTGTTCAGGGACCCTGCTCTAAAACGCAAAGCGAGACGTGAAGCCAAGGTGAAGTTTGAGGAAAGGTGAGTTGGACACTCGTCTCCTAAGCGGTGTCAGCGCCCATCCCTGCGACGAGGGCTCGGCACCGGTGTGCCACAGCCTGCGTGAGTCCCAGGTCGAACACTTCTGCCCCAGCTTTTTTTGAATGCATTTTGGTCAAGCGTGTTCCTCTTCATCTTCTGTGCGTGTTCACGCAGCTGTCTGTTCAGAGAGTTGGTGGGTTGAGATGGGGAGCAGTTTACTGACCACCGTAGACTTTGGTGGACGTTTGACTGTGCTACAGCCTCATGCCAGCACGAGTGGGGCCTTTCAGGTGCCAGGTGGTGATCCTTCGCATCTCCCTGCCCATTCACCCGCCATCTGTCACTGGGTCTAGTGCAACAGGGCAGCGCTGACACTTCACCTGGGAACGTTCAGGCTGACAGTCCTTCTTTCCAGCTTTCTGTTCAGAAACGCCTTCAGTGGAATGAGCCGTGCGGCCTCAGAGGGCGCAGCGTGTCTCGCGGGCAGCCCGGGCCTTGGCCGCTCTGAAGTGCCCTGCCCACGGTCATAGGCTGTTCTTCGAGGGCACCTCCCGCTGGCTGCCCTCCACGTGGGACGTAGCGGGGCTGCCGTGTGCTGCACTCTTACCTCTTGTGGCAGAAACCGCCGTGCTGCGGGTGTCCTTCACGAGGTGGCTTCAGGAGAAAATGTGGGAGCTGACGCTCACTCCCCTTGGTTCAGGCGTTCAAAGCGGGTCTGGTTGCAGCCCGGGCTGAAGAGCACGGGTGAATCGCCTCTGGGTCCTGCCCTGGGAGGATACGGACAGCTCGGGTGGTGGCCTTGTGCTGGTGTGGAGCGTTCTCTAACTGTTGTGTTCCTCTTTCAGATACAAGACTGGCAAGAATAAGTGGTTTTTCCAGAAGCTGCGGTTCTAAAGGTGTAACAAGGTTGCATAAATAAATGTTTATTAAAAACCATTTTGTTTTGTTGTATTGGAAAATGCGTTGCTCTGCCTTTTCCTCTGGGGTGTGTTTATTGCGCTGTGTGTCTGTAAGAGCTGGGAGGGCCGTTGCGGCTTCAGAGCGTCTGCGGCCCGAGAGCTGGGCGAAAGTGCTCGGTGGGGCCGTCCTCGGGCCCTCCTGCTCCCCAGCTGGAAACCTCCAATTCCCAAAACTGTCCCAAAACTGCGGCTACCCCTGTGACCGGGGTTGAGGAACGCGGGCGGGTGATTGCAGCTCTCTGCTCCTCTGGCCGAGAAACGCAGCCCCGCGGCCCTTCCACTGGAGTGTGAAATTTTTGGTGACTGTCGCAAATGTTCTTCGCCCCGCAGGCGCCGGGGGAGGGGGGTCGGGGGGGTTCGGGGGCGAGTCCCGCAGGGAGGAGGGGGCGGGCGGCGGCCCTGCGGGGGCGGGCGCTGCGGGGATGTGGGCGGGGGGAGGTCGGGTGTTCGGGCTCTCCCAGCTGCGGCTGCGCCGAACGGGGCCCCCGCCCGGGGCTCGGGCCCCCGCCCCGGGACCGCCGGGCCGCTGCCGGGGAGGGGCCGGGCCGCCAAACCGAAAGCGAAAGGGCCGGGAGGAAGCAGGCGCGGGGCCGCGAGCCGGTGGGGCGGCCTCGGTGCGCGGTCGGCCTGGGCTTCCCCCGGGCTCCCGCTGCCGCCGGGGCCGGGGCTCGGGCTCGACCTGCCGCCGTTGTGCCGCCAGCGCCGCCGAGATGGAGTCGCCGGAGGTAAGGGGGGCTGAACCCCCGGGGACCCCCGGGGCGGCAAGGGGGGGGACCCGGCGCAGCGCGGCTGAGGATATTGTTCCCCCCCCCCCGCCTTTAGGTGTCCTTCGTCCAGCTGCCCCCCATCGAGGGCCCGGAGGACGCCTTCCCGGAGGCGACCCCCGAGCAGGTCCGGCAGGAGATCGAGCGCTGCCAGGTGGGTCCCGCGGCGGCCGTGGGAGGGGGATCTGGGCGGGTCCCAACCGCCCCTAGACCCACCCCGGCCGGGGCTCTCAGCTTTAGTTTATTTTTTTTTTATTGGATTATGAGCTAGGAGCGGTGGAGACGAGGGGTGTCCCACGGCTAAGAGAGCCTGTACTGGGGTTTGGGGTCCACACGGGGAGCAATCCCCCACCCCCACCCCAAAGGAGCAGCCTGTGCTGGGGCCGGACAGCCAGCGCGGGTGATGCCATGTCTGCAGGGGTCTCACTGTCTGATGGTACCTCTCACAGCAACTTTGTAGTGCTCTGGAGCAAGATTCTGTGAAGCTACAAATGGCCAAGGAAGCCGCGGAGCAAAGGGCAAGAGAGCTGAGGAAGGAGAGAGAATTTCTCCATAAAAATTTTGAGCAACAAATGTCTTTAAACAGAGTCGAAGAGACAACCTGCCAGGTTGGTGGTTGGAGGAGTTGTCTTGGGCTTGGAAAGGTGGCAGCGGGTGGTGGGGCTGCATCACTCGGCTTGCTGCTCCGAGATCGCTTTGCTCTGGACCCAGTGGAGGTTTCACAGGATGTCACATCAGGCCTGTGCCGAGAAGCAAGCTAGTGCTGTGGCAGAGGAGGAGGGTCTGTACTCAAACGTGAGGAGCCAGGGCAGGGCTGCAGGCTGTCAAGAGCAGAAAAACAGTATGGGTGGAGCCACATCCAAGAGCAGTGCTGTGCTTAAAATGGAAACCGTGCTGCAGCCCCTCATGCCCTTGCGGTTCCCTGACTGCCCCCTCTTTCCTTCCAGGCAGGTGCTTTTTTAGCAGAGGAGAACAACAGACTGAGGCTGGAGAAGCAGGTGCTGCAAAAGAAACTGGAAGAAGAGAGGAAGAAGGTTCTCTGGGAGGATCCCGTGACGGTAACAAGTGTACATGGGCACTCAGGTCTGCTGGCAAGGGGCGCGAGTGGCTGGAAGGGCTTCAGGTGAATGCAGCTGGGCACTGTGACGCGACTGGTACAGCTCCTGCTAGCGGGTGGCTCCTCTGCCAGGGCCAGAAGCTCCAGTTCTGGCTTTGGGACTCCAGGCACAGCCAGACCCTAAGAGAGGCTTTGCTGAGGGTTTCCAGCTGTTTCTTTTGAGCCATGAGCTTGTTTCTGGTCTGTGGGTTGGCAGGGGCAGGCCCTGTGTGGGGTCTAGCCTCCTCCAGGTGTTCTGTGTGCTTGGACCTAGATGCTGCGTACCTTGCCCGAGAAGAAAATGGTGTTTAAGGGACTTGTGACACACAAGGAGGACATGAACAAACTGATGCTCACCCCATGGATCTACTATCCTCTGCTGGGGGGCTCAGCTCTCATCACCTTTGAGAAGGCAGAGGGTAAGAGCGAGAAGAGCACTGCCACAGGCAGGTGTCCTGGGCCTGCCCTGCATCCTCTTCCTGGGCCAGGGCTCACAGCTCTGCCCCTTCTGCTGGCATCGTGCGGGGGGTTCTGCCCCCTCCCCAAAGCATTAGCTGCCCATGTCCTGTCGTGCGGCGCCCTCGGAGCAGGCGGTCAATCCCCCGTGCTGGGGGTTCTCCCTGCTCGCAGTGGCTCAGAGGATCATAACGGTGAAGGAGCATGTGGTGGAGCTGAGCTATGGGGAGGAGCTGGAGGAGCTCGACCAGTGCAGAGTGCGAGTGCAGGCAGCACCAGTGGACATACTGCTGCCGTCTGCCCTGGAGGTAGGTCCCGAGGGCCCGCTGCTCCCCCACCATGGAGAACCAGAGACCTGTCCTGGGCACACACCAGCCTTGCTGTGCCCTGCTCTCCCCTAGCTTGCCTCTGCCAGGTCACTGGTGCCAGCCCAGCTCGGTGTGTTAGCGCCACAGCTCTGCGCTGCTCCCCTAGGCTCTGGGGCTGGCCCGGCCCTGCCCTGGCACCGACTGGCCTGTGCCACCCGCAGATTGGGCTGTCTCGGAGCAGCAGGAGTATCCTTGTGTCTGACCTGCCCAGCTTGGGCATCCCCGAGGAGGCACTGCTGGACAAGCTGGAGCTCTTCTTCAGCAAGAGGAAGAATGGGGGTGGCGAGGTGGAGAGCAGGGAGTTCCTGGATAACTCCAGCCAGGTGGTGCTGACCTTCGTGCAGGACGGAGGTGCGTAGGGCGTGCTGAGCTCAGGCTGCTGGCAAAGGGGGAGCAGCCCAGCCACCTCTGGGAGGGCACAGGTGGAGATGGAGCTGTGTCTGTGGGGAATAGGTAAGGCAGAGTGAGCCCAGGCTGTCCAGACTGTGCTGGTACAGGTGAGCTGGGGCTGGGCAGTGCCAGCCTTGGTGTCTGTGCCAGGGATGTAACCTCCCCTGGAGCTCAGCAGGGCCCAGGGCGACTTAGGGCTTTCCTCTCCCTCTGCAGTGGCAGAGCCACTAATTGCAAAAGGACACATCGAGGTGCTTATTGGGAAAGGAAAATACAAGCTCAAAATATCACCGTGCATCAGCGGAGACATCACTAACCTGCAGGTAAGGGCACGAACACTGGTGCCAAGCAGCACCTGCCACCCCAGGGCAAGCCAGCACGGGTGGGGGCTCCTGAAGACCCGCTCCCCCCTGCTCAGCAAGTGCCTGGCGGGAACCCCTTCCCTGGGTGCCCTTCCGCTGCCCCTGCGGCACAGGGCCCGCTGCAGCTCACCCCCGGCTCTGCCCAGTTCCAGCCCTCCCGTTGCCCCAGGACCGTGCTGCTCTCGGGGATCCCAGACGTGCTGGGTGAGGACCCCATGAGGGACACCCTGGAGATCCACTTCCAGAAGGCCAGCCGCGGTGGGGGAGAGGTGGACGCCCTCGCCTACGTCCCTGCGGGGCGACAAGGCGTGGCTGTTTTCGTGGAGGACGCGGGCTAGCCCCGGCAGCCCGTGCGGGGGCGGCCTGCGCGGCCGGTGCCGCCTGGGCGCAGCGCGAATTAAAGCATCTCCAGCGAGCGCCGTGTCTGTCGTGGTGGGGGCGGGACGGCGACGGGCCCGGCAGGCGAGAGCCGTGGGCGAGGCCTGGCCCCTCCCGGGCTTCGGGGGCGCCGGGCCGGGCACCGGGGCCGGGTCGCGGCCCGGGCACGGCCGAGCTGTCCCGCAGGGCCCGGGGCGGGGCCGGGGCGGGGCCGGCCGAGGCGGGGCGGCTCCGGTTTCGCTTTCGTTTCGCGGCGGCGGGGCCGGAGCGGGGCGCAGGGAGCGGGGCCGGGCCGCGGTGCTCGGGCGGGCGGGGCCCGGGGCTGCGCCGGGGCCTCGGCCGGGGGGTCCCGGGGCGGGTGAGGGCGCGGCGCGGCGAGGGGGACCCGGGCCCGGGCGGGGGCGGCTGCTGCCCGCCGCCTCCCTCCCCGCGCAGGCATGGCGGGCCGCACGGTGCGGGTGCGGGGCCTCCCCGCCGACCTGCCCCCCGACAGGGTGGCCGACAAGCTGACCATCCACTTCCTGCGCTCCCGCAACGGCGGCGGGGAGATCGCCGACGTCCAGGTGCTGCCCGAGGCCTGCGCCCTCATCACCTTCGAGGCGCCGGAAGGTAACGGCCGCCAAGAGCCGCTCCCCCCGCGGCCGGGCCCGGCCCGTGGGCTCTGCCCGCTGCCGAGCAGCCAGCCCTGTCCCCCCCGTGTCGCGTCCCCCCCGTGTCGCGTCCACCCGTGCTCAGGGCAGGGACGCGGCTGCTGCTCCCCGGCGCGGGGCTGGGCTGACGCGGGCGGCTGCTGGCTTTTCCCACCCAGTGGCCCAGAGGATCCTGAAGGCGAAGAATCACGTATTGTCGATCGGAAAGAAGAAATACCCGCTGGAGGTGACGGCGCACGTCGTGGAGCTGAGCCCCGACGAGGTAGCGGGGAGCAGACGGCCCCTGCCCACGCGCCGTGGCAGCCCCAGCCGGCTCCCAGGCCGGCGCTGTGCTGGGCAGACATGCTCAGGACGGGAAAGCTCTCTCTCGCCTTTACTCTTAATTAGGCTTAAAGCAAATCCACTTTTATTCATATTCAAATAAGGAATTACTTTTTTCTGTGCTAATAACACAGGGACAGCCAGGCAGGCTGTACAGTGGGTTGTTTGGTGTTTGTGCCTGTCAAAGCAAGGAAGAATAGTCAGGCTGGAGGGAAGGGGCACCAGCCCATCTGGTGACACATGGGGCTCCTGTTAATATCTCTGCTGTGTCTTTAGCTGGGCACCGTGTCATTAGCTGGACACGCACATTGTATTTTATCTCTCGACTTAGGAGAGCTTAGGGGACAGACATGCTGCTATCTAGGAGGCACTGGAGAGTTCTCGCCTCTTTCTTCAGTTTCAAGAGAGTATGGCAGTAGCCACGCCTGTGTTTTCATGTCTGAGCACTGAAAAAAAAGTCACAGGAGTTCGCCTGGCATTGCAGACCTTTCTGCAAGCCTGTAGTGCCAGACTGGTTGAAGGTCTGCAGCTGAAGCTCTGGGAGAGAGAGAGGGCAACTGCATTTCGGATGCAGAAGGGATAGTGGATTTCCTGGGTTGGGCTGTTTGCAGAGCTCCCAGTGTGTAGAAGTGGGACCACATCTCTGTGCGATTTGCCCCTCGCATTCATTGTTTGCAGAAAGCTTTTCGCTATGGGTGCAAGGTCCAAGAGTTGCTTGGGCTGGCTGAGCCTTTGAGTCCTGCCTGTGTTATGCTCTCATCTCATTTGAAAGAGGGATGCTGAAGAGAGAAAGGTGGTGGACCGTGTCATCTTTCTGTCACAATAATGCAGGGGCTGTGGCAAGCGTGAGATGCATTTGCCTCCCCCTGTGCCTTGGAGGGAGGTTGGTTTTGGTCCTTGCTGTCTCACTCCCTTGCTGTCTGCTTGCAGATCTTCATACGCGTTTGCATGATAGTTGACTATGGCAAGCTTCCTGCTGGCAAAACCCTCCTGAAGAACTTGCTTAAAGGTTACAGCAATGTGCAGTTCAACTTCGACTCCAAGAACACCCACTGCATAGTCAAGGGACCATTCACTGAGCTGCAGGCCTTCAGCAGAGACCTTCTGGGCAGCCTGAACCTCAAGAGCCAAGCTGTTGGAGAGGTTCTCCTGCCAGGTTCCAGCCATGGGGCCAAAGAGCCCGGAATGCATGATCACCAGCAAGTGCCTGACTCCACTGAGTCAGTGCGAGAGATGGCAAAGCTGCCAAATTGGGACCAGGTGTGTGAAAAGGCACCTAAAGTCCCATCGCCTCGGGGCCCAGTGGATGGGGAAGCTGTAGAACAGCTGGAAGACTTTTCCTTAGTGCTCGACTTGGACATTTACTTGTACATGCAGAGGTTCTGTGCTGCCAAGTACCAAGGTGTGCTATGCCAGCATCGTGTGGATGCAGTGGATGTTAGCAGCGATGGCATCGCCATACTGTACCTCCAACCATCTGCAGGTATGTCTGGGGATATGGACGCCCTGCGGCAGGCCCGTCTGGCCCTGCAGCAGCTTTACCAGCAGCTGGAGGTAAGCTTGCGCAAGGAGAAGATCGCCAAGGGAGGACTGGATATGGACAGCCAGGCACTCAGGGCTCTGACACGTGAGCTGCAGAAACTCTATCCCCAGTTGCTCTGCCATGAGGATGAAAAGCAGCTTTATCTTATTGGAAACCTTGTTGACGTCTCCCAAGCCAAGCAGTACCTTCAGGATTTCAGCACCAGAAGAGGTGCTTCACACACGGTTGGCATGCTCAGCAGCTCCCTGCCCTCACACCCAGCGAACTCCTGCACCACAGAGGCTGCACTGCACAAGCCCAAAGCGCCTGCAGACACCTCAGCCTCAAGGCTCAGCCCAGGCAGGCTGGAGCTGAAAGGTGAGCTCAAGTTAGCTGCCAACTTCAGCACGCTGAAATCTGACAGGTCTCAGGCCAGCCGGGGCCTCTTGCTGAATCAGGACTCTCCACCGGTGGGACAGGCACAGCTTTCTGGAAAGCACGTATCAGAGACAGATGCTGTAGGTCCGAGTGACCCAACAGCACTGGCCCAGAAGTACCAGCCTCCTGTTTCTACAACAAATGTGCTTTTGGGGTCAGCAGCAGAGTCTCAGCAGAAGGACCCCAAAGAATGGGACCATGTGAAAGGAGGTGCCGGTCTTACAAGACACAGGGCTCTGTCTCCCTTTGGGGGCAAAGAAAACAGCACTTCACAGCATCCTGTGGACTCTAAAGGCTCAGGTCCCACCAAGCACCACCCCATTGTTAGCATGTTTAGTACCTCTGGCATGACAAGGACCTCTTCTGCTTTAGACTCTAAACCCTCTGAATCCAGGCCGCTGCTGCGACGTTCCAACAGCTTCTCCCTGCCAAGGTCAAAGGAAAGCAACAAGCCCCGGGACACTGGCAGGGCAGGCAGTGGAGGCACTAGGGTGAGTGAAGAGATGAGCCTGGACGCTCTGCAGTGGTCTTACCTGAAAGATGTTTGCCACTCTGCTATTGACGACCTGTGCAGGGACGGAGATGTGCAGATCTCAGAGCATCGTACTGGGGACTGCACTGTGCTGACACTGCAGGCGGCAGACAGGACCAAGCTTTTCCAGGCTAAATGGAAGGTGGAGGCTCTTGTGCAGAAGTGTCCTGACCTTGTGTGTCAGAGTATGAGCTACTCGGAGCTCGCTGTAGCTGGGCCGAATGACAGCGCCCTGAGTGAACTGTGCAGCCTCTTGCGAGGAAACTCCCTCCAGGTTGGACTCAGCAAAGACAAGTACAAGCTATATCTTGCCTGCCCCAAGGAGCTGCTGCCAGGTGTGACTGAGGTCTTCCACAGGTTTTCTTCCAGGAGGCGCCATGCCCTGACATCTTCATCCTTGTCTCCAGGGCCAGAGGGTACAGGGCACTCAGGTGTCATCCAGCCGAGCAGAAGCCAGGACACAGTGCTGGGGGCAGCCCTTCCTGGCAGCCTGGAGTCCCTACAGATGGGCCTGCAGAACCTGAACATTAGTGATAAAGCAGGCCACGCAGATGTGCTCAGGGCTTTCTGCCTACCAGAGGCTGAGGAAAAGAGGTCCCCCAGTCCTTGGAGGTTCCAGCAGGTCTTAGGGCAGGAGGACACCAATGACCATGGTGATTCGGGGACTGTGCAAGGAGGAAGCAACCACCACAGCCCTAGCATAGTAGATAAGCCAAGTCCTGCTGGTCTGAGGGAGCCCCAGGAACAGCCGAAGACAAAAATGCCTGGGGGGGACCCTGACATTGCACGGCTAAAGCAGGTTTTGCCAGACAGATTCCAGTTTGCAAGGGACAAGAGCAGAGGAGGCCACAGTGAAGCAGTGGGACAGCTGCGGTCGCCAGTTCCTGCAGCAGACGGTGCTCCTCACTCCCTGCCCATGTGGCTGTACAGGGCTACGGCTCCTGAGCCACCTGAGGCTCCTGCCGAACAGTCGCCTGCAGCAGAGCCCAGGGGCCAGGAACAGGCCCAGCTCCCAACGGGCAGGAGCAATGTGCAGGAGGACCCTGACCCCTCATCACAGCAGACAAGAGGCTCCAGCCTTGGACAGGAGCGTGGCAAGACCCCTCTGGGCCAGTGTGATGCTTGCCAGAGCTCAGGTGTGACCTGCCAGGCCCCCTGCGGTCACGCCTTATGCAGGACATGTTTTGCAGCGGACAGTACACGGCCAGCTTGCTGCAGCTCCTCCTCAGTTGCCCTGGGCCGCAAGATCTCAGGGACATTCAAGATCTCCTCCCTGTCTCAGAGTCTGCCCGGCCACTACCGCGACCTAACACTCCAGGTTGCCTACAACATCCCTGATGGCGTGCAAGGGGTAGGTACTCACCACAGAGGCTTCCCCATCCCCATGCAGGACATACAGGTTCTATCAGTGCGGCTGGTGGGGGGAGGGATGGGGGCAGCTACCACTCCATTCCGCACATGCGAAGCAGTAGCGGTACTGCCCTGTGGAAGGCAGAAAGCTCCACGCCAGGTTTGGGAGCAGCTTGCTGCTTTGAAGAGTGTGTGATCTCTGTTTCTTGTGCAAAGCAACTGGCAACCCATGGGGGCCACAGTTGTCAGTGCATTTTCAAGCTGGACACACTCTCAGAAGCCAGCTCTGAGGCACAGCACTCAGGCTGTTATTTAAAATGCTTTCTTCCTGTTCTAAGGTTGGTGACCCCCACCCAGGAGAGCCTTACAAAGGGGGGGATTTCTATGCCTTCTTGCCTGACAACAAGGAAGGGCAGAAGACAGCAATGCTGCTGAAGAAAGCATTTGAGCATGGGCTGACATTCCAGATCAAGTCCTGCAATGGCGAGGACAGAGTGACATGGGGCCTTATCCCACACAAAACCTCCTGGGATGGAGGCAAAGCCAGGTATGACCCAGCTCATCCCAAGCTTCCAGGTGTGGGGTGGTTTGGTTTGGTTTTTTGGTGCGTGGGGTTTTTTGGGTTTTGTTTCTTTTTTTCTTCAATCCAAGGAGAACCGTTGCCTCCAGCTCAACAAATTTTGTCATGGGTGGCTCTTCTAGGGTCCCACAGTGGCAGAGCTGTTGCCTCCTTTGCTTCAGCTCGCAGGGCAGCTGAGGTGGCAGACCAGCCCTGGCACCCTCCAGCTGGACCTAAAGCCCTTGCCCATCACACACCCATAAGTTCCCACGGACAACAATGCTGGGCCCTGTTCACTTACAGCTTTCCCGGCTTTTCCCGTGACAGCGCTCCGCAGCCAGCTGTGGGTGCAAGCTGTGCCTGCAGGCAGCAGCAGCTTCCAGGGAGCAGGACTTCCACCCTCAGCACCTGTTGAAGGGATGAGGAAAAACAAATAAACTGTTGCTCCTCTCAGTGTTTTATTTAGCACTACCAGCAGGATTTACGCCACTTCTGTCTCTGCCCCACAGGAATGGCTATCCAGATGCCCAATATCTCCGTGAGGTTTGCACAGTACTGAAGAAACTGGGCATCCCATGAGAGGCCCTGCCTGGACAGCCACAACCCATGCCTTCGCTTCACCTTCCTTTCCAGCTGATGAAGCTGCAGCTTAACACAGACAGCTCAGGAAAAAAGCAGGTGTTTGTCCAAGGAGCTCCTGTGTCCCTAGAGGTAGCCAGAATCTGCACATCAGTGACAGCAGCACCTCTGTATCCACCCCCACCCCACAAGCCTTAGCCTGGATTGGCGCTTCCCTGAACCACCAGCTCCTGCCGGTGCGTGTCCTCGCCAGCCAGTCACACAGCTTGTTTCAACACCAGCTCCAGGCTGAGCCCTGGCGTGGCTTTCAGCAGCATAATGCAAACCAGGGTAGCAGCCTGTGTGTAGTCCCAGCCCCATCTTCTGGAAGGCTCTTCCACCTCCAGCCACTACAGGCAGGTTCAAGCTCAGCCGCAGCCAGTGCCAGAGCTGCGCTGTCATTAATTTCAGCTGTTCACTCAGACATCTCAGCCCTTTTGCAGACAGCCACAAGCTACAGCCCCTCCCCAGCACCTGCTCTGGGGCCAGCAGGCAGCCTGCTGCTCCCTTGGGACTGGCATTAGCAGCTTTCAGTGCCCAGGACAGCTGCCTCCCATGAGAATTCACAGGCAGCAGGAGAAACACAAATAAACAAGATTTATTCCCCACATTTTTAGTAGTGGTTGTTCATGCCTTGTCTTACTGTCACCCCAGGCACCCATTTCAACTCAACTGGCTCCAGAGCCACCCAGACACAGAGTGAAGTATAGACGCCTGCTGAGGGCTTAGCAAACAAAAAGCTCCATAGCTGCCCACCAGAACAGGGCATCTGAAAAATCAATGCAACACTCGAGGCAACGACTAACAGTAGTCCTTGAGAGCAGAGGCACCTTCTCACCCTGGGAGAGTTAGAATTTATGAACTGAATGTGTCCACCAACTGCCTGGAGAAGCAATAGAAGTGGCCCAGAGGCTGAGCTGGGGGCAGAGGGTTCATTCCAACAGGTGATCGAGCAGCATAGCACTGAGGGTTTTGTTTTGCTTTTAATTAACATTTGAAACACATAAGGCATATGGTAACATTAGACAGAGGAGCATTACACATTATAGTCATGTAAACAGCATTGGCACACTTGCTTTCTGTCCAACTTGGTTACACGCACAAAGCAGTATATATTTTTTAAACAAAGATTTTCCATACGTCTGTAGGATGAGTATCACTCGTATCACATATCTGCAAATCAACATGACTCAGACAGTACAAACCAGACCATATGTTGTAAGAGGCTCAGAGTCTAATGCGTTTCACATCATGCTCACATACTACCTACCAGTCACACTTTGCCATCACCAGGGCTTGGCACACTGAAGACTTCATTAGGCAACACGAGTGGTTTTACACCTATGATAGCAGCTGTAAGTGGGCCAGGATCCTGCACCAATTAAAGCCTGAGGCCCACAGTGCTTCTCACTTCTCCCTGGTCAATCAATTCTACTTTAATACAGGTGTCCAGAATGAAACATACAGCTAAACTCCTTCCCCCCTCCCGGGCTCCTCTGCGCAAGCCACGGCTGCTTCTGCTCCCTTCCCCTCTGTAGTTAGCACGCAACACACACAAGCTTGAGAGAAACCAGAGTCAAAACTGTGACAACAGCTGCCTGGTGATAGCAAAGGCGTTGCGTTTTGTCCAGGACCAGCAGTACCAGTCTGGGAAGGCGACTGCAGGAACAACGCAGCAGCGGCACTCCCACAGGCACCCCTGTGGCTGAGCAGCCCCCCACAGCGGTGGGCAGGGCCAGGGACACCTCTCCTCTGCTCGTGAACTCCTTACACTTTCCACTTGGACTCCTCACAGCACAACCTTTGGGTCAGACAATCAGTAAAATAAACATTAAATTGCACTTCTGATAGCTAGAATGGCACACACAATTTAAGCACAGGAATCTCCCCTTTCCTCAATAGCACAACTTTGCCCTAAACAGTTAAGCAACATTGAGTGAAATACTGTTATCTTAGGGTTTTTGTTTTTTGCTTTGGTCCTTAGTATATAAACCTGCTGGTTAACTTTATTGAGTTAAGACACTTGAAGTTGTTTTACATAGGTTCTGTACTTATAGACTTATAGATAAAAACATTTGTCCATTAAAAAAAACTAACCCAAACAAAAACAACCACCCAAAAAAAACCCCAAACCAACCACCCACAACCTCCTAGAGCAGAGCATTCATCACTGACAGGTGATGAGCAAGGTTACATTTAATCTTCATCTTTCTATAGAAAACATTGTTGCTACCAAGGAACAAAAAACAGTCAGTGCTAAACTCTTAACAGAGAGTAACTGCTCAGCCCTCTGGCCCTGATAAGGGCTTCAGGAATCTGTAGGTAGAAGACAGGCGAGCAGCTACCCAAAGAGAGTTGGGAGCCAGGATTGTTTCCCGAAAGCCAAGGCTGGGGCAGCAGATACAGCCTCTCTCAAGGACTGGCTAGAGCCAGACGGCTGCCCTGGGGGAGACAAGGGCTCTGCAATAGCTCTTTTGGACTGGAGAGCACAGAACCACCAGGACAGCCCTGGAAAGGCTGTAATACATGGAAAGGGAGAATCTTATTCACGGTACATCAGGCTACATCACCAGTGTTCACAAAACAGAGCTAGCATGAGTCGTAACAGGTTTTTGGCAATACTTTGAAAGGCCAGAATGGAAAAGGCTCCAGTGACTTCCTAGTCCTTACAGGCATGTAGAAGAAGGCACTGAGATACTGTTTTCTGTGGTGTACCGCAAGGCAGCATGTCAGAGGTGTCCTACGGGAAGCTGCGAGACTCCCGCTTCCCCCCTTCCCGCTGCATCGGGAGGGACAGACTGCGAGAGCCTCGCGGCGCTGCCTGATCCAAGGCCATCCAAGTAAGGCACTGAGCACGTGCTTAGCCGAGAGTAAAGCAAGGAGAGGTTACTGTGAAACACAATTTGGTAGGTTTCCCCTTTACAAGTGTGCAGAACCTGAAGATGTGCAGGGCTGTGTGCTGTTTGAGCACGCTGCTCTTTCATCAAGGTGAAGTCCAGTTTCTCGGAGGAACAGGTCCAGACTTTCCATTTCAGCAATCTAGACAGTCCTTCTGTTGTCAGACCTGGTAAAGCAGCATTAGACACTGTTGGATTTAATCTAAATTGGCATGACAGGGCAGGTTGAAAGGAGAAGCAGCAAGATTTTTGGATTCAGAAAGGTTAAAGTTGTGCTTGTAAGTTCCACCAGAGCACATTTACGAAGTTCAGGTATCAAGTGCGAGAAATGGACTGATAAGGGTTTGTGACAGGGCCGCAGCCCTCCTCTGAGGTTGCAGGGAAGGGGGTTGTTTTAATACTTAAAGTCAGCCAGGACAAGTCCCCTAGAGGCTGTGCCTACATGTTTCTAAAAGGCAACAGAACTAGGGACTGGGCCCAAGCACCTGAAATACAAGCTGCACTGATAGACAGGAGCCCTGCTGGAGGACAGAGCTGGCCAAGGAAGAAGCTACGCTCCTCACCTCCACAGGAACCCCCAGCCCTGCACAGAGCTTGGCTGCTCTCAAGTGGCAGAGAGGCTTCGCACACGGGGCCCTTTGCCCAGCAGGCAACGTCCCTCCTGGGGGTTCGGTTAAGCAGGACTCCGACTAGCAAGGTTTCGCTCCTGGAGCCTGAGCTCTTCCATGATGGGCAGCTCTTCTTGGCACCCTTGGGTTTACCTTTTCAAATCCAAAATGAAGCCTAAAAGCCTGAAGCACCCACCATCCGTGACAAAGCCTCAAAGCAAGCACAAACAGCACCACAGTCACTCAGGGCTGAAAACAGGGTCCAGCAGGAAGGCAGGGCACCACCCAGGACATTAAGTGCTCACAGAACTAGGCTCCAGTCGCTGCACAGCTACATTTCCAAATGCATGGAAGAAAGAAAACAGGAAGAGAAACTGAGTTCTGGTGTGGGAGGAGCACCCCAGGCAGTTCCTAAACCCTCAGTGCTGGAAGAGAGCCCAAGGGTCTCAAGACTCACAGTTTCAGGGGAAGAAGAGTCAAGCCTTACTGCAGCACTGAACCACGAGGTGAGAGCTGGTTTGAGCTGATATCTAACAAGCTAGCTAGAAGAGAATGGAAAGAACAGTTTGAACTGCTCAAGATGCCCAGGCCAAGAAGCCTGACACAGAGCTGGGCAGTTTACCATCTACACTGGTTACTTGGCGATAGCTTTACTGAGTGGCGTGCCACAGAAAGAGCCGGCTCAGGCTCTCGGGAAGCAGGCTTACAGGAATGGTTCTTGCAATTTACTTCCCAGACGGCAACACCTCCCCAGCACACAGGGCACAGCTCGAAGCAAGCGTTAACAGGGGCTTATTTTGTTCCCATCTTGCTGAAGTCCAATTCAATACTGCAGCCCTTGGAAATACAAACATGAGGGTGAAGTATAGCCTTAACAATACCAACTTGGAGCCCAACATTAATAAAGCACAGAGCCAACATCAATTGTTCCAGTCATTTGAGACACAGTTGAGTCCTTATGGTCTCTAAAAAAAAAAAAAACCAGACACAGTTTAGATCTCCCTACACAGTTTGGAATCAGAAAATGGACAAGATCAAGTTCCCTAATTGAAACTTTTCTTCGGTGTTCAGGCACAGACCAGACCAGCCTGTCAGGTTATCTGCCAACTGCACAGAGAAGCGACTGCAAATTAAATGCAATATGCCATAGACTCCAAAATTCCAGGATGGTTATTTACAAGGCAAAGACAACATGACCTGTTACTATCTGACTCGTGTTAGAGGGCTACGAAAGCAGAGGGGAAAGAGCATGGTTAGTGTAAACAAAAGAGTAGCCCGTGCTAGAATTACACCAGGCCAGCCACACTTTTCCTCTGGCTGTTGAGGAAACATCCTAAGTTTGGCCCATTCTCCTGCAGAACAAGCTTTGCAAAGGTGATAGTGCAAACGCTTCAGCAGGGCTGTTTCTGGGGACATATTTGGCAGTTGCTATAGTATGTTACATCTTGACTTTACAGTGACAGGCTATCCGCTTGTTAATCACCAACTGCCTGGAAGCTTCAGCTGCAGTGCCAGAGAAAAACAAGGTTAATTTGGAAATCTAGTAGAGAAACAAGTCATTAGAAAAAAAAAAAGTATCAAATCAACAGGCTTCAGAACAGAGAGCTAGGGCAGGAGGTGTATCTGGCAAAGGGTCAGTCACAACAACAGCATGCAAACCTCATCTGAACTTTAACCACGGTGTTCTTGTACTGGTGAAGATGGAAGTTATGATCTGTCCATTTCCAGGCCCCAAATATCAGGGAGTTAAACCATGAATTCACAATTTGCACACATCTCCCTAGTTCTCTTCTTTTTTGGATTCTTCCTTGGGTGCTTCAGGAACCAGGATGACCTTTCCAACATTCTTCTTCTCTTGCATCTGCCTCATGGCATCTGCCACCTGGAAGCAACAAGAATGTCATGAGACCCACACCCACCATGCGGCACAGTCATGCCCTTTCTGGGCCCTTGGTCTGCCCAGACTACCCTGAGGGCCACCCAGGAGGCAGCTTTCCCAGCAGTTCAAGCAAGTGCCAAGCATTCTGGTGCCTCTGCACAGATGCGTTTTGGACAGATCTGGGCAGCTGTCTTAGTCTGCCCATAGGAAACTGCCCTCAAGAATTCACACAGACCAACCCTAACATACATGAGGATGTTCTGCTACGCAAACTGTGGAAGAACAAAGTGTGTGTCACCACGGCTTCCTTTCTAAACAGAGGGGAACCCTGCAGAAACCCAGCTAACAGCCAGAAGGACAATGCTTCTACCATTGTCCTTCTACACAACCATGGAAAAAATACATGCACAGATTTTTATTATTATTATTTTTAAGTAAAACAGTACCTGGGCCAAGCCAGGAATCAACAGTTTTCCTTTAGCACTTGCATCAGACTGGTTCTTGGGTACTAACACCAATTGATCGTTACCAAGTCCTTTGCTCCCCTGCAATCAGTCCTACCCCAGCAAAGGATTTCCAAGAGAAGAACCTGACTCTGCCTGGACACATCAGTGCAACACCCCTGAGCACAGCAAAGATGCTGAAAAACCCGCCGCTTTCCTCCAACGTCCCCATTCTGCTTCACTGCCTGGGCTCTTTTTCACTCGTGGAAGGGCAGCAGCAACCTTCCCAGCTGTCTGCTTAATTACAGGGTACGGACTCAGAGCAGTCTCCAGACTGACACATAACCCAGCCCCTCCATGGGCTGCTGCTGACCAGAGCACAGCTGAGCACCTGCCCTATTCCACAGGGACACTGTCTGGCATTGTCCAGCTCTGTGCACTGGAGCAGAACAGCCCAGCCACTTCACTGCCCCTTAATATATCAAAAGAAAAAAAGGCACTGAACGTCTGAGAGTAGATGGTCATTAAACATTTGCAACAGTTCAGCCCCCGTGAACAAGGTGCTCACACTGATCCAGAGCTCACTGTGCAGAAGACAATTGTGCAGTAATTTCTGGGTGCTGCCAGCCTATATGTTAGCTCAGACTCACCTGATCAAAGGGCCATACAGAGTCTATTTTGGGCTTGATTTTGCCTTGAAGGTACAGGCTAACCAGCTTCGCTACAACACCTCCAAGAAGCTCAAATTCTTCATCCATATATCCAAGGTGGTAGCCACACACAGCCTTGTTATGGTGCAGGAGCTGCAAGGCATTGATGCTGAACTGGTTCCACCAAGTTTTAGCCATAGCCATGAGGTTCTTCTTCTGCCCAGTGAGCAAGTTTGCTACGCCTAAAAAGAAGGCAAGCCACAGATGATGAGCTGGAATCAACACAAGAGGCAGTGGGCAGCCCATATAACAGCTCAGACAATACGCAGGGTAACAGCTGCTCACACAGCGATGGAGGACAGAGGTGAGAACTGGGTCACATCAGGATCTGCCCACTTGACCTTCAGTGGAAACAGGTACCTGCCTTGGCCTCAATATACGCAGAATTTGGATTATTGGCACCCTCATATTGCAAAAATACGGAACTCCTCTCTTAGGAGGGCAGCAGCAGTGCAGCTAGACTGCAGTGCTGACAGAGGCAAGAGAGGGTTACAAGTCACATCCAGCCAGGCTGGCAGGACAGTAGCCCCCTTCTACAGCCAGGCTTCTTCAGGGGAGCCACACACTGTGATGGCTGGGACTACAAAAGCAGCACACTGGTGCAAGTGTCTGGAATCCCACTGGGGGTTGTGTGAGGGCTTTGTCTATGGGACAAAAATCACAGTGTTTCAGGGCTGGGGAATGGAGAGATAAGTATTCAGTAGCCTCAAACCTCATCACCCACACATCCTCTAGAAGAAAAGCAAGGCTCTATTAGTGCTGTGCATTAAGTCAGCCTGGATGAAGCAGCTGTGCCAGCATTCCTCCGTGAGGACACTCCAGTTTCCCCTGCAGGCACTGGCTCGTACTTGAAGAGAGATCTTGGAGCCTGTGACCAGAGCTCTCAGGACAAGGCACAAATCTCACTCCCAGGCACAAATCTCGCTCCCCTCAGCACCTCACCCAAGTGAAGCATCCTAAAGACCTTCGTGAAATAACGGAGCTACAACACACGCAGCAGTCGGCACCAGGGATGCTCCCTCACGGCTGCATGCCCAGCCACAGAGCAGCGTGGAGCTGCAGACTCACACCCACCCTGCCATCACACAGTCCCTCCTACGCAGGAGCTGGGTTTTGGCCACACTGCTCACACTTACCGTAAGTGATGAGTTTGCCCATCGGCTTCAACAGGTTAAATGCTTTGGATGTATCGGATCCTCCCAGTGGGTCCAGCACAATGTCAACACCTAGCGAGAATTGAAAGTAACTAGAAGTTTCCTATGCACTTGAAAGAAACACAGGACAGTTGTACAAGTCCTCTGCCACACGGTACCTTTGGGAGAGATTTTCCGGACCTCCTCTGCGTAATCCATCGTTCTGTAGTCAATGGGGTGAGCGACTCCGCTCTCCTTGAGTGTGTCATGCTTGGAGGCAGATGCTGTGCCAAAAATGGTGACATTTTCCACAGTCTTGCACAGCTGGATGGCAGCAGTTCCCACACCACCTGAAATCCAAGAAGCAAACAGCCCCAGCAGTCAGAAAAGCCTCTAGATTGGTAAATTATCCCTGCTTGTACAGATCACACAGCACCAGGAGGTATGGAATAAAGGCTTTGCCTGAGGCAGGTGGATGGCTGTGACACATGCTGGGGGAGACCAACTCCAGCCACAGGGAAATGGGTTCAGCCTTTGCCAGTGCCTGGGTCAGCGTGAAGCCTGCATCTCTGGCAGGCAACTTTTTGTCAGTCCAGCCCTATTCTGATCGCTTCCTCACCCACGCCACCCATTCAGAAGCTGCATGTTGGGGCCAAGAGTCTCCGCACAGGTTGGCAAGAACTACTTACCTGCGGCCATGTGGATGAGGACACTCTGGTTGGGTCTCAAGTTTCCAAAGTCAAATAGGATCATGTAGGCAGTGATGTAGTTGACAAGAAAAGCAGCCGCTTCCTCAAAGCTCATCCCCTCAGGCATCAGGAAAGTCTGATTGGCTGGCACGTTCACGACTTCTTGCCAGAGCCCTGACCTAGCCAGGACCATTACCTTATCACCAACCTAAAATCAGAGACAAGGCAGTCTGAAACAAGCCCCAGGGTAGCAGAAGGCATCGCACCCTTGCCCTCTGTACGCCAGAGCCAGGCACACGTGCGCGGCTCTGTGTGCGGAGGTCTGCAGGGACTGCAGCGCCCCTGGGCTCAAGCGGGAGCCTGCAGCCTGCACTCCGCTCGTCGAGCGAACTGCGGCACAGTGCAGCGCCTCACCACGGACCTGGGCACACGCCAGGAGCCTCAGAGGGACCACAGGCACCCCAGGCTCTGGCTCGCGCCCAGCGTGCTGTCTGACTGCCAGCTGCCCAAACCAACAGTCCCCCAGTGAGGTCAGAGGGATGGGAGTCGTGTCCTGCCCTCCCTGCCCAAGCTGGGAGCAGGAGCCTGAACACCATGAAATATTGCTGCTGCACCTTGCAAGGATCATTCTGCCAGCGGGCAGGAGGCTTGCGGCAATGATTAATAGGATCAACACCAGAAAAAACATGTCCAACCTTAGCAAAACCTCCCAGGTCTAAGCCTCAGGCCTGAAGTCTGAGGCATCCCCCAAAATCTGCTCTTACACCACTGGGCAAGAAATATCTGCTCACTCTGCAACTGGAAGGAGATGGCAAAACACCAAGCAGTCGTATCAACAAGCAGATGAGAGGCAGAGCCAAGGCAGCGAGCAGAAAGGCTCCTCGTGTGTGGGTTTGGTATTTACACTTGAATAAACCAGGATATTTTCCTGGAGCAAAGGGAATCATCTCTGACACCCTGGGCTTTTTTGAGACACTTTGTTTTGCTAGTTGTGCACCCAAGAATCACCTTGAAGCACCATAATTGCAACAACCCTAAGACCCAAAGGTGTGGGGCACGCAGAGCCAACTCCTCTGTCCCCCGAGCTGCTAGAAATGCAGCAGCTGGAGGCTCGTGGGCCACGAACCCCGCACCAAGAGCAACTGACCTGCTCGTGGCCACACCTCACCACCCTCCGACGGCTCTGGACAGCTCTGCAGCAGCTAGAGCCGTTTCCTTCCATGTTCGTGCAGCTTAAGAGGTCAGACACAAACGTGTTCAGAAACAGCACGGTCATGCTTTGGCCCTCATCCTACTAGTGCTCTCCACCAACAAGAAAATTCAGCACATGCAAATACACCAGGCAGTCCCCAGGGACCGCGACCGCTTCCCCCGTGACTCCAGACCCCAGAGCCCCTGGCCCTTCGGGTAGCCGTGCCCTCGCCGCCCCGGGGGCTGGGGCTGGGCGGGCCGGGACATCCTGCCCCGACAGCGCGGCGCGGCCCCTTTGTCCGGGGGCTTTGTCCGCCGCGGGCGGAGCGCGGCTCTGCCGGGAACCCCGGCCCTGGGACGGTCACCGCCGCGCCGCCGCCCCCCGCCGCTGCTGCGGCGACCGGGCCGGGGCTGCCGGCACCGGGCCCTCCGGGGGCAGCGGGGACTCGGAGCCCGGCGGGGCGGCGGAGGCGCCCGGGCGGGGCCGCACCTGCGAGGCGGCGGGGCGGGGCCACCGCAGTGCGGCGGGGCCGGGCGGGGCCGCGCCTGGCCGGGCCGAACCGGGCCGGGCCGGGCCGAGCCTCACCTGTCGGTCGCGGACGCCGTCGCCGACGGCGCGGACGGTGCCGGCGCACTCCATGCCGGGGCAGACGGGCGGCGGCGGCAGCCGCTCGTACAGGCCCTGCCGCGCCATCAGGTCGGCGAAGTTGAGGCCGCAGGCGTGGACGCGCACCGAGACCTCGCCGGGCCGCGGGCCGCCGCCGCGCCGCGCCTGCACCTTCACCTTGTCGTAGCCGCCGAAGCCCGTCAGCACCAGCGCCCGGTGCTCGGCCGCCTCCCCGCCGCCCGCCGGCGGCTCGGGGCCGGGGGCCTGCTCAGGGGCAGGGGCGGCGGCGGCGGCCGGGGCCGGCTCAGCGGACATGGCGGAGCGGAGCGGCGGGAGCGGCTGCGGGCGCGGGGCGGCGGCGGGCGGGGAAAAGCCGGGGCGCGGGGCGCAGCCGGGGGGCGGGACGGGGCGGGACGGGGCGGGCCCAGGTCCGCCTCCCGCTCCCGGCCCGCCGGCGGCCGCCCCTCCGCAGCCCGGTGTCCCGGGGGACGTCCCGCCGCCCCGCCCCGCCGCCGAGGGGAGCCCGGCGGGGGTCTGCCCGTACCCCCCCGCCGGGGGTCTGCCCGCACCCCGCCGCCGGGGCGTGCGGAGCCGCCGCAGCCAGGGCGTTAATCCGTACGCGCTCCCTTGGGCCGCAGCCCCGGGCATCTGCGCTGCGGGTGCAGCTTTGCGGGACCGGGCCCCCCCACTCCTGGCCACGCTCCCCTGCATGTAGGGTCTCTCTTCCTCCTTACCACCTTTTTTTTTTTTCATTTTTTTTTCTCTTTTTCTAAATGATTCCTTTCAAGCAGACAAACTGCATCTTTTCTGGAGACACGTTTGAAATGGCTGTTTTGCTGGAGTGTCGTCTTGCTGAGTTACTTCTACAATGCGTTGTGAGTAACTGATGTCACTTGCAGAGAGGTTTAATAAACATCTCCCTGCTCGCAGGCCTGAAATGGCTGCATGTAGTGGAGATGAGGCATGGACTGGCTCACAGACAAGAGGGAGGAGTAGAGCTCTAGTCCTGTAACTAAAGACAAATAAATAAGGCAGGGTGTGTAGAAGGATCGATGAATCCTGCCTGTCTTCCTGCACATGAAGCCTCTGCCAGCAGACAGCAGTCCTCTCCATGAATTCACTACTCAGATCTGTGCCCAGCTCCCGTGTATCGAACTGGCCATCAAGACTGCTGATTCAGTGCAGTTTTGTGTGTGAAGAGCACAGTCGGATCCACACCTCACTTGTCTCCTGGCTGGTGAACATGTCCGAGTCCCTGATAACCGCAGCCATTGCAGGGTGACTGCTCGAGCATACGAGTCAAAGAGCCCCTGAAAAAAGAAGAACATCCACCCAAAAAAAAGAAAGCAAAGACCACCTGAAGGATAATGAAAATACGTACTGGGGAATTTTCTGCGTCACTCGAGTGCTCCAGAATTCCCAAGCCGAGCAAAACGCAGCACAATGCCTGCTTTGGGCAGGGCACTCCCAGCGCCGCTGACAGCACTTGATGTAAGGCTCTGGCCGGCCCACGGATTTGCAAACCCCAGCGTTTCCAGGGGCTTTGTTTGCGACAGCAGTCCTGCTCTTCACACGAACGCAGTCTGCTGACCGAGGCCAGCAGGAGTTTTGCATGAATGTGGCCTTGTCCTGCAGGGCTGCGCTCCAGGCTGGGCTGGCCCTGGAGCCGTGCAAGCCGGGCGGCTGGGGCTGCTCAGGAAGCAGAGCACAAAGGCAGGAAAGCAGCCAGGAGGGCAGAGGCCTGGAGTAGGCTGCACATCATCTGTCTCTGCTGCGTGGCACATTTATGAGTGTTTGGATGGCTGCAGCGGGAGCAAGGAGGCGGCTCATGTCCAGTTGCACGACAGGGCTGCAGTCCAGCTTGGACAGTTACTTTACACCTTTGTTTGCTGTTGCGCAGCTTTGAGAAATACAGAGGTGCCTTCCTGAAGTCTGGGCATGTCCCACACCCAAAATCAGGAAGAAGCAGTCAAAGCACAATCCTCTGTCTCCTACTGCTCTTCCTAGCAGCTCTCCTAGCATTTGTCCTTTCAGCAATTTATCGTCACGGCTGTCAGGGCTGTTGTGATGGATGAAACACACTGGCCGGGAGGGAACCCCTATAGACACTGGAAATAGGGGTGACTCCCAAAGGCTTAGAGAATGGTAGAAGAAGGCAGCAGGGTTTTGGAGTCAGACGCCACTTCTGCTAGACTGCTCCAGCTGCATGCAGCTCTAAAGCAGATTAGATAGAGGTATTTTTGCGTCTGTTTGATTGGGCAGGCTGCTCTTGCTGCCTTTGTATCTTTTGTGCTCCTGAGTCAATCTTTCCTTATCATCTCAGTTTAGTAACGTTTTCTCTGTAAACCTTATTTACCCCATTCAGTTTGTGTTCTGCTGTGGTAGTTTTTCCACTGTATTTAAGCTGCAGCATTAAGAGGCACAGTTGTGGCTAGTCACTGCTCTGGAGCGTGAGTGCGGGTGAATAGCTACGGCTTGTGGGGAGCTGACGGGGACGTGCTAGTGCGTGTGCTCGGGCCAGGCGTTTGCGGCTGGCACACTGAGCCTGCAGCTCTGCCACCCGCAGCACAGCATGGCGGCTGGCTCTCCGGGGATGGGACGCTGGCGTGGGCTAGCAAGGACAGGCGTTCGCCAGCGAAAACAAGACATTTTCCCAGTGGAACTGGTGCTCACTCCTCCACCCCGTTTTTCAGCAAGCTCTCCAAATGTGGGCTTCCGCTGCACAGGAGCAGGCAGCCAAGGTTGGGGCCTTCTGAATGGCGCTGATTTGTGATTTACAGCCGGAGGCAGGCACAGGCCACCAAGGAAACTGTTCTCATTATCTCTCTCCCAGACTCTCAGCCTCACCCTGAGCTCCCTGCCCGCTTTTTTGCCACCTCCTGCTGCTCCCCCTGACCCTCTGGCATTGGGGTGAGGAGGATGTGCCCGCAGCAGGAGCGGTGCCAGCCCGCCCTGCCTGGCTCTTTGTTCCACCTCCCTTTATTTTCACACAGGGCTCTAACAGTCTCTGCTCTCAAGGACACTGGAACAATGAACAGGCAGGAGATAAGAAAGCCTGGCCTGGTCAACAGTCAGCTGCCTGTGGGAGCTCAGCCTTGGCCCCAAGGCTTGCTCAGGATGGATCCCGGGAGGGCCAGGCCCACTAAAGCCTTCCCTCACCTGGCGAGGCTGCCTGAGACCTGCTCGGCGCCAGAGGCTGACTGCCGGGCTGTGGGGAGTCTCCACGCCTGGCTGCAGGCAAAACGCTCAGAGCTGAGGCTTCCCACTCCCACTCAGGTCCTGACCTTGTGCCACCATCTCCGTGCTTCTACTCCACCCGTGCTGCCCATGCTGCCCGAGACCACCCGCTCCCAGGCCACCCCCAGCTGCAGACCAGAGCAGGGGTTTGGCTCTGGAAGGGGCTGTGGGGCTGCAGTCAGACCCCATGGGGTGCTAGGGCCCAAACTGACGTTTTCAGGGCTGCGTATTCTGGCATCAGGGATCTAGAGCAAGTCTTGATCTCAGTCCATCTATCTGGGTTTGTTGGGAACTCAGGAGAGCGATTCCTCCTGACTCTATCCTGCCTTTTCCTCACCTGCGTCTGTGGGATGGGATGGGTGGGATGCACACAGAGGCAGACATAGACAAGATGTCCCAGCTGCATCACACACATCAGGAATGCTGTGCCTCCTGGATGACACTGTGCCTGTATCACAGTAAATTACATTTAGATTTGACAGGTAGAGCAGCAGGTGGAAGAGATCTGACACAACCCCTCAGACGTACCTGCCACTCACAGCCATAGTTCCCTGCGCTGCTGTTTTGATCACAGAGACAATGGAGGCAATTGTCAAGTGGTAACTGATGCTCAGTGAATGTCAGTTCACTTCTCATGGTGACAGCCAGCTGAAGAAATCCTCCCAGCACTGAGTATCACTCCCACAAAGACACTGCCTTAGCTGGGCTGAGGCTGCTCCGGCATCTCCCCCTGCACAGACCCAAACAGCAGAGGCTGAGGAAGTGGCACACGCAGGGGGCACGGCTGGTATGAGGCTGCTTTCCAGGTGTGCACAGAACAGCATCCCACCGTGCCCTCCTCCCGAGGCAGGCACCTTCTCTACTGTGGTCCTTGGAGAAACCCTGTGAAAAGAGAATCCTTCTCCTTAACTTCAACCTTCCATCACAGCATCAATAATTCACTGACAATTATAGTCCCCAAATTACAGGGTTAGCACACCCACATGCTGTGCACCCATTAGAAGCTGATTATTTGGTGAGTCTTACCTCACTGAAAACGCACAAACTTCCCCTCCATGTGCTCGTTGTGGCTTTCAAGGCACTAGGTAACCATATAAGACACACAGGACCAGGTAGCATGGGGTGTGTGTTGCAATGGGAGACAGTTTTCTCTGCACCACTGAAAACCCTGCAGCTGCTCAAGGGCTCCAGTTCCCAGCATGCCCCCACACCGCTGCGCACCAACAGTGCCAGCTGCTTGTCCTTACCCTGCGTCACCCCAGGCACGTAAGCTGCTTTGCAAGGAGCGGTGAGTGTGATACTGGAACACAGCAGGGTGCAGCAGTGGGGCAGCGGACCCCGATACCCTCACTGCCCCGAGCAGTGGGGCAGCCACATCCCTCAGATCGCAGCAGGGACCTTCCCGCCGGCCTGTGGCCCTGCTGGGTTAAGGGAGGGACCTGGCCCAGCCTGGGCACATGCAGCCTGCAGGGTCCTGCCACACTGTCTCGGGCCTGCGTAAAGGTAGACTTTATAAAGACAACCATTTTTTCCCCCAATTTTTGTTTGGGGTATGCAATTCATGTTTGAAATTAAATGGAAAAGAAGCTTCAAGGCTTTACTTCTATTCATTCCCTGCCCTCCCCATGTCCACAGGAAAAAGAATTGAAAACCAGAAAATATTTCATTTTGACGAGTGATTTCAGACATGAAGGTGGTGCAGATCACCTCTACTGCTGGAGAAACCATCTCCCCTGAGCACCACTGCTAGGAAGCGTCCAGCTGGGCTTGCTCCGTCACCCCGACAGCCGGTGCTGTGTGCCGGAGCCAGAGCTGGAGCCACAGCCGTGCTGGGTGGCCGGCAGCCCCGGCCGAGAGGGCGCGATGGGAACATCCTTGCGTGCGCTGCGCTGCCTCCACCCAGAGCACGGCGAGGGGAAGGCCAGCGCAGCGGTGGAAGCTGCATTTCAAGTAGCTGGATCCGGCGTGGGAGGGGATGTGTTGGCAAGGAGGTTTCCACACCCAAGGGGACAGAATCAGAGAATCAGCCATTTTCTTCCTCCCACCCTGACCCTCTTCGTGCGACTTCAGTGTTGCAAGCCCCTGCCCCTCCGAGGAGCCTCTGGTTCCCTGCAGGAGAGCGGTCAGTCCGCAGCCAACCTGTGGAGTCCCCCAGACCCCCGCAAGTCTCTCCATCTCATGCTGGGCCTGATGAAACCTAAGGAGAGGTCTCCTTGAGAGAGAGAGAAAAAAAATTGAGCTGCTTACCTCCAGAGGAGTGTTACAGAGGCTCCAGATCACTTTCTCGACACAGAGAAATCTGCAGCGGTAATTGAGGTATTGTGCCTCCCCAGCCTGTAACACACATGCTCCGACTGCAGTCGTTCCAGCAGAAGCCTTGTCAGTTGAATGCCTCCTTGCCTTAATCCCTGAGATTGCTGAAGGATGCTGCTTTCATCTGATAGCATTTATGGATCCTTATAATGAGCTTTGGCTTGCCGAGATAAATTAAATTGCTCGCCCAGAGGTGCAAACTTCATTAATGCCAGCAGTGAGTCAGATCAGCATTATTCTAGCACAGAATGTAAACAGGCTGGACACATGAAAGGGGGTTTGGCTGGGATTTTTATTTTCTTTCTTTTAACCTTCCTAATTGCTGTTGGTTTGTATCTTCTTGCTGCGTGTGTTCGAACTCTACTGCTTCTCCACCCCTTCAGCTTCTAAGGGAAACTGTCAAATAACACACCGTTTGGGACTGAATGATTTAACTGCTGAGTGTTAACAGTTAGCAACGCTCTGCAGTTTTGCCTGGCAAGTTCCTAGCTCTTTCACATATTTGACAAGTCCAAAAAGACACTTAAGACTAGATCTGATGAGAAATTAAAGTGTGTCCCATATTTCTGTCCCAGTTTAGAGGCTTACCTGTGGAAATAAGACATTGCAGAGTGAGAGAAGTGGCACAGAAAAGAGACGCACAAAGTTAACAATGCACGCACCATGAAAATACAGAGAAAGTATCACTGCATAATGTGATGGGCACAAGCTCTGTCTGTGTCCTCAGGGGTGACACTCCTGTGCCTCTCATTAGGTACATGCGTGCATCTTGCAGGGGTCGTGGCCGTAGTACAGGAGATTCCTCACTTGTCACATTCACCTGCTCCATCATGACCAAAATGAGGCCCAGAGCCTGCGACCGGCTGTAGAGGGCCAGACTTCGACGCTCCATGCAGGCACAGGAACAAGATGTCACAGGCTCCAGGTTTCAGGGACCCATATCCTTTGGTAAAGGTTGGTTTCTCCCAGTACACTTCCCTAGTTTCCCAGTACAGTTCCCTAGGTCCTGAGGATGTAATCTAGTTTGTGCAGGAGATAACACAAATATAACAAAATAAAGTTAATTCGTAATAGCAATTAAAGTCCCTGGGAGCATGGATCAGCAAGGGAGGATCTAGCCACTGGGGAAGCGTTTTCAGGAGCAAATGTGTGGGAGCCATCTGTCGCCTCACCACAGGAGGTGATAGTCACAGCATGTCTCTCTCTGCATCCTATTCTGAAAATTTACACCGTGACTGTAGGTTGCCTAACATATTTTGCAAGTGTTGCCTGCCAAAAGGTGCATTGCACCAAATGGGACACAGGGCTCAGCAGCGACAGTGGCTCCGAGCAAAAGGCACTCTCGGCTGCTTTCCCCCCCCAGGGGGAGTCAGATGCAGGTCTTGAGTATTCACTACAGAAAGCTTCCCGCTTCCTCTAAAGGAGGGTCACGGGAATCTGCTGGTAGGCAGCAAAAAACTAATTCCTGTTGAGAAAGAGGGTGAAAAACTTTCAGGAGAAAGAGTAGTGGCCAGGGGAACAGCTTGCTCCAGGTGACACCTATGGCCACCCAGCACGCCTTTACCCGCAGTTTCCAGCACAATCAACTTTCCTCCACGTAAAAGCTGAGCGACAGGCACACCTATAAGAAGGCCAAAAAACCCTACAGGGCTTACAAAACATGACACAGTGCTGCACAAGCTCCTTTCTCTGGGGAGGGCGGAAAGAAACAAGCATGTGACAGTTACTCATCACATTGCTTAAGGCAAGACTGGGAGGCACGGAGATGCTGCAGCAATACACATCACAGAGCTACAGAATGAGGAATTGACTGACAAGTTTCCTGGCCCGTATAATGCAGGAGTCAGACCAGGGGAGAACACGGGCTATGCTACCGTAATTTCAGGACAGCCTCATCCCCTCTGCTCTAAGGTCTTGCCTGGTATGTGATGTCAAGATGAAGGAGAACCTGAATTCTCGTTTGACCAGCTGAATGTGCTAAGAACGCACCTTCAGCCCCGCTTGCACTTGGCCCCTGCCCCAGGGGTGCATCCCAAGACATGGGACCTGCGTGGCCCATGACTGTGCGAAGGAGTGCAGGCATGCCGCTCTCCAGAGCGTACGCTGACGTGTCCCACCCAGTGCTTGGCTGGCGGGCTCAGCAGAAAGCAACGCAGCACTCAGAACCACTGGGTACCTGTATGGCACCATGCCTGTTCTTTACTCATCCCTACTTCATGCACAGTACCAATATTTACATACGAAAAATGACTGCAATTTCAGCAAAAACAAACTGCCCCCTCAGTCCATTAATAAATCTGGCTTCACTGCCAAAATATTTTAATTTCCACTTCTTCAGGCTTGCTTTGCCTTCATTGTCTCTATTTTTACTGCATTTTGTGACAGACAGCTTGTCTCTAACAAGTGAAAGTTTGCCATTACAGTAAATCTTTCTGCAATATGGCCAGCAAAATATTAGCAGTAAAGGAGCCTTTCCTTTTCAATAATTCTGCTTATTAAAATCACTGCCTGTAATTCAGAGATGCACTGTCCGTACTTGGGGAGGAACGGAAAGCAGAAAGTGCTGCCCCCTTTGCAGAGGCTGTGCAGCCGGCCTGCGGTGGTGCAGCCTGTGCAGGAGACCCGTCTCCTTGGTCGTGGACATCGGAGATACGGGATTCTTAACGCTCGTGTAGAGCTGACTAAAATGCTGGGTGTTCCGATTTCGGCCAAATTCCTCAGGGGAACAAGTCCCGTTCCTTTAGCAGGGCCAGGGCTGGACGACCCCGGTGGGGCGGGGGGCATCTCCCGTGCGGGGACCGACAGCCGCTGCGGGGTGTTGTCTCTCCGCCGGGTCGGAGCCGTGCCCTGCCCGCGCTCCTCGGCAGCGCCGGTGCCGGTGGGCTCCGGACCGAGCCCTCTGGCCGCGATGCGGCGGGAGGGGCCGGGCCGAGCCGGGCCCGTGAGGCGGCGGGCGGGGGCGGCAGGGCGGGAGCCGGCCCGGGGTGGGGGTCACGGCGGGGCGGTGGCAGCCCCCGGCGGGGCCGTGGCCGGTCCCGGGGCTTCGCGCTAAACCGCGGCTGCCGCCGGGGGGACGCCCCGAGGGGGCGGCGGGGCCGGCGGGGGGCGGCTCCCGGGGCCGCGGCCGGCGGGAGGCGGCCGGGGGCGGCCGTGGCGGCGCGGCCCTGCCCAGCGCCGGCTCCGCTCCGCGCCTGGTTGGTGCCGTCGGGGCCGGGGGCGCGGCCAGGCCGGGGCCGTCCCGGTAAAGCGGCGGCGCGGGCGGCGCAGCCCCGCACCATGGAGGGGCACCTGGCGCGCTGCAAGATCGTGGTGGTGGGGGACACGCAGTGCGGCAAGACGGCGCTGCTGCACGTCTTCGCCAAGGACTGCTACCCCGAGGTGCGGCGGGCGGGCGGGCGGGCGCGCCTGGGCTCGGCGCGGCCGGGCTCGGCTCGGCGCGGCCGGGCTCGGCTCGGCTCGGCGCGGCCGGGCTCGGCTCACCTCTGCTCTCCCCTCCGTCCCCCCCAGAGCTACGTCCCCACCGTCTTCGAGAACTACACGGCCAGCTTCGAGATCGACAAGCAGCGCACCGAGCTCAACATGTGGGACACCTCAGGTGGGCTGGGGGCTGCGCGGGGGGCGGCGGGGCCGGGCTCGTCCCTCCGGCCGGGGTCCCCCCGTGCCCGTCCCCGGAGCCCCTGGCCGGGCTGGGGCGCGCCCCGGCAGCCCCGCCGCCGCTCCGGGGCGGTCTGCGGGTCTCGCCGCCCGGGCGTTCCGCTCTCTGTTCCCGCAGCCTGCGCCGTGCAGCCTCCCAGGTGCGGCTCTGCGCCGCCTTGGGGTGCCGCGTTCGCGCTGGCGCGGCGCCGCCCACGCCCCGGTAGGGACCCAGCCGAGCGAGGACAAAACCAGCCCGGGGGTGCGAGGTGAGGCCGGGGAGGGACGGGCAAGAGGCAAGGCGCAGCTTGAGGAGGGAGGCCTCACCTCGGAGAGGAATGCGCTGTCCTTTCATCACTCCGCGACAGAGCGTCTGGGGTTCTTTGGGGTTTTTTTTTTTGTTTGGTTTGGTTTGGTTTTGCCTCTTTGTGTCCTCAGTTGCGATTCTGCATGAAGCCGTAGGCACAGCTGCCCCAGCCCACCGAGACCCTTCCCAAACTTCGTGCTGTCTTTCTGTGGAGGCGTGAGTTGCAAGTGAAGTGCTTGATGCAGAGCTAATATAAATATTGGCATCCAGCAAAGTTCATATGCACCTTTTGATTTACCTCTGGCAATCTCCTTGGACTGTTGTGTACACGTGATGCAGCTTAATGCTGTGCTCTGTTGGTGTGCGTACGCCACAGGCTTGCTGATGCTCTTTCCCCATAATTTCTGGAGTCCTTATGACAAATGAAGTCCTCCTGGTGTCCAAGAGTAATAGTAAATTAAAATGTGACCTAGGACTTTCTTTGCGCTTGTGCACTCAAATTCCTTGCAGTGATTTTACATCCATCAAATTACAGCTGTAGGATCAGCACAGCTCTACCTAGAGTAGTGACTTTACAGAGTCTTGGACTAGCTCTAACGTGTAAAATGTGTTGTGTTTGTTGAGTCAGCTCTGGAGCTTCCTGACCCAGGAGACCTTGCTTTTGCTGCTTTTTATTCCCTGAGACAAAAAAGGGTCTTTTACTTTGCCCACAGAATGTGTGATGGGATGTGAGCCACAAGGATGCTGGCTCTTAGGGCAGCTCTTGGTGCTGGAGCCGTGGATGAAGCAGTGGCTCTCAGCGTTTGAGTGGGAGCAGTGCTTGAAGCACAGAATGGTGGCTACGTTGCGGAAGTCATTGCATGGTGGATGGTGCTGGGCTGATGTGCCTGCGTGAAGTCCCTCCAATGTGGTAACAGCGAAGCCATCCTGGTCAACCCGGGGGCCTTCCGTGCACAGGGTTCCCCGGAGCTGCTCCGACAGGGTGAGTCTGGATCAGGGTGCGCTGGGAGCGAGGGGTGGTGACCCCATGCGCGACTGGGGCGTGCTTGTGCATACGCCCATAGCTTCATCACCCCGTGGCACCGGTGGGTTTCCAAACTGTGGGCTTCCGCAGCCTGCAAAAAGGGACTGGGTGGGGTATCTTTGTTAGGTACGGAATGGCTTTGCTCCGAGTGTCTGTATTTGACATGAAAAACTTCGCCTTTTAGGGTGCGGAAGCACGTTTGATACGTTGCCTGCTTTTTAGAAATTCTCCAGAATGTTTGGCTTTGATCTTACAAATGTTAAAAGAAAAGGACATGATAAAAAGTCTTTAAAGCTGTGTATGTGCATCTGATACCTGCATCTGATGCTGGCATGCGTTAATTTTCACCCTTTCCAATGAAAGATATGTTTGTCTAATGTTTATCTCTATAGCCAAGAGGAGATGGATGTTGATTCTTTCTCCCTTCTTCTTATGAAATATAAGACCTTTTAACAGCTTTGCTGAAGGTAGAGTTTGCTAGATAGTTTTCCAGATAAATTCCCTTCTGTTGCAGCTTTGATTTGAAATACACAGGAACTAGTTCTTCAATGAACAGTCCTGCAAAGCAATACACAGCAATTTTCCCTAGTAATCAAACTGGTATTTTTAGCTGTAGACTGCAAGGTGCTGTTGAACTTCCACTGCCCTTTGGAGACACTTGTAAACGGGAGCTTTGGTAAAACAAGTTTTGCACAATAGCGAATTGAACCAGCTGAGCTGAAGGGATTGAGTGGCTACTTGCCCTCCTCATGCAGAATGGCAGGCACTGGGGTGCACTTTCCCTTGTCTCTGTGCTACCTCCTGTCTCTTTCAAGCAGCTTTGCATGCAGGGGCTTATTGTTCATGATAAATTCCATCCCCGCAACAGCGGGAAGGGGGTGCTGGGAAACTGCTCCCCTCCTCCTGTCAAGATTGCCCATTATATTTTAAACACTCGCCATCCTCTTAGATAAGCAATCGGAACTGAAGGTCTCCTCCAGAAATCAGAAGAGAGAACTGGACAGAGGAGCTGACTACTGAGTTTTTTTGTTTATTTGGTCGTTTGTTTCTTTTAAAATTCCCCACCCTGCCCCCTAGTTAGTGGTGGGACACTCTGGAAGCTGCGCAGGATGAGCTGAGCATCATCTGGCAATGGGTGTTGGGGCAAGAGCAGTCTGCCTGGAAAACTCCCTTTATTGTGACCGAGCGGGGCCACAGCCTACCTGGCCGCTCAGAATTCCCGTGGATAATCTCTGTACAAACCAGGATGTTGTCTGCTCCCTGGGGTTTGTAGTACTGGCTGATATAAATGTGTTGGAAAATGCAGCCTTTCAGGCTGAATCTGCCCCTCCTGCTAAGTGGCAAACACAGACTGTGACATTAGCAGCAGGCAGTAAATCTAGTTAGCGAAATATTGCCATAGGGTGGGCAGAAGTGATGGAGAAGTGAATGGCTCCCAAATTGTATTGGGACCTCTGATTTCCTTTTAGTGTCTTTTAACCCTTTGTCCATTGTTTAATTCCTGAGGCCGGAGGGTGACTCTAGAGAGTTTCCGGCACTGAGAATCCTTCACAAGGATGCAATCTGTGCCGCTCAGGCAGGGCAAATGCGAGGACTCTGCACCGCCTGAGCTGCCTTAGATCTAGGAACCTACCAGGGAGACGAGTGAACCAAGTGTGAGCTTGACCCCCATTCCGTCATCCGCAGGTGCTGGTTGCATTTCATGTTTGTTTCTGTTTAAGTTAGTCCCACCTTGGGGCATACTGTGAGAGTGAAATTGCTTCAGGTGGCATTTTACAGCACAGCAGGGATGTCCCATCCCTCTCGTCCCCCTGAAAGCCTGTGCTACATGCCGTTTTCTAAAGCCTCCATTAAAAAGCAGTTTGACATTTTTGTGTGTGAGGGAAGGGGTGCAGAGCCTGCTGCCATACGGGGTGGACAGGGTTCCGGCTCCGGGGAGCTGCCATGCCCTGGCACCTCTGCTCATGAGCCTTACGGAGGATGTGGTGCTTTGCTGCTCTTCGTGCTCCCGTTCTGGCAAATTCTTTCTTTGCTGCCTGTTGGCTGAACGTGCTCAGCACAGAAACAGCTCCTCTGCACGGCGCTCGTATCTTGTGGCGGGGGGAAACTCCAGTTCGACGGGATGCCTGATGGCTTGGGAGTGCTGTTCCCACAGGGCTGGGTGCCTCCCAGACCCGCAGTGCTGGTCCCCCAGACCCGTCAGGAGGAGCTTTCTTCCTTGTGGCCAGGTGGAGGAAGGGCGGATGGTTTTGTGATCACTAGCAATCCTTTGCAAAGAGTAGGCGAGTTTCATTTCCATGCTTCAGAGGTGTGAAAGGGAGCGCAATTACCATTAGGCGTGCACCGGGCAGGTAGGTTTTCCTCAGCAGTGCAATAGCTGTGTTCCCTGTGGGATCAGGGAGTGTCTGTGTGTCCACCCCACTCTGGGATGTCTCGCGCCTTGAGCGGAGCCGCTGCGGTGTTCAGCAGGTCTCTGTTGGTGGGAGCATCCAGCGCCGGCTGACCTCCTTCCCGGGGAGTGGCTCTCGGCGCGTCCCTGCGGTGACTCGGGCATTGCCGGCAGACTGCTGCCCCGGACTCCGGACTGGCCCAGTGCCCCCACTCATCCCGGCTGCTGTACCGGCGGCCCCGCAGAGCCCCTTCCCTGGCGCTGGGTACCAGCAGGATGAGGGGGCTCTGTCAATGCTGCTGCCCGATGCCTCGGCAAGGCCAGGGTGCTACAGCATCAGAGCTGGCAGGTCTGAGGCTTTGCCCTGCACCTATGTGGGCTTCTTGTTTTGTTTTCAATAATAATGGAGATGAAGCTACTTGGTGCGTGGCAGCCTGGGGTCAGTTCTTTGTTTTTGGTTCACACCCCTTTATGCAGGGAGGCTCTGCCTGCTTTCTGTGTCTGTGGCCTCAAAGTGCAGGCAGGCAGAGCGGTGATGTGACCTGAGGCCATTTATCTGCTTGGTGCATCTTTTACTGATGCAGATCCTGGTGCAGAGTAGAACTGCCCATTTCTGGTGGGGGCATCTGTGCCCGTGGCTCGGGGGGAGGCCCAGGCCTGGCGTTGTGCCTTGCACATGATCACTGATGTCTTGGAAGGCTGCCGGAGAGGACATTTCTGTCCCTTGTGGACCAGCAGGATCCACTGTTGCTGAGAGCCGCAGCTTCCACCACAACCTGCAACGTTGTGAAGGTCAGCGCCCGCAGGTGCGGCAGTGCCCTCCTCTGTGCTGCAGCTCACACCAGCAGAGCTGCATGGCTGCCGGTCCTTCGCCGGGGCTTCTGTCTCTTAAGCAGATGTGCTTTCAAGACAAGAATAACACTGTGAGTTGCAAATCCCCCTCCGCCTCCCTCTTTGCCTGTACTCAGCAAACAGTCTGCCTTGGTATGGCCTGTGTGGGAACCTACAGGCTGCAATAACAGATCCTTCTTTAGGGGAACTACCGAGGAATGTTGATGAGATTAGAGAACTGAAAGGGGCCTGAGTTTAGCGATGGCATCTCCATGGATGCTGAGGCTGTCTGTGCCTGGATTCCTAGCGTGTGGCTCTAGGATTGCCATGGCTGCCTCTTCCGAAGTGCAAGAGCAAGTTCTGTCTTGGGAAGAGTTCAATGCCACTTGCACTCTGAGGCAGAGAAAAAATGCAGAGATGCCCTTTCCATGCCAAAATAGCTCCTCCCATGCTCCCTGTTGAGGCTGGGAGCTTGAAACCAGCATACTTGTGTTCTGCCTCAGCACAAATACGTAGTTAAGCCTAAAAATATGTGCAGCTGGGTCACATTCTCAGGCAGGTCAGTAACCAGTCAGACAGATGTTTAAAGAGTTGCAGCAGAAACAGCAGCAGAAATGCTTACACTGGAGTGGGTGGAGGATGGAAGTGAGAAGACATGACACGACATGACATGACGGTCCCCGGGAGGATTGTCTCGCTGGGTGTGGGGGTGCTGCGATGCTGTGTGGCTCAGGGATGGAGGTTGCTTCTGTACCTCCCTGCAGCGAGGGCCGCGTGCCCTATGGCAGCATCTGTCCCTTCTCCCCTATGGATCCGGGAGGCTCGGCCTCTGCAGGGCTGGGGGGTCTCCCAGGAGTTGTGGCGGGTGCTCTGTAGGAACAGTGCCATTAGCGACAACCAGCTGACCCTGCTGGCTGCTGCAGCCTCGTAGACGAGGGAGGGCTTTCTGTGGCATGGATTTGCTCCCAGCTCTGATGCAGACCCCTGTCCCAGCATGGAGGTGATCTGCTCTCTCCCGTGGGCAAGGGCAGCACCACTCTGCTCCCCACGCTTCTTCTGTCAGCCTGGCTGCTCTGTGGCACCTCCCAATGCTGCTTTAACACTGATTTAACGTGTTTAGGGCAAGCAGGAGCTCACATAAACAGACCTCCAGAAACTCCCCGGAGCAGGGCAGACACGCCCCATCCTCTGCCTGTGATGGCTTGCCTCTCTAATAGCCCTCACCCAGGGCGGTGCCAAGGGTGCCCCACTCACCCCACCAAACAGTGCGAGTGTGCTTTGGGACGGCTGACGGGGGGCAGCAGGAGACTTTGCAGGAGGGAGAGCTCTGAAGGAGCTGGTTGGCGTGCGCCCTGGGACCCGTGCGTGCGGTGAGGATGTGGATGCAGCTTTCCTTTTGCCTCAGATTCCGAAGATAAAACCTCCACTTGATTAAACTTCACAATTGCACAGGCCCAGCCTTCCCTGTGGGGAGAAAACTTCCCTGGTAGCTGAGAAATCATGGAGGGATCTGCTGCTTATGCACAGCAAACCTGAAATGTGCAACATTGCATAAAGATAATTGCATTCGTTCAGTCCTTGGACGCGTTCCCCAAAGCGCTGGCCGTGCTGTGGGAATTTGTTGCCGCTCCTAGTCCTTGTTGTACCCCATAGAAGGGACGACAGGTTGTGGCAATGCCCATTGCCCTTGTGACATGGCAAGAGTGCCGGGAAGGGACTTCTGGCTCCCATTTGTCTCCCTTGTCAGCTGCCACAGGCGTGATTTCCAGCTGCTTGTGAGAAGCCTGGATGAGCTACTCGGGCTGCCTTTGCAGCCTCAGCCCTCCCACCCCACTCATCGATGCTCTCCCAGAGATGCCAGCGTGGACTTCCACAAAGAGCTTCCAGAGCTGCCTCCCAGCTGCCAGAGTGAGGGTTGCATCTGAGCAAGCTTCTCTGAACCTCTGTGAGCTGCGTGTGTGAGACAGGCCACAGGATCTGGATGAGGCAGAAGCACCCTGTGCCTGCCTGAGCTGGGGCTTCCTCTGCCGGTAATTCCAGCAGAACAGCCTCCTCCTGAGTGACAGGTTTCCGGTGATAAGATCTGGAGAGGGGCCCAGGAATGCTACCTCAGCCTGTGCAAATACCATTCCCTTCATCCTGATCATGACTGTCCTGAAGGTATGCCAGCTGGGCTGTTTAGTTGTTTACTCATTTTTGTATGTGCATCATAAGAATTAGGAGCAGAGGTTAATTGTCCAAGGTGATAAGCTGTTGTTTCAGTCATGCACTCTCTAGATGATTGCTTGTTCCATGTCATGGAACGTTTACTCCTTTCCTACACTTCAGGGGTTTGCAGTGATGTTGCACAAGCAAGAGAAGCGTCATGGTCCAGCCATGAGAGAAGCTTGTAAAAGTCCTGGGGCCGATGGCTGTGCCCTGTTCAGCGTCCCTCAGAGGGTGGTTGCAGTAGTGGCCAGCAGCTCCCTCTGCTGCTTTCTCCCTCCCTCCAGCTTTGGTGGGATGCTCGTCTCTCCTTGTTTTGCCCACCTTCTCTCTGGCAGGCAGGGCTTTGTGTCATTTCAAGGCAACTCTCTGGCCCTGATCTTGCTGCCCGTCAGGGCCCCATCGTGAGGCTCTGTCATACCCTAACTTCTGAGGAACAAATTGTGACCTTCACTTGGGTAAAACCTTTCCGAGGCCTTGCCTGAAGGGCGGCGGGATCTCCTTTCGTGGCAAAGCCTGCCGCCCGAGGGTTTTCTGTGAGGAGACGCAGGGGATGCGCTGGTAAAAGCTTTGCCGCTTGGGCTGTGGTGGAGCTGGGCTCTCAGAGAGCCAGCTTTGCCTGGCTGTGTTGTTGCTGTGGGCAGAGCCAGGAACCTCGAGCAGCGCCGGGCACCTCGGTGCTGGCAGGGGTAGCGGTTCGTGCTTGTCATCCTGGCGTTTCGCGTGCGGACAGCCAGCTCTTCGCTGCGGGGTGGTACCTGGCACAGTGGCGGCTCAGTTTGGCTCTGTTTTGCCAGGTCTGCTTTGCTCTTAGTACCACTCACTTTAATCTCTAATGTCACTAATTGCCGCTTCTTTTGTGGTTGTGACCCCGGAGCTGTCGGGTCTGGGCTTCGGACTGCGGTGCTGCCAGAGCCCGTCATTACCAGTGTCTCTGAGTCTGTCACCAGTGCTTTAATTCCTGTCTCTGCCACTTGTCACTTTTCTGGGCTGGACTCTAATGAGCACTATATTAGTGTCAGAAACATATTTTGTGTATCAGTGGGTTCTGCATTATCCTCCCCCTCCAGACAATAACCAGCCAGGCAGGATCAGGGATCCTTAACCTGCCTCTGAGCTCTGGCTGAGCGGGGTCCTGCAGGGTGCTCAGGAATATTGCTGCAGTTTATCAATCTTGAAACAAAAAAAATCCACCAATTTTCTTTCAGGAGAGAGGGTCTGATTTCACACTGGGAGGATGAAGTCCGTCTCTGAACTTGTGATGGCTCAGATCTTTGTCTCCCTGATGTGCCGCGACTGCAGTCTGGGAGGCTGCAGTGGCTAATTTTCTGGTCTTCATAAAGACCATCAGCGCTAATGAGACAGGGAACGAGGAGGGCATTTGCATATTCTGGCGTGTTGTGTGCCAGGCACGATGAGCTATAGGTCAACATTGGCTTCTGCCTTTATAAAGGTAACTAAAATGTTAAAGGTAGGGACCTGTGTCTGCAGAGTTTAGCACACTTGTGGTTCCTCCTAAGTGAGAGGTCGTCTCTGAGAAGCACTTTGTTTTGGAGGTGTCTGTTCCTGGGCTCTGGGAGGCCCAGCTCCCCAGCTCCAGTGAGGTGCCTTGCAGATGTCTTGGGGGATCGTGCAAGCAGGACGCACCTGCAGAAACCCCAAGCTGACCGCAGCGGGAGCCGCGTCGTGGGCCACGCAGGAGGCTGTGGGCACTGCGGCTGCCCGTGAACACGAGTGACGTCTCAGCACAGGCAGCTTCATCCTCACGGATGGGGATCTGAGCCTGTTGTGCACTCGGCTGGGGAGCTCCGCGACCTGCCTGTTCCCAGAGGTGCTGGCTGGGCTCTTGCATGGTTGAGCTAAGTTGAGTAAAAAAGACCACAGAAGAAAAATTTCTTTTGTTGTCTCTTCCCAGTAGGATAAAGGGACTGGGCATGACCTTCGGGGTTGTTCAACTGCTGCTCTCCAGTCTTCCCTGAAGCTGAATTCCTCTTCGCTGCCGTAAACTCTGCCATTGTTTCTCTGAGCTGATTTCCCCTCTTCTAGCAGTGGGAAATATTTTAGGGTGACTCCGTGCCCTCTTGTTGCATCTGCAGAGGAAATGGCAGCTCTGGAGTGTCGTGGATGTCTCAGAAAACCAGCCGAGATTTTTGTGGGCTCACCATGGGGACTGGCCTCGCCTCTCTGTGCCAGGGTGTCTGGGACAGCTGCCACTTCTGGCCTTTCATTCACGGCCAGGTTTTCAATCCAGCATTTTCATGCTTTCCCCTTGATGGGCCCTGGGAGGAGACAATAGCCGGGCTGTAACAGGGGATGTGTGCCTTTCTCATGCAAATGGTGCCTGCGCTGGGAGAGCCGGTTCAGAGCCTTACCCCTGAGCTCAGCCTTTGCGGTGGAGCTGGGTGAGGGGCAGGGGCGGGGGGCACCCAGCTGGCATGGCCAGAAGTTGCCTGGGTTGTTGCGGTCCCCTTCCCCAGTGGCAGCTTTTTGCCCAGCTGTGGTCTGATCCAGGAGCAGCTGGGTGGGTTGTTCTCTGCCCAGCACATCTGTGAATTGTAGAGAGATTTCGTTTTCAGTCTTAAAGGTGTGATATAAATAAAATATACTATTATTATTAACACCTTCATCATCATCTGCCCTGGCAGAGGAACAACTAATCATGAAAGCCATTACATTCACTGGCACCTCATGTAATATTAACCAGGTCTGGAGCGCTCATGTGGGGAAAGCATGCGGTGACTGGAGGTGAGCATCCTGCTCCCACACCAGACCTCTGCTGCAGCTGCCTGGGCAGGTGAGAAGGGGGCTTAGAGCCGTGCCTCTGCGCGCAGGGCCTTTGCTTCTAGTAAGCAGTCGCTCAGATACATTTCTTTGCAACAAAAGGCCACTTGGAGCTGTGATTTCAGCTCCAGAAAGCCCTGCTTAACCTCAGGACACGCTGAGCATGTGTCCTGGTACACAGCAGCTCCGAAGGGTTCAAGCCCTTGTCTTGGGAAGCTCTGGAGGGCCCTGTGGCTGGTGAAGCTCAGTGAAGGGTGATTTGGACCCCTGGCAGCGGAGGGGATAAGCCTCCTCGTGCCTGATGCTGGGTGAGATGTGGCACACGCTTCTTGCCATGTACGGGGGGAGGATACTGAGACAGCTGCACCTTGGTTCTGCTTTGACAGCTTTGTCCTCTGGAGGAAGGCTTGGCTGAACTGGTGGTGGGATTTGTCTAGCAAAGAAAACATCCATCTGTACCCTCTAAAGGCTGCTGCTCGTCTGGCACCTCTGTGTGGGGAGGTAACCCGAAGCTCTTTGGGTTGTCGACGCAGCACTCCAGAAAGCTGGGATGAATTTCTGCTTCATTCTGTGAAGGATGTTCTTGGATGTCGCTGCAGAAAGCAGCATGCGCTGCAGCGCTGTTGGCTCTACGGCGAGGGTTTACAGTGAGCCCTCCGAGACGAGTGCGATGCTGAAAAATTTAGGTCTTGGCAGTGCTCGTCTCTGTTTCCAGCCAGAGCTGGCTGGGGTTGTGGGAGCCCCTTGCAGAGCAGCTCATGGCTCTGCATGCATATTTGCTTTGCTGGTGTGTAATGTGCTATTGTTGGATGGAGGGTGCCCATGTGAGGAGGCTCATTATCTCTCAGAACAGCTAATAAGGAGCAAATGAAGATTAATGCTATGTTGGTATAGATGAAACAGCACGTTTCAGTCCCCTGCTCGAGAGCAGCGTCTCTGAGTCACGGTGCCAGGCATTTTGAGGGGTTGCCAGCTGATAAGAAAGAGGAGCTACTCATGGCTGTATCTGCCCCTGAATTTCAGACAACTGTGTGGATTTTATTTTTAAGCTGTTTTTTAGCTTGCTCCAATTTTCTCTCTTTAATCATGAACAGATGCACATAGGTCCTGTTTCTTGCAAACCTGGGTGCCAAGTGGGAGAATGACTCATGCAGTAAAGGAAGGCTGGATCTGCAGACACACAAGCCTGGGGTGTGAGTGCGTTTGGAAGTGCCAGACTGTGGGTCTCTGGGGTGTCTTGCTGGAATATCTGAAAGGTGTCGAGTGCTCAGAATCAATAAAACTGAAGACCTGGAGTTGAGGGAACTGAGGCTTTTGTGTTTTGGGGTTTTGTTTTAATTGTCATACTGAATGAAAAAATAATAGATGCAAAAACTAGAAGAATAATCCCCCGGACAGAACTTCCTGATTCAGCAGAGACATCTCCAAAGAAAGGCGGAGATTACCTAAGCCTGGAGCCCAGCAGCTCTCCTGCCCTGTGGGGCAGCGCTGACCATCAGCCTCCATCAGTCTCCTGGGGTGAGGCAGAGGCTTCTGCAGCCGGGTCCGCGAGCGCTGGCTGGTACCCACTGCCAGAGCAGCCGGTGAGTTGAACCACTGGTGGAGGTGCTGGCGTGGCAGCTTCCTATTGTGGTGCCTGCTGGCACTGCTACCACGTGCCTCTGCCAGTGGCAGGGGTTGCTCCTGCGCTTTGGAGTTGGAGCAGAAAGATAACGAATATGAAGGCAATTTTGATCTCGTTAAGAAAATGAGGCTCTTGACCTCATGCATCCCTTCCCTCACGTCCTCCCGTGAGCACAGGGGTCTTTCCTCCCGTAGCCCCAGGTGGTGGTTCCTGGCGCTGGGGTGGGGATGGTGGTGGTTCCCCGGGATAACCGAGGGGCTGTGCTCCGGCGTGCAGGCGCGCTGCGAGGAGCTGCCTGGCTGCTGGGGGGAGCAGCAGGTTGCTATGATACAGTTTGCTCTGGCGATTCTGTGCTGAATGGAGCCAAAACCACCTCTACAAAAGGAGCATTCCTGGGCTGGGAGGGGGCAAATTTATCTGCAGTGTTTATGTAAAGCTGAGGACCTGCGTGGAGAGGATGTGCGTGGGAATGCTTTCCTCCAGAGTGTGGTGAGGGCCCCTGTCTGGAGGCAGCATGGGGGAGAGGGCATGGCTCGGATAAAGGACCCAGCAAATCCAGGCATGCAGATCAGTGTTGGGTCTCACATCCCATCGGGTAAACCCACACCAGGCACAAGACTTAAAACTGAGTCCAAAGGGGAGCTCGGCGCTACTGAGCTTGGTGCCGCCTTTGAGAGCGGCCCTGTCCTCAGCGGGAACCGGGTCACCTTGCTGTGCTGCAGGAGCATGGGAGGGAGTGGTTCACTGGTGCAGCTCTGCCAGTCATGAACTGAAGCAGCTTGAGCGTGCAGCGAGGTCAGAAATCTTCACGCCTGGTTTGCAGGTTAGCCCTGGCTCACTGTGCCTCCTGGTACCCCAGCCTGCATCCTCCGTACGCATAGCTGCCCAAAATACCGCAGGGACTAGCTCCTTTCCATGCAGCGAACATGACTTTCCCTCTAGGAAGGGGGCTGGGCTCTGCAGAGATCAGGGTCTGTTTCTTCTGTGCTGGATGCCAACTGCATCCCTTCCCGGTGACTTTGTAGGGACAGAGACCTGGGCTGCGGCTTCTCCCGCGGACGGGAGCAGGGGGTGCGGGCGCCTCTGCTCCGGCATGCTGGCAGCAGCACGGCTGCCTTAGAGCCGGAGATACCTGTAGCTGATTTTGCTGTGAATCCCAACGCGCATCGAATCCCAGGGTGCCTGCCCCAGGCTCCACGTGAGCGGAGGGGGCTGCGTGGGCAGAGCTGGGGCTGTGCTGGTCGGAGCATGCCCTGAGCTCTGCGCTGTGGGGGTTCCAGCGGGGCTGTGGCTGGTACCTTGCTGCGAGCTGGTGCCAAGGGGAGGGTGGGTGACCAGTCTCTGGACCTGGGCAGGGTCTGGGAAATCAAGACATGTCAGCCCTCAGCCTGCCCAGTGTGAGCTCTGAGCAGAGGCACGGTCACGGCTCTCCTGGCTGAGTCTTGCAGAGGGATCTGGGGTGTTTGCAAAGCACCTGTGCTGTGCTGGAGGGGCTGTAGCCCTCTCCGTGCTGTATGTCCCTTGTGAGCCCCTGTGCAGACAAGAGGCAGGGCTGGAGCCCCTGCGGAGAATCAACCTATTCTCCTCTCATGCTTGTCCCAGGCAGAGCCCCATCCTCCCGGAAACATAAACCACCGTCATCCATAATTCATCAGGTGCTGAACTTCATCAAGGAGCCACCTGACACCTGGGCTGGGTGCCCCACCCTCCTCCCAGGGTGGGAAAGTGCTGGGTCTGGGCGTCCCAAGGGGCCACGGCAGGAAGCGCGTCCGGTTTCCTCGGCCTCGGGGTGGGTGATCCTTCTCTCCGAGGAGGCGGATTCAACAAGGACTCTGGTGTCTCTGCTTCCCCTTTTCATAAATAAACATCTGCTTCTCATCCCTCCAGGAAGTTTAAGCCATTGTAAAGCCAAAGATAAAACCAAAACTGTTCTTAAGCAGCGATGAGCTGATTGCTCCATTACTCTCTACTGAGGCATCTACAATCGCAGACAGAATGCACTTCAAATAAAAACGTTGTGGGACAATGACTTTAATGCCAGAAATTTCACTGAAGGTCTGTGTGCATGTGCGCGTGTGCGTGTGTGCAGCAGAAGCTGTGCAGGATTCAGGCTGGGCTCTCTGCCTGCTCACTGAGAAATGCTGCAGAATACAGAATCATCCCCTCCAATTTATAGCTTGTTCACCAAAGCCTGTCACATCTTTTATGTACCAAAAAGAATCTGTCTGACGTCTTCCAGCACAAACCCAGAGCAAAAGGCGATTCTTTTTTTACCTGTCTTAAATTCTCACAAGCTATGTGAGCAAGCTCTCCTGTATAAAGATAGCAAGAGAGGATAAAAAAATAGCAGCAGCAGTCCCTGTGTTCTCTCAGCCACACCTTTCCACCGTTAGTGGTACAGCAACTGCATGACAAGCAATAGGGTACCTACGCAAGTGGCAGGGAGAGGCATGTGCTGCTTTACAGTACCCCAGCCCTTCCAAGCTCCCTTTCTGCAGCGAACCGACGTGCCCTGGCAGCGCAGCTCCACCACCTCTTACTTGCCAGATGCTTACTAGGAAAGGGGAGGGGTGCAGAACTTGCCTTTATTTCCACTCTGCAAAGGGGTAAATGTAAGAGCACAAGGACAAAAACCTCTGACTTCTACGCCTAAACAAAGGGACCAAATCTTCGGCAAACCAAACTCTGCTGAACCTAATGGTGCCTTTTCACCGGTCAACAGCTTGGGTCATCTCCAGCAGAGCAGTTTGCATCATGTGGCAAAATCTCCAGTTCTTACTGGAACTAAAGATCTCTTTTTCCCTGGCAGAGAGGGCTGAGGGTCCTAGCCTGCCCGTTCAGGTAGCAAGCACTCAGTGGGCTGAGACTTTCTGCTCACCACTCTCCTCCCGCTCCTCTCTGCAGGCTCAGCTTATTATGATAACGTCCGTCCCTTGGCCTACCCAGACTCGGATGCTGTGCTCATCTGCTTTGACATCAGCCGCCCGGAGACCCTGGACAGTGTGCTGAAGAAGGTGAGTGCCCGGCTGGCGAGATGGCTCCTCTGCAGCAGCGCATGGATCCGCCCTGGGGTCCTTGCTCCCTGAGACTTTCATCAGGGCTAAAAGCTCTGTCCCTGTGGCCAAGCCTTGGCTGGAGTTTGTGTACTCTGATGAGGATGGTCGGCTGCTGCCAGTCCCTACATGGTCTGTGCAGAAAGCAAGATATTTCCATTTGAAAGCAGCCTAGTGAATGGTGTAGCTCTTGGTAGTGTGCAGCATGTGTGGGGGAGTCTGTGTGTATGCAGACGTACAAACGTGGGGACAGAGAGGAATGTAGGGCTTTTGTTCTGTTTTTCATTAAGACCTTGGGAAGCTTGTGCATCTCTCGTTAGCATAACCACCAGTGAGTGTGCCATGAATTGCTTGCAGCAGTTGAGAAGTGGCCCCCAGAGCCTGTTTCCATGCAAGTAGAGAGCTCAGTTTTTTGGCTGTCCCCTCAGTTCAGCATCTGCACAGTGAGAAAGACAGCAATCCGTTCCCTATAGCTTGACAACAAGAATAATGAGCTGTGACACTGAATTTCAAGCCCATAAGTGAATAAAATGAGATGGCACAATGCCACTGGGCTGGGTAGCGCGCAGGGCCCTGAACACTGTCTGCCCTGGCAGAGCCAGCTGGCCATGCCCTGCATTAGCAGCTGAAAGTTTTCTACCTGCAGGTTAGCGCCTTTCAGCAAAGCAGATATTTCCAACTGGCAGGGCTGGCAGGTCCCGGCGAGCCCCACGGGGCTGGTGATCTGCCGTGGAGCACCGCTGGCTCCCAGCTGGTCCCTGCCTGCCACGCGTTGGGGGAGTAGGTGGCACCCAGGGAGGGGTTCCCATGCAAGGCTTTCCTCCGAGATGGCGTGAAGTCCAGCAACTCAGGGTGCTGCTCAGGGTGGAGGATAAATGGCCTCCTGGCCACCTGCCTGCCCTGGTCCTGGCTGCACCCCGCCTCCTTCCATGCAATTAAGGGAGCTGTGGTATCAGCGAGCTCTCGCTGCTGTGCCGCAAAGCTGCAGAGAGCTCGCTGGTGGCTCCGTCCTGTCCCAGAGGCGAGTCTTGGCTGGCATCTTGTTTGTGAAGCTCTTTGAGACACTGAGGCATGTCAAGCTCTACAGAACAGTGACTCCTGTGGCTGTTCTCCCCAGCGAGCCCCAGGCTGCCGGCGCTGGGCTGGCCGCTGTCTTAACAAGTCACTTTGTACTGACTGCCCTCCTGGCCTCCTCACACTTTGCCAAATGTTGTGCTGAAGCAAGTGCCTCTTACTCAGCTGCTGGGAGGGCTGAGAAGGGGGTCTGTGTCTCAGAAGTGTCCTGGTGAGGGTACGGAGACCCTTCAGATAACTTGGTCAATGGCTCAGTGTTTCCTTCCAAAGCAGGCTGGGGGTACCAAGCGGAGGCATGTTCAGTGTGGACGGAAAGAATTCGCTGCTCAGCTTGGGAGTTAGCAGAATAATAATGCAAGCAAATCACACCTTAATGAGATGGAAACCCATCAATAATTAGCTGGGCTTGGGATTTATTTATGTCTCTCTGCACACCCTTCATGTGAGCCTGCACTGCTTGGTGCAAGGTGTTCCCTGTGCAGCCTCACAGATGCTCTGAGTACTGTTAGGCAATGCCTTGTCTTTTTGATATGGTGACTTAAAATAAACCCTAAATCACAGGGGATTTCTTGAAGTGCCTCTGAGTAGATGCCTTGTTTCCATTGGTGCAGGCTTGCAGCCTATGGAGGTGAGGAAAATTCCTAAGACACCATGAGGTCGAAATGGGTTTTAGCTCTTGATATCAGGCAAATAAGGAAAATAACACTCCCTATTCAAGCCTCAGGCAAAAATGCTAATTCAGCAGAGGAAATCTTTATTATTGCTGCCCTTCTGATGCCTGGGCTGCCTGTACAGCATGTACACCTGAAGGGAAGAAGCCATCTGAGAGAATGCAAACAAGCAGCTTTTCATTTCATACAGAGCAGGTTTTTGTGGGGTGGTGCCTTCATTCTGACAAGTCTTGATAAAGCAGCAAATCTTAGGGTCCCTAAGGTGACAGTCATGTGCGAAGAGGGTCGCACCTCTCTCCATAGGCTGGCGAGCTCTGTGTCACTACAGACAGCCGTGACCTCTGCCCACTAAGGACAGACCCTTATAGCTCAATTCCTTCGAGGACTTTCATCCTTCAGGTAAATTGAGGTGCTTGAATTCCAGCTCCAGAACTGCACTGTCCTCCTCTAGCAGGTGTGTGAGCCCTTGACGCTGTGCGGCTGTGACACCAGAAATCTCCCAGAAGCTATGCAGCCCAGCATGCTGCCCCGGTGCCGGGGATGTGTGTCAGTCCTGCTGGACAAACGTCCCTGGCAGCAGGGAAGGGAGGTTCATGGTGAAGGTACTACAGCCCATCTCCTGGTGGAAAATAAGACTTTTCCATATTTTACAGTTGCTTTGGTCTGATATTGGTTGAATGAAACTTGGGTCATTCTTGGCACTTCCCTTCCCCACCAGGTTATGGACCCTGGGTTGTGGGCTTGGTTTTCTTTCTCCTCCTAATTGCCTAGGATATATGCTTAACCATCAGTTAGCATAGCAGTAAATGGCTAATTCCAAGTGATATCTTTAGTGGGGGTGGGGGGTTTAATCTCTATTTATCACCTGCCTCCTACTTCAGAAGCACCAGATAAGTAACCAGGGTGTTGACACGCTAACGGGGCTGTACAAGTCTCCCCTGGGGGAGGTCACAGGTGATGGTTTTATTTACTGCTGCGGACACTTAGCTGCACATTGGGCATTCATTTTTGGAGCTCTGAAAGACACCCTTAGTGCGAAGGACGTGGACATTTGCCCTGGTCTTCTCCTTCCATTGCTTCAATTCTTTATCTCCCTGGCTGTAGCTATGCTTTGAATGTCTTCATAACTTTAACATGTGGCTCCCGATAATAAACAAATAATGAGCGTGCTGTGCAAAGAGCTCCCCTCTGACTGTGGTTCAAAAGGTCCAGCGAGGTTGACCTTTGGAGTCCCAGATCTGTGCACCAGACTGTGTGGTCGTTATTTTTCCACAGTCATACCCAGGAGCGGTCTCCCGTGTCCTAGCACAGGGGACCGCAGCTGAGATTTAACAAGTTTGCAGGGCATATCTGGAACAAGCGAACATAAAGTTATCCAAGAGGCACTCTGACCATTCCCGTCCTTGCCTGTGGCAGTCATTAGAGTGCCCTGATGAGCTAATCAGTCTCTGAACAGCTGTGACCCCCGTTTGGAAAAGCCATACGCACCAGAGCGCACGGTCTTGGCCTCCGAAGTCTGCTTTCCAAACGCGATCCCATTAGAGCCCCATGTTATATTCAGAACACTGAAAGCTGGCTGCCCCTGTGTTTCCCAACTTCAGCACAGCCTCCCGGCCTGCATCCTCACTGAGAGCCCCCACTGACCATGGTGACCACCACTGCCCGTGCCCCTTCTCGTCTTCCTGAAATCTGGGCGTGCGGGCTGCGGTGGGGCCAAAACCAGCTCAGTGCCGGCACCAGGCAGGGCAGGTCCGAGGCAGGAGACCTCAAAGTGGCATTGCAGTGGCTACCAGTAACAGTCCTGGTACCCTGACTGGTCCAGGTCCAGACCCTGCGTAGAGACGAGCCAGGCGAGGGAGGGTGGCTCAGCGCGTGCTGGCGGTCGGCGGTGCCGGGACCCCAGGCTGCCGCAGTCGTCGTGCCCCTGTGGGAGAGGGAAGCGCTGTTTGCTGGTGGGAGCAGGAGAAGCTAAGGACCAGACTCGTGGGCTCTGCCGTGGCGGTGGGGCATGGAGGCATTTGGCTGGATGATACTGTCCGATAGGAACCAATGGCACGACTCTCCTGGCCTGTCCGTCCCTCCAGGGCTGGGGGATCTTGGATGGGGCTCTTGGCCCGGTTGGAAAGGGGCTGGGAGCAACTGGCTGAGACCCTGTTGATTGCCTTTGTTGTTCCAACCTTGACCCTTTTGCAGGCTACCTGCTGCCAGAAGTAACTTGATGTGGAGGTGCCACTGGGCCTCTTGAATTGTCTCGTGTGGCAGCAGCCCCTGAGCACCTTCTCTCTCTTGTCTCCTCTGCAGTGGCAAGGGGAGACTCAGGAGTTCTGCCCCAATGCGAAGATTGTGCTGGTTGGCTGCAAGCTGGACATGCGGACAGACTTAAACACGCTCCGGGAGCTTTCCAAGCAGCGCCTCATCCCTGTGACGCACGAGCAGGTGTGTTTCGGCAGCCGTCCCCATAGGGCTCAGGGAGGTGAGGCAGGGACTTTCCTGAAGGACCTACTAGTACAAGGAAGCTCAGCAGCAAGTGACCCACTGTGCCCAGGTCTTGGTCTGAAGCTGCTTTGATCTTGGCTCATGGACTCTGAGCTGCTCATGTTTACAGCACTCTTTTCCCCAGCTCTGGCAGACCTTGACTTATTCCTGATGCTCTGCTGAACAGCTCCTGGTTAGTAGCCGGAAAGTCTTTCCTCAAAGGTGGTGGAGATGCCTGATTTGACAAGTTGGACTGGCTAAAGGGAAGTGTTGTGCTTCTGCATCTCCTAGTTCAGTGCAGCTCTTTCTGCTCCGAGTGACTCTCCTGCTTGGGTTCTGTGTTGGGGCAACGCTGCTGGGGGGGGTCAAGCCACAGCTGGGGGGGGTCTGAGGGTCTGCTGCCACGCTGCTGCAGCCGCCAGCGGACCCAGCAGTGTCTCCAGGCTGGCCCACAGACCTGGTCTCTGTGGTGCACTGCAGGAGCGGCGGTGCTCTGGGCAGCTCTGTGCCTGGCTCCATGTTGTGCAGAGCAGGTCCCAGATGACTGTCCTGCGAGAGGGGTTGTCCATGCCCGCAGCTGCAGGGGTGGCACTGCGTTAGTGGGGAAGTGCAAGAGATCCAGGGTCCAGCGCCCCGTAGCACTGTCTGCTTGGGAGGCCTTGCGTCTGGCAATCTCACAGGTGCTCGCCCTTTAGTCACGGAGGCGATGAGTGAACGTTGTGCCACAGTGCTCTGATAGGGCTGCCAGCGCAGACGGGGCTGACGGTGGTGTGAAAGGATGCTCCTTGCAGAGCGCTGCTCTTTTAACCGTCTTCCCTCTTCCTCCCACTCTCTCTGGATCGCAGGGCAGTGCGCTGGCACGGCAGATTGGGGCAGTGGCCTATGCAGAGTGCTCCTCCAAGGTCTCGGAGAACAGCGTACGGGATGTGTTTCATGTGACCACACTTGCCTCGGTCAACAGGGTGCACAAGAACTTGAAGCGCAGCAACTCCAAACGGGGACTGAAGCGGGCATCACAGATGCCTGGCAGGACGGACTTACTGAATGACACAGAGATCAGGAAAGACCGAGCCAAGAGCTGCTCCATCATGTGAAAAACAGGCTGTAAATAATGTGTGTGTGTTGTCCATTTTGTACAGTAACTGGCTGAGACAAGGGCATGGCGCTGGCTGCAGGAGCCAGCCCGCCTTTCCGAAGCCTTTCTCTCAGTCTCTAGGGCTGAGCAAAGGTCCCAGCTGCAAACCGGGGTGCACGAGTTGCCCCCCACTGTGGAGACTTCTGGGTTGGCTGCTGCTGTGCGGATTGCTTGGGGTGAAGGAACCACTTAGCAGAGGAGTATTCAGGTGCTGGATGGTCTGTGACGGGGTGAAACAAAGTGAACGGGAGTAATGCTGTGCGTGTGCCACCCTCCTCTACCCACGGCCCGGCCTCTGTGCCCGTGTGCCGCTCTACAGCACACACAGCGTGGGGTGGTGGGCCGTGTGGGACCTGGGCTGGAGGGTGGGAGGTGGGTGGAATTGCTAGCAGCAGAGTGCAATCAGGAGAAGGTATTCTTCCAATTTTCCTTTAGAAGAGAAGTGATGTTTGAGGTGGTGCTGCCTTCAGCTAGGCTGGACAGCAAGCCGCCATGGAAGGTGCAGGTCTGGGCCAGAGCTGGGAGGGGAGGCACCCTGGGAAGGAACCTTAACCTGACGAGACACCGCGGTAGTCCACCTCCCGTGAAGAAAATAGATAGGTGGCTCTTTACATGGTATTTTAGAGAGTTGAACTCCATTTGAAATCCAGCTGAGTGGATCTGGCTCCAAGGGAGAGGTCTATCCCAGCAGATGCATCCTGAGAGTTGTGGTTCCCTTCAGCAAGCAAATGCCACTCGGGAGCTTGTGTCCCAGCTGCTGACAGCCTGGTCACTCACCAGACTGCTCCCCGCCACGGGCAGCTGCGCTTCCGAGGTGCACGGCTTCTGAAAAAGCAGACTGCAATAACTAGCCATATCCTGCTCTCCACCCATTTCCAGCTGCAGATTGTGTTGCATGGTGCTGTGTTTGTCTGGTACAGATAACCAAAAAGATTATGTACGTATCTGCACCCTGCCTCCACTGTGGCAGCAGGAGGGAAGGTGCTTCCTGCCCCTCTTGCCCTGCTGTACAGCCTCCTCCCAACACCTCTCATTGCTTCTGCTGCTGCCCTCTCTAAATGCCTTTGACTACAGTGTTAGCCTTGACTTAACGTCACATAGACACTTTAAGGAAAAAAGAATCTGCTCCATTGCCAGATCCAGCTGTGTCAGTGGGCTACAGAAAACAAATAAACATCGTTGGAAAATGCATAGTGCTTGACTCTGTTCGTTTTTATTAGTCAAACCAGGCATCCTCTCAAAATGTCTGACTGCCTAACGTCTATGTGTGTCCTAATGTATTTTAGCTCTTGAAATACACTCACACGTACACTTGAGTGAAAAACGCAGAGGACTTAGCTGCATGTATTCATTCTGGAGCTGAAACACCTGCTTTGAATAACCTCTTACTCCACCCTGAATCCTTAAACTCTGTGAAGCATTTGAAGGTTGTCTGTGCCCAATCCACCAGTCTGAGCTCACACAAGCTGCCCCCGTCCTCGCTGTGTCAACAGCTGCAAATGAAGATAGTTTCTGAGTTAATATTTTGTGTCTACTCTCCCACCCAGGTCTTAGACTTCAGCTGCATCGTGAAGGCTATTTGGGGAATTAGGGCAGCTGAGTTACCAGCACAAGAAAAGCTCAAGCAATGACTGAATGCTGTTGTGCTGGGTGCAGGCTGCAAGAGCATGAAAATGCCCATCTGCAGTCTGGGAGGGAAGAAGCTGAGCAAGGCACTGTGCCAAGAACAGCCTTCAGCATCGTGATGCTTTTCTCTTACTCTGCAGGATCCCTAGAGCCTTTGCAGATATTAGTGAAAAAACCCCGTGTCCCTGCTTGAACAGTAGCAATCAGCAGCTCACAAGTGTCACTACCAAGTCCTCTTAACCTGTGTGCATTTGTTCTCATCATCCTTGTGTAACATAATCACTGTGTCTCCCTTCTTTCCACGTAAGCCTCACTGGGATGTCAGCTGGGTGCCTGTTCCCCCCCAGCTCCGCACAGAGAGGTCTGGAGACATGCAATAAAACCAGCAAAGCCTGCAGAGGCACTGCAGGTGTCAGGCTGTTTAACCAGAGTGGAGATAAGCAGAGGAGCGATGGCTGAGGCTTGTGACAGACAAAACAGACGAGTTTGGCAGGAGAGAGAATACCCCTTGCCTGCACGACGAGCTGGGAAGGAGCAGAACTGCAGTGCCAGGCACTGGCCGCTCGCCCTCCCCGGCCGGGGGCAGTGGCAGCAGCACCCTCCCCTCCCTCATTTCAGGAGGAGATGATGCTGCTGATAGTGCTGTGCTGCCCTTGGTGCAGAACAGGCCCTAGTGGAGACAGGCTTAAGCTGCCCAGCAGCTCCCTGCAATGCTGTCCTGTTTTCTTGGGCCGTTGGTGCGGAAAGGTAACTCCCAGTGGCCCTGGCTGTTAGCTCTGCTGTGACCGCAGCAGCGCTTCTCTTTCTGCTGCTGGTGATTTTCTTTTTGTACACTGAACTTCCCAGGCTCTTGCTGCTCAAATGGCCCTCGAGGGCAGATCGTGGCAGTGTAAAGACGCACGTCCCAGCAGCAGCTCTGGAAGAACCAGTCAGAATTAATGTCAACCAAAACCTCTCAGGAGACTGAGGCAAGCGAAACAGCCTCCAAGATCATTTATCATGAAGTATCTGAGCTGGATCCTTGGGCAGGGTGAAGTAGAAATGTTAAAGCCCATGGGGTAGGCTATATCCTCAGTTTCCATCAGCAGGCTCCTTTCTTGCAGGCACATGAGCATTTCTGCTGCTGCTCGTGGCCCAGGTACAGAACCCAGGGCAGCCAAAGGTATTTTAGGGTGCTGACCTCTAAAGAAGTGGTTTCCAGGAGGGTGGAGCATTGCAGTCCTGCTGTGTCAGTGCATTTACTACATCGACCTGCCTCTGCACGGTACCCAACATCTCTCTGAACACTTGGGGCATTCGCTACGTGTGTCTTAATGTGGGACCAGGGCGCAACTCGCGTGTGCCTTAGTGGGGACAGCCTGGCGCGCTCCCAGCTGAGACGTGGAGGGGCAGCAGGCTGCGACGGGCAAACCCGGAGAAGGCTGCTATGGCCCAAGGATTCCCAGGGCGCTGGCAGCCATGAGGGGAGAGAACGGTGCATCCTGCTCGGTGAGGGGGAGCTGCCAGAAGGCACCGCGAAAGCTCTGGGCTCGGCTTTTCCCTCTAGGAAAGGCTAGCTCAGCACAGGCTGTGAGGAGGAGGCTACACCCGAAGGTGAGTGCTGGCTGGGGAGCAGAGGCCCTCGGGCAGGTCCCTGGTGCCAGCGGGGCTGCCCGGCACACGCGTGCCCCAGCCATCCCCGCCAGCAGGAAGGCACGAGCACCGCAACGCTGCGGAAGCGATCCGCCTAGCGACGAAAGCCTGGACAGCCGGGTTTAATGGCCACAGCCCACGCTGGGGCCAGGGGTCAAGGTTAAGAGGCCCAGGACCAAATGCAAACTGTCCCTCGTGAAGGGCTCCCCCAGCGTACTGGAGATGCACAGAGATGTGGCTGGGTCGCTGCTGACAGGCAAAGACTGACAGATCAAAAGCACAAGGCAGGAAGGAGCCTGACCTCTGCGCATCAGCGATGGGGCTGGGAGGGCAGAGGGTGGCGGGAGCCGGCAGTAATCACAGCTTTCACACAGCAGCCTGTCTTTTCACAGCCACTGAGAAACGCAGGGAACGAAGGATGCTGATGGTCCTTCTGACCTAGTGGCAACTGGTCAATAATCTGCTGCCACCTCTACAGCGTATCTGGTGCCTATTTGCCCTCAGAGTGGGAGGGAGCAGGGAAGAGAAATGCGGAGCCGTAGGGGAGGGGCAATCAGGCAGGAGAGCATTTACAGGGCTTTTATTTGGGAGCCTGAGCCCCTTAGCTCCCCCAGTGCTGCTGTTGTCTGCAGGCACCGTGACTGTCGAGCACTGCAAAGATTGTATGGGCGAGTGCCTGGGTATAGGGATAGCTCTTGCCCCCGTGCTTTGCCTTGTCTTGGAGTGGGGAGGAGGGAGCAGCAGCCACCACGGCACTGCTCTGAAGCAGCCTGAGCCAGAGCAAACACGGGCTTACCTCCACGTGTTGGAAGTGGTGGTGGGGCTCTGGCAGGGACAGGGATGTGTTGCCATCCCCTGTGAGCTGTGAGACAGACAAAGGGACAGCATGACACTTCCCGGGACCTGTCCTGAGGGACCACAGCTGAGAGCGTGGGGCTGTGCGGGGCAGCTTCCCCTCCCCAAAGAGCCTCCCACATGCATTGCTGCAGGGTTTTTGCAGCACGCCAGGCTAAACCTCCCAAAGCGCACCTTATGGAGATGTGGGGGCCTCAGCGACACCTGCTTCGATTTACGGAGCTGTTTCTGCTGTGTTGAATTCTGTGCTGGTGTAGGCATGCTCGCTCACAGTGCTGTCAAGAGTAGAGAAAGCAGAAAAAATGGGTTGATCAAGACTTGCAGCTCAGAAGTAGCGAGCTGCATGAGCAAGATTCGTTACATCAGGGGGATCTACCGTGCCCACTCCCACAAGATCCCCCCAAGTAAGGGAAGGATGACATGAAACTCAAAATTGCCTCTGCGAAGAGGCAGCTGTATTATATATGGTCTTCCCTCTGCTTTCCGCAAGACGCATTCAGGTGACATCTCCCAGGCATATTCAACACTCGGCACTGCAGATGAAGCTGCAGTGCCAGAAAAGCAGCTGGTGTTTGGGGTTAGACAAAAGTGACAGGATCTTTCTTGCAAGCTTCTGGTTCTGCTTTTGTGAATTTGTTTATTTTCTGTACTGAAGGAAAATGTCATTGCTATCCCCGCCACTCTCCTCAGTATAGCTCTAACTAGCTGGAAGCCTGTGGTATGAAAATAATGATATTGGAATGAAAGTAATTTTGCCCAGCTGCTTCTAGAGCAGCCAAAAAAAGACTGAAATGAAAAAAACATGTCACAGCCAAAAAATATGCGTTCTGCCAGAGTGAGCAGGACCAGAGCTCAGATGCAGATCTTGCTGGGGAGGAGCTAGACATGGACATGTACGGCCTGATGGAAGGTAATGAAAACCAAAGTGTAGATACTGCCACGGCTGAACTGAACCCAGCACATGCATCTTCCACACTCATATACAACCCAGACATCAATTGTTTGAAGCCTTCTTGGAAGGCTTGGGCTTGTGGCTTCAGAGTGGGGTTGAATTCTGGGCAAATGAGTGTCCCTGTCCCCTTCTCTCTCCCTCCTCAGAGGCCAGTAAGGGCTGCTCTTTGCAGTCACCACTCAGCATGCAGCTTAATATTCTGGCACTCACTTCTCCACCAGCTTGCTTGACTATAAAGAGCGTTTGGACTCCCACAGTGGTTCATTTAACCAGACTTTTCAAAGGAGCCCCTCTCCCTCACTCTCCTTCTCTACAGAGGAATAAACCAGATAAAACAGGAAGCAAAATCAAAAGAAGTAGAGAAAAGGCAACAAAAAAAAAATATCTGAAGGAGGAGAGGAGAGCCACATACACCGAACAGACCAAATAAAAGCATTGTTGGGTCCCTACTCCTCCAAACCAAGCCAGCAGCCTGCCTGGGAGCAGTTTGGGTGATTTCTTTTTTTATATATAGAAGGGAGTAGATGGAAAAGTAGGCAATGGAAGTGGTTTGGGTTTTTTTTCCCCTTTTCAGCATGGGAACAGCTCCAAGGAAGCTGCTGAAGGTAACGGTAGGTAATTTTGGAACGAATAAAAGGCAACGATATGTCTGTGCACGCGATGTGGCAGTGGCCCTCACTACCTCGTGGCCAGAGCGCCAGGCACTGTGTTTCTATTAAAAGCACGGCATAACTCAGGAAGCAATGACAGCCTGGTGCACCAGCTGCGCAGAGCGCTTGGATCCCACAGCGTGGGATTCTAATTCTCAGCTTCTGCAGGCAGGAGAGAGGCACATGGACCTAGGCTCAGTGCATGCTGCCTTGCAGATGCATAGGAGGCATGCATCTTCCCACCTTCACCCGAGTGCAAGAGGAGGATCCAGCGCACGTGAGGACAGGAACCGTAGTGACTGCAAGCTGGGCAACCTCGTAGCCAGGTGGACATGGGGGTTAGCCTGGGAGGCCGGACACCCTAGACTCCTGCATTGCCAACGGACGGAATCAGCTTCCCCAAAAGAATGACTCAAATCACCAAAGCTAGCTTCAGGTCTAAATCACAGCCTAGAGAGCTCTGGGTCAACTGAGAGTGCTGGACCTTGTGAAAGCTGGCTCTAGCTTACATGGTGTGAACGCTCTGCTCCTTCTAGGCTGCCTGAATGACGGCTTCACGCCTTGCCTGCCTGTCCCGTCCCGGTGCAAATCTCGGACTCACAGGTGCAGAACAGGAGTGGCCGCCTCCAGAGCTCACTGCAGGACAACGGGCACCAACAACCCAAGGAGTCTCCCGACACGCACAGGCTGTCTTCAGCAGATGAGTCGGCACAGAAAAGAGAGAAACAAAACCGAGCTGATGGAAGAAGTGGAACTGGCACATGAAAGACATAGCAAGCAAGGAGGACTTGAGGCCTCTGATCAGCACCTGCAGAAAAAAAAGCAACACTGCCAGTGCCGGTGTCCTGCCTAAAAAAGGATTCCATATCCGTGGGGTATGATGAAGCAGCGAGCTGACTGGGACAGACAGCCCCTTCAGGCTGGATTACGACAGAAAAAGTCCTGCTCCTAGAGTGGTAACTTGATAATTGTCCTAAAGCTCAGATCTCTCCCAGGAGAGCTCTGCACCAGCTGCTTCTGCAAGGACGGTGCCCCGTCATAGGAGCTGCAGCTTCTGAGGAAGGATGCAGGTGCCCATGCACCAAGGGGCAATGCCCCACTGGGCAGAGGCTATGACCTGGGAAAGACGAGGTTTGACACAAGGCTGCATGGACCCATGGGCTGGGGGTCAGCAGAGGGATCACTCAGGTGACTGAGGCAAAGCACAGGCGCAAGAACTGGCAGAGCGGCTGCTTCTGGACCCCACACTCCCATGACTAACTGCAATAATTGCAGGCCCATGGAGAAATGGGTGCTTCTTGCCAGCCTGCATTAGTAACCTGTGTCTTCAGCTGCCTGCCCATCTCCACAGGAGGTCTGTTTTCCTGTTGGAGTGATTTCTGGATAGCCACGGTATCTAGAAATAAATTAGCTTCCTCACAACATATGTTTATACCCTATGTATGTAAGTCTCTCATCACTCTTGTCATCAGGGTCTTACTACAGTGAATAGTCTCATCTCAGAAAAATAAGGCCAATTAGGTCTGTTAAAGAAAAGGCAAGGCCCTGCCTATAAGGAAGGAGAGGACATCTGTACCAAGCAGTGTCCCTTAACTATTAACATCACAGTATTAAGAACATCCGAGAGACAAATGGATTACTTGCTCCTCATTATGTATCACTACCTTATACTAATGAGCATCAATATTGATCTCTGGCATTTTCAGTCCCAAGCCTGTAAATGGGTTAGTGTGTGCATCTGTATACATGGAAACAGGTCCTTCCTCCAAAAGCTATCCTCTTTTATAAGTGTATAGAGCCTTGGAGGAGTTTTAGGCTGTGTTAACAGAACCCTGAGGCTCTAGTCTTTTCTTGATGGATCTGCTTGAATATTCTCTGGTGTCTTCTGTGTCAGCACACACGTGGATCCTTTAACTTGTTCTAAGAGCTGCTGGAACACGGGTAAGTTAATGGTGCTTAACACTGCCAAGCAAAGGATGGGAGTTTCAGCACCTAGTGATAAATGAAGAAGTAGTTGCACAGAGAAAATCTGATTTCAGGTCACAAGCATATGTATGGCAGAGCCAGGGAAAGAAATTGTGTCCCCGGAGTCAGCCCTCCTCAATCTAGCACAGCACCCTGGGGTTTCCTACTCCTGCACGGGGCTGAGTGCCCTGCCTGTGTGCCCACGCTCCAGCAGGTACAGCGCTGCAGCCAGACAAGCCAGGCTGAGACAGATGATTTCTAGCCTGATCGGTGGCGGTGCTTGACTGGGAGACCCGAGCAACACTCGGATATCTGCAAACAGTCTTTGGAGCACAGACTGACTGCTGGGGTGGCACTGCTCCTCCTGCCACAGTTCTGCAGGGCTGGATGCCCCGAGGCTGTGGCTTGCCCCAGGGACAGACCTAGCACTTGGCCGCTGCACCCACGGGTTCCCAGGACTTCATCACTGACGCGCTTTTACCAGGCGCAGTGTGCTGCTTCTCTCGTCTCACGGGATAAGACTGGCAGGTGTATAAACAGTTAATTCTTGACAGTAATGGGCGGCCTGATGTGAGAAAGCTGGCAGCAGAGAGCTGCCTGGTCCCTCCTGCACAGAGAGCGAGTGCACCCCCTAAAGCTGATAACGGGCTTCCAGTCTGAGAGGGGCGTTTGGCTGTGGATGATCAAAGGCTGCTAAGCTCTCTTGCATGCTGAGAAAAGGGCATTTATGTGTGCTGGATCCATTCACAACAGCACTATTGTCTGCAGCCCCTGGGCCCAGGCTGCCGCAGTTAATTAGCATGTAGAAATCAGCATTCTTGCTCTGCCCCTGATGTCACCTAGGGAAGAGCGACACACTGCCAAGCAGCTTCCCAATGCTGTGCCGTCCCCCAACAGGGAACGAGGTCTTTTCTCTCTGCAGTTGTGCAGGGTTTCTTGGATTTATATCCCTGATACAATACAGGAGCTCCTTGTGCACGCTGGGAGCAGGCTGATTAGGACAAGCTGTTGGCGCATCAGTGACAGGGGATCACAAAGCAGCAGAGCTGCTCCCCAGGCACTTGACCCAGAACACATCCTGCAGCAAGCAATACAAAGGGGGAACCTCTAGCCCTTATTTTCCCTTTGTCAGACCACTACTCTTGACACCCCAGTCCTTATCGGACATCAGAAGGGCTGCTATAACCTGCCCAAGTACGTCTCTCTCTCATCCTAACTAACTGCGTTCTTCTTATTTAGCCTCTGCTGGGGATGCAGAGATCCCAAAAGAGTTGATGAAGCATCCCATCACCTATACAGGCTTCCCATTGGATTCTGAAGCTGGCAAGTTCACAAGAAAAGCACATCTGCATGTTTCCATGAGATTTCTACTTCCTAGAAAGACTGAAAACTGGGAATGTAAGAAGAAAAGTTTATTTTTTTCTTCTAAAAAGAAACTCCTAGACCTCCACAAACCACTATGAAACTTGCAGCTCCACTGAAGCATTAGGCGGGTATTTCATCTAACTCTAACCCTGTCCATTGACATAAGATTTCTGAAGTTCCCTTTACCAACCACCTCTTCCCACAAGAGCCCCAAAAGGACTTGAAGGACACATGGCAGCTCCCAGAGGGCCTCTGCTGCAACCACTCTATTTAGTAAGTCAGAGCAGCTGCAAGACATTTTAATTGCAAAATCAGGTGATACTGATTTTCTTAGAAACTCAAACAACAGGGTTCCTACTCCTTTACAAATACTTTGATCATCATCATCATCTGAGTTCCAGAAAACTCTGGGCTGAATCTTAAGCTTTCTGTCTAAAACAGAGCCTTTTTCAAGGAATTCCCCCAAACAGCAGCCTATCTCTCCATTGAAAAGTGATGGAAATCAGCCACCTTCTCTGCAGTCATGCTGTAAGTCTTCTGCATCAAGAGATGCACTGTATCCACAAGCCCTTTTCCAGGGGTGTCTGGAGTATCTTTCTTTTACCAGAATCCCTGAAGGACTACCAATATGGCTCAGAGTAATATAAAACTATTTTTATCCTATAGAAAAAAATAGCAAGAAGTCATGAACAATCAACAAAGAGGTGTTTTGATGCATCTAGTTCAGACCAGTAAATAAAAGGTCATAAGGACAATCAGGGTATATTCCTGACACACAAACCCACCAAAATTCCTAATAGCAAGTCAGCTGATGTGGTAAGGAGAAACCCATAATTCTGGCTGACATCCACAGCCCGACTGCTTATTAGGAAGCCCTAAATAAAAAATAATGGATATTTCCTTCAATATTAAAGACCTGTGATACACATCACACATCTAAATCTGCCCCTAAGTGATAATGGAAATACAGATTCCAAAGAGAAAAAGTTAAGTCACTGGTTTAAATGCCAGAGATGTAATTAAATCTGACACAATGTGGAAATTGAGAACAATTATTGGCTTATGAAGACACAGTGCATGAGTCACCAGGAAAGATACTACCGGAAAACGGTAATAAATGATAGGGACATCATTCCTTTGGTGAAATTACTAAAGCATTTTGAAGGAAAATGTTAAAAGAAACACCATTCCCTTGACGTCCAGAAAAGGACTGTCTCAATTAATCTTTTGGTTCCAGTTTTCCGTTGCTGGTGCCTTAGTGATAGCATAAGACACATCAGCAGTGCCGCCCAGAGATGAGAACTCGCAGGATACCAGCCAGGACTTCTGCCTTCTGGTGGTGCTGGCGCCGGGGCCGCCGCCGCAGCCTGGACCCCCCAGCAGCAGGCTGGGCTGGGCTGGCAGCCGCGCCTGCTCAGGTCAAGCCTAGCGGTAACCGAGCAGCTCTAGGGCCGGTTTGGCCCACGCGGTTCTGAAGTAGCCAAAGCAGCCCAACAAATCGTTCGGAGCACGGGACGTGCAAAGCGTGCTTTTGTTTTCTTGCCTGTTTTGCCGCTGAGCGGGGACGTCCAGCCCCAAACCGCGCGGCCGCTCCTGGAGCAGGTCTGGGCTGCGGCAGCCTGGCACCCTCCTGAGGGGCTGGCAGCCTCCCTGCGCGGCGGCAAAGGAACGCGTCCTCGAGGGCACCTGCGCCCCGCGGCACCCATCCCACCGATGGCCAGACGGGCGCGCAAAGGCTGCCCGAGGCTGACGCCTCCACCGCCCTTTGCTCCAGCGGGTTTCCGCTACAAGGGCTCCCCTCCTCCTTCCCTCCCTTACCAGCAGCGCCGGAGCATTTGCCGGTGCAGACCCAGTGGTGTAACTGTGCGGAGCAGCCCGCTCCCCGGGCGCCGGCCGCGGCTCTCCGAAGGGTGGCTCTTCCTCCCTGGCAGCCCCAGCTCGCAGGTCGGCTGCTGCAGGCGTGGGGCCCCCGGACCACCCGCACAGGCGCTGGGAGGCCGGTCACTGCTCGGGAGAAACTGCTCTGCTTCATTAAAGTCTTACTTCTTCAGTGGCCTGCTAAAGCAATCAGCATGTGAGCGAGTGAAAAAATAGGAACGCTTAATGCAGCAGGGTGACATCGTGATGTATAACGCATTTCTGAGGCTCAAAACGTTGCACTTTCTTGGTATAACGCAGAACGGTTCCAGACCCCACGTGGCTGATGCACAGGCCGAAATGGTATATCCGCTTTCAGGAATCAACCTGAATTTTGCCGCTAATTTCAGACAGGCCCAGGAACCACCCCATGTATCTAGGGTGCGATGTCTTCCACCGCAGCCAATTCTGCAGCAAAGAAATGGCACGGGTGTGTCCAGAGTCAAGCTGCCATTCCTCACATGAAACTCTGCTTTAAAAGCCAAATATCATTGAGTTAATAGATCAATACCTGCGATTATCTCACAAGACTATGTAAAATACAGCTCTAAAAATCATTTAGGACTGTAACGTACTGGAAATATTTTTCTCATGTGAGATCTCACTATTTCCATGGACTTTGGAAAAGGTGATATTGCAAAGACACCGATTCAACAACTGGGACTTGTTAAAAGAAGATGCCTCTCCTGTTTTCAACAGGGTTACCTGTTTTTAACAGTTCTGGGTTCTTGCTGAAAGAAATTGTAACAGGTTCTTTGACGCTGAGGTTAAGTGCAGCTAATGAATAATCACATTCCATGGTAGTAATGGGCTTTATCTGCAGGGCCCCAGTTGCTTGATAATTTCTCGTATGGCAACATTTTTCTGGCTCATGTCTAGAACGTGAATTTAAATGCCAGAGCAGTTCCTGAGCTGCCACGCACACTCGGGTCCATTCCACGTCTGCGCACCCAGTGCAACGGCCAATTAATTGCACAGGATTTAAGCTTGGCCACAAAAGCCGTGCAAGTGATTTCTCCAGTGGGAAAGGCGGAGGCAAAAAAAGCAGCTCTTGGTGGTCAGCTTGGGTGGGAGCGAACGTGATGTTAAGGTTTGTTTTGATAAGCCTGTGTTATTCCATTTGGAAGCCCTCCGAGACCTCTTCTGACCGCGAGATCCATCACCAAGAGACTCAGAGCAAGCCCGCCGTCAGCTTTGCCAGAACCCAAGGCTTTCCTCAAAGGTGAGTTTATGGTCTCTGTAATGAGCTCAGATCTTTACTTCTGTTGGAAAACGCTGATTTAATTCAAAGAAAACCAGCATGAGGTAGAGGTTCCTTGGGCTGTCTAAACCCTGCCCCGGTGCTGCTGCTGCCTGGGCCGCTGAGGCCGTCCTCGGGCTGGCCGGCAGCCTGACTCTGCCGCCCGGCCAGCCAGGGGCAGCCTCTGTGCAGGCGCTGGAGCCCGGCGCTGCGGGATGCTGCGGGGACATGGGCAGGGGCTGGAGGGGCTGCTGACCCCTCCTGCGAGGGCTGATAAGATGTCTGTGCAGGCAGCACTGGGTCACCTGCTCTGCAGCAAGCAGTCCTTCCAGAAACGTCGCCGATGAGCGATAATTAATCAGTATATGTGAGAATGGCAAGAACTGTAATAAAACTCTATTATGATTCTAAGTTGGGTTCTAAATGTTAATTAATGGGCACCTTCCAAGGCAGGATAACATTACAGTGACAATTTCCTGTCAGCAATCCCATCTTTACTAATTAATCAGGTATTTAGTGTAATAGCATTGACCATAATGAACTTAAGTTATTGAAAAGAAATATATAACGCCTTTATTAATCATTAATAGCATCTTCCTTGTGTATTATTTTAATAAAGTTCCATGACCTGTAAGATTAACAGAGGACCCAAGGGAAAAGGAAGTAGAATGGATGATCAAATATGGAAAAGAAAAAATCAAAAGCATCTGAAGAGTTCATTTCTTCTGTTTCAATTTACTTTCAAGCTCATGAACTGCAGTAGGGGCACAAAGTCTTCCCGGATTTCACCACAAAGTTAGAGTCCTATTGCGTTAGAAGGATGGGCTACTGTGGGGTTGCCGCGACGCAGCACACCTAACACCTCTTTGAACATAAAATGTCTGTTTGCCTTCTGACAGCTAAGAGAAACTCACATCAAAGGCTTTTCAAATGGGCTTCTGAAATGGAAATCTGTGACGGCTCACGGCATGTGACGTTTGGAATAGGCTGAGAGGAAGGAAGGTTCTGTGTGGTCAGGCAGAGATTTTGAACCAGGCGGGGTCCAGAGCCGCCGCCCACCAAGTTATTAGCTGTAGGTCTAAGGTGGGCTTGCTGAGGAGGGTGTCGTTATTTGAGAGGGGAGGGTGGCGTGGCGCTTGCTCAGCGTCTTGCACAGCTACGCTGGAATAAGTTGTGGTATCTTGTAAACAATGTGTTGCCATTCATAGACGTTGCCTGTGGTATTCCAAAAGATCTGCTCCTTCCTGCACGCCCAGGACGGTCCTAAAGGCTTGTGCGAGTGGGGCAGCGCCAGAGCTCTTGCTAGTTCCTTTGACTGGCTCTAGATAAATCAAGCAGCTTTCTGGTCTCCTTACGGTGCTGGCTGTCAAATGCTGCTGGAACTGCAGCCGCAGGCGTCTAGAAACTGATGTTTGATATATGGACTGATAATTACACACGTAGCCAAATGTAAGTCGTCCCTGTGACATCACACACATGAGGAGCTTATGTTTCAGGCACGCTGTTCTTTCAGTACGAGAATGCCTTTGCCTTCAGTGTATTTTGTAATGTTTAATTCCACTTCCAGGCTGTTTAGACCTCCACCCTTCCAGGAATGAAATGAGATCATTTGCTCCAAACCCATCAGCCTTATATATTTTGCTCTGGTTTGACCTTGCAATCTCCAAACTCTGCTATTTAATAATGTATTTTTTAGTAGTGGCAGTATGAGCAGATGCCCATACACTTCTGGATACTGGCGTTACTGTAAACTTGTTTTTATTAGTCCAGTTATTACAGTACCTGGACAAACGACAGTCCTGTTTTGTGGGGTATGGGTTTTTCAGTTTTCACATGGCAAAACGTACCTATTTTATAAAAGCGCATTATTGTTATTTCTTTGGAACTGTGTGGTCTCCAGATAAAAGTAATAGTGCCTTGATCCTTCCCATTTATGATTGTTGTTCTACCTCTCTCAGGTGTTCTGCCTTTTCTGGAGTACTAGTGCACTTGTGAATTAAACATTTTCATTTTTTAAATCTGCAAGTCTCCAGATTCCCTTAAGCTAAGACAGCTGAAAACCCACCACGTTTTCAGCAGGCACTGGCCCCCTGCCTCGTGAAGCAACACTTTGATTCCGTATTCCTCCATGCTTTGCCACTCTGCAAGGCGTTGTGTCAGAAATCTTCCCATTTCAGCTCTGCCCTTTGCTCGCTGGCTGAATGATCTGATTTCCTTTGCACAGGGCATTATCTGCTTGGGTACAAATCGACTACATACTGCTGTTTAACAGACAGACATGCAGTGTTCTTACAAAGGGTAAACAGACCAGAAATGTTGAATTCCCATAGTATTTAAAAGAACCAACGCAGAGGCAGGAAAACAAACAATCTAGCACAGAACACAGACATGCTTCATGCTCAGCTGCCTGCTGGCTCACAAGTGAGAAATAGATAATTACCAACAATCTTTGCCGCTATAAAATGTTTCTGCAAGTAGCAGGAGAAAGTTATCTCTGACAATCCATCTCCCTGTTAGCATGTCTTCTCCTTTAGGAGCCAACTTCTCTGGCACCCATATTCTCTGACTTCAAACCCTCTATGCGCCCTCACCCGCAAATTCTCCAGCACTGAGGTCTATTCGCCTCTGAAGTGCTGCTGCGGAAGCTTCGAGTACAGACGCAGAAGAGGGAGTCAGCTTTGCTGTTGGTGTGGTTAGCGTGGCAGAGTCCTGGCAGGAGTTAGTCAGCTATAGGCAGTCTCAGCTCTAGGTAGTCTCAGTGCTTTGCCAACCTAAAGTGTCCTCCTCCGTCTCAAAATATTTCTCGCTGCTTTACCAACCTTATTTGCTGAACGCTCGCGGGCAAATTCCCTTGTCCCCAGCGACCCCGCTCTGCCCCAGTAGCTGCACTGCTTTGTGCTGATCATCGCGTCTCCCTAGGACTAGCTACGAGGTGAGATGAGACGAGGTGACTGACCACGGGCCAGGCCCGGGCAAGACATCGCTGCGCTGGACGACACCCCCTGCACCTCTTCTGCGCGCTGGTCGCCTGGGAAGCTGGCTTCCCTTCCAGAGGGAGAGCTCTCAGCCTGCTGTGCGCAGGTGTTTCTCTGAGCAGCGTCGTAGTCTTGTGACATTTGCTGCTTAACAATGATGGAAAATGATGAAAAGGGACTAGGTATACACGGAGGCAAGTACGTCAATAACGACACAGCTTGAAAGCTATGCATCAGACATGCCCAACTGCCAGGCTTGGGGTGTGCACGAGGGAATGCTCGCGAGGCAGGAGACTTCCCTAATGTCTCTCATTCTACTTCGTCGTTGACTAAGAGCGTTTGACCATTAACAAAGGCAAAACACCTAACTGTGACGACCAGCGCTGCTCCAGTGTGGCAGGAAGTGAACGGCAAGGAATGGAGTACCGGCGGGCGCGCAGGTTTGCTTCACTCTGGCACAGCAAGAACATACTGCCAGGCACCCTTTCCCAAGTTTGTGCTTAGTTAAATCCGCCTCCCCTTTCACAAAACCTCCTGCGCAATTGTATCTGAGGCGGGACTGATTTTCTCTGACAAATCGCGCGGTGGCAGACGGAGAAGGGGCGACAGAAAAAGCCCGGCGTTTATTAATGCTGTGACTATTCACAGCGTCCGTGCGTGCAGTAACAGTGGTCACCGCACCACCTCTGTTGGAAACTTCAGGCAATAAGAAAAAGTAAAGCTTATCTGCGAGAAAACACAATGCTGGCAGAAAGGCTGCAAACGTGATGCCAGCCTTGTGCTGAGGAAAGCCTGGTCCTGTGCCCAGATTCTCAGCTGGCACCAGCAAAGCCGCTCCCAGCCTGAAGCGTGGTACTGACCCCATGACTAAATAGGTTTTGTTTGCGGGCCTTTACTTCCCTGGGGAAAGCCTCCGTTTGGGCGGTATATATGCCAGCGGGGTGCCGAACGGGGACGGTGTGTTGCGCGAATCCATCAGGCTGGCAGCCCGCTGTTCTCGGCGGCGGACCTTCATAGGACTGTGTCTGCAATGAGAGCCATGAGCAACCAACCGCCCAGGGCCAGAGCCGGCCTAATTCAAACGCGACAAAGCTTTCTCTCACAGAGAGGCAGCTGGGTACCACGAGAGACAAGATGATGTTCTGCTTCTTTGTCTTACGGATACCTCCTAGCTGGTCAAAGTTCATACTTCTGCGTTGTCTCCGGGCAAGCTGCCTATTGCCAGAGCCATTCCCAGACCTGCTCTTCTGGTCTGTTCTTGTGTAGACAGGTTAATTCCTGCTCTTCCAAGCCCACCCTTGCAATTCTGTCACCGTCAGAAAGAGTCCGGCTTAGATGTGCTAAAATACAGCCGGGTATGACGTAAGGGCAGTTATAAGTCTCTAACTTTCCATAGGTAGGATTTGATATTGGGAGCTCCTACACACCCCTACAGGCCATGAATTTAACTATCGTTCTCTCTCTGACCAGCTCCATCCCCCTGCCTGCTTCCCCTCCTTCCCCTGGGCCCTGCAGACTGTGAGCTTCAGCACCATTTTCCACTGCGCAGACACAGCATTCACGCAGTAAGCTCTGGGCAGAAGGATGCAGGAGCCACCCTGAAACAAACCTTAAAGTCATGCAAACATGAAAAAGGTCATTGCGATGTCAGCTCCTCTGCCTCTTTTTCTCTGTGAGCTTCTCTCCCTTCCCGTTTTCATGGCTTTGATTTTCTTGGACTCTCCCCTCTTTATGCTTCTCTCCCTCTTTTCTCACACTTCTCTAATCTGCTGCAATGGGCTCAACTCTTCCACAGATGTAGCCACTTCTACAGATAAGCTGGACGCTCAGCGAGAGATGGGCCTGCCTCTGAAAAAAAAGTCTTTGCGAGGAGGAGCTCTCGGGGGGCACACGCTCTCTGATTTCCCACAAAAGCCCATAGTTCTTAGGCGTTGAGAAAGTGGAGGAAGCGACGGTTCAATCATCTGAATTTGGGAAAAAACCACCCCTCTCCAGCCACAGAAGCAAAATGACAAAGAGAAAACTCCGCAGATGGAAGGGAATGCACAGAAGTAAGGAGCAGCGGGGACAAAGAAGTGAGACCCGCTCCCAGAGCTGATTTACCAGGAAAAGACCAAAACCACATCTTGATACGCTCAAGCACACTTTGTAAAAATGCAGTTCTGCTCTCCAAATCTGCACGGACTGATATGCCTCCCAGCAGAAACTTAATTTGAGGACCAAACTCTGAATATGCAAAGTTCCTTTTTTCCCTTACATTTTAAGACATACTAGATGAATCACAAATGCAAACATTAACGATTTACAAAAAAATATGGGTTTGCTATTGCAGCTATTATTTTTTTTTCAGGTTTTTACACCTTTTATGCTTTTGTTGTCATAAGACTTATACGTAGAAATCAGATACTCGTGCTTGTAGTTTTTGGAAGCACTTTTGGAACACTGAGTGTCAATCTGATTATTTAGTGCTGTGCCTGCACCATAAATTAGCACAGAAACTTGCAATCTGTTGTATTTCAAAAAGGAAAAAAGATATGATACATATATGGAAAAATGTCTGTACGTTTTCATCAGCTCCCTTTGGAACCGAACCAAGCAATTAACGCTAGCGAGTTTCCATTAGCTCTTAGATCTGATGGCTCCTAACAATGTTTATTTAATATCTATTGGAAAAAAGTTATCACATTTTGAGGTGACTTTGCATGATCTATTCTGTTTAGTAAATATTTGCCTTAAACACATTTAACAAGAGTCTTTTCCAAGATGATCAATCTGTGTTGAGACTTGCTGATGGAGGCAAACGTGACAGTGATCCCAGCACAGATCAAAAGTATAACAGAAGCCCCAGGGCCCCCAACAGGAGAGACCCCAAAGAAACGAGAGCCAACCACGCACCAGTTCTCCTAGCTTAATTCGAATGGTCGGGGCACCAAACATCTAATGAGCCGTTCTCTTTCCCTCCAAGAAAATATGTCTCCATTGCCCCACTTTTACAGGCAGGAATGAAATGTCGTTCCCAAACGGGAAACCCTTTTTACTTTTGTCCAGGCTTTTTGGGTCAGATCCAAGGAAAACATTAATGGCGCGCGTACCCACAGTGCACAAATAACCGCGTCCTCTCTCCCAGCGTTTCCGTCTCTCCCCAGAGACCACAGGCCTAGGTCACTGTCCACAGCGCGGCACTGCGTCAAACTTTGCACCCAGCACGCGCATTCGGTCCCCCTCGCGCAAGCAGAAAACAGCTGAGGCAGGACATTTCCTCCCTGTCGGTCTCCCAGGTCATATTTCACTGGCATTTCTCAACACCCTCCAAGCAAATTATTCAACAAGCTAGGTACCTGTGGGGAGAGGGCGTATGAAACACCTCTGTAGCCAGTGGGCCGTCACTAACAGCCTGTGTGGATCAATGACTGTCTTCCATTAGTGTCAGTCAGCCCGTGATGAGGAACGGAAGGGAGCGAGGATATAGAAATTATTTTCTCAAGCAGTATGAGACACAGAGTGTTGCTGAAAGTCTCCTTGCTCACCTCACTCACCGCGGCACAGGAATGCAAAGGCAGTATCGCATGGCAAGGCCTGGTCTCTGCTAACTTCAGCAGCAGCTGTTAGGTTAATCCTATACCTTCTCAGTCCAGGCTGTTTATCCTTTAACAAATAGCTTATTCGTGCTCACTGAGTTCAGCATCTTCTTTACAATAGTACCAGGAGTGAGTCCCTGACAGCCTCACCATGACTCAGCCTGAACTGAGCATCCTGATGAGCCTGTTCCTGCCCGTTCCCGCGGTCTCCTGGGCAGGAGGTCAGTCCAGCTCCACTGTTGAAAGCTCAGGAGCGGTTAAATTACTGGCAGCAATTTCAGACAGAGCGGGACAGCGTAGATGGGTACGGAGGCAGGCACAGCCCTTCTGCTACCTAGGAAAGCGCCTAATCACAGAATCAAACAGTTGGGTGTGAGTCTTGGAAAACCAAATGATCCCAGCCCATCCTCTGCAGGCGCTGCTGTGAGTTGTTAGTAGCGAAAGGACTTTCTAGCAGCCCACAAGTCCATTACCAGAATGCCAGAGTTTCAGCCTTCTCAGAGAAGCTTGTGCAAGACTTATTCATAACCGCGACCTTGCAACTCTGACCTCCACTGCTCCAGCTTTGGTTTGGGTTCCTGTCAATGCTCCAGAAAGTCCAGAAATGATGGACTAAAAATTGTTTGCAGGACAATGAAGTATTCTCAGGAAAAGAAGTTTGTCAAATGTACCAGGAATTCTAAGCAAACCTCAAAAGACTTGACCTGAGTTCTGCTTTTATTTTGTTTTCCCTTGGGAAAACACTTGGCACTAGAATCACAGTGTTTCATAATAACTTTAGCAATATACACCTAAAAGCTACTTTGAACCTCTGAAAAAATTCTCATGACACAATTTTGTAAAGACACTTTAGCAAAATTCATCCCAGGAAAAACCAACAGTGTAATATCCTATGCTGAAGCATATTTTTCTCATTCTGCTAAGTACTGTTCTGAGAGTCAAAAGGGTCAGGGAAAAAACATACTACATCATTTCCTCCAGATATTCAGATCTGAATTCCTAATAAGTTACTCATCCTGGCCTCAGTTTAACACATTCACGTATTAGCTGCCCCAGTTTCCTTTTAACAAGGAGATGACAAGAATGAGAAACGGAAAACCTGAAGACTTCATCCTTATATACGCTAATCTCTGCTTACACTGCTCTGACATAAAACCGCAGCTATAGCCCTTCTGTGCCTTTGTTATTTTACAGGAGAGCTGCAATACAAATGGAGTTCAGACCCTATTTGGGCACATCCAGTCTCCTTTTGCTGCCGCTGCAGGAGCGTGCCTTCTTCGTTTTGATGTATTGAAGAGGAGGCAACTACATTTTGGAGGCAGCTGCAGAGACATCGCTTGCTGCAGCGAGGCGATGGTGTGATGCGGAGCAAGCACAGGATACCCCTTCCGCATTGCCAGGTGTGCTCCTGAAAACAAGTTGTCGATTCAGAGGTGAACGTTTATTATCGTTGATCAGCGCAGCAGAGTATACGCAGGAGTGGTCAAACAGCAGCAATCACAGGCTGAGGACTCAAAATGATTTGCCTGCAATTTGTTTGCTTTATCTTTTTGGTTCATAGCAGAACAGCCTTTTTACCAGTTTCCAAGTTTAATACACGTTGATAGCGCACCTTTGTCGAAATGCGAGAAAACATAACTGCAAGCAGGCTTCCCTCTGTACCCCGCTCGTACGGGCTCACTGATAAGCTTTAGTTACAGATTTAACCTTGGTCTTTGCCTGAAGAAGGAACACAAGCATGAGATGCTGCGTGATTGTTGTCAGAGGTGGTTTAACTCCCTCAATTCCTAGGTCTTTGTAGTCAGCCTGATAGCCGGTTGGGTGGCAATTAACCAACATATCTGACATCATTAAGCCGGTACGTACCCCTCTGCGTCACTAGTCAGCATTAACTACAAGGGTGGCATAAAGGAGCATTTGAGGGAGGAGCTGCTGGAACGAGGAGAGAGCGGCTGGCTGCAGAAATCCCATGAACTGGAAAACACCTAGTGCTTTCTGCTGATAAATAGGCAGCTTCCTCCTGAATGTATCGAAATCACTGAATTTGTTCACAGGTGTCAGTGGCCCCTGCTGCTGACCATTGCAAACCCATTAATTTATCCTTACAAACCACCCTAAAGGCCAGGAAATACTATTTTCCATGCCTTACGCGTGGGAAAGGAAGCACATAAGGATGTGTTCCGGGTCAAAAGAAGAACTGGTGTAAGAATAAGAAAGAAAGTTCTTGATTTGTTAATTTTTTTTTTTTAAACACAGTTGGAGAGAAGCGCTCCCCCGCTCGGCAAGGATAAAGCTGGTTTCAGCAGGAGATAAACGCTCAGGAACTTGCCTGAGAGCTTTGAAAAGCAACCAGAGATGACAGCGAAGAGGGGTGTTCCAACCCGAGTAGCGTCCCAGGGAATAGCGCTGGTCGCAAGACCAATCTGATTTTACTCACAGCTTGTGTGATCCACCTGGGGACCCCGGCGCATGCAGCAGTACCATGCAAGTCCTCAGGCGGCATGAAGCCTATATGAAATCCCAGGAATAACGGGGCCAGGGCCTTTTCTTGTGCCTGTTACGCTCACCAGCAGCACAGATGTTTTGTGGCTGTGTGGACACACCTGCGCGTCTGCCCTCAGCAAGCAGAGAGGGCAACCTCAGAGGGCTGCTGTAATTCATTGGACCAAGAGATCCGGTATTGGATCTGACAATCAGGAAAAACACGCTGATCATTTTTATACAGTAGCTTGGCGGTGAGCTAAATCAAAGAGAATTCTGATGCAGATTAGGTGATCCCTGAGCGAATTACTGAGTGCACTGACAGAGTAGTGTTTACCTACATACTAATGTGCCTACCCATATATTTATCTGTGAGATTATCAGACACTCTCACACTGCCCTCTGCTTCCTCTAGGTTCGTGCCTGATAGTTAATGTTTGCTAATCATGCAGCTTCTCAAGCTGGGCTTTTACCTTTCCACCCAGCCTACCCTAGGACTTAATTCTGAGCTTAAGGTCTCTAATTAGCCAGCAGTAATTTGTCATTTACATTAAAGACGCCAAACTCCCTTTCAGAAAGAAAACGTTTCTACTCCATTCCAGTGCTAGGAAAGCTCTGCAGGCAAAGACGGGCATTACTGAGGTTCCCACTCACAATTCATTTCACGGGCTCTTGGAGTGCTGGGGCGGTTTTCACGGCCTTTGTCCCTGACAGCCAGTGCTTTCTGCTCGTGGAAGATGACGGAGATGCCCAGCCAGCTGCTGCCCAGGAGAATGGTGGGGCTGTTGCCTTGGCTTTGCTGCAGCAGCACGATTCCGCAAGCTTTGCCGAAAGTCACGGTTTCCAGCAGCTGTCGTGATTTCAGTGCTCCTGTTCTGCCTTTTTGCCCCTTAGTTGTCTCTCCTGTAGACACTGTCAGAATGAGACCCCTTCCCCTCGGAACCCCTGCCGCTTTAGTAATAAACAAGCAAAGCTTATCAGTGATGGACTTTCTACTTATTACTTTTCCAAAATTATCCAGACAATGATCAGTCAGTCCTCTTAAGACACGAAAGGTAGACTGTGTTGAATGGGCTTCAATCCTTCTCTGCTAAGGTGTTTGTTCCTTTGTTTTTCTCCCACTGAAGACATACGTTCATTTTGGAGCCGAAACTGCAAAATAGTTTATTATCCCTGAGCAACAGAGGGAGCTGGAGAGAAGACTAGCTAGTCAGTAGGTCAAACCAACTCGTGGAAACACAGGCGCCACCCTGCTTGGGTGAGTGTAGGGAACGAAGTTTTGTAATATTTACTGATGGTTGCCTTAAAAAATCCTGATGGAATATGTAAAAAACCCAAACTTTCCTATACACGTAGATTTCTGAATGGTTTGGGTTTTCCTTCTCCTACCTAACGAAGTCCAGTCCCTCTAACCTAGAGTTAGCTCTAGGTTTAACTACTCTGTACATTGTTCTTTTAGAGTTATGAGCTTTGCGATGACTTTTGGATGTTAAAGGGAAAGGAAAGCCTTTTTCAGCTGTTGGCAAGACTCTATCCCTTCGGTAAACCAGCTCTCGTTTCACTCTGGAGCACACTTCCCTCCCTTCACAAGCCCCTTGAACAGTTTCTACTTGGATTCAAGGCTAAGAAGCACGTCCAGGACATGGCATTGCAAGAGGAACTCACATATCTCCCAGTCACAGCCCTGGAACTGTTCCAGGCAGCAGCTGCCCTTTTCCAGCCTTCTACCTCCATTTGCAGGATCAGTTAGAGACAGTTCATGTAGAGATATTGATTTCCACAGATTTTTTCTGGTGGAGGTATGAGAACATTGTGTCTCTCTACGGTTACTCCCAGCACTGTGGCTTAGTCTTGGCTTTTTACAGCTGTTTTTGTTACAGCCCTGCATAATCGTGGAGATTTAAGAAATGGTCTGTAGGTCAGGTGTAAGTCCATGTCTGTCCTTGCTTACCTGTGTACTCTTTCCCCACAACTAGCCCGATTCTCAGCTGCCTGGTTTTCATCTACAACAGCAGAAAGCATTGTACTTGCTACAGGACTGTAGCAGGGGAAACCGCAACCCCTGTAGTCTGGTTGCCAGGGTCAAATTAAGATTAAGGAGGGGTCAGCGGATTTTAGAGAACTGCATGGTGATCAGCAAAATAATGAGCTGCTACAGTAAAACAGTTGCTGGCCAGGGCTCTGCCAACAGTTCTTTGATTAGTATTGCCAGCACACGCTTGCACAGATGCATGTCTGGTTGCTTGGCTAAGGGCAAAGACAATTCAGCCTTCTTTCCTCCTCCTCTGCAACTCTGAAGAGGAGCATTAACTGCAGGCCACACCACACAAAACTCTCTACAGTTCACTGACCGTATGAAAAATAAAGCCCATTAATAATTTAAAAATTAAAATTCATATTTCTGTGCTCACCAGTTCTCAAGGGCTGGGTACAGAACTCTATGATACACGGAACAGCCTGAAGTCTGCATCCTTTATAGGGACTCAGCACTGAGTTTTCTTCCTGGGAAAAGGGAAAATATGTTTGTTTCATCTGCTAATTTAGAGCCAAACCCTGGTGGGGAAAAAGGGCATCGTAACAGGCTATCTATATACAGGTGACCCTCTCTCCCTCTCTATCCTACTAGATCGGGTGCACTAGGCATAAGAACTTAAGTTAAGGACTTGTAAGAACACCATCAGCCTCTGGAGATCCCTGCGTGTCAAAGCCCTCCAATCCAGGTAAAGGCTCTAATCCCCTGCCACGACGAATTGTCACAATCACCAAGTGAGAAACAGGTTATAGAAAATTCTTTGAAGATTTCCCTCGCACACACTCAGTTCTAGCCACAGTGACAGTCTGTGGTTGATAGTGGGGCTTTGGGCACCAACTTCTCTTCCTCTAAAGTATAAGCTTTTGATCTATGTTTGCCTAATCCTGCACAGGTTTGAGGCATTTCTCTCACCAGTACTGATAATTCCCCCCAAGAGACTACTTAAGAAATAGAGCCTCAGTGAATCAAGAAGTCCGCCAAGCCAGGAATGAGAAAAGCGCGAGAGTGCAAGCACAGAGGGAAGCCCATACACCTCCTAAGAAAGTTTCTGGAGAGGTTCTTGTGAATCAGAGAAAGTAAACAAAGGAATTAGGAGCTTGTGGGAAATGGTTGACCCAGCATCCCTGCAGGAGTAGTATAACTAGCTGCCCTGATTCACTGCACTCACACTGGACCAGGACCAGTATGCCTTTGTCACACCTTGCCTGGTAAATGCTCGAAGAGTACCTCAGCAGCAGCTCTGCCAGCTTCAGCAGAAGGCTCAGTCTTGCTTCAGGGTTTCTCGCTGTGCTGCACCTCTCCACCAAATGGGCTCCCATGGCCTGGCTGGGCTGGAAGAGCCAAGCCAGACCCTCGAACAGCTGATGCTGGCACCTCCGCGCTACGCGAAGGAGCTAGCTCCAAGCAGCAAGTGTACAGTCCAGTGTCGTGCACAAACACCGGCTTGAGCTGAAACGGTGCTTTTACCTACATCGCAAACTGCATGTCACCAGGATTCATTAGCAGAACAGAGCCACGTGCCGACAACTTTTCCATCTTTGGCTTGCCATCGGCTCATGAGGGCTTTCTGCTCAGCAGACCCTGGCAGTGTGACACGTCCAGATTTCCAGCCTAACACAAGCCCACTACGGTGTAGCCCTGACTAAAGCGCTTTGTCTGCTCTAAGTTCAGTACCACCCCTTCAAATCTTCAGCTAGAACAGAGCCCACAGATAAACCAGGCACAGCCTCCACCCAAATCCAGCTAGGGCATTTCTCCCCATCTTTAGGACATGGCGCTGATGTTGTCAGCCTCTGTTTGCAGATGTGTCTTCATCAGCCAGCTTGGAAGCACCTGGCATGTCCGTGTGGACACAGGTGATTACGCTGTGCACATCTGCAAGACGCATGCGTGGAAACTCTTTGGTAATGATGCAACATTAGCATTTCTGGACATTTTGGTTCACAGGGAAGAGAATTTAGAGGTTGCTTGGGAGATGCCCAAACGGACATAGTCTCAGATTTCATTAGCTGATAAAGCCATAGCATCCGGGAATCTGCGGCAGGGATTGTGACGAGACAGAAACGCTGGCTACGTGCCCACCCCGTCTGATGGAAACACGAGCCCTTCCGTGGCAAGCGCAACAAGGCGGGACAGCTGGTACTCCAGAGTCAGAAGAATGAGCTCTGCGCCTGAACAGTTTCTCTGACGGACAGTAGCACTGTTCAGCAGATACAGCGCGGCCAGCTCTTGTGTTGTAGGTACCGTCCCCACAGGGAGCTGGAAGGAAAGAACTGCTTCAGTGCACAGGTTGGTCCGACTGAGCACAGCCTTTCTTTTGTGCTTTCCATCCAGGAATTGGGTACTGCTCAGGGGAGGAGGAAAGAAACCCAGTCAGATCAAAGGTTGCTTTTCACAGAAAGAACTTCTCAAATCTTTGTACAGCGAAGTACTTCATTTCAAAGCCTACAATACCTTTTTTTTAATGAGTTGCAAGTCTGGTTAAATCCCAGCAACAGTTTCTCCTGCAACCTTTTGACTTCCAACAGCACCTTCAGTACTGGAACTGCTCCCCTGCAGGCAGGCTGCACGTCACCTGACATCAAAAGTCCATGCCAAGCCAGACGCCTATCTGGAGCTGCATTCAGATCTCCTACCTCTGTCAGGGCTAAGCGCTATATTTAGCAGACCTGGAAGCAAACAGTGTAGAAGGGAGAGCCTGGATACCAATTTGACCAGGTACATGAAGGTACGATTGCTTTGCATCCTGCTTTAGGGAAAAAGACTTTGTGTTTTGCTAAAAATCTAAACTTTACAGTAAATCATCTCCTGAAAGCTTTTTTTTTTAATTAGATGTTCCAGCAGCAGTAGCAGCACTCAACACATGAATAAGTCACAGCCCGCAGAACCCACCCCCCCACGCCTGTGAATATAAGTACTTGTTGCCTGCCAAATACTATCATTCCAGCATTCTCAACATTAAAGGCTCAGAGCCTGATGAGCGGCGAATGTCTTTGCTCCACAGCAGAACAAGGAACTGCTTTGCAGAAGTGCTCTTTACATCAAAGAAACAAGCAAACAAGAATTGATGCTTTTCGAGTCGAAGCCACGGCTTGTAAGCTGCTGGTAGGCGCACAAGAAATAGCACATCCTTTCCAATAGAGATGAACCTGCCCGAATAAGAATGAGTTCAGAGTCTAATGCGTGTACGACTTGAGAACAACTGTACCACCCTCCTCCGTTCTGTAACCTCCTGGTAATATGCTGTTCCAGGGCTAAAACTACCTGCCTTCGATCCTGGCCCTTTCATAGACTGCAAGGAATAAAAATCCATCTTCAGCCCTTGTCTTGCAGCTACCTGGCAGAGAGCTGTGACTGAAGATGGACTGTTTCCGTGCTTTGGGCAAAAGGCAAAGCAAGAGACACTCCATTATTCCTACCCAGGACAGCATGAAGAGATTATTTCACACACAAATGCTTGGAAGGACTGTCAGCCCCAGCTGCCTTCCTGAAGTGACCCCTAAACTCAGCCCATTGCTTCTGGGAGAGGTGGCTGAGTATCGATCAGCTCTCTTTGTGTGTTGGCTGTTCTGCCTATTGCAGCGGCTCTAGATCCAGGTGGCCAGCACGAGCGATGGCCCGCGCAGTTTCGCTTTGCTCCAGCAGCTTTTACAGGACAGTCACACTGCCACCATGGAAATCAAGACCTTTGGAAAACATACTGCTGTGCTTCACAGGTGAACAACTTGTTCACATGCAGGCATTCTTATGAGTCCAATGTGGCACCTTCATGTGGCGCGGCAGTCCCTGGCTGCCTCTGCCACCCCGGAGGAACAGAGCCTGTACTCTACCCCTGGCCTCCACACCTCCTGGCCTCAGCCTGCAGGGAGCCCCTGCACACATTTCCCCACCTTCCTGAAAGTGCTGCGCTGACTCCATAAGCACGAGTCTTCAAATCCCTTCAGAGAAGCCCTTCTCACCTCTTTTTCTGGTAAGGTGTCTGTTCTTACTGCCTGTTCAAGAAAAGCTATTACCTGTACTCCAAAACAATTAACATTCTATCAAATTCATCTTCTTCAGCAGACTCCGCTTTGATTCAAGCCAAATGCTTAACATACATCTTCAGCGAAGAAAGGCACGTCGTGCAACTTGCAGTAAAGAATCCCTACAAAAAACCTGGAGAGCCTGAACAGCCCGTTTGCAGTCTCAGGGCCATAGTTAGGATTCTAACGGAGAGCCAGCAAACACCCCGAAAAACACAGGGGCAGGCGGGCAAAGCCCTTACGCCGCCACTGCTTCGCCTCAGCTCGCACCGTCTGTCCTCTGAGCCACGTGAATTCATGGGCATTTTCTACCAAGATGGATCGTTATAGATTATGCACAAGGTTTTCATTCATAATATCAGCAAAATAAAACTGACACCGGACCCAAGATGAAAACAATCCAGCAAATCACCAAGAATAATTATAGGAATGTACTGAATATTTCTTTGATTTACCATTAACTCTAGTAATGAGTCAGACAAGTGTTTTAATTGCATCGATGAATAAGCTGCTCTCTTATAAATGGCTTCAAAGAGTTATTTCCTTGCAGATCTGTGGATGGATCCAAACGCAGGGGGAAGATTTTAAAGAGTAAACTACTTCAGCAAAAAGCTACACATGTAGTCATTGCCGCTCATCAGCAGTATTAGTAGGTCAGGTACCAAAATGCATACAACTTCACAGAATTCAAAAGGAACACTATTTCACATTTAAGGCACCCACAGAAAAGCCAGTCTAAGGCAGCAGAATAAAGTCATTGCAAAAGATACCTTTGCTGAAGAAATCCCTACCATCCCAAGCCACAGTCGAGCCCTTGTCAGTCCCCTTTCACAGGGACGGAGCAGTTGGCCCGGCAAACAGATGCTGTCCAGGGCTGGGATGCCTTCAGCCTGCCCACAAAACGGCTCCTGATCTATCTAGGGCCAGGTACAACTCGAAGCAGGGGCAGTAATATCTAGCCTCAAGCAGAAAGGAGACAAGAGAGAAGAATCAATCACATCTGTGAAGTGCGCTGAGATCCACTGTTCCCCGTGATGCTGCGTGACTGACCCGTGTGACCTAGGCAGTGCCGGCACAACGTGCCTGACAGAGCCACGCTGCTTTAGTCAGCGTGCACCGGCCTCTGCAGAGCGGGCTCAGGCAGCCTCCATCAGCCTGGGAAGTCACACGAGCCCCTGCTCTGCGGCGGGGCTGTGTAGCCAGACAATGCTGCAACCCCGCTGGAACCCAGCTCTCGCTTCTGGCAGCCCTGTGCCAGACTGACGCACCCCCCAAATTCTGCCATCAGTCCCACCAGCAGGGAGCTACCCCTCCTTGGAGGGACAAGTTGGAGTTCCAATAAATTCAAGATGCACTTTTGAAGTCCCTTCCCAGAAAACACGGCCGAAGTGAAGCAGCAAGGCAGGGCGTGCAGGCGAAACACCCCCCCGCATCTAAATCCCCCGGCAGGAAAGAACAAGGGAGATGTCCGTACAGCCCCATCAGAACAGAGCCTGCTTTGGGAATCCTGCTGCTGTCTCCTTCCTTTGCCTCCTACATACATTAAATGGGTTTGCCACTTTAACATTCGATTAAGGCAAGCCTCAGAGCAGCTTATTTACCCTGCATAATGACTACAATGCTCTGCTAGTAGATGCATTTAAAATCTCTACGTTATAGCAGGGAGAGCAACGCCCCGTTCACCTCCTTTTAGAGCAGGAGCAGCCATGCTATTGGAATGCAAAGGGTGTTCCCCGGCAAACAGCCACCACCACCACCACCTGCCCTACCTGCGTAACGTCGAGGCTACAGATTGAGGCTACAGATCGGGCTGCAGAGTGAGGGGTGGAGAAAGTGGTGTGCTGGCATCACCCTGCACGTTCAGGTTGTAGTCGAAACTGACATAATTTGGCAGCTGTATTAAAGGGGATTCTCAGTTATACCCTACCCCCTACTGCTTTAGCCTTCTCCAGGCTAAACAAACCCAGCTGGAATCTCTAGCACATGGACTTTTCCAGCATATCAGTCTTTAACATGCATGCCACGCAGGTGTTTCCAATATCAGCAGCAGCAGCTGTGGTGGCCCTAGAGTCTTGCATGTCACAGGGTTCTGGGCAAGGAATTGGACCAAGGAGGGAACAAGAGGAGTGACAATACGGTTCAGTCTCACCCCTTTATGTGGGAAGCGTCTGGTATGGCAAGGAAAAGGCATCAGAGGCACTGCACAGACATTTTAGATATAGACATGCTGCACCATGCTCCAGAAGAAAGTCTGCTGTTTTGCTCTCTTAAGAACCAGAAACCCTCTTTGAGAAGCAGTGGAATCCTACATCAAAATTCAGTATTGCCAAACGCAAAGGGCCTTTAACTGTTGAGTAATATTTTTACTTTGATGCTTAATTAACCCCCACAGCCCACAAACCCCTCCCCGTTGCCTCAGTGTGCAGCCTCCACAACAGCTATGAAGCAAACAGCAATCACACATTTATTCCAACATTAATGTAACCCGAGCGGGCTCTGTCAATGCATAACTCCATGCTGCCTAGCAGCAAAACATAAAGGACAGTCTGAATCGCTAACAGCCTGCTTACTGTCCACTGGCTTCCACATCAGCAGGGCTGATAATGATGAAGGACAAAGCTACACCTAATTAACATACATGAATTTTAACCAGGAATTCATTTCCATGTATTAGAAAATAAGCCCTGGACAGCTTCTGTCCCTCCATGGCTTGTTAACAGTTTCTCTAGCAAGATAGGGCAGCCTCACAGAAATAAACTTACTTGTGCTGGTGAAAATGAACCCCCAGATCACCTCTACAGGGCCCGAGGTCTTGGGCTGTGCCTGATCTCAGGTGCTACAGTAGCCAAGATCCAGACTAAATGTTTTTGATGAGTCTGCCTGGTGCTACAGCTGTGATCCCTATTCTACATTGCTGAAGGCTCGGTGAAGGAAAGAACAGAAATCGTGCCTGGCATAGCCAGGCATCAGACAAAAGGTATTACCCAGAATCGGATGCTAAGGATTCTCAACAACACCTTCAGGGAAAAAAGGGAGGCAGGCTGCAACGGTGCTAGTGCAGTGGCTGCGAGACAAAGCCGGCCTGTTACTGCCCCAGTGCGAGGGTAGCTCTGATTAGCACAGGATGTACTTTGCTCCCCAAAAGTAGTAAATTCATCTCCTTTGCATTAGGAATTAGTATTTAATAGGCTAGAGAAAAGGGGAAGGAAAGGAGTCAATTGCTCCACCCTGCCATGGAGCTCTGAAAGCTTCCGTACAGCAAAGCATTACTCTGGTGCACTGGCTCCTACCGATTCAGAGAAACACAGCCTGGACATGACGTCAAGAAAGTACTGACCAGAAAGACTGGGTCAAAGCTCTGTGTCCAAGATTCTTCCTGCAGCAGAGCTCAGGTTGCTTGGAAGTTGACCCTGACACAGCTGCATCGAGAAAAGCTCCTGTCAAGTTACAAAAACAGAGCGGTTTTAATTACAAATATAGCGCTTACCTGACGGTAAAGCCTCAGGCAAACCAGCAGCAAGCATCGGCCTGTCCTTTGCTTCTTCCCTTGCTCTAGTGAACAGCATTCAAGGCACTCACTGATTCCTAGCACAGCTTGTACGCAGCCCCTTTAACTAGGTGCCTAGTACTTTAACGATGTTGGATTCTGCTGCTCCTTGCCCTCAGGTCATTACTGAGAAAGGCCCAGCATGGCCCAGCCACGACTCGAAAATAAAAATAAAAATTCACCTCAGCGGCTTCCTGCCCTGGGAAGTGTCAAAGCTGCTCGGAGGAAGCGCAGCTTCCTCCTCATGTATAAAGTGGCGTTTCCAACCCATAAGGTGGCTGTGAAGCTCCAGGTGCTGGGCCTCTATTACTGAAGGTGGAAGTCGGACTTGGGAAGGCAACATGGATCCCATGACGGAGGCCACGCCGGCTCCCCTCAAGCTGTCTTACTTCTCTGGAAGCATAACCTTCCTGTATCTAGCTGTTTATTCAAACCGTTTCACTTCATTCAAATCTTAAATGAGATGCAGATTACTGCAGAAGTTCATAGATTATACTTACTTCATTAGAAAGAGGGTTTCCACAGATCTAGTCTACTCACCTCCAAGGAAGAAGGGCAACGCCACAGGTGTCACGCCTACGGACAGTTATCGAGCTGGAGCTCGTACCCTACCCGCCAGAAAGGATCAAGGATCTCTGTGTGAAGATCTGAGGGACAATTTCACAGATGCAGAACAGTCTTGCTGGGCCTTTTACTTGCATCTCACAGGCAGCATTTAAGTTGTCCCCCCAGCTATCTTTTGAAATGTAGATTATAAAACACAAACCCCAGTGTGGGCTCTAGAGATAAGAGGAGCGCCAGTCTGAAGGTGAGGCTGTGTTGAGCAGCCTCAATAGTTACGAAATATTGTCACATAGAAGAAAACAGTAATGTCTGTCAGCTGAGCACACGCTTCCAGCACTTACACCACCAGCAGCAATCCCTACTTAGACCACATTTGCCTCCTCTTGGCAACTGCCAGACACCTGATAACACATTTGCTCCTCAGACTGATGGAAATAACAATTCCGATTCCAGCTCTGAAATTCTAATTTACATTTCTGACCTCCTCCAGTACGTCTCCACTCACTTCCCCCGTCCCAAGGAGGCTGGACTTCAGATTTTTTTTTTCCATATACGCCTCAATGCAGATGCCAAGTGCCTGATCCACATAAGAAGAGCTAAACAACTACGTAAAATACTTGCCAAAATAATTTTATTTCCTTTGAGCATTCCAATATTTGTAAACACAGTGTCTATAACTTCCCAAGACAACCTAGCAGCATCAAGCACCAAACAATTCTCTAAACTTGGCTACAATTTTTTTTTAAACAGCTTTAAGAAAACAGGTTCTCTTTCAGCTCTGAAAGTATAACATTATTTATGAAGTTGAATTGCTTGGCAACAGAAAGAAGCAACATATTTTCTTCCATAAAAAGCAATTTATTTTCTTTGCAGTCTCATTCTGCCGGTAGGGACTATTAGAAGCAGATTTTTATAGGGCTTATTATAGGTCACTGGGATATTAAAGTGCATCTGTTTATTATCTCTTTGTAGGTGCCACATATACTTCTCAGATATAAGACTGAGTCAACTCTGGTATAGGCTTGTGGTTTTAAGGATTGGTTTACACTGAGACTCACGCGTTCGCTTTTCAGGGGCCGTACCTGTGGATGATTTTCCTGGTTAGGCCAAGCTGGCACTTGTATATACAACAGGGGAGCTGTTTGCGTAGTTTAACACAACTGTAATCCGTGGCCTAAGATTAACCAGGCTGATGCATTAGTAATCACAAAATAATATTCCACTGTTTTGGTATACACCCTTATTCAGGGTATGCATTTATGCAAAATGAAAACACGGAGGTTACTCAGGAGTGCAAGTACATTTTAACTTGAGCCCTGAGCCCAATATTACTCTTGTAAATGACTGTCTCCAAAACGTCCTCAAGTATATAAACAGGAACTGGCTGCAATGGTAAATAATACATCACTATTTCTCTGAGGAGGCAGTGTCCTAAATTTTCTAACGTTTAAAAATTTATTTTAAATTAATTTTAAAGCACTATTTTGAAATTAGAAAAGTTCATCTTTAAAGAACAGTGGGTAATTCCATCTTTACATGGCAATGTTGTTTAAGTAACTTTATTGTTAATAAAAATGTAGTTATTTTACTCTGAACGAGAACACTACGTGCATGTAATCTCTGCATAAGTGACTTCAAAATTCTCAGTCCTTAAAATAATTACCAAAGTATCAGCACTGATGAGAATTTCTGAGCGATGGAAAAAGAACTGCAGATCACCCTTAGGACACAAGGTAAGCATCGAACTCCTGGCATGTGTAGCAAGCAACACTGTCTAACACCCACTCTCGAGTCACCATGGCAACGTTGTTCTTTTGCTGGATTGCTGAAAGACAAAGACATAAATGATAAAACTATTATCAATGAGTCAAAGCAAGCTTAAGGTGAGCTTACTGATGTCTTTCAGATTAAGCTATTTGCTTTATCTTTGACATTTTACAGGCCTTGATAAAAAACAAGAGTCTAAAAGCAGTGATGTGGCACTACTTCTTTTAACAATGGAGGTAATACTGCTGCTCCAAAAAGAATAGCTGTTTGGCAAATGGTCAGGCAGGAAGTTTTCAACACCACAGAATAAACAATAAAAGCAGAGTGCAGTCCTTGTTATCTTTTAATTTAGGACCTCCATGGCAGAGCCGCAGTTCCTGCCTGCTCAGGCGTACTCAGTATGCGATAAGCAATGAGTCTCATTAAGAAAGAGGTGACAGAAAATTACTGAAGTGCTCCCAGACTGTTCTTCACTGTTTCAGGATCTTTTTCTTTATTTTCTCATTTTCCCAGTGCCATGGAAACAGCTGTTGCTTTTACCTCATCCTCCTGCTGCATTTTTTTGTTGAACTCCACTATAGCCTAACTAGCTCCCATTCATCCCGTAACTGCCACCATCTCATTTAGAAGCAAGTTAGTCTGGAACTCTTGCACTTCCAAAGTCTCATGGTTTCTCTGGAGTGTTTTGAGGGAAAAAAACAAAAGGGGGGGTGGAGGAAAAAAAAAAAAAAAAAAAAAGAAGAGAGAAGGAAGGGGAAAGGGGGAAAATGGGGGGAAGGAGGGGGAAGAAAAGGGGGAAAGGAAAAGGCAAATATATCCCAGTTAACGCTTTGTAGCTAGATATTCTTTCCACACTATGAGAACCTTGTCCTGTCTGAGGCTTTCTCCTAGATCTTACCAGTCTCCAAGGGACGTGCTTCCCCACCGTTCAGACACTACCTCCAATGAGACAAGTTTCTGTAAAGCTGATGATATGCAGGACAATTGAGCCAAGAATAGGATTTGCCTGCCAGGGTACCTTCTAAGACTCTACTGATGCTTGAGATATACCTTGTACTTTCACGTTTTTCTTCCAGGACATACCTCCATCTCCAGATGCAGTAGGATTTTACTTCAATTCCTCTACAAGCTTCTCTAATATTTAAGTATTAAAAGGACTGAGGCGATAAAGACATTCAATGTGTACCATAAAACAGTCCATGACAGTGGGTCGTTTTACCTCTGTAATCTGTGTTTTCCATCCATGCATCTGGCTGCACAACCACGACAGCAGTTGAATTCTGGGATTTCAAGATAAGAAAACAGAAATGCTACCGTTATCTGTCATTAAAACACTCTCACACTATCTGCAGAGAGTGGTAACGGGGCTAACTCTGCTTCAGTGAATCAGAGTGCTCTCCTTCAGAGAGGACTTTAAGAAGCGATAATAGAGAGAGAAATACATTAGTTCCTAAGATTTGTCAGTGATTTCTCTCCAGAAATGCTGTGACTAAGTTAAGGCACTTAAAGGCTTTTTGCGCTGGGAAGTGAGGCTCAGTGCTGATTTCAAGACAGATTAGCTATCTGGCCTACACAGAGTACTCTGATCAGTTTTCCACTACAGGTTCGCCTGTGGCCTTAGTGGCCAGATCCCAGAACACCAGAACGGCTGCCATGCAGTTTGGCATCATTACTGTGCAGACAGCTCTAACATACCTGCATGCAGTCTTTGACAAGCCCGCGAAGGCCACGTAATCTCTCAACATGTTGTCTAGTGTGTAACTATAGACCATTCACTACCTTAAGTGCAACATTCATTAACACTTACTGTTTTGTGGGTGAACAGATGAAGTTGCTTCACTACAGAGGCGCCACAAAGCTCCACCATCCATTCTAGATGTTCTGAAGAAATCAGATAAACAGTCAATTACTTCAGTGTTTTATACCAGGTTGAAACTGATACTATTCCCTAAGCCCTCATGTGTTTGTTCCAAGATATAAACTATCATCATTTGAAAGAAATGTAAGCCTTAGTAGAGAATAAGTCCTTTCACTTTCTAGCCTGCTGAGGAACATCAATTCACCCTCTTGTCAGGACTAAACAAAACAAACCCTGAAACAGCAAAACACCACATGCCCAAAACTTAAAGAGAAAGTCACAAACAATTTATTTCCTCTTAACATAATGATGTAAGACATGAAACTGAAAAATCAGAAGTTAGAACTGTGATTATCTTTCATTAACAAAAGTAGCCAAAGTACTTAATCTCCACCAATTTGTTGAACTGATAGAGAAAAAGGTAAGTCTCTCAAGTATAAGAGCCATAACTGATGATCACTGCAGCAGGTGAAAGCACTGTATCCTCTGCAGCAATAATTGTAGATGTCAAGAGGTGTGAGGATATTTCAGCCAGTCAAAAAGAGAAGGTATATTGGACAAACAGGAAAGTACCTGCTGAATAACCATAGAATGGTTTGAGTTGGAAGAGTCCTTTAGGGGTCATCTAGCCCAGCCCCCCTGCAGTGAGCAGGGACATGCTCAGCTAGATCAGGTTGCTCAGAGCCTCGTTCAACCTGACCTTGAATGTTTCTAGGGATGGGGAATAATAAAACAACAACAACAACACTACCTTATTCTAGGGAATAAGCCACACAAATGGGGACGTACAAATATTTTAGGTAGGAAAATTCTAGCGTAAATTTTCAAAACATCTACAACACTTTATTCAATTTTAAACTAACAAAAAGAAGCTATCCTGCCCAGCTTTTTCTTTGTATATAAAATCCTGGCTTTATTGTGTGTTCCAATTTTAACATCTGCTGCTAGAGAGAGATTATGCTGAGGATGTGTCAACTGCTTGAAAAACAATACTTAGCAACTGTTTACTAAGACAGAAGAAAAAAAATGCTCAAATACAAGCGTTAAATGGCATCTAAACCAATTACCAGACAGCATGATATTTATGCTTTTCCTTCATTGTTAGAGAATCAGAGATAAACTAGATAGAAGGCCTGTTTTGGAATACAGCAAAATTGCCAGCGCAGTTCTCTCAGGACATCCAAATAGAAGAGAACACATTTCCATTCCCTCTGGATACAGAGCTGCATAAAGCCTTTACCTACACTATACCTCCTGTAGGTATTCTGAAAGTTTCAGAGTAAAAGAGGTACAAGGGTATCCAAGTAGGGATCAAAGATAAAACTCTGGTGAATGCGCACAATCCCTCTCCAAATAGTTTTTTATGATAAGAGTTCATTTAATTCCACTAAAATGACACACCTGTAGTCATATCAGTGAAAGGTCCACAGCAACAGATCTCAAAGCCTTTAAAGATCTGAAAAACAAGGAATACGTTAACAGAGTACATATGGTATCTTTAAAGGACAATACTTAATACGCCGGTTTCATTGCACTTCTAGGACTGGTTATCAAGCTATTGCTGTTTCACAAAGTATATCTGAAGCTCTTTGTAACCTACACAACAAAAGAATATAACAAAAAAACTCCCAACGCTTTGCTACCCTACACTGCTGTTATGAAAAGACACTATTCATTCACTCTAAGATAGCAAGTCACTCGAGCACATCTGCACTGCTGCTGTCAGAGCTCACCTTTCACGTACAGAAATGCTTCATTTGCACAACTCTATATGCGGAGGAGCAGAGAAATTGGAGTAAGTTCCAGATATTCAGCTAGTGTAACCACACATCTGAAACAGTAACAGCAGGACAGGATTTCCCCCCCCCCCCGATGAGCTCATACCTTTTCAGTCAGAGACTGCCTAGCCCTTTTAGGACCTTGGTGGTTTCTCCCATTGATTACATCTCCTCTAACTTCAAAGTTCTCCTGGAACATAACATAAACAAGCAATGAGAAATTAGAGACTGAGAATACTTCCCTGGTCAGAGCTCTGGATGAGAGCAGGATAAGTTGTCAATTTTCAGAACTAGAAACCTTACAATTAAGTGTGTGCAGAAAATTAATTAAAAGGCTTTTAAAGAAAGACGGTGGAGAACAGTAATGGAACCCCTGCAGCATCAGACAATTTTTAAAGAAACAAATTACAGCCAAATTGTAGTGTAGCAAACTGTAAAAGAAGGGGCACACTCCAAGGCTAAACAAAACAACCCTGAAAAAGCAAAACACCCCATATCCAAAACTTAAAGAGAGTCACTAACAATCACTAACATTAACTTATCAGTAGAGTCTCAGTTGATAGAAAGTAACAGCACATAACCTCTAGATCTTCAACATCTATTTTCTTTCAAGGCATTCACTTAGTATATAGATAAATAAAAAAAACACAGTAGTGCATTGGATAATTGCAGGCCTACATGTGGCTCAGACTCCCACTTCTCCAACGCTTTCTTGAAACTTCTCCAAAACTCCCATGCAGTCTAACCTGCTACAGGAGTATGAAGAGAAGCTGCATGTTTTCAGTTTACTTGGAGAAAAAAAAAATAGTTTTCATTACAACTGGGGCTCTTCTCCTTGCTTAAAGCAACACGAGTGCGTATGACGATGTTAACAGCTGTCCCGTATTCTAGCATTCCCAGTCAATTCTGTAGCAACTTCCCCCTTTCACCCCAAGCACAGGACAGCCTTTAATACCCCTTCCTAGGGTCTTTTTGGGACCACGGCTTTTCTTCTTCACCCTTGGCTTGACAACAGGGCACAAGGGTTTCATACCAGGAAGTGCGCATTTCTGCTCATTAGATACACAAAACCCATACTGTGTCGCTAATTTGATATTCTCCAGAAATCTGTACTAGACCATGAAAATCCAAAGTTATGAGGAGTGCCTGAGGGAGCTGGGGGGGGTTTAGCCTGGAGAAGAGGAGGCTGAGGGGAGCCCTTCTCGCTCTCTGCAGCTGCCTGAGAGGGGCTGGAGTGAGGGGGGGTCAGTCTCTGCTCCCAAGTCACCAGTGATGGGATGAGAGGAAACGGCCTCAATCTGCATCAGGGGAGGTTTAGGTTGGGTGTGAGGGAAATGTCTTCCCTGCCAGAGTGGTCAGGCACTGGCACAGGCTGCCCAGAGAGGTGGGGGAGTCACCGTCCCTGGGGGGGTTCAAACACTGTGTAGACGTGGCACTTGGGGACATGGTTTAGGCGGCCTGGGGGTGTTGGGTTGATGGTTGGACTTGATGATCCTAGAGGTCTTATCCAACCTTAATAATTTTATGATTCTATGAAATACTACCTGGGAATACAAAAATACACCTAAATCAGGGTCATATCAAATCAGTTGTTTCTGCTAGGAGAGGCAGTAAATACTGGAATGGGTTTTCAGTAGTTGGCTATTCTGAAGTTTAAAACCAAACCAAAACTATGTGCACAGCTATATTCCAAACATCGTTTCCTTAGGCAGACAACGTATCTTTTCCTCTATGCTGGAAATCCATATCAGTAGGAACACTTTTTAAAAAAATATGCCTATAAACTGTTACAAAAGCTAAGAAGGACCCATTATGTCTTCAATAGCAATGAATACACAGCGTAAGTGTGGCTTCTGGTCCTACCGTTTGGTAAAACTAGAATCCCAGTTTTAAGAGCCAAATTTCCATATATTAAATATTTAGACAATATCCGAGGCTACTAATAGGTTTATCCATGTAATAGCATTGCTTACATGCTTAACGTTTCACTCAAGATAAAAGACCTACCTCAGGCAGTATCTTTCCTTCTTTAAAAGACTGAATTACCCCTAAATAAAAAGATGAGAACACGACAAGTAATTTCATCCAGCAAAATTGTTTTTCCACTGACAATAGTCCGACTTCTGTGCTATATTAAATTGACAGTAGCTGTACTACAGGAAACTGAATACTGTATGATGCCTGAAAGAACTAATTTTTTTACCTTTTATAAATAACACTAATTTTGTGCTAACTGATGCCATGCATCTCAAAGATTTAAATTAAGAGGGAGAAAAGGCTTTTTCAGGGTAGGGAGCAATCCAATGTGATTATCTGAGAGCAGGAAAGCATTCAGAAGAGAAGGCAGCTTGATGTTGCTGTTTGTTTGGGGTTTACTTATTTATTTAAAGTATTTAGAAGAAACTCTGCAAAACATCAGATGCCAAGACATGAATTGATCTTTTTTTTTTTTTAATGGAACAAGTGAAGAATACATTTGTGGTATTTAGCTCCAAAAAAGGTTGTACTTACACTGATAACTAACTACCCATTTTCTTCCTGCAATACCCAGAAAGTACTTCAGTGTCCGTTCACACACCAGATCCTTATCTGAAGACCAAACAAGAATAAAATCTTTCAGTTTTGCCATTAGTGAAAAAACCCAGCTCCGGTTATTTGTACCTAAAAGCAAAAGTTCTTTGCTAAGTGCAGCAGCAACGTATCAAGACCACCTATAGAAACTTTCCAAAATTCTAGTGTCCTGATTCTACTAAACTGAAGGAAACAAGCAGAAACTTATCACAACTACAACTTCTGAACCCTTTTTTAGTTTGAATAACTAAATTCTTTACTGAATTTACTGAATGTAAAGAAAAGAGGCAAGAAAAAGAATATTAGTCAAGACAGAGGACACTAACAGTAGGATTCACTGCCTGACGATGGCATAAACCTTTAGATGACTAGGCATTTAAGATCATCTTCTACTCTCCCAGAACAGGCACAGCTTCAGGAGGCAGTTAATCCTATATATTTATATGAAGACAGAATAATCTACCTCCCAAAAAACATGTGGTCACAGTGTCTATGATACAATTCCTGAAGAAAGAGGCCATAGATTTTGAGTAACAGGATTTTCTGGCTCCTTTTCTGTGCTGGTTTTCAAAAGAAAGAAAGGCTGCCGTGATAGACTGTATCCAAGTATGAGCCAGCTAGAAGTGCTTCTAGGAAGCAAGATGCAAGCACAGTATAAAGCATACCTGCACCCAGATTTGGCTCAAAATACTTGCTTTTTAAGAAAACGTTGGTTAAAAGCTAGTGGTAGGTTCAGTAGAGAGCTTGAACAGAACTTATGCCTAGACACAGCAATAGAGGAACTTAATGTTTCTGAGGAACACTATCCTTTCCTGAAGTCAATATAATGCTATTTCAGAATACAATACAATATATTTGCCATATCAGAAACTGTAGTATTGTACTAAAATTTCGATAAAGTTTCTTCAAGCTTTTAACAATGGGATTCTTGAGCTCTACCAGAGAGCAAAACCGAATTTAGATACCTTAATTAAACATACAAATAATAGTTACAATGAAACGGTTGTTCTGCTTTGTTCCTAGGGAAGCACACCTCCACTACCAACTACCATCAGTTCCCCATATAGGTAAGTCCCACTTCCAGTTTTCTATTAAAGGTAAGTCTCTCTCCAAAAATCTAGAATCAAACAGCATTTATAATCCCTACAAAGAATTAGAGAACCAAAATAGTATCTTATTTCCAGAATGTTTGTACCCCATTTCTTTAGTAACTATCTTGCCAACTTTTGGTTGGCTCTGAACTACTTCGTGTTAAAGTGCTGCAAACACCTGAAAATTGTGACCAAACAGCTGGAGAAAAAAAATTAAGCAACTTTAACTTCAAACCACACGAGGAAGCAAAACATACCCTCACTCTGATTCTGTGAAATAGAATAAGAGAGATTCCCAAGTCTAAACAAAATAATTATGATAGAGGTGAAAACAATTAATACCTTTGCCTCAAACTTATTCAAATTGATTCCCGAGCTATCTGCTTGTTGGTTAGCCTAGAGGTAAAATTCTATATGGTGTGTAAATATAGGATTTGTTCACATGCCCCCAACAAACCTGTTTTCATTATGACATGGGTTGTTCCTTCAGTAATGTGATTAGATAAAGTGCTCTGAGTTTTTCTTGCAAACTTCTGGACCACCAACTGAAAAGTAGTTAAGAAAATTAATAGTTAGCAAAACAGTTTAAAAACCCCAACAACTCCTGTGTATAGGAGTATTACACAATAAGTTACTTTAAAGTAATGGTTTGTTTGTGTTGGCCCACAGAAAGTACATTTCCTTAAAAGTCAAGAATTTTGGCACCGTTCAACAGGCTAAAGTAAAGAGCAGCTCTTGGTCACTAGTTTATAAGCTGAAAGCCATCCTCTTGGAAATAGATCATACAAACAGGTTTATCAGCAATTCAGAACTGATTAATTACAGAAATCCTCACTATGAATGAGAATTTGGGTAAAGAAGCAGCATCTAAGAACATTAAGGGAACCAACCCACCAAACAGTCCCCTCCCTGCCAAGCCACAAGGCTTTCTAGAAATAAAGTCCTCTTGCTTTGGAATAATGTGTTTTCCCCTTAGACAGTAGGGAGTTGTGCAATAGTGCCATTTTTGGGCAGCATTCTTCATATTTTCAGGAATGAAAAAGTTTGACTTGAGTTGCTGTATTGCTAATCTGCAATTTCTGTAAGGTTCGTTTCCATTATACTTATAACCCTCTGTGTTGAGGGCCATAGTGGTAATCAGGAATGATTAACAAGTGATCTCTCCAACTTCTGAGCTATACTTACATGTTCACTTTGATTCAGACCTGATGCCACGATTGACATTTCTTTTCTGTTAGTTACAACTGGACTCGTGGCGTTTTCTTTCCCAGCTGCATTGTGCAGAGCTGATATAGGAAAACGCACACTTCTCTTCGATTTACGTTCTTCAGCACGGCTTTTATTAGCATCCTGAGCTGCAACAGAACTATCTGTTGCTTCTGCAGTTCGAGGGTTAAGAAGCCTTAGAGATGAAGAAGAGCTATCTGGACTCCTGGTCATGTTTCCAGAGAGGTGTGATAAGACAGATGCACTGTTTAGCCTGGTCCCAGTCTTCTGCTCATCTGCGTTTTCTGAAGGCAAAGAGAAATTACTCCTTGAAACAATTTTGTCCTTTGTGTTGTTATGGTGGAAGACTGTTGCTCTACCTTTTAAATTTAAATGCTGCAGTCACTTCCTCTCCTTAGGTGTTTATTATTTCACCTTTACCTCTGTTGTTACCTTTTCCTGATCTATAGCTGAGACACTAGAATACCCGTGAAACTTCTAGTAGCATATCTGTCAAGAAGTACCAATTTATGAGACACAGTAACTCCCATTACTGTCAAAATGTTGCCAAACCCCACCCTGATGGGCAGCTATACAGCTGGGCTACAAGACAAAACCAACCAAACAAGATGTAACATCTTTTTAAATTGAGCAGGAATATATAAATTAAAATCCTTGATTTACAAGAAAAATTTATATCTTACTGGCATGTAAAAACATTTTAAAAAAGCAGCGCTGTGGTTTAACCCGTCAGGCAGTTAACACCACACAGCCGTTCCCCCACTCCCCCTCAGTGGGACGGCGGAGAGCATTGGGAAAAAGGTAAAACTCATGCGGTGGGATAAAGACAATTTAATAGCACAGAAAAGGAAGGGGCAATAATAACGATGATAACAGAATATACAGTGCAAGTGATGCACAAAGCAATTGCTCACCCCCTGCTGACCGATGCCAGCCAGTTCCCAAGCTGCGACCCCCTCCTCCCCCCGCCAACACCCCCCTGTTTTTTGTTCAGCATGACGTCCCAAGGGATGCAGTATCCCTTTGGCCAGCTGGGGTCCAGCCGCCTCTGGCAGGGCACAAGAAGCTGAAAAGTCCTCATCTTATTGTAAGTGCTGCTCAGCAACAACTAAAACATCAGCGCGTTATCAACATTACTGTCATCCTAAATCCAAAACACAGCGCTGTACCAGCTACCAAGAATAATTTAGCTCTATCCCAGCTGAAACCAGGACAAGCAGGGATAAAAGCAGAAATCAAAATGTGTTGGATCCCTCTTAAACGTTACCTGCTTCAAGGTGATACTGGTTGTATTCTTGCACTACCTCCTGCACAGGTTTTGTCTTTCCAGAAGGAGCTTTGTTCTTCAGAACGCTGTCAGACTGAAGGTGTTCCTCCAGATCTGCTCTCTTTAACAAACAGGGTTTAGAAGATGGAAGCAACAATTCTGGAGACCTTGAGAGGGAAATTGGTTTGAATACCTTTTTTACTCTTCTAAGTATCAGAACCATGTAGCAACAGCTAAGCTATTGTAGTTGCTCAAAAGCTGAGGTATTTAAAGGTTTGTGTTTTTTTTTTTTTTTTAAAATACAAGATTAGAAATAAAATTTTAAAAACCCCAAACCAGAACAAAACCAAAAACATTTACCTTTCTTTTTCTAACTCTTTGCTTTCACTGCTGAGAGAATCACTTGATATAACATGGAAATCATTGGCTGAAAATCCCTTTGAAATGCTGCATTTGTGATTTTCAGAATTTTCTTCTAAGGTTGACTCTGCCCCTTTAAAAAAAGAAAACTGATTCTTAAAGAAGCAAAATAAAAGCAGCCATTCTTAATTGTTTCTTCAGGTCAGACGACAAGCATTCTCTAAAATCTCAATCCAGTTACGCTTTAGAGAGGCAAGTGCCCCAAAACAAACCTACACAAAATGCTAAGCCATTTGAAGCACAGCTGACAACTACATTTTACTTTAGATATTAAGTCATCTACAAAGCTAAGATGTCAGCTATGTATTAGGTGAAAAAGTAGGATATAAAATAGGCTGAAGGCAAATTTACACTGTTTAGTGCAGTTTGTTTATGAATCCCCTCAACTCATTACCGTCTCTGTTCACAAGCAGTAGAGAGGCATTTATTTGATAGCTAGATGCCTGTAATTTTTATCAAACCATCAATAACTCTGATCAGTTTAAGTTTTTACAAGTCAGACAATCCATATTCTAGCATAACAATGTAAACTTGCATTGCATTAATGAAATTATTTTAAGTAGTTTTCCCATCTGAAGAAAATGAATCATTGATTTGCTGACTTCATATTCAGGCAGTCTATTTATGCTTATCCCACAAATTTGGCCTACTGGGCTTAGAAATGTCACATTTTAAAGTCTTGTCTATGAAAGAATATTCCCAAAGTGTAGTAAGGTGAATGCCATGCAATTCAACAAGCTTTGTAACCATCCATGCTCAGTTAACCAGTCTCTAAGCGTTAAATATACTGTTAATGTTTTAACGGCTGAAGATGTCCAAAAGATGAGATAGAGAGAAGGCTGAAAGCAAAGTGCAGCTGTTAAATCAGGAACACAAAATCAGAAGAGGATTACAGCAAATTTCTTCCACAATAAATGACCCTACTTTCCTGTCAGGAATCTGAGTATCGAAGCAGCAGCCACAATAGGAAGGATGTCGTTACCTCAGGTTTTTGAGTGGATTGAGCAAACCACCTTTCAAAGGCTCAGCCTCTTACCTTTTTCTGTCTTAGCTCCCTTTTCTCCATGAAGGAGCTTCCTGATGCAGACTATACTCTGACAACAAAAACTAACTTACTAACACGCGAGCAAAAGACCCTTTGGTATAGCTGCACCGTATTGGCCGATATATTTCATATTTTTTGTAATTTTTTTTAAGATAAAGGTTATATTAATATATTTTATCTATAAGATATATTAATATCTTATAATCTAAAGGTGTCATACCTCACACTGTACACAAAGCCATTGTTCAGGAGATCAAAAGCAACCTACAGATTGTTTCATGATATTTTACTAGCACCCAGAGCAGTGGATTAAAGCCTTTGAATTTAGATAGAAAAGACTCCACAGTGAAAGTCACACACGTTACAGGCGTGATAACACACTAAATAACTTTGAATTCCAGGATGTTAAGTTATTCTAGCTGCCCTCAGAAAATAAAGATAACTGACCGAATAAGACCACAGAATTAGAAATAAATTTTTAGCAGCGAGTAGGATAATAGAGCACTGGTGCAATTTATCTAAGAGTTCAATAAGCATTACATCTTTGGAAATCTGGAAACCAGAGTTGGGTGCCCTTATAGAACTCTGAGAAGTTCAACAATGAACATCTGGGCTTACTGTAGGCTTCATTCTATGCTCTCTTGCAGACAGGTTGTCAGAACAGTAAATCTCAGTACCTTTCTTGCCTTAACAAAGAAAAATCTTAAATAAAGCCCTCTCACTGCTACTGACATGCTGGCAGCAACTCACTTTATCCTCAACACAGAGTAAGCCTTTGGTGATTACTGAAGTATTCTTTACCATTTCTCTACTGCCATGGGCGCTTTCCCACTAGGAACTCTGGGTTCATGCCCTGTTCAGGGGATTTACACACCACTATACATATTCTCCTCTTCTTTGCCCATCAGCAGCCTGACCTGTACTGTATTACTTTTGACAGCCAATACCTAACCTAATTTCTGTCTTCTTCCTTGATACATGTAAGGACAATTTCTACCACAGCAATAGAGGCCATGTCCTTTTGGATGTTCAGCCACTCTCCCAGTCCCTTACCCACTCCAGTGAAAGAAAACAAGAGTATAACTAGAACTGGCAACAGCAACGTGGATTAGTACTGCCAAGCCACAAGGCCTCCTCACACCATTTATACGATTACAGCATGTAATCTCACATAGCCTAAAAAACTCCCGTTATAGATCTAAGTGTAGTACCTAAGTTACAAATAAAACATGTATGTCTCACTGAACAGCTGAATTTAGGTAAAATTCTTCTAAAGTATCAATTTTAAATTAACGCTATAATTTGTGGTAGAGGGGAAAAAAGAACTAGTAATAGTCACACACCTGTATGTAAGAAAGCTAGGAAAGGTTTTCATTGCTATTTACCTCTTTCTTGTCTCATTTGTTCCATTCCAAATGTTCCTTCACTACTGGAATGTGGCAGTTCCCTATGGATAGGGTTAGGTAAAAATCCGCAGTCCTGACTTCCGTGCTGCTTTAGCACTGCTTCAAGTACAGCCATTTCTTGCTGAAGCTTTTTTAGGTTATTTTGCATGACATTCTTCTGCTGCAAAGGACATACAATTGCGCCAACATTAGCAAACTCCATTTTAAGCGGTAAGAATAGTTTCTTTAACAAACGCTTGAAAATTAGAAACAGCAAAATTATTTTGAATTAGTTTTTACCATGTGTTCAAAAGATGACTGTGGTGCTTTTACAGTAACAAATAATGCACACAGGCTACGTCAAAAGCAAAAAACCAAACCAAAACACAACAACAACAAAAACCCAATCACACAGTCATTTTGCTGTTCAAATTACTTCAGTTTATATGGCTCACCAGAGTTTAATCAGTCAGGAAAGAAAGAACTTCTGCACAGATTTCTTTAAAAGCCATTTGCCCCAGCTGCATTAGTTTAAATTTTACATTAAGTGGCTAATGCAATCACGAATATCAAGTATTGAGCCTCTGCACTTTCCACCACCACCACAAGCCCCAAAGACTGTTTAAAAGAAATAAAATATTTCATACTACTCTTCCTTACTTTCTCTCTCAAAAATTACAATACCTTCTATTAAAAACAAGTCACATGCACCTCCTCATGAGAAGAGCTCAGGGCTTCAAAGGGTCCTTTCAAAGACTTAAAACCTTCACCACAGAGGATACAGCAGTTTCCACAGCACCAAATACTACATCTGTAGCTCTAGCACTGGCACCAGGTGGAGCTTCCTTATTACTGAATCAGTAAAAAAACCCCAACCAAACAGAAAACCAACAAACCAAAAAAGTTCGCTCCGACCGATACTGCCACTATTCCACTCGACCCAGGCGTACCTCCTAGAATCTCTGGCAATGAAGCTACATCAGGGAGCAATGTCCTGCCAGTTGACCACATTTTGCACTGAGGCAGTAAAGAGAAGAACCACCCATAAAGCACAAAAATGAAGTTTAATCTTCTTTGACACACATTAAAACCCATAGGGCTGTTAACGCTGAAGAGAGATTTGGCCTAAGACCTACCTTGAAGTTACAGAGGACCAAAAAAAACCCAAACAAAAAAACCACCACAAAACAAACCACCAAAAACCAAACACCAAAAAACCCCACCAAACAAAACAAAACCTCAAAACCCCCAAATGAAATACCCCCCCACCAAAAACCAATACAAAAAGTCAGGTCATTAAGCAGTAATCAGGAAATTAATAGAGAAAACATGCTGCGCTAGACACACCTTTTGTTGGACATTGCCTGTTGGGTCTTATAGATAATATTTTAGTATTAAATTATTTGATATAAACTTTGTGCTTAGAAGGCAAGTTTCTGTGCTTCTAAATATCATAATATAGCAAATCCGATCCTCATCACCAATCATAGACTCCTATCAGTGAAGCTTTTAAATACAGGAAGCTGAGGTTTCCACCACTGGTCAAGTGTGGAGATTCATTAACTAGCATCTCCCACAGTTAAGCACCGTAATCAATACCTATTAGAATGTAACGTTACCATGGACGACAAAGTAGGACAAATGATGGCACAGAAGCCGTTCTACAATTCTTCCTTAGTTATGCTCTTGGAAGTAACCCAGTAACACAAAGAATTATGATGAAAGCAGTTTCCCACTACACTGACTTCACAGCTTTCACGTACTTGCTTATATCCTAGAATGCAGCTACTTATAGAATTTAGTGCATAAACTCACCTGTGTCGTTAGGATTTCACCCTGAGAGAACAGTCCACATGAATCTTCTACAATACTTGTTTCACTGTCATATCCAGACGCTTCACCTTGAAGGTGGAAGAAAACCTGAGTTAGTTAAAAAAAAAGCCCAAACCAAACATCATCCATAATCTCTTACTACACAGACCTTTAAGACAACTGTGAACTATAATGATAAAGTGACAAGTATTGAAAACACCTAAGTTAGAAGCACAGATCTACTTTAAGTGCACATTTCAAAGAACATCATATGGCAAAGGAAATAGAACTCAAAGTTTCAATAGTGATGAGAGTCCTACATATTTATGAAAGCCATAAAAAGTTCAGAATAACCACTACAGAATTCTACAGCCAATTTCAACAAACATTTCATCTGGTGAAATAGCTTAGGTAGGCTTTATGAAATTTTGCTGATAGATACAAGTATCACTTTACAGTAAGAAAGCTAGCATTTCACCCAAAATTAATTCCCATCAGACAGACTCAGTCTGGCCTCTAGTGCCCAGTCTATTAATTTCTGCTCTGAACAAAGAATACTGGGAGAACTTAATTTTCAGGAAATAAACCACTTGAGGGATTTTAGTTTGACTGTTTAGGGCTGATATATTCCTTCAAGAGCAAGCACTACATAAATACAGAACAAAGTTTCCATGCGAACACCAAAAACCTGGGTGCAATGACATAACAAATAGAGCTGCAGAGATAAAAATCTTGGTTCGTACCTAGGTTTGCTCCCACGTTTGGGTCTTCTCGGCATTCATCTCTGAAGTTAGTTTTGCTTCTCTTCAGCCCTCTATTACAACTTTCAAAAGTTTCTTTGCTATCATTCACATTGCTTACTTGTTTGGACGTATGGACTTGTATTAAAGGTTTTTTCAGCTCTTGTGCGCCATTCAGTGATTCTTCAGACGTGTTGGACTGTGAAGAAAATAAGTTGACAGAGCATTCTGACTCCTGGCTTGGTGAAACACACCCATTACTTTCGGCAGCTTCAGGCATCTTCTGCATAGAATTGTCACCATGACTTCCGTTGTGAGGCAGTGTGACAGGGCTTTGTGAAGACTCTACCAGAGATGTCCCTTGTTTATTGATCTGCAAAGGCGCGCTTACTGATCTGCCAAATATTAATGTCTGAAAACACGGTAAATCTTCATCTTCGCTAGATTCTTCATCTGAAGATTGCAGTTTCCGTGCTCTTCTTCGAGATCTTTGAACACCTGGAGATCTTGGCTTAGAATCAACACTTCTATCGTGTAGTTCTTTTACCAGGGCATTGCCACTTCTTTTTACAAACACAGCAGATTCGTCTTTCCTATCAGTTTCAGAAAAGCTGGTATTCTCTTCAATATCATCATCAGAGCACAGTAAGCCATCAGGGGTTTCAGACAAGCCTGTAAAATCACTACTCACTTTAAGAGGTTCTTCTAGAGCCTCTGTAACTAAACACTCGGGCATCCCCGTGCTAGCAGTTTGGGTTGCTTGTTCTTCATTCCCCTTTACTCGTTTTCTTTCTCTTTTGCTACTTTTCTTCCCAACGACTTCACAGCTGAATTCAGCAGGCCTTTGCTGACAAGTTGCGGGACAAATCATTGATCTGGACTGAGAAGACGGTAGTGGTCCTTTGCCGTCAACAGCTTTGGCCTTTCCCGCTTGATTGTTTTCTGAACTGAAGTGTATTTCATCGACTGTGTTTAAATCAGTTCTTTTGAAAATGTGCCCTTCTGTATTACTCTGATCACTCTGGCTTCTATTACTTCCGATTGGATTCTGTCTCAACTCACTTTCTATCCCTATGTCAGCTGACCCTGTCTTTTCATTTCCCTGCTCTCCTTTCTGCAATCGGTTTTTGTCTTCACTTCTAGCAGTACCTGTTCTTATTGGTCTCAGATTCCCTTGGTCTGCGAACTGTGAAACATCCTGATGTTCCCCTGCGTGCATACATTCAGTGCTGCTGACAGAGCACGTTGCAGGACTAACACAAGCAGATTCATGGGTCTTAAGCTTCTTTTTCTCACAAACCCTACTCAAGCTTTCAGCAGCCGTTTTCTCTTCTTGCAAGTTTTCCGTTTTTAAATATTTCCTATGCTTATTTTCTACCTGATCAGCACGTGGTATCTTGGAAGTTTTAGAAGCAGCATCTTCTACCTCACATGCCTTCATGGGAGTAGGATAAAGGCTAAATGATAGGCGTTTTGAATGCCTAAATATATTCCGCAGATACTGTGTGTCTAACTCACTATCTTCAGCTTCCTTTGTCAATTCCAAACCATTTTTAGCTATTGGCAGCTTTTCAGTTCTGAAGTCCCCTGGAATATTCTGTGTATCATGCCCACTATCCTGGGGAAAAGTAGTACAGGGTTCAGTCATCTCTTCAGGTGGGTGGGAAGCAGTTTGCACCACAGTTATTGAAGGAGACTGCAGGAGGAAAGGGCTACCTTGTATTTCACCTTTTTGGTGGGAACCTGCATCAGGTGCAAAGGAACTACAGTTTGAATGCTCACATGAAGGTGTAGGATTGAAGGGACTTTTTCCAGTTTCTGCAGTGTCAGATGAATTCTTTAGCCTAATCCGCATTTCATCTGCTTCTAGATCACCACCCTTCAGATTAGTGAGTGACTTGTAACTTGACATACCCTGGGGCTCACACAGGTCTTCGCATTCAGAAGTGTGAACCAACATATTCCTTTGGTCTCCAAAGACAGACCCTTCATGATCACTGCCATGCTTTCTTGATGCCTTAATTACTACTCCTTTTCCTGTTTCTTTTGTCATTTCTTCAGAAAGTAACTGAAGCCTCCTGCTGCGCCTGACCTGTCTTTGCTCAGAATCAACTTTCCTTCGTTCTTCACTGCTTGGATAGCTATCAATCTGTGGCTCAGCTGGATCAGGAGAAACAGAGTTTCTATCTACTACTAACTGTAGAGCACACATGGTTCTAGTAGAACGCCTGCATCTTTTTGCTGCAGAACTACTTTTTTTAGTGCTTTTCTGATCACAGTTATTCAGTTCTAGGTTCCCATCACAGTGCTTGACAGTCACCTTTTCAGCAGCTTTTTTCCACATGGATCTTCCTCCTTCCTCAAGTTCTGCTAGTGTATTATCCTCTCTCTTCTCAGAGAGGTAACTCTCATTAACAGCAGAACTTTCATCAGATCTTTTCTTTTCAGCATCCTCAAGGCACCAGCTAACACTTTGAGGGTGCCCATCCGCTTTTTCTGTGTCTTTTTTCTTGATGAAATCCTCAGGTTGCAGGACACAGGCAGTCTTTCTTTTTCGTTTTGGTCTGTCTTTGCTGGAATTATTCAAGCACTTCTCATCAGTAGCCACATCTTCCTTTTTTGTAGTAGGTAAAATCTCTCTCAAGATAACAGGGGGATTTGACTTCCTCTCTCTCTGGTATGTTTTCCCAAATATTTTGTCTTTGATGCTATCTGCTGTTTGTTTTGACCATCTCTTGTTTCTTTCAACCACTGCAATTTCCACAGAATCTACCATAGGGTCAGTCTTTTCTGAAACACAGGAATCTTTATCTGATAGAGATTTATCTTCACCTGAAACATCAGTTGCTCCAGCAGAATCATCCTGGGAAGAATCGGAAGACAGAATCTCGTCACTTTTTGAAAACCATTCATTGACTTTCTGAATGCTTCGCTTCAGTCTCTTCCTAGAGACTTGATTCACAGCAGCACAGTGAAGCGTCTCTGGCTGAAGTAGCTTCTCCTGAGGAAGTTCTTTTTCACAGAAAGAATCATTCTCAGGTTCATGCATTTCCACCGCTTCCACACTTTGTACAATATCTACTTCCTTGGTTTTACCCAACCTGTTCTCTGAGCTTTTATCTTTTAAGTCAAACTCTTTGCTTTTATTATGGCACCGAGTTTGCTCTGCATCCATTTCTTCCGTGCTCTTAAAGAAAGATGTGTCCCCCTTCCTTAAGGGACTGGCATTACCTATTCTGTCACGCTGCTCTGTGGGTAGGTCTACAGCAAGAACATTTAAAGGACAACTCTGGTATTCAGTCATATTCACTTGGCCAGGTTTGGCACATTCAGCAGTGCTCCAAGTGCTTTTCTTGCTCAAGCCTTCCATAGAGAAATCACTTTCACCTGAAGATTTATAAGGTATTATAAATTATTAAGCCCTATTTTACACACACAAGAAAAATGACAAGCTTAATGGCTACTTTGTTTTAAAAGAGCTGTTCTTACATTCCCCCAAAGCAGAATATTACACTGCACAAATCTCCCACTAGGGAAAGGGAGAACGATCAAACTACCTGTGACATATGTTTATCCAACTTCCTACATGAATTACCACACAGTGCTCTCAACTTGTATTATAACGGATAATATGGCTTATGTAGAATAGAATAAGTTTTGCACTTTGACCCAGTTACTTTTTTTCCTTCTGTTCCTGTGCACAGAATATCCGCATTTTAAGTATCTAGTCTACAGGTAAAGTCTTGTATTATACTGTCACTAGCTGTAGGCATCAACAAAACTACAACATACACGACTGCAAGTATATACATTTAATCATGGGAAGCCAAAATGTTAACTTGTGGTTTTTCTTTCAAGCTTAATCATTTTTGTCACCACAAAAACAACACACCTACGGCATTTGGCAGAATTGTTTCCTTTCCACCCAGCTTGTCAGGCTGTGCACTGCAAGAGTATTCATTCCACTTCCTGGCACTCTTAAGTTCTTCTAGCTTTTCTTGAGATGAAGACTGAAGTGCTGCTTTGTCTTCTAACCTGTTGGGAAGGGAAATCTACTTTCATTACAGAGAAAACCACAACAGGCATAATATGGAAGGTGATACCTAATTTTCCCTTTTTCACTCTCTGAAATAGTTTCCAGAGGAGTCAGGCTTCATGGTTGACACTTGCCACAACTTGATCCCTTCAGAGTTGCTTGCCATTTCTTTAAAAGATCCCCTCCCACATTCCTGAATTTAACATTTACTTTTCTAAAGCATAGTACATGCTTTCCTCTTGATCTAATGTCTGCGTAAGCAACAAAACATTTAGAAAAGAGCTTTAAAGCATATTATATGACAACTGATGGGACTCAGCTACCCATTCTGCCCTGACGCCCTTGAAGTTGAAAATCATTTGTCAGCTTGAGGAATTCTATCAGTCCTATGCTAAGAAACTAAAACACAGGAGTTAGAATACTGAACTACTGTCTTTAGAAAGCATAAATTCCTTAATTACCTTTACTTACCCAGTATTGCTTGACTGTTTATAAAGGTCTTCAGATGAATCAGAGCCTAAAAAAAAAAAAATCAGCTGTTACTCTGGTTGAAATGATTCAGAGAAAGATGACTTGCCAGAGTCAGTGTTTATTACCACAGAAGCATGCATGCTTAATTCCTCCTAGAGGTAGATGCTTTCAACGTTTATCAGATGAAATAAAGTTCAATTGTGCAGTATTTTACATAATTATAATGATTTCTACGTATTAATATCTACACGGCTCCAGCATAAATTTCTGTTTAAATAGAGTGACTGGTTAACAGAGAGCTACTGAGTTAATTAGCTAAGAGTTAGTTTCTAACTTCTAAACTTATACATGAAACAGCTGCTAGTATGTAGAACTTTGAACTGGAAGTCAGAGCAAAACATTTGAATATCTGTCTTTGGTGCTTTGATTAATCTTGGCAGAAGCGATAAGAAAAGAGAGGCAATGAACACCATCTGTTAAAAGGACCAATTCTTTCCTTGAAGGAACAGGGAGAATAACTATGCACAGCATCTATCTTGTTTCTCACAGCAGTCACCACCAGATAAAAAGGAAGTTCTGAAAAGCTAGGATAGACAGAAATGTAATATTCTTCTCTCAATTAGATTTCATTCTTATCTTTGGTTATTAAGTAAAGCCTCAAGCACTGGTGTCAAAGCTTAATATTCTTCAGAAAACAGTAGTTATTAGCTACAACAACTATAGCTTTTCTCACATCTGTAAGCATCTTCTTTTAATCTTGTACACTAAGCCTTAAAGGTGTACTGCAGCGTTATTTCCTACAATATAATACATTATCTAAAACCCCTTTTGATTGACCAACTTCGAATTGTCCACCATTTAATCATTTGCTCTCATTTTGATGTTAATAAGAAACCCATGTTTATAGAGACTTGAACTTCATAATTTTTCATTACTTTGCAAGCATCATACTTAAGCTCAATTAGCGTGGATTTACAGTAGATCTTACCAAACTCTATATAAATTCCTTTTTCGGAGCCACGTTTCTTGGTTTTGTTTCTCAGGGGACGCCTTTTGACCCTGGTATCTGTAAGCTGTGTATCCACATTAGCTTCCTGCTGACGGGAGAACAGAAAGGAATAGTTACTTATAACAGTAGGCTATCTCAGAAAAAAAGTAGCAATTATTTAAGCTACAGCAGTGGGGGGACGATACATATGTTTTTCAATTGGCAGCCTCTATAAAAAAGTCCAATACACATAATTTATCACACTGATATTGGTAATGGATTGTGTTAATAGAAAAAAATTATCATGCATTTAACAGCTCAAATTATTAACCGTTTTATCTTACTTATTCTATTCAGCTTTGAGCAGATGAGACAAGAAACAACGTACCACGAACAAACTCATACACATAGCAATCACCCTAAGTTGGGTAATGTCTTAAGAATTCTTAAGACATATTCATGGCCTTACCACTAAAAAAGTGGCAAGCCTACCAATGGTTAGACAGCCTTATTAAACAAGCAGTACAGAAAAGCTTTCAACCCTAGTTTCAGTAACAGAATATTTTATGGCAATATTATCTTTAAGTTCAGGTCATTTTATGCAAACAACTTTTTAAAGTAGGCTAGAAAGACAAAAATATTTAAATGTCCTTCTGTGGAATAATATTCAAGTCAAACAGTGACCTGAAAGCAAACTAACATCTCCTATTCCTTTTATTTATGTGTATGCACTTAAACACTATATAATCCACACAAATTGGGGGGGGGGGGGGAATATACCAAGGTACAGTTTTCTTGTCCATTTTCTTTAGCACTGTTCTTCCTGTTTCTGAAGCCCTTACTTTGGACGACAGAACTTTCTTTATGCAAGAACTCAGCAGCACTGGCTTCTGTGGATGTTTTGGGAAAGTGATGACTGTTTAAAACTGAAAAATATCAATAGGAAAAAAAGCAAAAATACTTTCTTACCCTGAGCATGAAAACAGGTCTTACACATCAATAAAATATCCTTGCACAGACCCCATGCAACTAGCACATATAGAGTTAAAATACAATTATCAAAGAAAGAAACTTGATGGAATTGTTAGTCTGATCGTTATTTATGAGTACCCTTCACGTAATAAGTAAAATCTTAATCTTGTAAACTAATTTCCCAACCAGTTTTGCTTGTAAGGATAATCTAGTAAGAACAGGATCTAATAATAGTGATTTTAGAATAACTGAACAAGTTGAAAAGAACTTGAAAAGAAAGCCTAGTTTTAAAGCAGAATACACTAAGGAAAAAAACAAACCAAAACCCACAAGCAACCACCCACCCCCAAGAATATCTTGTTTTCCAAAATATAAACAAGCACGTGCCTGACTTGCCAATACCTTTACAAGGCACTGAGTACTAGAAAGGATAAATTTGGGTTCCAAAAGGATACATCTGAATGGGACAAATTAACATACACCGCTATAGCACTTGCTGATTCAGGCTCTCAGACTAAGACATTAAAATCTGCAAGGTTGGGCATAATCAAGAGCAGGACTTTGCCGCACAGCTATAGATTAGTTATAGACTAGCTGATATACATTTGGCCATATTTCAGGAACTGAAAATAAGATTGGTTGGAGTCATCAAATGCACAGTAAAACCCCTTAAGACTATTGAAGACATCATTGTAGGAAAATCTTGGGAACTTAACGGGACTTAATGCTGCTACATCCAAGAAAAAACTTGATAATTGAGTACTGCACAGTAAATGAGATAGCCTGCAAGTAAGATTTTGACATTTGTATCACAATTATTTGAAAAAAGCGGGGGATGTACATTCACAACACTTACACTTTACTCCAGTGTCAAGTTCAAACGCATGGATAGTCTCCAACAAGCCTTCAATTAGTTCCTTAAATCTGGAATTTTCTTTCAGGCTTCTGAAATAACATCACCACATGAGTTGTTTTAAGACAAACGTATGGGTAAACCATTAATAGTGCTCCTAGAATTTAGGCTTAACAAAAAAAGGAGTAAAACTGCAGCGTGGAAGATGAGACAATGAGAAATTGTTGCCAAGGAATAACAACACAATTCCCCAAAACAACCACCACTGCAGAAATTAAAACTATCACTAAGCAAAAATTTCATCATTTCCTGATATAGGTTTAGCCCAGAGAAACTAGTTATAATGACCAAACAATAATAGAGTCTAACCTTGATAGCACATTTGCCAAGAGTGGCATCTTCACCTGTGATTACTTGAAAAAAGTTTATATTGAGGTAAGACACAAAAGAGTTACTCTTTTAGAAACTGACAGTTCACTTAAAAACCACCTTTTCTTGTCTATTTCAGTCTTCTGCTAAGACGTTAAGACCATGATTAACTTTTCCTTAGCATTCAAACTTCTCACCCTCAAGCCCACTTGCAGAGATGCATTACCTCTTGGTAACTTCAGTCTTGCACAGAGGACACTCTATCACACCTTTTTTCTTTTTGCTGAGGAGTTTGAACATGCAGAACCTGGGAAAAAAGAATAATCATGATGGTAACAAAGGGAGTGAGTGCATCCCTTAATACAAATCCTTCATTACCAAGTTGAATGCCTGGGATTCGTGTTCTGGTGCTGTGATGAATTAATCAATCCCCTTTGACACATCTGTGAAACTGCAGCTTTTTTAACCAGAATTGATTTTTCCCCCAAAATAGCTACACATTAACTTATCAGAACACAGTATACATCGTTAGCACTAAAGAAAAGAAGTACACATGGAGACTAAGGACAGAATGACTAAGCATTGCAATTACAAGTTTTCAAACCTACCTGCAGAATATGTGATCACATTTTGTTGAAACTGGCTCTTCTACCACATCCAAGCTACAGAAAGGAAAATGGAAGAAAACAACAACACAGAAGTTACATATAAAATAGGAGCAACAAATTAAGATCCAGAAATACAGTAACTTTTTTGAACCTAAGAAAATCTTGGTGGCCAAGAGAAGTAGGAGACATCTGACGGTTTTTCATTTGAGAAGCAGGTACAGTAACGAATACTGTCATTATGTGATATACACGTATCTACTAGCTCGTCACAATCTTTGTCTGCCTCTGCCAAAAAGACAGCATTTTCTGGAAATGCCAGTTCAGCAGTTCAGGAAACTTGGTGTTAGAACACTAATGCCTTCTTTTTCCACGCTGACCTCCCATGACAGGAGTAAAGGACAACGTAGTTCTGTCGGTTCAGGAGCCCACTGGACTCTTAGTATGTTTCTATGAACCAAATGCACAGATGTGTCAACACAAACAAATATTTAAGTTATGCCTTTTTCCCCTGGTTTTCTATTCTAAACACGTTCCTGTCTAACACAGTGTGAAAGTTAACATTTAACTTGACACTAGAGCTTTCAGAAAAGCTCTAACCAATTCACTCGTTCAACTCACCTTAAAACATAATCTACCTTGAACACATACTAAAACGAAACAAAAAAAAACATTTTAAAAAATCCTGCTCTAATTTAGGCATACACTGTGTTACAAACCCTAGTTACACAGGAGAGGTTTCATGAGTTTCATAGATGGTGTACGACAGGAAGCCTCTCTGTGACTGCATTCTGTCTACAACCTAGCAGTATGCAAAAAAAGTTTTTATCATTATTCCAATTAAACCACCGCCACCTCCACACTTGGATGAAAACAGCCAAAACAAATATAACGCTAGTATTGCGGAACAGCCTAACTTGTGCTTATAGCAAAACATACACCAAGATGCAAAAGCAGCCTCAGCATTACTTTTGCATGCATTATTCATTCCCCAGCCTCAATCATTCATATTTTGGGATGTTTTAACATTTTAGTTTACCACAACAGAAGAGAAAGATAATCCTTTATGCCTTAAGGCGAGACCTCACCATACGCACAGCCTTCTGTCCAGTTAATAATTACCAACGAAACTGCTACATGCGTTAAAATCCTGGTTTTGAACAGCCGTTCATAACGTGTCTTGCTATTTAAGCTAAACAGTACATGCTTCTGCAACTACTTCTACTACAAAAAAGTAGACGTTGTAAATCTCCGTTCCATGTTGAAGTCAGCTTCCTCCTATCAATCAACACTACCAGACTGTGTAAAATCACTTTCTGAGATGTTTCATTATTCCATCAAATTCCACATGCAATAAAGAACAGAAGACATAGGAAATAGTTTCTATTCTAGCTCTTGTAACACTCTTTGTTAAGTCATTGAATAACCAAGCCAACCATCCAACGGTGATACCTCAGCAAAAACCACGTTGCCTCTTCAGAAAAGTTCGTATGTGAGTTTTTTGTGTAGCACTTCAGACATTCTATGCTTTCTGCTCTGTGCCTTTGTAACAGATGTTAATAGCAACACAGGAATTATTTCGGTTTTCCAATAGCAGTAAAGTGAAATATTTCTAAATGGATTTAAAAGGTAAGGATTTAAAAACATTTGCCACATAGACAAAATAAACTTCAGCAGTTTGGTTCAATGGAAGCAAGAGTCTTTCAAAAGCTTCTCAGACATCCTAGGTATTTAGGCTTTAACTAGAATCTATGCTATTTTGTTTGCATTAAAGAACTACAGACCTCACTTACCCCTTAGAGACAAAGGACAAAGATCCAGCCTGCTTTACAATACTCTAATCCCATCAGTTAATTTTTTTTTTCTAACTGGATCGAGGACTATTAGGTTGCAATAGAAAAGCAACATTTACTAGAACATAAGAGCAAAATACAGGTTTGGTCTTGACCTGTATAAAGCATCAACGTAATTAGCCTTAAAAAACAATTCCTTTTGCTTTCTGATAATCATAGAGCTGACAAAGCATTTGAAAAGAAAGAAGAGAGAAAAACGAAAGACTCATGAATTACAGAGAGTTCACGTTTCTGATAACCCCTAGAGCTGACAAAGCATTTGAAAAGGAAAAGAAAGAGAAAAACAAAAGCCTCATGAACCACACAGAGTTCACTTTTCCCTCCTGGCATACCATATCGGGCACTCCAGGTTCTTCTGCATAGCTGAAAGCACATTTTGTATATCTCCAATAGCAATCACTGAGAGGTCCATCCTTTGCATCCAAAAATACTCTACAGAAAAAAAAAAGTCATCAGCTTTGTTTCTGACCTGTTGTGTCCCAGGACCATGCCTTCTGCTGTACGGCTTTTCTATAACATGCTAAGCAGTATCACATACTTCGCTGCTGTTTCTTTAGAGAGGTTTTATAGCACTGGTGGATTTGTACTCTGAATGTTTACAGTGAAAACCCGTCAAGTCTCTTGCAGTCAAAGGGGCAAAGGGAAAGGGTTTGCATAAGTAGCATTCAGCAGAAACTCAGCAAGAGCGCACACATGCGGAACAGCGAAGAAAAGGAGCTTTTTAGGTGGAAAAGGATGTAGAGGAAACAGCAGGCACGCTTACACAAAGGACCCTGGGAAGCCCCTACGCCAAACAGCACAGGTCAGACCCCGCAGCAAGTATCGTAAATCCTGAAAACAGAGAGAAGCTGCTTGTCCCTTGGGCGGCGGCAGCTGAGGGGCAGGGACGGGCCCTGCAGCGAGCCCTATCAGCAGGCCGAAGCACCCAGCTCGCCGCTCGCCGCGCCCCAGCCGCCCGGCCCCGCCCGGCCCGCCGCCGCAGGGAGAGACGGCCGCCGTTGGTGCGGCCCACCGGGACGCTGCCGAGGCCGCGGCCACCCTCCCGGCGCCGCTCACCCGCCCTCAGGAGCGGCCCCACTGCAGCATCGCATTTCGCGCCTTCCCGCCGCCCCGGGACACGGCGCGCCCGCGCAGCCAATCCCGCACCCCGGCCACAGCACGTGGGCAGAAAATCGTTCTCTTATTAGCTCCCTTGTGGCGCGTGGCCCTCCCACCCCTGCCGCGGCAGGGCGGTGCAGGAAAGGGCGTGGCTGATTTGCTCTGGCGCGGCCGCGAGACCCCGCCGCACGGATTTCATCGGACTGCGCAGGCGCCGGCGCGGCGCATTGTGGGAGCTGCGGCACTGCCTCGGAAGTACGTGTCTGCCGGCGGCGCGGCGCGTGCACCGCCTGCGCGCTCCCCGGCTCTGTTTATTGTTGTGGTTCCACAGCGTCTGGTCCCGCCCCCACCAGCCAACCAGGGTAGTGGGGAGGATGAGTGGCAGGCGGGGCCGCCAGTAGTATCGCGCGGAGGGCGCGGGGCTGGCCGCGGTCGGTCCGCCATGTTAGGATCGTCGGGCCGGCTGGTGGGGCTAGGCTCGCCGCCCCCGGAACGCGGCATGGAGCCGCAGGTGAGCCTTCGCCTCACCTACCGCGGGGAGACCCAGACCTTCCTGGTGTCGGACTCGGCGCACACGACGTGGGCGGATGTGGAGGCCATGGTGAGCGCTGCCCGTCCTGGCCTGCGCCGCCACCGGCGGCAGAGTGGAGGGCCCGCCGCGGGGCAGCGCTGCCGGTGCCGCGGCCGCGGGGAGCCGTCTCGGTGAGGCGCTGGGACTGTAAGCGCCTCTCCGCGGGCCCAGCATCTTCTCCCTCGGCTTCCTAATCCGTGTCCTCCATTTCACAGGCTGGTAGAACTGGTCTTTTTTTCTGCTGTGTCTCAGTTTTTACCTTAGCGTTAACAGCAACGCTTATTCCTGTTTTATACTTGGGAGTGGCGTGAAAAGCCTATTTTGGATAAAACTTCTTATGGGTCGCTTATTTTTCGTTGTGAGCAGGCGGCCTTCGCTCTTTTCCACAGTTAGGGGTACTTGATTTTGGCATCGTACCCCTATAAAGTCCAGTCTGCTCCTCTTATCTCCCATTTTACTCATTCAACTAGATACGATGTAGTAACACTCCTCTGTCGCTTATAGAACATCTTCCTGAAGACTTATGTTTGCTGTCTGGGTACTGAGTCACTAACAGACATTTTTGGTTTCTTGCTTCTTGGTGCCTCGCATGTGCTAGTTTGGGTATAACTGTGTTAGTGGGCCATGCATGTATCGACAGTTGCTTGGGACTGTGTATCATGCACTTAGTATATTGAATAATTTCTGTTTGGATGTTTATTTCCGGTACTAGTTAGTGAAAATTCCTGTATTGGGTGAGGCTGAAATTGTGTCGTAAGGATTCCCTTGGTTATGAGGAAGCTGCAGTAGGTTTTTTTTTGGGTTTGGGTGGTTTTTTTAATTTTTCATTCTGTAACAACTCTGCTGGTTTTTTAAGTTTACTCCCAAAGTTGCATCTTAGGATATCTTGCCAGTATTCTGTTTTCTCTTTTTCGGTTCTTTTTTTTTTTTGCTGATATATTCCAGGGAACGTTGTAGGAGATTCGTGATCTGTGGATTACTCAAATTCAGAGTTTGAACTGCATCATCTTCGCTGATTATATTTCAGTCTTCTAGAAGAGGTGCTAGTTCAGGCTTAAAATACTTGGCAATTAGACCCTGCAGGAATGTCTGAACTAGTCTGAATCCTACTTGCACCAAAGCTGGAAGCAGATTGCTATGTAAGCACGGTGTTGCCCTTAATCTTCAGCAGTCTGACAGTGAGGGTGTGTTTGTTCAGGTGTGGTGTTCTGTTACAATAACTTTAATCAACGTAGTACCACTGGGTGTCTCTGCGCTGTGTTCTGTGAATTACTGCTTCAAGGCAGTATCAGTGAAACTGTGTCTTGCCTGTGTTTTACAGTATTATTAAACATGTTTGGTGTTTGAGGGGTAACTTGCTCTCCAGTTCTAGCTTGAGGTTTAGGGGAACAATTTGTGGTACTAAACAATGTAGACACGATCACAGTTTCTTCTTGACAAGCTGAGTTGGTTCTCTCACTGCACTCCCAAAATCAGTTTGGGCTATATCGCTGGAAGAACCTGGCTGTAGCACATTCGTTGCAGAATGTGTGTAGCTATGTCATTGTGCTCTTGTGCTGGTATGCAAGTCCTATCCATCTGCTGCCTTCTAAGGCTGCTAGTTTTCTTCTCTTAGGTCCAGGCTAGCAGAATGTGTCGCAGATAAGCGTTTTTTTCAGAGAGTTTCCATTGAAGGAAAATACAGCTTATGTAGGTAAATGATAGAAAAAGGCACAGGAGCCTCAAAGACTGTTATACAACACCCCTTCACTTATGGCTCATTTGATGTTGTTCTTTCTGTCCTGCTAATGCAAAACACAAAATAGCTGCTCGGCTTTATTCTCCTAATTCTGACCTTTATAATGGGTTTATATGTTCAGATAATGGATTTATATGTTCAGATGTACAGTGCATCAGCTGACAGAGTAGTAAATGAGATACCTCACTCTTTTTAGTACTTAAATTAATCCTAGTTTCTCAAAACACAAATAAGTGTGTGGAAAAAGGCTGCTCACCTGTGTGAGCTGTCTTCCTGGTGCTTTTTAGTGTGAAAGGTAGCATTCAGTGATTGCTGGCTTTAGCCTTTGTATATTGCAGTGTTTACTATGACCAAATTCATTAACCCTGAGGTAGTCCTCTTAAAAGAGAAAGGTTATTATTATTTATTTTGGGGTAAACATTAACTAGGGCAGGTGAAACATGAAAGAAATGAATCTTTTCATTATAGCAAATTGGTAAACGTTGGAGGCAAGGCACTGAGGAGAGTTGTTCAACTCCAGAAGAATGAATTTTGTAAAACTGTTTATTTCAACTGAGATACTGAAGGGAGGGGTGGAAGGGTTAAAACACTTTTCCCTGTTAATAATTACGATCTGTAGTCCTGTCTTATTGCGGCTTTGTGTTCTTTTTTCCTTGCAGGTTAAAGTTTCGTTTGACCTGGATAACATTCAGATCAAATACATTGATGAGGATAATGATGAGGTAAAATACCCCCTACCCTCCCAACAAGACTACCAAAATATTACTGGTGTGAATCTTTCTGTCTCTTGACAGTTTGTAGTGGGTCCTTGGGAGTGTCTGTTATGTGGAACAGAGGTGATGTTTTTGTCCCTTTGATAAGAAAATAGCTGTTAGTCTTGTGGTTTGACTCTTAATGTAGCATACTTATTTTAAAATATTTTTTTAGAAGCAGCTGCCTTTCTTTTTCCCACCCCGTAGAAACAGCCAGCAGTTCTGTGTGCTCTGAGGGAGGGATGCTTCTGTTGAGGGACTTTTTTTTTTTTTCAGAGTATTATCAGAATAAGGTAGTTGTAACTGTATTTGCAGCCATGGTAAAGCCCTGTCTCTTCAATCTACGCTCCTTCCTCTGAAAAATGTAGGTCTGTCATTAGCATATGTTTACTTCAGTGATCTGGTGTACTCAAATCCTCTGCTTGTTTTATGCAAATGCTATAATCTCCAAGCAGATTACTGACTCAGAAAACAAATTGGTTACTTCTAGTTGTCCTTGTTGAGTAACTTCCTGCGTGGCACAACCTCACCCCTCATTCTTTCTGTTTATGTAGAGATTTAGATGGCTTTCAAACAGAACATAACTTTTGCAAACGCTGTGTTCCACTACTTGGTTTGTAGCTCTACTAAATTGCAGAGATGAGGATCTTTGTTTTTAATTTTTTTCCCCCTAAGGGGAAATGTTAAGACGCTTGCAGCAATATTTCAGGGAAAGATTCTCCACTTATTTTCCAGCCTGTATCTATATAAATATATAGGTGCATCTGTTAAAGATCTTTTCTAAATACTAATAGAGTAAGCGTTGTTCAGAATCATGCAGTGCTGTAGTGATTAAATAGCTGGTTGTATTAGTAACTTCAGTGTGCGAAGTTGATAAATGCTCACTGGTAGAAGATGGGCTTGGCTTGTATCTAAATCAAAAGAATAGTTAAGTGTTCCATGTTGGGCATTAAAAACAACTGCGTCCAACCTCTGTGTACTCGTATAGCGAGGCCAGTGGTACTGGCGCCAGCTCACTTCCAGTAGATGAGACTACACTTGTTCTGAATGCGAGTGGGTGCCAGAGACCTTGCTTGTTATGAAAAATCTGATAAAGAACATGGCCTAGTCCAGGACACCACAACATTGATTAATGATTAAACATGGCAGCAATAACAAATGTATCTGAAGGAGTGGTGTTTTAGAAACTCTGAATAGAAGTGCACTTATTCTGAAAGCATGTTAATTTTAAGAGAATCACAAAAATATACCGGTGGCTCTTACTATTATTTCTCTTTGCAGGTCTCTGTGAATAGCAAAGGTGAGCTGCTACTTTACTGAAGTGAAATCAGTTAACGGACCCCAGCTGTTGTTCCTGGTTTCAGAGAAGCAGTCAAGAATGTTTGCTTTTTGATTTTTGTATTTTATGTATGGTTGGGCATCAAAGTATTCCCGAAGGAGTTTGTGATCCATAGGGACAAATTTGGAATGACTAAATTAATGGAATGTTAAATCTCTTGTCTGTGAGAACATACATGCTTGTTGCCATATATACAACTTGTTCCTTCAGTAGCACTACTTCAAAAGAATTTACAGAAGGTTTGGGAGACACTAGTAGATGTAAGGGTCCCTAAATACAATGCCATGATAAACTTGAATCTCTTGTTTGAGACAGGGAAAATTCACATTTCTTTCCCTTTTTCTTTAGAGGAATATGAAGAAGCTCTGAAGGTAAATGTTCTCTTTGAATTTTTTCAATATATTCATCCTTCTCCAATTAAAATTGGTGTAGCTGAGAAAGAAACAGCATTACCTGTCCCATGGAAATCAGAATAGCTCGATTTTCTGGCTTTGGACACTAGCTTGAATATTTTGCTATGATTTTTTCCATCCAGGTTAATCTTGATTTGTATAAATTAGTTGAACAGGCAGTTGTGATTCAGGGCCCTGAGCAGCCAATTCATTGGTTAAATGATTGGCTTTCTCCAACCCTTAAACAGTAATCCCAGGTTTGGAGATACTGGGCTCTAATGGGATCCCTTTAAAAATCTTGCCGTGTGGACCCTAATGTAGTACACTCTGACAGTAAAGCGTGAATTGGTGTCAGTGCTTAGTTACTTTATAAGCAGTTAATTTTACTTAGGCAAATTATGAATCACATTCCTTTAAATCTCAGTTGTACTGCTTTCAAGAACTTTTTGCTCATGGTCTGAACTTCAACTCTGATAATACTGTAATTTGAAAATTACAGTAAAATTTAATCTATTATTAATTCCTGGACAGAATCTGTATTGTTTACTGGCTCATATGAACAGCTTCATTGTAGACCAAAAAATTCTTGCAGAATATCTGCATAATTAACCTTCAGCTTATAATAAACTTTTTAATAAACATATCAGTAACCTTTACGAAAGGCAGAATAGACTATCAGCTGACTGTACCTTGGCATTACACCCAATTTTTCTTTTTGTGTGTGTTAGTCTTTCCCCCAACTCTCTAGTGTCCTGTATTCTTACAGGGCTTTGTATGTTGGTTGTAAGTGAAGTAAATACAGTGTACGTATGTACTGTTTATTTAGATTGCAGTTAAACAAGGAAATCAACTTCAGATGAATGTGTATGAAGAAAACGCTTTGAAAGAAACTTCACGTTCTTGTTTTTTGCAACTACATGAAAAAACTGAGAGAGAAAAGTTGGCACCTCTTAAAGATGAGAAGAAACCTCTCTCGCACTCTTCCATGCCAGCTCAGGGCTTAGAGGAAGACTTCAAAAATGAAAAGGAGCTGACAAATCAGGTAGGATGCAGAGCTGGATTATGTATTCCTTAAAGAATTGCTAAGTGTAATCCACTTCATAGGCTCATCGACATGTTTACATAAAAACCTTGAGTTCAGAAGCTGGTCTTCGTTTTCAGCTGCCCACACCCATTGAAGCTCGCAAAATTGTTTGAATGTCTTCAAGGAGATATTTTGCTGCTGCGTTTAGAAATACAAATTCTTCCACATTGACCGTTCTGAAGTATTTTGTTAAACAAAGCAGTTGGTCTCCTGAAGCCCTCATTGCCATCTAGTAACTTCTGGTTGACTGGCTTTGATGTGTAATTACTCTCAAATGCTAATAAGGCAGAAATCTTTCAGGAAAATGTCAGTGGCTTCCTTGTGTTGCTTCTCCACTGTTTTCCAAAGAATTTGAAATCTTTTTTTTGTAAAAACACTTGAGAGGAAAGCTATTTGAAAGTGGTTAACTTGCTGCATTGAGGTTTTTTTTCAGCTTTGCCTACTTAAAGTTTGTGACTTATTTTTGTGGTGGGTTTGTTCCTTGTTTTCTTTGTTTTTTTTCCCCAGCAAAAGTTAAATCACACTAGAACAGGAAGAACAAATGAAAATCCTCCAGGATGGTTTACTAGCTACTTGGAAACAGTAAGTGTGTTTTCTTCTGAATTTTGGTATTCTTAAAGGGGTACATAAGAGGCTGTGGGTAGAAGAGATACCTGTGGTGCCTAACTCCTTATATCTGGTCACACTTGCTTTCAACACTTGTGACCAGGATCTTAAGGGGCATTTAAACACCGAATCACTTTGCTTTCATGGTGATAAGTAGAAACTACGTGTCTAACTATGATTGTACAGTGTGGGTGTTACCTTAAAAAAAAGTTTGATACATGCCAATTCTTGCTAAAAATGGATTGTTTAGTTTATGCACTGGATTGATTTGAATGTAGTTTTAAGTAGCTCTCATGCTAGAATCTTTGTTGCGCTCCACATAGTCATGGGAACTTGTCATGGTAACCCCAGCCGGCAACTAAGGCCCACACAGCCACTTGCTTGTTCCCCCCTCGGTGGGGTGGGAGAGAGAATCGAAAGAGTAAAAGTGTGAAAGCTCATGGATTGAGATAAAGACAGTTTAAGTAAAGCAAAAGCCGTGCATGCAAGCAAAGCAGAACAAGGAATTCATCACCACTTCATCAGCAGGCAAGTGTTGAGCCGTCTCCAGGGAAGCAGGGCTCCATCATGTGTAGTGGTTACTTGGGAGGACAAACGCCATCACTCTGAATGTCCCTGGCTTCCTCCCTCTTCCCCAGCTTTTTGTTGCTGAGTGTGACCTCATATGGTGTGGATACCCCTTGGGTGAGTTGGGGTCAGCTGTCCCGGCCGTGTCCACGTCCATCCCCTTGTGCACCCCCGGCCTCTCGCTGGTGGCGTGGGGTGAGAAGCAGCAAAGGCTTTGACTCTGTAAGCCCTGCTCAGCAGTAACAAAAACATCCCTGTGTTATCAACGCTGTTTTCAGCGTGAATCCAAAACACAGCCAGCCCCATACAGCTTCTGTGAGGAAAATGGCCTCTATTCCAGCCAAAACCAGCATAGCACTTCAGGGCACTTACAGTGAGAGAGAGCATGAAATAGTGTCGCTGTTGGGACTCTTGTTTGACCAGTTTCAGTAGGGTAATACTTAGGATTTCCTGAGATTTGAAGCATAGCATTTGATGACCTTGCTTTTCTTGATTGTTCCGCTTCAGAAAATATTTTCAGAAGGCCAATGTGTATAGCCTTTAGATGTAAGATGATGTGAGTGTTCATTTGTTTTGAATGGCTAATAAACATCACTGAGAAGCAGTTAGATATGAATGCTAAGAATTAATTAGATAGTGAGTTCTTGAAAATAAAATGCATATGCTATTGTACCACTGTACCTTTATCTTTAAGCTTTTTATTTTTTCCTAGCATCTTCCTTCCTTTGCCACTTCTTTCTACAAACTAAAGATAGGGGAACTTAATGGTTGTATTTTAAGACATCCCTGGTGACAAAATTAGAACTTAATGATAAGAGTCCAGAGGGATTTGGGACTTGTGTTAATTTTCTCAGAGATTAGTTTCCTTACTTTTGTGCAAGGTTATAGAAGAACATTAATATTGTAAACATGAATATATGATTTTTAATTTGCCTTGTTAAAACTTATGGGCTGGTATTTTCTAAAATACAAATCCTCTGAGGAATATGGTACTTGTTTAATTTCATGTGGAATGTGCTGGGGAAGTGGATTCTGAGCTCCTTTATGATTTATGGACTGGGGCACTTGGGACAATGTAAACCAGCTTTTGAAGCTGCATAGGTGGGTCTCATCCTTGACTACTTGAACTTTTTTCCAGTTCAGGGAACAAGTAGTTAAGGAAACTGTTGAGAAACTGGAACAGAAGCTGTATGAGAAGCTTGCTCATCACAACCAGCCTCCAGATTCTTCTGAGACCTCTATTACAGCAGCACCTCCAACTTCAGAGAACCAGTCAGGGAATGGCAACCAGTGTGACTGGCTGATCTCCTGCTGCAACTGCCAGGCCAGAATTGTTGGAGTTCGCTACCAGTGCAGGTAGAATATGATGAGAGATGGGAGTGTGGGAAACCTAACATGCAAGACTTCTAACCTGCAGCATGCTGTACGTTTCTGGACCTCTAGTATGTCTCTCTCAAAGAGCTTATGTTCTGTGCTGTGGCGACTAGACCTTCCTGCATAAGAGCAAGATTAATACTGTTTTAAGAAACCATGATTGTTAAAGTGAGAGAACTTTATACTGCTTGCTATATTCTAAAGCACTCTTTACCTTTTTTGCATATGACATGCAGTAATTGTAAAGGAAAAAGTTTCATTCAGTTAACTAAACAAAAAAGCAAAACTTATAACTGCCAGACTGTAATAGTCTTTCATTTAGTTCTGACAGTCAATGAAGCTAAGGCAGGCCATGCTTTTCTAACGATGTCAGTGTTGTCAGTTTAATAATATCTAATAGGTTTTGATGAGTGTCTTAAGTGAGGTTTTTGCTTGAATGAGGCTATTGCTTTAAAGGTAAGTATCTTAGGGCTAGGCAGCAGCAGCCAATGGAATGCCAACAGGGGCTTTTCTTTGGGTGTTTATTTTTCTTGCTGGCAGGAGTTGACAGTTTCGTGTATGGTTTGTTTTTTTTTTTTACCAGTCCTGTTCCTGCAGGAGCAATCTGCTTTGCACCCCTGAATACTTCAGTTGACTTATCCTCTGTAATTTCATAAGTCTGGTGCTGTTTCTAGCATTGGATTTCAGCATAATGTTTTATCCTTTATAGCAACAATTGTTAGCCACTTGTGCTGACGGAAGCATCAGGTTTTTTCCGCGTCTATTCAAGAAGGAAGTGAGAACCGTGTTGCAGTTTTGCCAAGAAGAGAGATACTGATCTAGGTATTCCAGGTGGCTCCAAATATTGGTGTATAAGTGAGAGAACAAGTTCCTGTTTCACTCAGGCACTGCTTACAATGGCAGTATGAGAGAGTTGTTTCCCTGCAGAAACGTGAGGATTAATTATCCTTCAGTTTCTAGTGCATTAATGCTTTGTCTACCTCTTGGTAACCTTCTGCCTTTTCTGCTTTGCAGCCTCTGTCCAGCCTACAATATCTGTGAACAGTGTGAAGCAGGAACGTATGCACACGATCCTAATCATGTCTTGCTAAAGCTGCGAAGACCTGTGCTATGTATTGCTGAGAATTACAGCCTTGCAGAGTTTTCGCCTCGCCTGCCTGCTACTCTGGAGCAAGTTAGGTAAATGGTGGCACTTGTCAGTACCTGACAAGATTATCCTGATAGCAAAGTGGAAACACCTGTATTGGGGTTGATGTTCAGCTTTTATTTTAGAGATAACAAGAAATGGAAATGGTACTTAAACTTTATTGTGAGTAAAAATAGTTATAAATGGCCTAAGTCACGAATCTTACAGCTTTTTTAATAACAAAGTAGAAAAGACAGAATTTTGCATCACAAGTGGGTAGCGAACTTTGAGAGATTCCTTTTTCTTCGAGCTTACTCCAATCTGCCTTTAAGTTTGCTCTTTCACTGAGGCTATGCAAAAATATCTTTACAAGCAACTATGAAGATGTTCTTTTAAAATCAGCTGGTATCCAGTCTAGAAGTGTGAGGCATATCCTGAAATGTTCTCTTTGAGACTGACTGTGCTGGCTAAAGCTAAATTCTGATCAATTTAATGCATTGTAACAAGGTGGCTTATTCTCTGCAGGCTCCAGAAACAGATGGACAAAAGATTTCTGAAGGCAGAAAAGCAAAGATTACGAGCAGAGAAGAAACAGCGAAAGGCAGAGGTCCGAGAGCTCAAAAAGCAGCTAAAATTGCACAGGAAAATTCATCTGTGGAACTCTGTCCATGTATTGGAAACTAGTGGCTCACCTACTCTGAAATCTGGGAGTCTCCAACCTAATACCTTCCTGTAAGACATGTTAGCTGAGCGTTTCTTAGCTGTGCTTTCAGTCCTTTCATGATGAGACCTAGTTAAAGTGACAGGAGGAAGGGTATGAAATCACACAGTTAAAGTATTGTTTGTCAGTGGACCCTGTGAGAATTTTGTCTAAATGGGATTTGCAAGGTGGAGTGTATCTGTTGTTTTTAATCGGGAGGAGAGTAGGAGAAGGAAATAGCAACTTATGGTTATTACCAGAAACTTACAGATTTATATAGACTTAGGAGGCAGGGGAACGTCTAGGATTATATATACACACACGTATGCATGTGTATTACGTATGCAATGTAAATTAACATTACTGCTAGTTTTAAAAAAGTCTGTGTACTCCTGCTACATTAAGCGCTCTGCATAAAGTCAAGTACATTCTGTGTGCGTATGTTCAGTGCTCTTTTTTTTTCTTCTTCCTTTGTGATCTTAAGCTGAGCTTCACTAGGCAGCAGCCTTTGCAGGCAGCCACTTTGCATTTTCTGTTCGCTTTGATTTTATGAATGTACAGGTGTAAAACTTGTATAGGTCTAGTTTCTTTAATTCAACCCTTCCGTTTAGGGTATTTAAAAGTCAAATTAGCATTAATCAGTTATATTTGTAGGGAGCTTGAAATAGTTATCTTTGCTTTCTTTTTGCTGAACAGGCATATTACAGGAACAAAACATTTAATCTTTAACTTTTAACTTTAACTAATCTTTTAAAGTTGGCATGCATGTGAGCTGCTTCACCTGTCCCCTCTGTGTGCCCAAATTAACAGTAAAGCTTTGGATTAAAACTATTTTTGCTCCCCTTTCAGGGAAAAATTGTGGTATGTTGCTGAAAAATGTTGCTTGTAAGGCCAAATAAAAGACACTAGCACTTAGACTACAGCACAGTCTTTTTGATTCAATGTTGTAAAGGTAATGACTTCATTCTGTAACAGAACAGCCTGAAGTGCTCTAAAACTAAATCAAATCAACTGAAGAACAGTGAACTTTTCTGTTAAACGTGTCTTCTGTAATTATAATATCCTTGAATCTGGGTTTGTTTTTTTTCCTTAAGCAAAGGAAAGCAAAGTGCTGTGTGGTGTTCAGACTTGAAATGAAAACAGTAGCTAAAACATTAGAATTTTGAAACATTCCTAGAGATAAAAGGCAAAAACAAACTAAATAGCCTCCTCCATTTTTAGCTGGTGAAATAGTAGCTGAATGACTTCCGCAGTTTTGGTGGGTTTTTGGTGTATTTCTTTGTTTCCTCCTCCCAATCCCAGGAGTCCTAGTCAACCTTTCCAAGCAATTGTCCCAACACTAAGTGCGGTATTTGTGGATGAGAATTTGCCAGATGGGACTCACTTGCAACCAGGAACAAAGTTTATCAAACACTGGCGAATGAAGAATACTGGCAATGTGGAATGGAGCTCAGACACGAAGGTATCTTTCCTTTGTTGTTGTTTTTACACACTGAAATAGTTGTGGAAGATAATATTTGTGTGCATTAGGAATCTGAATTCTCTATCAGAACCTGTTTAAGGATTTCTTTTGGCCTGTTAATTCACAAGCTGAGAATTCTGGGGTGATAAGCTGTCTAGGTACTCTTTAGAACTGCAGGCTGTAGGAGGAAAGCAATCAAGATTCACATCACTGAGCTGGTCTTCCACTGCTATTATAATGTTACAGTTCAACCTTGTTTACAACAGGTGTGTTGCTTTTCTGACTTCAAAAAGCCTTTCTTCAGTGGGTGATTGAGTTCATGTTGAAAAGTGGGGGTATCTTCTTACTTTGTGGGGATAGGGAATGAGACTGTTTACTAGCAGCCTCTCTTTTCCACACTTAGTATCTACAAGGCCTTTCATCAGAGGAGCTTCAGGTGCTCCTTACCACCCACAGTTTGCAGAGAAGCTTGTGAAGTTAACTTTTGTTTTGTCTGTTGTATATTGCAGCTGAAGCTTATGTGGGGAAATCTGACCTTGGCATCTTCTGAAAAAAAAGATGTGTTAGTGCCATCCCTTGCATCAGGACAAGTAGGAACTGTTTCGGTTGAGTTTGTAGCTCCTAATATAGAAGGAACTTACACCTCTCACTGGAGACTGTCACACAGAGGGGAGCAGTTCGGGCCCAGGATCTGGTGCAGTATTGTTGTGGATCCCTCCCCAGCTACTGACTTTGCAGAAGGCAATTGGAAAGATTCTGACTCCTGTCAGAAGGACAAAGCTTCCAGCACCAAACAGGCAAGTAACTCCTATGGTATGTGGGGTGGCTCTGAGTTCCCTAGTAGAAGGAGCAATGAATATTGTTTGGTGCAGTGGCATAGTCTCCCTAACTATATTGATTTCCAGGGGATTCTTTAGTTGTTTCCTTCTAATTTTTATTTTTAATAGAAAAGAAACACAATTTCTATTGAATTTCTAAGTTCTAAAATGGTCATTCTTTTTGACAGGCGTGGGATTAGTTGCAGCTATTTGTCCCGTTCTTTGACTGAACTGAAACACTGCAGGATTTATCTTTATGTTAGATCTTGTCCTTTTGGCTCTAAAATGAGTTTCAGTCTCTTTTCAAGTTACTTGGGTTCTTATAGACAATATGCAGGTTTTAAATCTCATGTAATTGCTTCATTTGCTACTTGCCCAAGGGGCCTCTGGGACATTATTTTTTTGCTTTTGCAGGACACTTCCTTAAAGACAGAAGCAGGTGTTCAACTGATGGGTGAAATCGTGGAGCAGGCTGAAATACCTCTGCCAGCTATTCCTTTAAAGATCAAAAGTCTGCCAAGTGAGAGAGAATTTTACATCCCATCTGTTGATCTCCTCACTGCACAGGTAAAGTGCTAAAATTCAGGTTGTGATAAAACAAAACACCTCAGGTTTGATATCTAGGTGCATAGACATCCATAAGAATAAAAAGCTTCCGAGCTTTGAAATAGCAGCTGTATTTTCAGGAGGACTATATTGTATTTTATACAGCGGAACTATTCTCTTAAATTAGTATTGGGGACTGTCACTATATGGAAGGTATGTGCAGGACAGAGTAAGGTTCTCAATAAAGAGCAACAGGGTTGGGTCTTTCTCTGGCCCCTAACGAGGTAGTACTTATCTTTACCTCTTGCTGCCCTAATTTGTGTACCATATTCTATGACATGGATGTATGTTATGGGAAAACTGCCCTCTGAGATCATGCCAAGTAACTAACAAAGTGGAATAGACTTACCTGTAAGTTAATGGGATCTGGTGCTGGGAGTTACATCATAAGATTGCATTTCAGGGTTTGATGAAAACTCTGTTTCTTTCTGTAGGATTTGCTGTCCTTTGAGCTGTTGGATATTAATATAGTGCAGGAATTGGAGCGAGTGCCCCACAATACTCCCGTCGGTAAGTTGGTTCTCATGTTCTGTGTACTGTCTCTAGTGTTCTGAGTTAACTGTTTACCCAATGAAAAGCTGAACTTGGTTGTGCAAATGGCATATTTGCTCTTCACGTTAGAGTACCCAGCTCTCCAGTCTTTTCATTTTAATTCTTGCTGCAGTCTTAGAGGAGGTATTTGATAGTGCTTGGTATCCTTTGTATTTTTCAGTCTTGTCATCTTTTATGGTCTTGGGGATGTGAAGCTGAAGATTCCAGGCATTGAAGAAGGCTGCCATTTTCTTTGCTCAGCCAGTGCCAGTGTAATGCTAAGCTAGTTGTTTATTTCAGCAAATGATCTTGCAGGATAACTGAGTTTCTTCAGACTTAGAATATCCCTTAAAAAAGGATAACTTCTTAAAAGGTTGCCTCCTGGAGGAAGGAAGGTTCTTACTCCTTTAGTGCCAATTGTCTTTGCTACCTTTGTTTTTCAGACATGACTCCGTGCATGTCCCCTTTGCCACATGATAGCCCCTTGCTGGAGAAACCTGGCTTAGGTCAGATAGAGGAGGAGAATGAGGGCAGTGGATTTAAACCAGTGCCTGGTAAGCAGTAGTCATGGGGAGCTTGGGGTTGAGGGGAGGAGGACATTCACTTCTGTGTGGTCAGCAATCTTGATGTCTAAACAGAATTCGAACTCCTGTTTCTCCCTTCTGTGGAAAAACAAATAGTTGTTTGGCTCATCAGCGAGTAGTCTGACACTCCTCTCTGACACTAGAGGTTGGAGTGTTGTGTGTGTAGAATTCAGAAAAACAAATGCCTCTCGTGATTTGTCTGACTACTAGAATTTTGGGACAATTAACAACTTGCCCTTAATACACTAGATGATATTCGGAATATTCCAGGTGTGGCCCCCATTCTTCTCCATCACTTTCACATTCAACTTGAACTGAATTACAAAATCTTTGTATTTTTAAAAAGAATTAACATGTAATGTCAGTATTAGACCTGGCTAGCGTAAAAATTTCTTATACTTCACATCTCCTTGTGATGATGTTAAAATAATCTGTTGTTTCCCTTTCAAAGGAGTGACAGAAACCTGCTTTCCTGCAGATACTTGCATAGTGAAAGTGAAGGCTGAACATCCATTGAACCAGGAGGAAGGGGAAGAAGATATGAGTGGGACTCAGTTTGTCTGTGAAACTGTAATTCGTTCTCTAACCCTGGATGCTGCACCTGACCATAGGCCGCCACAAAAAAAGAACATCCTCCAGAGTAAGTACTGTCTTTGGCTGGCTTCTGTGGCTTTACTTTTTTGCAGTCAGACGTTGGCCACAAATTTCCCTGCACTGCAGGTGGCAATATCGCTTTAACTTGTTTTTCCTGATTTTTTTTTTATTAGATTCTCTGCAAACATTGCAAGACACCTTCAGCTGCAGTGTAATAAATGAAGAATCTCCTAGGATAAAAACTTATTCCACTCCTAAAAAGGAAGCAAAGATTCATCAGTCTGAGGCGATGACAGAAAATGGCTGTGGTAAGTAAAATAGCTTTGAATTTTAAGATAAAGCTGTAACAAGGGCTACAAAAAAAAAAAAAAAGATAAAGCAGGTGTAAAAAGATCTTAGTCTTCTAGGAAACTGATCCTCATTAGATAAAGAGAGTTATTATTACATCAGAAGACTGGCGTCAGTACTCTGAACAAGCAGATGGTTTAACAGCTGCTTTAAAAAAAAGTGAAACTGGGACACAAAGGTTCCAGTGGGGTATTCAAATAAGTGCTCATATGTTAAGCATGGCTTCCGTATTTTGTACGTGTAGCTTGAAGTCAGTGCTTTGAACTTCCTGATGCATGTAATTTAGTGTCTGAAAACTGCTCATTAAGTTCTCAGTGTAGCTCATTCTTTTTTTTTTTATTAGAGGCATTAATATCAGCAGCATATCTGCATGGGCTTAACAGTAAGATCTACCCCCCCACTGCCCCTCCAGTAGACAAAGAAAATAATACCATTAATATCAGTAGCAAAGGTTTACAGTCGTTTCTTGAATACTTCTGGGATAACACTGTCTTTGCTGTTATCCATACAAAATGGGCAATTGTTAATGCTTCATCTTTTTTCCTCTCCCTGTACCATTAGGGGACCTTCCACTGTATGATGAGAGAGCAAGCCCCTGTAGTGATACTAGCAATTCTGATGAAGACGATGATAAAGATGACGTTCAAAGTCAAGGCTCCTCTGCTTCATCAGAGGATTATATCATTATTCTCCCCGAGTGCTTTGACACCAGTCGTCCTTTAGGGGAGTCTATGTATAGTTCGGCTCTTTCTCAGCCCAGTTTGGAAAAGACAGGAGAACCTGAAACAGGAGCAGAGAATCCAGAAGGGGGAAGCCAGCCACAGATCTGCAGTGTCAGTGATATTTTGACAACTTCACAAACACTGGCTGTAGTGCCACTAGCCCCAGAGATCGTGGACGCCTTACCGCAGACACAAAGGTATGCTTCCTGGACAAGAACAAAATGCTCATGTTAGTGTTGCTGTAGAGTCTGCAGGGTGTCGTGCTTAAGTTCAGTGTCCAAACAGAAACTGTTGCAACAAAAGTTTTTGTCGCATACTGGAGTGAACCTAAATCCTGCAACTTTTTATAAAGCCTGTACTGGTTGATTAGGTGAGCTTGAGAGAGGCAATGAAAGGAGCGTGTGAAGCTTCTCCTTTTGCCTGTTGATCTTGAATTACCTACATGTGTACATGTGGACTGAAAGTACTAATTTTTTTTACCTTATGTTCTCAGGAATTTTGTATCTCCTAAGAATCATATCTTCCAAGAACCAAACGTATCTGCAGAGAATATCTCTTCCACTCATCATGATCAAATAAGAGAAGGTATTGACAGTACTTAATGAAGGGTGCATTCACAGTTATCGCCTGTTCCTTATGCTTAGTGTTGTATTTGATGTCTTCTTGTTCTTGAGGAGAGCAGAAATCTACCAAGTAATGAATAGTTCATTTTTCTCTGGGTGTTGAAATAATTGGCATTGTGGATCAGCTAAGAACATGTATTAATTAGAAATGGTAGCAGGGTACTCAGAAGCATTTGTAAACATCTGGACAGTTGCCTTGCTCTGGAATTGAGCTATGTATTTAAGCTGTTGTTACGGTCACTGGGAGCTCTGACAGCAGTTCATGTCATGTTAAACACCCGCTGACTCATCAGCCAAATGACTTCTGAAATTCTTTTGATTGTTTTGACTGCAGAGGAGCCTGTATACCTGGTTTGTGTCTGGATAACTAAACTTGAAAGTATTAATTTTGGACTGAATCCCACTCCTTTATGTACATGTTGCATCTCTTCAGCCTCTCACTAACAGGACCTGTTGATATGATATTTTTTCTTCCTGCTCCAGAACCCAGTGGTGAAGACAGTCATGGACCAGGATCTTCTGGATTTCTAGTTAGTAAACAGAAGTGCTCAGAATACCCAAGGTAATGAAGCTGAAGCTGTGACTTCCCAGATACTGTTTTAAACTAAGAACTGCTAAATTAGTCACCTAGGAAAAAGCACTGGCTTGCAGATTCCGTGTAGTCAGTATTTTGGTAGAAAGGCCTCCCTTCTTAAAGGAAGCATATGCTGACTTATATAATGCTATATTTTTGTAAGATCTTGGTGTCTACTTAGACGCGAATATGAAGGATGCAGAACTGGCAAGCAAAAGTGTATGAAGAGCTCAAGCTGAATTCTTCTAAAAATCTGTGGGCTTTTTCTGGAAAATCTCAGGATTTTTAAAATAGGGATTTTGTAAGTTAGCTACAAAGTTAAGCATTTTAAAATACTGAGACTGGAGTAATAAGACAAAACATTGAGCAGAATATTAAGTGACTTCAGAACTGATGGAAAACAAACAGAAGTGACTCGGGCCTGAATGGATGTGTCATAGTGCGCAGCTTTCATGTATACATGTGCTCTTCTGGGTGAAAATATTAAATTCTTTGCAAACGGCCATGTTATGGAAAGCAAACTAATGTAGGTTAGCATAAAACCACAGTTTAATAGAAGGTATCCAGGAAGAAGGGATGAGCTTCCAGGATAGCTCAGTCCCAAACAGCATTGATTCTTTTGGGTCATAGGCTGTTCTCTCCAATAAGAACTGTACCTCAAGTGGCCCATCAACAGGGAGAGACTTGCATTTCATATGAAACGCTTGTCTTTACTGACCTAAAGTAATACTTGACCTCTCTGCAGATACCCTCAGGGAAGCAGCATTGCCGGAGAACTAGTTAAAGGAGCTTTGTCAGTTGCTGCTTCTGCCTACAAAGCATTATTTGCTGGACCACCTATCATAGAACAGGTAAATGTTGTTCCTGTATGCTCTGTGAGTTTCATGAATGCCAACCTTCAAATTATAGGTCTATGTTTTATAAATGTATCGATATCCTATATAGGACTTCATGCAACAGCAAAATATTAAGCTTGATGGCATCCCTTCTAAAGTATGCTGCTCCGCTAGCAGATACGGAAATCCATACCGTGGGGATAGAAGCAGGTCTCCTACAGCGCCATTTAGTAGTCATTCACCTTTGTAAGTGGACAGTGGAAGTGAATATAAATGGCTTAACAAAAGGGCCTCCGCGTCTTAATCGTGTTCCAGTGTAATGCAGGACCACTGCTTCAAATAGCAAAAACTAATTTTTATAGCTTATCTTACTATCTTCTGTTTTCAGCAGCTTGCAGGTACAGAAGAGCACACTGCCACTCTTCTATCCAGTCTGTGTGAGATGGGGTTCTGTGACAGGCAGTTAAACCTGCGACTGCTGAAGAAACACAACAATAATATGGTTCAGGTGGTAACCGAATTGCTTCAGATCAGTAACAGTGACTGGAACAGCAGTAGATGCTGAACCTTCCTGGTGGAGGGAGGAGTCGTCTGCATTGAGTAAACTGTCATTAAACACTGCAGCAGTAGCAAGCTGCTCCTCAGCTGCTTTCTGTTCGGAGGCGTGGCTAAAACTTTGGCGTTTCTTTGAGCTTTTGACTTTTTTCTCATGGAAATGTCAAACAGTGCTTGTCACAGCATCTTATGAATTGGAGACCAGAATTTCAACTGTTGTTTGGACCTCATAGTTAAATGAGTAGTCTTTAAGTCTCTAATTTCATACTGAATCCTTCTATCAGGGAATCCTGTAGAGTTACTTCCTCCTGATAAGAACTTCCCCTTTTTTGTGGAAGATTTTTTTTTTTGGCAGCTGGAAAGTTGTTTTGTTGACTTTTAACAAGCTTTTGAATGGGAACCAATGTAAAATGCTGCCATAAAACTTAGTCTTGCCCACAACTAGCAAGTTGTTTCTTCTGATATGGTTTAGAAATTGATTTGTCCAATGCATGATAGTAATGCATCAGACTTAAACCTTACAAGCGATTCTTAGAAGAAAAAGGTTGCTCATATCTTGAACCATCAAACAACTTTTCAAAAGTCTGAAAGCGTAACCGCTGTTAGACTGATAAATACCAGGTCTTTGTTTCTTGTCGCAGAATGAAGCAGGACACTGAATTTACCAGCAGCAACTGAACCATCTCTAGTAATGATAGTGCAAAACATAACTAACAGGAAAGTACAGCCTACATGAAATATTTTGTTAAAAGCGGAGTGTAAGGCTCTTTGTAAAAATGTTAAAATTTTGACCACTATCTCTTTTCAGTATAGTGCAAACTTCTTATTCTGTTAATACCACATAGAAGAATTGAAGAACGTGTAGAAACCTAGACTTGAATCAGAGTACCAATTCTGGTGAAGTTAAGGAATGGCAAAAGTGCTTGAGGTAGGGATCGTGTGACTTACAGTTTGAAAAATACGCTAACTTAAGCAGTTTTAAGCGTACAGTCTCCTGTGATGGTTCTAGCTGCTCCTGTGTTTCCATAGACGCATTTGTACAATTGTTTTTTCTCACAAGATTTTTGCTTTAGATGCCCATATTTGACTTGGAAATCTAAGAATTCCCTTCTAAATGTGCTGAGAGAGATTCAATTTTGAAGAATCACAAGAAATGAGCAACATACACTGCTGTGCAGTGGTGTACCAGTAGATAACTTTTCAGAGTCCAGTCCTCTGAAGGTGACAGCAGTGTTCGCTACGTTCTGACTTCCAAGCAAACCATTTTCCTTGCTGCAATAAGATACCGTTGATCCTAAAGTACTTTTACTGCTGCTTCAAACTAAGGTGTTCCTGTTTTGTCACCATGTAGCTGAAGCAGTATCCATATTGTGACTGACCAGGTGATCAGTAGTAATTTTTTTAAAGACATAATACCCTTAGAGATAAGATACCATTAAAATAATTGAAGAAAAAATGTATCATACCATTTCTGTGTTAAACCTATTTTTATAGATTGAGGAAGAGATACTCTTAAATGTTTATTTTGAAATACAGTAGAACTATTTTGCAGTGTTTTCCCATCTCTCTGTACATCAGTACACCAGTACAGACCAGATAGAGGTCTTTCTGCAATGTGAAACTACTGCTTCCCCCCTCCTGGCCTTGACTTAGGCATACTGTTTGGAGAACCTTTTGGCTTATGCCTGCTCCGGCCTGAGGCGGGAGGAGGAAAGGCCATGGACGAAGTGCAGTAGCTGGTGAAATCTCTAAGCATAGTGTGGGGGTCAGCTTTGACCTGGAAAGCCCAGCAGGACCCCTGTTCTGTATGTGTGTACCTTCCTACCTAGAATGCTCATGTGTTCTATCAATTAACAAAACACTAACATGTTTGAGGAGGAACACTTCATTGCAGATTAAAATGTGAAGTGTGAAAGGCTGTTTAGGCTACTTTTTACTAGGGTTTAGATAGTATATGCTCAGGCTTCAGATATATTTCTGTTGGCTTTGTATATTTTGTTAATGGATGCATGGTATAATTTATAATATATTCTGTAGTGCAAGTATGACCTCTGTATCTGATGTAGAGTGAGCACTTTAAAGTCAACTGTGATGGGGGGGCGGGGAGGACCACCCTTTCCTCCGTCCTCACAATAAAACTCTTTATCCCCTCGGCTGTCCTTTGGCCTCTTCACAGGCGCGGTGTGGCGGGGCGGGGGGGAGCCCTGAGGGGGGCCGGGGCCGCTCCCCCGGGGCCGTCGGGCGGGAGCCCTGAGGGGGGGCCGTCGGGCGGGAGCCCTGAGGGCGGCCGCCGCCGCTTCCTGCAGGGGCACGTGCCCTGGGCCGGGGCGGTTCCGCGCCGCGGCGGCGCTTTCGGTTCCGCTTGGCCGGGCTCGGCTGCAGCCCGCGGCGGGCGCCCGGTAAGCAGGGCCGGCCGGAGGGGCGGCGGCGGGGCGCAGGGAGCCCGCGGCGCTGCCCCGCGGAGGGGCGCGGCCCGGGGAAGCACGCTGCGAGCGGCGGGGTCGAGCCGGGCCTGCGGGGCTGGGGGTGCCGCTCCCGCCTGCAGCGCTTCGTGGTGGCGGGGCGCCGGTCCTGCCTTTGCGTCCCACTTCGCTGTGCAGCGGCCGGGCCCCGCCGCAGCGGTGCTGGGGCGCGGGGCGGGAGGGGTTACCCCGAGCCGCAGAGGCGGCCGGAGGGGCGAGCCTCACCCGCCGTGCCTTTCGCTTGGCCTCGCTGACACCCGCTCATGACTTCCCCAGCTTTGGTGGTTGGTTGCCCCAGGTCTGCGAAGAGGCTGTCGCTCCTCCGCGCCGCTTGTTTCTGAGAAGCTGGTAAAGGTTAACCGAGAGTGTAGGCAAAGCTGCAGCTCCGCTGCCTGGGGCCCTGCAGAGGTGGGGACTTGGCGTCCGGTGCAATGAGGCCCTTTCCGTGTTAGAAAAGTCCAGATCCTTCAGGCGTCCTCATCCTTCCCTCCGCATGCTGTAAGCGGGGGGAGCACCGAGCCTTGAGCCCCCAAGCAGCGCCTTGCAGAATTTCATAGTCTGGGGCACTGGGCTGCTGAAAGGTCCCTCGGTGGCACGCCAGGGCTGCATGGGCAGTGCTGCAGCCGCCCCCGCCTCTGCTGGTTAAGTGAGATCCCGGTTATTCCTTTCTCAGCAAGAAAAAGAGCAGCTGCCCCTGGAATCGGCCCATGTCCTGCCACTGTGGCCCACGTTTGAGGGGTGTGGAATGAGCCCTGTGCTCTGCAACTGTCGTGGTGGTTCTCTGCTGCCAGGTGGTGATTTTCATCCCCAGTATGTTTTACAATTCAGCCCTGAGGGGTTATTCGTGCAAAGCCTCCAGATCACCCGGGCAAATGTAGAAGCTGCTCTTTATCAAAGCTAAACGTCCTACCTATATCTGAGTTGCTGAAACAAGGCTGCCTAGAGGAAAGACTGGCACAGGTGGGGAATTGTATTCAGCTGATGTCTTTGTGATGGAAATACAGTTGCTTTTCCTTAGCTTGGTATTGTTAATGCTTTTGGGAGGATTACTAGGAGCTGGTGTAAAAAATTTTGATTGTCAGAAGCCTGGGAAAATGAGTTCAACTGTATTTTTAACCTTAAAAATAGACTAGATTCTATTATTTGATTTAATCTATTTTTAGATTCTCTTTGCACGCTATTTGATTTTAGTTAGGCTACCGTGTCTGTTAGTAACGCTGCTTGATTAGGAATGCCAAGGCCATGATGTTCAGGTTCCCTCTCTGGACGTAGGTGAATAACGACTAGTCAAGAACTTGGCAGTTCTCTAGGTTGTGATGTCATCTTGAAACCTTGGGGAACTTTGAGTCAGCGTTCCCCTCTCTTAGCAAATATTATGAGAAGAGGAATAAAGAGAAGAAGAATCTGGTATGCTATTCTGTAGGGTGGCATTCTCAGACACTTCTGCAACTAAGGTGTCTAGAAGATTGGCTGTTTAAAAGAGTGAGTTACTTGCAGTAACTCAGCTTTTTAAGCAATTTCAGAGCTGTGCGTAAGAAATTTGCTAAACCTTGGGATACTTGTGATCCATTACGGTGCTGCTCTTGGAAGTTTGTTCCCAGAGATGATTTTCTAAATGCATTTTTGTGTTGGATACCTAGTGAGAATTCTTTCAACCATGGGTGGAAAATTTTCACTGTTCTGGAAAATACCTGGCCAAAAGGAGAGCGAAGGCAAACTGATTTTACCCAGGCAACTGGATGCTGAAGATGAAATCACCAATTACGCTAGTATCAATGACTCTGCTACGTCCTGTGTGGGCATTGCACGCCGAAGCTATGTCAACTGTCCTACGTGTCAGGGAATGGGAAGGATCCCCGGGGGTAGGTGATTTTTGAGCCTTCTGAGGTTGGTACGTGTCCCTTTGCCTAAAGACCTTGGTTGAACCAGTTGGTCTTTATTGTATCCAGTCTAGGAATGTTCTGTCCTGGCACCTCCAGCTCACTTGTGACTTCTGTGGGCTGCCTCTATTGAGGGAGGATGGGGTGGGAAGGCAGGTAGTGCTGTTTCTAGGTAATAACTCAAAGCCCACCCTGGAGCCCCTGGGTAGTTGTTGTTTGCCCAGAGATGGGAACGCTCAAACTGAATTCTTAGTTGCAGCACACTTGCCTCCTAACTGGAGAGCTTCACTTGTGGAGCGGGTGCAGATGGATACTAGGCTGCTGTGCAATGTCCTGCAATGCAGTTTGCTTCATTTACTCGTGCGTGTACTGTGGTCTCTGACCTGCTGACACCTCTTTCAGAGCAAGAGAAGCAGCTGGTGGCTCTGATTCCATATGGTGACCAGAGGCTGAAGCCTAGACGAACGTAAGTCCTGTTAAATATTCCCCTTTTCTCATCTTTTGAATATTTCTTCTGCGTATGAAGGAAAGCCTCAGTACTTCGGGTGTTTTGCTCTTTGTGCTCTGACTTGCAGTAAGTTTGGTGTTTACTGTGTCTTTTCAGCAGTAGCAGATGTTGGACAGTCTTCTGCGGGCAGTTGTTGGAGATCTCCAGCAATTTGTACTGTAATGCACCTTGTCAGTCTGTGGGACTGTACCCTGCTTCTGCTGTGATTTGGTTGCTGGCAGTAGTTCTGCACCAACCCATCCCAGTTTTTTGGCACCCAAGCTTTTATTGTCTCCTCCCTTTGAGCTGGAGCAGAACTGCAGGTGCTTGCAGCTGATAAACCAAGAGAATAATTGTGGCCCTGGTGCTGTTTTGCAGGACACTTTATGTATGTCTTGCTGTGACAATCTGCCTGCTGACAACATCTCTCAGTATTTTCTTCCTGTTTCCTCGCTCCATTACTGTGCTGCCTGCAGGACTGAACGCCTCCTCCATTGGCTTTAATGCGACCACCACCAGCATATACCTCAACGTGACGGTAAGTGTGCAGCTCACAGGCAAAGAGTGGATCTGAAGGGCTCGCTGCTTATCTTCTGTGCCACTCCGCATGTAGGCTAACTAACTGATCGCCATCTGAAGTTGGTCGCACGCTTTCCACCATCTCACTCCACGCTCTGGCTGCTTTGAATCAATGTCCAGAGTGTGTTACAGCATCGAGGCGTGGCTGGCCTGGCTGCGAGCAAGCAAGTCACGCAAAGTGGCCAAAGGGGCGGTGTAGAAGCAGCACTGTGATTAGTTCTGGGAGTCCTTTTTCTTTTGCATCCTTGAGCTGCTTGGTTGTCCTCTGACTGTCATGGGAGATGCTGCAGGGTACGTGCCTTTGTGACTAGGCTGGATGTACATCTGAGGATTTGAAAGTGATGATGTTGTCCCATGTTGCTGTCAGGTCATAGCAGGAGTATATTTAAAGTAGTTTTGCAACAGTACCATATGGCCCTGCTGCAAGGTGATTTGTGGTTTTCAGTTTGGTTTTTTTGTTGTTTCTCTCCCTAGAACGTGCTGAACATAACTAATTACAACTTCTACCTGGTCACTGTCGTGCAGCTAGATGTAGAGGTTTTGCATCAGTCCCTGGTAGTAGGGAAGACCACCATGAAAACCCTGCTGCATTTGAGCCCTTTGCAGAGCAGCCAGGTGAGCTTTTCTGTTTCTTCCATTTTCTCCTAAACTAATCTGGATGTCCTGGACAGGGAGGTGCTTGTTGTATGCTTGATCCATTCCTTCATCCTCTGTCTGCCACATACTTGGAGGCCTTCCACATGCAGCTTCCCGCATCTGCCTTTGGGAAGGGGTGTTGTAGTAATTCACATGTTGCTGAGTTTGAAGCTAACACGTTCCTGGGCAAGGAACACCTGTCTGCTCTTCGGGTAGTGGGCTGGGTTGTGTGCTTGCCTTAAAATGATGGGAAGCTTACAAACAGGTTAGACAAAACCCTGGTGGGAACAGTTTGAGCGCAGCTGATCCATTCTTGGTGTAAAGGTCAGTTGGGCGGCCTAGACGACCTTTTTAAGGCTTTTTTAGATCTAATTTCTGATTCTATTTTCTTGCTTACTGTTAAAAACAATTGTTAGGCTAGATCTTGAAATTCAGGTTCAGACACCTAATGAGAGTCCAGTTCTCCCTACTTCAGCTCCCTGAATTGTATACAAATGTAACTGTAGTTCTCGTGTACTTCCTGCTTTCTCATCTGTTCACACTTGCAGATCTATTACCTGGTGGCCAGTAGGATATTGGACGACAACACCTAGTGAGTAACTCTTGAAGATTTCTTTCCTTGGTTACTAGGTAACATTAATGCTTATAAGCTTTTCATGACTAGATTTCTTGTCCTGGTCCTGTCTGTAGAGTGAAGGTGAGCGAGACTGTCCTTTTCAGTTTAATATGTGGAGGAGCTAATATGGATACAAGTCTGGCACGTCCATTTTAAACTCCTCCTTTTCTATTTGTTGGTATTCTCTGCTTAGTGTTGGCTCAACAATGTCACTTTCCGTACATTCTGATGAGTAAGTGATGATATCAATTCGATGTCTAGGTTTTCAACTTTAAATGCTCCATTTGTGAGCAGCTAAAGGTACCTTGTACAAACTGCATTTCTCTGCAGCAAACTACGTGAAGTTCATAGCAACCAAAGCTCCTGTGCAGACAGGGTGGTGCGCTGCGTATTTACAAGGCCCATGCTTACTAGATCCACAGTTACGGGATTACACCAGCAAAAACATGTTTTACTAGTGTAGATGCTGCTGTGCTTGAAGGACTTTGCATTCATAGCTGTTGTCAGAATATTGCAAGGACAGACCTTTTTGGAGAAGCAGAGAAGCAATGAGATAATCAGGACAGGAGATGTGGTACAGGCAGCTCCTGTGAAATTAACTCTCTCTTTTCTCTCATAGTAACATTTGCACCTGGACAGAAGTCAAAGTTCACAATGTTCTGCTGCATATACAGTAAGTGATGCCTGGTTCAGACTATAACTAAATCCAAAACACAGCACTATGCCAGCTACAGTGAAGAAAATTAACTCTATCCCAGCCAAAACCATGACCAGGCTCTTCTGCAGATTCTGTTGCCTGAGGCAGCTCCTCTTCAGGGATGGACCAGAGGACCATACTCAGCTTGGCTGTGGTATAGAGTACGACAGGACCTGCTGGGAAAGGAAATGCAGGTTGGCTGTTCCTCCCTGCCAGGGAGGAAGGAGCAGAACTGCAGTTGTATAATAGATATCCTGCTGGGACAGGTTGCTGCTGTTCTGGTCTTGAGTTAGAGCTAAACCCGGTGAGGCAGGGAAGCTCTTATGACATAATGCAGCGCTAGAATGCCTCCATGCGGCCATGAAAGAAGGGTGGTCTTCATTAGCTGAGTTTAAGCCGCTTTGGAAAACTGCAGCAGAAATTGTCTCCTTGTGTAGCCTGTGTCTACTAGAGGGATCTCCCTGCACATCTGTGTTGACAGACTCCAGGTTGCAAGCCCGCTTGTGGAAGATGGACTTGTAGGTTCACCATCTGTAGACTGTTGTCACTGAGTCCATAATTTCTTCAGGAAGGAGGAACTGCCTTTGCATCATGGTCTTTTGAGCTAATCTAAAGCTAGGGCTTCACCTGCTGTATCTGGAAATGGACTGTGAATATTAAGAAAAGTGGTTGATTGGAAAAAGTATGTGAATCTCTTGGAGACATGCCAGGCTAGAATTCTCCCAGGTCACTGAAGAAATGTCACTGGCGATCTCCTGAAACACAGGTGTTTAAATCTTGGTCTTCTGTTGCAGTTTGAAGGGCTGTATTGTGAAGTTTCTTGTTTTATGAGTCTTAATGCAGGTTTTAACTGTAATTGGTGCTGAGTGATGTGAAGTTTAAACAGATAAAGTATGCAGAGAAACCCCTTGCTACTTGAAGTACGGTAAAAATGGTGCATTTTGGACAGCATGGAGAATGGCTCTGGCTGTTAAGGCAACTCTGTCCTTCTTAGCTGATGCTATGGGCTGACAGGACCTTTGCTCTCCATTAGCCAGGAGCTGAAGATGATTCTCGTCATCTTATACTTTTCTGCACCACATCTCCTCCTGCTTCCATTACCCGTGATGGCTTGCATAGTCTTAGGAGAAACTACTTGATACAAACAGCTCATGAGGGGGCACAGAAAGATAGTGATTGAAAGAGAGATGCTTTTGTCTAGCTAAGTCCATAAAGAGCCACCCACTGTGACTTGCACTAGCACTTTGAGAACAGGTAAATGGTGAAATGGCACAGGAGTGTTACGCTGGGGTAGGAAGTCTTAACGGGCTTCTAGAATGGCCAAAGTGTCTGTTGTATGGTAGTGATCTTGTAAAGGCTCTCTTTAATGCAGTCTGAAAGATGCTTTCCCTCTCCAACATGTGAAATCGAGCTGAGGGTATCTTGACTGTTGTATTATGGGGCTATGTAACAGGGACAAATACGGATGGCAGTGGGAGCTCACCGTGGGACCTTTACCTTATGAGAAGTCTCATCTGGGACAATCACAAGAGCAGTTCTGGTCTGCTTTTGCCTTGCAGGGGTACCCTGACCTGCACATACCTGTGTCGTTCAGAGCAGCTGGCTTTTGAAGACTACCAGTACGTGGACTGCCGGGGGAATGCCACGCTACCTCGCCCGTTGTACCACCGCCCGCCATGACAGGGCCAGAGCTTTTGGGTGCACCATGTTCCACCACAAAGGCAAGTCGTAGGAAGACAAACTTCTGGAGCTTCTTCTCAACCTATGCCTTAAACAGGAGGCTCGGTGTTTCCTGGATAAGACTGCCTCTAATGCAAAGATGGTAACATACTTGGCCTTACGAATGTGGACTCTGCTGCCCTCAGATCGCGGCTTTCTTCTTTCGGCACCCTGTCGCGGCTGATGCTTCAGCAGAGTGACCAGTGCACAGGGCGTCTCTGTGCGGCTGACTGGAGTGGGCCGCGCTCTTGTGTTTCACTGCTACTTTGGAGGCAGTGCCCTGTTAGTCAGACTCATTCTAGTTGTTTCCTCCTTGCATAATTTTGCACTTCTGTCCTGAACTTAAGTGTTTAATTTGGAAAAGGAGGACTGTGATGAGACTTTTGGCTGGACTGCATCTGCATCAGCAGAATCAAGTGACTCTTGCACAACCTGCCCAACAAGAGCAAGAAACAGGACTGATGTCTCCGTATCTCTGAGTCTTAAGAAAAATTACTGCATGTTGTGCCAAAACCTTGAGAGAGTGACTCTTGGGCGCTGCTGTTTTAAGCTGTCCAGTATAGCAGGTGAGAGTATGAGTTTTGTGTATACATATATTTACATATACACATACACATGTATATGTGTATTTTTATAACAAGCTCGTCCACTAGCTGTTCCTTAATGGCATCCATTTCAGTGAGAAGAAAATGCATTTTGTATCATGAACCAAAAAGACCGTTGCTTTCCAGCCAGTCGTGTGTGCTGGCCAGTATGAGCTGTTTGTTGTATTGTTTTCTTGGATGCTTTGACATATAATTCTTTCAACTTGTACATGCTTAAGAGAGTTCACCTCTGACTGGAAAAGCTTAGTTTGCACAGATCGGGACACAGCTGTTTTTGGAGTGTGGGGTTTGGGTGTTTTTTTGTGCTTTTGTTTTTGTTTTGTTTTGTGTGGTTGTTTATTGTTGTTTTTTTTGTCTAAAACTGCAAAACTACCCAACAGACTTTACGAGGAGGAACAGCCCTCTCCTCCCAGAGCTGGCAGCTGTATCCCCCAAAAGGTGGAGGGGTTAAATGTTGTTCCTTAGGTTCTAGTTTAGATGCTGCCTGATGCATTCTACATGGTAAAATAGAAGCCTGGGAGTTGCTGCCTAAAATTTTACTCAGCAGTTCAGCATTTCCTGCATCTGTCCCACCAAAGGATAAAACCAAAGCATCAGAATAGTTGAAGAAAGTCTCTGATCCTGTGTTCAAAATATGTTTCCTAAACCAGTGCCTCTTACAGACCTGTTGCAGACTGTTGCTCCTCACTGTGATCCATTAAGATCACACTGAAATGGGAACTAGTCAGCTTCCTCCCTGAAGCAGGGATGAAGATGTTCCATGTCCCGTTCCGAAATCCTCCCTGCTCTTCGCAGCTCTGCAGTGCTTTCTGTTATTTGCCACGTTGCTGATTCTGCTACGTGCTTCCCTCCCTGCTGGTGGGTTTCCAGCTGTGCTTCCGTACTGCTGTCCTCCACTTGTGCCTTACCGCCTGACCACAAATAAAGGGCCTGTGCAGCTGGAGGCCGATGGCTCGTCTCTGTGTGGCGGGTGTTCACCTGCGCTGAGGCCGCGGTGACAGAGCAGCTTGTTCGTCAGCAGGTACCTGGGCACGAAGGGGGTGGGAGGCTTTATGGGGAAGAAGGCTTTGGGAAAGACGCAGAGCGAGAGCAGGGAGCAGCCGCGCCCTGGAGGGCCCGAAGCAGCTGAGGCCGGCCAGGCACCTGCCGCTGGAGGCCAGCGGCGCAGAGCAGCTCACTGCGCCGGAGCCGGAGCGCCCCGCAGCTGCGGCCCTCCCTCCCTGCCCGCACCCTTGCGGCCCTCCTGCGGCGGGCTCCCGGCTGCGGGCGCGGGGAGGCAGGCGCGGGGAGCCGGGCGCCCGGCCCCGGCCGCCTCCTAAAGCTGCGCTCATAGACCGGCCCCAGGCGCGAGCCGTTCTAGCACCCTTCGCCCTCTCTATGGTCGGTGACCTGCGCGCTCAGCCCACCGCTTCCGTCTCGCCCCGGATGCGGAAGCGGCGTCGGGTGCGCGCGGGGCGTGGCGGGGCGGGGCGGGAGGATGGCGGACCCGGCGGCTCTGGAGGAGCTCGCCAAGCTCGAGTACCTGTCGCTCGTCTCCAAGGTGTGCACCGAGCTGGACAACCACCTGGGCATCAACGACAAGGACCTGGGTGCGTGAGGCGGGCGCCTTCCGGGAGCTCGGCGGCGCTCCGGGGCCGCGGCCGCCGCTGCCGGTCGCCTCTGGCCGTGCGGGCCCGGCGGCAGCTGCGGGAAGGGCCGCTGTAACCGCTCCTGTCAGCCGGGACGCGTTTCACGAAGGGGCTTTTCGCATTCAGAAAAACCCCCGTGGTTTCTCTTCAAAAAGCTTGCTGTGAGCCTGAGAAGACGCGTCCGTGCGGGCGCCTGCGGAAGGGCTTGGGTGGAAGCCGCTGCCGTGGCGAGCGGCGCTGCGGCTGCTCCGTAGGCAGGCAGACCTGGCTGGTCACTGCGCTGCTGGGAAAACTGCTTCTGTCCGGATGCGAAGGTACTTATACTGCCTTTTAATTATGTGTTCTAATTTACTCTCTGCGTTTTCTTGGCAGCTGAGTTTGTGATAAGTCTTGCTGAGAAGAATACTACCTTTGACACATTTAAAGCAGTTCTTCTAAAGAATGGTGCCGAGTTCACTGTAAGTGAAACCTAAATGTTGTTTTCATGTTCTTCTTGTCCTGGTGGATTTTATAAAACTTTTTGTTTTAAAGATGGAAGTGTGAGGAGTGATTACTGGGGTTTTTTCACTTGGGAAACCATGCACTAACTAGCTTTTGAGTGTTCCTGTCTCATCAAGCCAAGCCTCCTGCTTCCCCCCCCCCCCTTTTTTTTAAAAAAAAAACTATTGTAGGTTTAGCAAAGCATCCTCCTGAGGACTTGGACTGCTTGTCTTGTTGAACATATAAAATACGGAAAAAACTTTTCATTAAGGCAAATATTGCTATAAGTCTTTACGTAGTAGGTGCTGGGCTCGTGAGTTCCTCAGAAATAACTGTTTTTGGATTAAATAGGTGAATAAAAACGACAAGTAGAAAAGTCACTTAAATGGAATTATAATAATTTTCAGATTAAATTTACACCTTTTTAGGATGTACGTGAAGTCCAATAATACTTCTTAAAAGTGAATCTGCATCTTCAGAATTGAGCTTTTTTTTGTCTTGCTAATAAACCCCTATTTGTATCTTCCAGTAATGAAAAGCAGCATTGCAGTAATTTCTTAAAGTATTTTATTACATTTTTCAGGATTCCCTTATTAGTAATTTGTTGCGTCTCATACAGACAATGCGGCCTCCACCAAAGCCATCTACAAGCAAAGGTATGTGTGATCTTGTCCCTCTTAGCAGCTAGCTCGGTGTAAAAAGAAAACCAAAACTCTTAGTCTTTTGTAGGTTTGGCCATGTTTGGTGAGATTGATGTAGTTACTGTTCTTCCAGTCTTGTAAGGCAAGACTTTGTATCTTATTGTTGCGCTGGGGGTCTCTCTGTTGTTAGTGGTAGATTGGCAAAGCTGTTACAGCACTAAAAGTGTACTGAGTACATTATTTAGAGCATTTGTGTGTTTCACAGATAATCAGTATTTTATTTGTAGGAAGGTAACAGTGTAATCTTTGAATTGAATCTCAGTAAAATCTGTATCAACCTTCTAGCTGTATCTGTATCAATCGTTCTAGCTCTTCTAAGTTTTGTGTTTGGGTTTTTTTTGTTTGTTTGTTTTAAATCTCAAAATCAGAGACAGCTGTTAAACCCAAATCAGAGAAGGAAAAGTTGAAGGAATTGTTTCCAGCCCTTTGCAGGCCAGACAATCCCAACATCAGGGTAAGGTCATAATTTCAGATTTCTCTTTCGAGTATGTGAAAACATAATTTTTGTTGTTGTTTCTCTTTCTTTCAAGTTGTTTTCATGTTAATGTGTCTCCTGATAACTCATAGGTGAAAGTGGACTCAGAAATGAAATACAGAAGAGGCAGAAGGCTGGTATTTATTGCATGTAGTTATCAGGAATAGCTGTGACAGCAGTTGCCACACTGGTACTGTTTTGCAGAATACCTGGAAGATGAGGCTTTTGTGACATGAAATTTGTAGCTTGGCCTTCCTTATGTAATGCTCAAAGTAATGACGGATTACAAACTAGATAAAAATTTTGGACGTTTAGATGCTACAAGGGACTTGCATTTTATATTTCTGTAATAATCTGAGGTGTTGGGTGAAGCTGACTTTTGTATAAAAGCAGAATTGTCTCAATGTTATGGCAAAACAGGGGGATTGCTTTATTACCTCTTTTCCCCTATATCATGCATTCTGCCTGATCTTTTTTTAATCTTACGTTCCTTCTATGGCAGATACGCTTGTGGTAATCCTTTCTGTGGATTAACTGTCTGTGACAGACTTTTTGTCAGCCTTCCTACAGCGTTTCTCTGTTCTTGCAGAATATGCTGGATGAAGATGATGTGAAAGTGGCGGCTGATGCACTTAAAGAACTTGAAGCTCTAATGCCTAGCGCAGACAGGCAGGGCAGGCAACGGAACAGTGACCACCGGTAGGTTTCTAGTATGTCTTTTGGGGGGATGGGTATCAGCAGTTGATATTGCCTGCTCGCTCTGCTCTTGTGTGGCATTTCACTGCAAGTATGTAATGTTTGTTTGTTAGGGCAAAGAAAAAGAGGAAGAGCCGAAGCCGTAGCAGGGACAGGAGACGAAAGCACAGATCTCGCTCCAGGTCTCGTTCTAGGACTCGGGATAAGAACAGGGGAAAATCCAGATACCGGTCAAGGAGCAGAAGTCAGAGTCCCAGTAGGGACCGTAAGGATCGAGAGAAGTACGTTGAGAAGAGCAGCGAGAGGTGGAGAGACAAGCACATAGACCGTCCACCACCTGAGGAGCCTTCCATCGGAGACATTTACAATGGCAAAGTCACAAGTATAATGCAATTTGGATGCTTCGTGCAGCTGGAAGGACTAAGGTACCTCCTGATGTTCACAGTAAATCTGGTGCTATGGCATCTGAGTTCTCTGTTCTGCCAGTACCTTGAGGAGGTTCTAGGCCACAACAAGGTATGCTGGCTTTTGATGCCAAAATGAAGGTCTGTTTCAGAAAAATGAATTTGACAGCAGAGAGTGTTCTCCTTGTGAGGAACGGTTTATGAATGTACACAAACAATCAGTTAACAGCAAAACATTTTAATGCAGACTCTGAATGATCTGAAGGACCGTTGGAGTAATACTGTACAGCACCTCATGCCGCTTGGTTTGTCTCGCCTACAGGAAGCGTTGGGAGGGCTTGGTCCACATCTCAGAGCTTCGAAGAGAAGGGCGGGTTGCCAATGTTGCCGATGTTGTGAGCAAAGGACAGAGAGTAAAAGTCAAAGTGTTGTCCTTTACTGGGTCCAAAACCAGCCTGAGCATGAAGGTACGGAAGATGTTCTCTTGTGCTTAGAGTAGACTTTGCAGTGCCAAAATTTTTAAAGATTATTTTGCTCTTTTTGCTCTTTCTGATGAAAGTGAATACATAACCCTTCAAGTGGGAGTTAAAAAAAATTGAGTTAGTGTTCTGTGTTTAAGTGGCCTATTATGTTTTACTCGTTTTCTGTAGGTTCTTGCTTTTGATGTAGTGTCCCCAACAATTTTTTGCCTTGACATGTTAGCTAAGGGTCAAGGCAAACCTCAAGCTGTTGCTGTGTTTGTCTTCCTTTCTCAGTATGAGAAGAGCATTTCATTTTAAATAAAATCACTGCCATTGCCAAGGCGGAGTAGAGTGTTCCAAGCCTTGGGGTGTACTTGCCTCACAAGACCAGCTGGAAAAAAAAGCATGCAAAATAGCATTTTCTGTGTATGGGCTGTTGTTGGCAGTAGTCTCTCTGTGGAATGTGCTCTGCTTTTTCTCTTGTGTTAGAGGAAGCACTGGTGTTAATAGGTAAGAAATGCAGTATAGAGAGAGCTGACTGATTAATTAATCCAATGTAGGATGTTGATCAAGACACTGGGGAAGACTTGAACCCAAACCGGAGGAGAAACCTGGTTGGAGAAACCAATGAAGAAACCTCTATGAGAAACCCAGACAGACCCAGTCATCTGTCCCTCGTGAATGCCCCAGAGGTGGAGGACGATAGCCTTGAACGGAAACGCCTCACCCGAATTTCAGACCCAGAGAAATGGGAAATAAAACAGGTGTGTTTTGTATTCAGGGGAATAGGGTGTCAGTCAGTAAAAATGCTAGGGAGTGACATGAAGTGGAATACAGCTCCTTGATTGTTTGTGTAACTTATTCCTTACCTCTAAATTGCTGCCACCTTGCGATTTGGGACTTCTAGCTTAGTTCTAACTATGAAGTTAGCACTGCTTTGAGCAGGAGGTTGGACCAGGTAACCTCCAGAGATCACTCTGACCTGGGGGATCATGATCTTTATCCAGCAACACTTAGATGTATTTGATTAGCCATGAGCTCCTGCCCTGCGGTAAGCCAGCTGTCTCACACTGATGGTATTTAGAATAACAAAAGGACTGTTTGTTCAGAGACTGGATGACCTGGGGAGAGGTGTGTCAGAGTGTAGGACCATTCCTTTGTTCTGGAATCACAACATTCCTTTGTTCCTGTTTTACAAGTCTGGCAATAGCGTTAGAACTGAGACCTTGTAGGCATGAGTTGTGTTCATTCTTGTGGACAAATTCGTGCTGTATTCATTCTCTTCCCAGATGATTGCAGCTAATGTGCTTTCCAAGGAGGAGTTTCCTGACTTTGATGAGGAGACTGGGATTCTTCCTAAAGTTGATGATGAGGAAGGTAGTATTTCCAAGTAGTCTTATTGGTGTTGCAAATCCCCTGTGTTTCTGGACGTGTCGTGATTCAAAAAGAGATGATGGTAGAAGTGGATGTGAAGCATCTCACAATTTGCTGTTATCTTAAAGATTTGGAGCTAGGGTTGCTCTAGCCTTATTAGTGACATCTGGGTGTGCCCTGTCTGTGCACTCTTTTTCTTTGGTGTTTTCACTTTTAAAACTATCTAATTACATTGTGATCAAGAATACACAGGAAGCACTGTTTGAAGAGGTGCATTTATGTACCTGAAAGATGATGTTTAACTTTTCTATAAGAATTGTCACTTGTGGATTTTAGATGAGGACCTTGAGATTGAGCTAGTTGAAGAAGAGCCACCGTTCCTTCGAGGTCATACTAAACAGAGCATGGATATGAGTCCCATCAAGATAGTAAAGGTAAGAAATTTCCAGGACTAAAACCAATATACTTGATTTAATTAAATAAATATTTGGGAATTTAACAACCAGTGTTCTACCTGGACATTACTGAAAGCCCTGAAAAACATTACCACTGAACTGAAGATTCTTTACTAAAAAGCTGGTTTCTTTCTTAACTGGTGACAGTGAAGTGGTAGAATAGAACTGAAATGTGCAGTAGCCTGCAGTAGCAACCATTTCACATAGGTGTGTTAGAACATACTTTCTCTGTTCTGCTTTTTCTTATCTTTTGAAAGTAGAAAGTGTTAGAGAAATACTTCCTTTTCATTGGTTGTGCCCTTAATCCTTCTGACAGCACAGCATAGGGATGTTCTTATCAGTCATGACCGTGGGATTTCATGAGGCTGGGCTAATGGAAATATCCTGGAACTCAAACAGACAGAAAGTTCACATCTTTTAAAGCATCTTCAGAGGAGGCTTCTAAAGGACAGCGGCGCCAGAGAGATAATGGAAGTTGAAGGATTGGTAGAACCTGAAATCTTAACTTTTTTCCCTGCTTTCCAGAATCCAGATGGTTCCTTGTCCCAGGCTGCAATGATGCAGAGTGCATTAGCTAAAGAAAGGCGAGAACTTAAACAAGCCCAGAGAGAAGCAGAGATGGATTCTATCCCCATGGGACTCAACACACACTGGGTGGATCCTCTCCCTGACGGTACGTCCGAACACATCTAAGTGTGAACTGTGCCTTTTTTGTGATAGGTGAGCAACCCAGGAGAAGTGTCTTGATACTGTGTTTGTCTGCCTCACTTTGAAAGTGAGGCAAAGAAGAAATGCTTTTCCACTGAAGTGGTAATAGGAATGTCAAGGGAAATGTAAAGGTATATCCCGCTATCCGTCAAGGATGTGTTACTAAAAGGTGCGATGGATGGTGAAGCAATTTTTTACAGGGAAGTTAATGTAGTAGTGGGGGTACACATGTAGGAACTTAAAAAGTATTTAAACACACATGTATAGAAGGCAGGGAAGGTGGAACAATAGGAGCAGGGTCAGCAGAGTCTGTGCTGTGTGAACCTAAATTTAATGGTGCCGTTGTTTCTTTCCTAGTGGATGGAAGACAAATAGCTGCAAACATGCGAGGTATTGGGATGATGCCCAATGATATCCCAGAGTGGAAGAAGCATGCGTTTGGTGGCAACAAAGCTTCTTACGGTAAGAAGACCCAGCTTTCCATCATTGAGCAGAGAGAGAGCCTCCCAATCTTCAGACTGAAGGAGCAGCTGATACAAGTAAGACTCTTGAAATGGCATTCTGGCTTGAGCAAGCGACAGTTCAGAATAAATATTCTTGGTTTAGCTTGTTGACAGGTGAATAGCTGGTTGATAATTTTAAGTGCAGAACTGTAGTTCGGAATAATTATTTTAAAGGGCTATATATATCTGTAGATTTTAGTAAAGCTCCAGATATTTATTGACATAAGTCAAAACTGAAACTAGGATCATGTCGGCAAGGGATGAGTCAGCTAAACGGGTAAGCAGTTGGCTGACTTGATCAGTAAGAACACTTGTATGATTTTTGGTCTGGGTCAGCTGGAGCAAGAGCAGTAGGTGCTCAGTCTAGTCCTAGATATACTGTGTTGATTTTTTGTTTGTTTTTGATTGTGTTTTGTGTTTAAATTTTGAAAAGTGTATCTATTGTGACCTTTTCTAGGCTGTGCATGACAACCAGATTCTGATTGTTATTGGAGAGACGGGATCTGGGAAAACAACACAGATTACCCAATACCTGGCTGAGGCGGGGTATACGTCAAGAGGAAAGATTGGATGTACTCAGCCTCGCAGAGTGGCTGCAATGTCTGTTGCAAAGAGGGTGTCAGAGGAATTTGGTTGCTGCTTGGGACAAGAGGTGAATTTCTGTGCTAAAGAATGTGCCAAAAAAGGCACGAGGAAAAGTAGGAAAAATCAGACCTGGAGCTAGTTTGCTTGTGTGTCCATGTGTCTGTTCCATGTAGGCTGTAAATTGAGCTTGCAGAATAATCAAACTGGGAATTAATGGTACTAATAACTTAATTATGTAGCTTCAGTTTCTCTGCAACTCTTCTTTCTAGGTTGGCTACACCATTCGATTTGAAGACTGCACTAGCCCTGAAACTGTTATCAAATATATGACAGATGGTATGTTACTGAGGGAGTGCTTGATAGATCCTGATCTGACTCAGTATGCCATTATTATGCTGGATGAAGCCCATGAGAGGACCATACATACAGATGTGCTCTTTGGACTCCTGAAGAAGGTAATGTTGCGTTTGACTTCTATTGCTTCAGTGTCCTCGGCATGCTGTGTACGGATAGGATCACACAGGGAAAGGCACGGTCACACAAGTCACGTTCGAGTCTCCTCTGAAGGAAAGCAAATGCTCCTAAGGGTTTGTACCCCAAATTTTCATAAGATGAGTCTCTGTGTGAAGGAAAGCAAGCAAAATTCAGCAGAAACAACGAGAATTGGCAGTCCAGGTTGTGCTCAGAATGATGGATGAGCAGAGGAGTGTCCTTGATTTGCTTTTCCTTCTCTGAAAAAGACTTTCTGTGATAGGTGCTGCTAAAAAAGGTTTGAAATGTGACCTTAGTAGTCAATTGTTTGAAATTCTGGATACTGGAACGGGCTGCCCCTCTCCTTGGACATCAAAACCCCTGATATTATTGGTGATATTTCTCTGACTTAAGTCAAGTGCCATATGTTAATAGTCCTAGAGGCAATAAATGAATTGAGAACTTTCTCTCCTGCTGTAGACAGTGCAAAAGCGGCAGGATATGAAGTTGATAGTGACGTCAGCAACGCTGGATGCTGTGAAATTCTCTCAGTATTTCTATGAAGCACCAATTTTCACCATTCCTGGCAGAACATACCCAGTAGAAATTCTGTACACAAAAGAGCCAGAGACGGACTATTTGGATGCCAGTCTGATTACAGTAATGCAGATCCACTTAACAGAGCCACCAGGTGAGTGGAGAATGGTCTAGGGTGATTTGGTGATGCAAGGACTTGGATACCTATGAGCAAGGTCTTTCTGTAAGTCATGGATCATGTATTAGTAATGTGAGCAAAATGCTGTCGGTGCTATCCTCTGTTGTTTGCAAATGCAGTAAATAAAATGCTGAAGAAGTTGGGTGAAAGGCTGAAGTATGTTGCTTCTGGCTAAGAGTTTTGCCCTGGGGCTAGCAAAAGTTGGGGATCGTCTGCTTTAAATAGAAAAAGTGAGGGATGGAAATGGGGTAATGCAGGAGTTGTACTGAACAGAATTGATTCTGTGGGTGTTTTAATTTACTTCCTGTGTAGGTGACATTTTGGTGTTTCTGACTGGTCAGGAAGAGATTGACACTGCTTGTGAAATCCTCTACGAGAGGATGAAATCTCTAGGACCCGATGTTCCAGAGTTAATTATCCTGCCAGTATATTCTGCTTTACCCAGTGAAATGCAAACCAGGATCTTTGACCCAGCCCCACCAGGGAGCAGAAAGGTAATTTCATCCAAGAGTGGCTTCATCTTCTGCTTATACATTTTAATAGTGGATTGTATTATGCTGCTAGTCGTACCTCATTTTTGTTTGTCCTTTTCTTCCCCCCCCCCAATCAAACTTGTTTGCAGGTTGTCATTGCCACTAACATTGCTGAGACATCTTTGACAATTGATGGAATATATTACGTAGTCGATCCTGGCTTTGTGAAGCAGAAAGTTTACAACTCCAAGACTGGAATTGACCAGCTGGTTGTTACCCCAATTTCACAGGTAGCCATTCTTTGTTTGACTTTTTTTTTCCTGCTGGTAATATGTATCTTGATGTGGCATCCAAGCACATGGAAGCAAAGTGAGGCAATGATAAAACCACATTTTTGATAACTCTTTGAGGCTGCACCTAAGGAACACGTACTTTCCTGGGCTGCATTGGAAATGTCTTTCTATTAATACAAGTAAAATTGTGAACAATTAATAGTTTTGTTTTACTTGTTTTCACCTGTGCCTGTTTGCACCCGTTCACTGAGATTCCTTGTTACCTTTAGGCTCAAGCAAAGCAACGAGCAGGAAGGGCTGGGAGAACAGGACCAGGAAAATGCTATAGGTTATATACAGAGCGTGCTTATCGAGATGAAATGCTAACCACCAATGTGCCTGAAATCCAGAGAACAAATCTGGCCAGCACAGTGCTTTCCCTGAAGGTGGGTGTTTCACCAACTTGTAGCAAGCCAGCATGATCTTAAGAGTTTCAGTAAATGAGTTCATGAGGCTCATAAAGACAGAGACTACTTCTGTAGTTTCAGATCCTTCTAGTGGACAGAGGTGTTTTGGAAGGGAGACTGCATTGAATGCAATTCTCACGCACTGCGCTTGCTCCTGTGTTTTTCTATTGAGGGTTATAATATTGAATATCCACCTAAATTACAAGTCTTAGCTGCACAGAACAGTTAGTTGCAGGAGGTTTGAGAAACAGCAATCCTACGGGCAATACACATTTCCTATGTAAGGTACATTTATGTTGTTAAGAAGATAAGACACACTGTTTTAGAGTGGTTTTTCATCTCCAGACACGTGCATATTCTAAATGTGTACCATTCCTCTGGGACTCTGACCTGGTACATAGCAGCTGGGGAAGTTGCTGCCTTTCCCCCTTTCTGGGAACAAGGGGAAGGGTGGAGACATATTCAGTGTCCATTGGAGCTGTCAAGCCATACTGGTTTACTAGGCATTTAGCCTATGTGTCTCCTCGATTGAATTGTCTTGCTTGAGAGATGTTTGGAACAGTTCCAAAGGAAGAGGCAGGACGACTGAATGGTGGGTGAAAGCCATGGGCCAATGCGGATTGTCTCAAGTGTGAAAATACAGCCATGTATTCGTGACTGTGGTTACAGTAAGGATAAGGACATGAGGCTAGGGTTGCTTTAAGTTCTGTAGTGCCTCATTGTTCGATGGTTATATATCTCTGGCTGGAGTTTGGTGTCCTAATTCTCAGTGTTTTACCTTGAGTTTTCTCCACTCCCTCTGTTCAGGCTATGGGCATCAATGATTTGCTCTCCTTTGACTTTATGGATGCTCCCCCAATGGAAACGCTCATAACTGCCATGGAGCAGCTGTACACCCTGGGAGCTCTGGATGATGAGGGACTGCTCACTCGACTTGGGCGCAGGGTAGGCAAAATAGACTGCTTCTTAGCACTGGCTGGGTTGCAAATATTCAGGGGGTGATGTGAGAGTAGGTGTATAAGGACTTGCCTAGCACTGTTGGTTTCCTTTTCCTATTCTCTTTTGTTCTATTGGTAGCTTTTCACTTACCATAGTTGGGTATCTTCTACTTTTTAAGGAGCAGCTATTAATTCTCCTTATTTGTAAGGTTACTTTTATTAATGTCTCAAAATTTCCTGCAAGTATTGAGATATTCTTGTGGTAGTAAATCTAGACAAATAATTTGTTCCATGTTGAGTGAAGTTATTCTGGGTAAAGCACACTGCTTTGGAAAGGAAGCACGGAAGAAAGGGCATTGCTCTCTTCTGCACTGAGAGAACGCAAGATTTTTCCAGGATGTTGCAGGGTACCCTGAAACAGGTTTCTTGCAGATGGCAGAATTCCCCTTGGAGCCTATGTTGTGTAAGATGTTGATCATGTCTGTACATCTGGGATGCAGTGAGGAAATGTTGACAATAGTCTCCATGCTGTCTGTACAGAACGTGTTCTACAGGCCAAAGGTAAGGAATGCAGCCAAGAACCAGCAGTGTTACAGTTTGGGTGGGTTTTGTGTGCCCTGCCTCAGGTGTTGGAGAGTGAACATATTTGCCAAAATAAACCTGTAGCTTGACTCTGTTCATATGGTACGTTTTGCGATATACCTTTTGGTTAAACACCCGTAGCTGTGGATGTTGGTAATTTCTCTGCAGATGGGAAGGTGGAAGTTTGAAGTCTCACATTCTCTCTTGCATTCCCCTGTAAACGCGTAGAACCCTAAACCAAGTCAGTCCCAGCTCCGGAGTTCAGAATGGCTTTGACATTTTCAGATACACAGGATGTATTTCTTCATGGCAATCCTGTCCTGTGCCGATTTCTTTTAAATTGGCAAGCAGCAGGCTATGCTTTGGTAGGATTCCTCAACAGCAGACTCCTCTTGAATCCATCGTTTCTTTGTTATGATGGCCTGCTGCAGTTTAGTCTGTTAACCTCAATTTTGATCTATGTAGCCGCAGAGTTTGATTGATGTTCTATCTGCAGATTGGAGAAGTGGGTAGAGGTGGGTGGGTCAGCAGGGCCAAAGCTACTGCTTCAGCACCTTTGTTGATGAGTAATTGACGTTGAACTAGTTAGTTTTTTATTGCTCTAGAAGCAATGCATGCACGCATACTTCCTGCAGTACAAATGAGCCATTTACTTGAAGTGTCCTTTCAAAAATAGGGAGTGAAACAGAATAAAAAGTATTGCGTTTAAAAAAAAAAAGTTGTTGTTCATCTTTTCTGGTCAGATCCTTGGCACCCATGGGAGAGTCTTTAGGAGAGCCTACACGAGGTCTGTTCTTGGCAAGAACAGTTCTAGGCTTTCCTTTCATAAAGGCATAGTTCTGGCTTAGTGAGAGCAGTCCCACTGACATTTAGATTCTCATGACTTGGTCCTCAGTCACTCACCACTCAAAATTTTGTGTTGTCTTCTCAGTCTTATATCACCTGTTTCTTGGTAGACTTAAAAAGTCATGGTATGAGTGACAAGGAGCCTGTGTCCTCCTTCATGTTGCACAAGGATTGTCTCTACGATGTAGATACCTAATTGATACATGTTTTATGTGTTAGGATAAACAGGCACTTGCTGATCAAAAGAAAGCCAAGTTCCATCAGACAGAAGGTGACCACCTCACCCTGCTGGCTGTGTACAATTCCTGGAAGAATAATAAGTTTTCAAATCCCTGGTGCTATGAAAACTTTATCCAGGCCCGGTCCTTACGCAGGGCGCAGGACATCCGCAAGCAGATGTTGGGCATTATGGACAGGTGAGCATGTTGAAAAGGACAAGTAGTGACTGTTTTATTAGTGTTCTTACACTGTAGTAGCTAAACAAAATTTGCTGATCTCATTGATGTTGGTAGCTGCACAAAAATCTGGAGAACTCTCCTTTTATTTTTTTCTAACACTTGTCTGGCAGGCACAAGCTGGATGTAGTATCCTGTGGGAAGGCAACAGTTCGAGTCCAGAAGGCCATCTGTAGTGGCTTCTTCCGAAATGCAGCAAAGAAGGATCCCCAGGAAGGTTATCGGACCCTCATTGATCAACAAGTAGTCTATATCCACCCATCCAGTGCTCTCTTCAACAGGCAGCCAGAATGGTAAGGAAGGCAGTATCATGTGATTTACGATTTCGGTTCAGACTTTGTAACTGAAAAGGTTGTGGTGTGCACTATTTGTGGAGTACAGATCAAAGTACAGGCTGCTGATTCCTCTGCAACGAGCAGAGTGAGCAAAGTTTCAAGTCTGCTTTTGGCTCTTTCTGCTAACACCAGTGCCTGTGCAGAGATGAGACTTCCTTTCTGAGTCAAGGCCAGGCCCGAATCCTGCAGTTCTGCATTTCTATATTGTGGAAGTGAGTTTAAAGCACTGAGTGTTGAGAGAGAAAGGAAGCAGGGAGAGAGAATTGTTTTAAATGGAATGAAGTAGTTCTATGCTGAAGGGTTGTGAGGTAGGAGAGGAGAGGAAAATGATGGTGGTTCTTCTGGCTGGTTCTTTTGGAGCCTGCGTTGCAGCCTTATCCTGAAGGAGGGTGAGATGGAGATGAAGGGGCAAACTTAGGTAATCCAGCCCTTGCCTTGTCTCTTCTTGTTTGGAAAAACTAATTTCCAAAGCTGCTGTCCCTTTTCACAGGGTGGTGTATCATGAGCTGGTGCTGACCACCAAGGAATATATGCGTGAAGTGACGACTATTGATCCTCGCTGGCTGGTAGAATTCGCACCAGCTTTCTTCAAGGTTTCTGACCCAACCAAGCTGAGCAAACAGAAAAAGCAGCAGCGGCTAGAACCCCTGTACAATCGCTATGAGGAGCCCAATGCTTGGAGGATATCCCGTGCGTTCAGGCGGCGATGAGCCTAGTTCCCTCATGGACTCTTACTGGTTTTGTATTTGCAGGACTGTGATTTTTACACTGCTGCAAGTGTCCTGAAAGAAAGGACATTCGATTGAAGCTTACCTACAAAATGAACAGAAAAATGAGTATTTCCAGAGCAAAAGCACAAGGGGGCGATGTGTGCTCACGTCAGCTACCCCTCAGGTTCCACAGCTGCGTGACAAACGTCCAGGGTCTCCTCAAAGTGTTGCAGAAATGGTTCTTGAAGCAGTTCTTTAGTCATCCCCCTTTTAAGAGACAAAACCTAAGACTCGGAAATCTGGACGCTGAGCTGAACAACACCAAAAATAAAATTATTAAAAAATAGTCGCTCTCCAACCTGTGTTCTGAATGACTAGACAAATCCAGGTTGGAATAGTTTTTTTTACCCTGCTAAAGAGGATTTATTTCTACTGATGCTCTTGGACAGTGGCTGTTTTCTGGGAGCTGCTTGTTCTCCATTTTTCCTATATTATGCATTTTCTATTCAGTGTAACTATTTATCTTTTATGCAAGCCATCTGTGGTGAGGTATTCAGTATCTGTGGCTTTGGGATAAGGCAGGAAAGATCCCTTGAAACCCAGCTAGAATGTCAGTTATACTTGGACAGTGCCACGGGTCAGACTGTACGTCTTATCCTTCATCACCATCTCCCCTGTGCTGAAGGCTTGTATGTCAAACGGTAATTAACCACATCCACTCTGTAGCACAGCTCTGTCTGAACGTAAGTGGTTACAGATGTTTAGACTTTCTATACAATGTGTAATGTGTTTTATTTCCACTTACAATGTTTGGTGACATCACAACTCTTGGGTTTTTTAATAGAATACACTCTTACAGCTAAAATGTCTGTAAAACATTGTGTAACAGTTCCTTGTTTCAAAAGAAATTGACTCTGCAGTGTGTGTATGTCTTGCTGAAGTTATCTGTAAATTATGTTTTCTGTTGCAAACAGATGAAACTTATTTGGCTCCATAGCTGTAGATACACAATGCTTATTTTTAATTTTTTTTTTTTCCCAGAGCTGGGACATTTGCTAAAATTATTGTTAAAATTAGTAGACTGAAGTTGGCTGGTTATTTTACACTCAGTGAACTTGAAGAATGTTTCACACTGAAAAGTAGCTATATTGGAAATCTGTATCTATCTACAAAGGTGGGGAGGGATGTTGTAAATACTATTTTATTATGTTGTATAAGTGCCCCGATCTTTCCCGTGGTGTTACAACTTCATAACGCTAAATAGAATTAGAAAGTTCGTAAGTTTGGAGGCTTTTTTCATTGTGGCATTAGGCAGAGAAGGTGTTCCTGTTGAATATTCTTCCAAGCGTATTTTCCTTCCATGAGCTCTGCAGCTGCATCTGTTACTGTTTTCTATGAAAATTTGCACTTGACTTTCAAAAGTGAAATGAAATATGTAAAAGAGAAAATGTACACAGTGAAAGTCCCAGTTGTACAGCATACTTTGAGGTATTTCTGTTCCAAATTCATTTTGTATTTGCTATTCCAGTATAGCCTTTTTGTGACTTACGGTAGGGGAAAATACATCAACAGAGAGGATTATTTCTTTTTTTTAAGTGAACAGTTGTCATCTGTTTCTTCATCGTTATTTCTTTCCTTGGTGTAATTTTTTCAGTAATATTCTTTAATTAATTTACAGAAGCTTCCATGTCAGCCTCAGCTGCTTGCTTTGGGAGTACTCTGCATCCAAAACTAGCCTGTTAAACAAGAATGCTGGCTTACAAACTCAGACCACTTCCACATTTTTTTAAAGTGAGTTTTATCAACCTGTTATGCTCTGAGGTTTCTGAGCCTCACATCCTACTCTCGTCTTCTGTTTATGTGATTTTTAGTTGGTTTATCATGTGTAAAAATCTGAAAATAAGCTGCCTGATCCTAGGATAAAACCACTTATGTAACTGAACAGGCCCTTTAGCCCCTTGCTGGGGAAGGCGTTCCTGGAGCTCTCCTGTGTGAGGTGCTGGCGTAAGCACTTGCCAGCCTGCCTCTGTCTAAATGAATTGCCTTATTTTATAGGGTATAAATTGTAGATCTGGTTCATTTTGACTGTACTGAGTTAAGGCACTAGACCTGGTAACACAGGTTTCTTACCGGAGGGCAAAAATCCTGCCAGCAGAGGCCAAGTGTCTAGTCTGGAATCTTTTTGGAGGTGTTATGTTTAGCAAAACTGCTAAAAATTTCCTGATTAATATAAGTAAGTGCGTGTGTGTGCACTCCTTGCATGTATCCCTTTGTCAGCAGTAAATAGCCTCCTCTAGCAGGTCTTGTGCTGCAGGCTGCGCTAGCGGTAGCTTCTGTAAAGGTGCTAGGAGCTGAGCTTGCCCTATCTCCAGGCTCCTGACCGCCAGCAACAGCAGTAAATACAGCCACTGAAAGGCCCTCCCTCAGGCTTGGGTGGCTCCCTGCTTCCAGTAGTATTTGGTCAAGGTGTTGAGAAGAGGCTTCGGCTGTAATTTAGGGGAAAAGCTTAGGCTGCCAAAGTACTGGGGTTGTTCTTATGCCTGCTGGCGGAGAACAAAGTAGTGTAGTTAGCTGCAAGTGAGCAGAGGGGAAAAACAGGGATACAGAGTGAGAAGAACTAAGCAAGAATAAATTGAAGGATCATAATGCGTGCTGCTGCCACAAGAGGTTGGCAAAACAGCACCAGCCGTTGGGGGTGAAGGGGATGTAGGGGAAGGACCAAGCTATGGTGGTCATTTGTTTTGTTCGGTTTTGCTTGGTTCCCGCCCTCCCCCCCCTTTCCCCCGGAAGACCAAGGAGCAATGTGAAATGCTGAAAGGTTCCTCTGAGGAATTCCAAGCCATCGGTGAACCTCCACTCCTCAACAGCACTGTGGCTTGTGGAACATTTAATGCAAGTGGCACGGACTAAGCACTGCTGGCTCCGGTCCCCACTCTGGTTCCCCAGAGGTCGACGTGGTGTTCCTTGCCTAGCTGGGGACCTCATTCTGCTTGCGGAGATGCGAATCTTTCTGAACGGATGGGGCACACAATCCTTCGTCTCAGATTCCAGCAGCACGTGCCACAGGCCAGTTTCACGCTGATTGTCACAAGCAAAGGCTTCACAGCAAAAGCACAACTCTTGCACCCACGTGTACACGCACACGCACTCACGCGCATCCAAAACCAACCTTTTGCCCTTAACGCAAGAAAGATAAATATGACTTTTATACCCAGCACCACATATGCTCCATCTGTTAGAGTAACTACCTTAACCTCATTTATGGGCTTGTTACCAGAGCCAGTGTGACAGCAATGTGCTACATACACAATGGGGGTTTTGTTTTTTAGTAATTCAGTTTTCATGAGATTTCTGTGACAACTGCAGAAGGCTGTGGTACTGACCCATTAGCAGTTTCGTGGGATTTCTTATTTATGAACGTATTGTTCTTTCAAGCCAGCTGGGAATACAGTGTGTGAGTATCTGATTTTAGTAAATGTGTTTTCTATGTTTACGTTCTGTAACCTACATAAATCCTCTGGCTAGCCTGTCCATACTCTTGAGGTGGAGAAGCAGAGCTGCACTGATCTGGATATACTGGTTGGTTTGGATCGAAAATGATCTTGTAGTTCTTGTAGCTGGTAGGCCTGTGGTCTGTCCAAACACAGCTCTGCCCTGCAAACTGCTGCAAGTAGTGCTTTTTGGTTGAGTATAGAAAAGTCCCCCGAGTTCAATATTTGTTCACTTTTCCTAGAAAAAGGGCAAGGAGGTAGAAGTGAACTATGTCTTAGTCAGTGGCAGATCCTGGCTATTTTGGAATGTGAATGTTAGTTTCTACCATTTAGGTCTGCCACAGTGACAGTGTCTGAAAAGCCTATTGATGGAAATCCAGTGTTAGATTTTCTTCAAGTTTAGGAAACATAAAATCTGTCAGAGGTATATGGAGAAGCCTTGTAAATTCTTATGCCTTCCTTGTCTTTGGTTAATTCTCCACCATGTCCGTTTAGGACTTAAACGTGCATGTTGTAGAAGCTTCTGCTCTGCCCTATCCCCCTACACATAAGCCTGACTCCCTGAAAATTTGAGGTGGACTCATGGCCCTGAGCTGGATTCATTTTTTTACTTAAGTAATTTGAATGCTGTTTTGCTCCTCCACCCTCTGGGCTGCACTCTGAAGCAGGATCAGGGAATTCCCGGACTGCTTTTGCATCCAGGGCTTGGGATTTTGTTGAGGAAAACACCAGCTGTCCCCAACCGCAGGACTGCAGGTAGCCTGCCCTCTGAGAAAGCTACGTGCTGAGGACACGCGCTGTGTTGCAACGAGCTCTTGTGCGGCAGAGGTAAGGAGCACTCACTTGCGCAGTTGAGTTGAGCAGAGCCAGTGAAGGGCTGAGGACCTGCTGGGTGACAGAGGTGCTGATCGGTGCCCTGAGGGCACACAGGTGGCTGCTGCCGGTGTAGAAAGCGCTCCCAGCTCCTGCCCTCTCTTTGAGAGGGGATGTGGCTGGAGGCTGCTCTCTAGGTGTCTCATCTCAGGGGCTGCTGGGTCTCTAGGGTCTTTTCTCTGTTTAATTAGCTTTAGGATCTGGGGGGCAGTCAGGGTAGACTATGCCCTACCTCAGGGTATCCCGAGTAGCGCTGGGCTAGCGCACAGCGCAAAAGCAGCATTGCTGGCTGCTTCCCGCCGCAGTGCGCGGAGCCCCTTCTGTTGCAACGCCAGCCCCGGCCGGGGTGCTTCCCCAGGCCCCGCCAGCTCCCGAGCCCTTGCTACTTGCAAACACAAGTGTGTGGTCTAGGAAAGGACAGACAGCGGCTGATAGAGTACGAGGCACTCAGGACTGTGTGTGTTGTGTGTTGAGAAGCGAGGGGGGTGGTCAGCTAAGTGCCAGTGTTGAGCTGGGGCGGCCAAAGGCACCTCGCTGCCGCTGTTCTCTGCGTCGCAGGGCCGGGTCGAGGTGGTGGGTGGTGTCGGGGCAAGCTGGGCTGAAGCGGTCTCCAGCTGGCATGGGACCCCAGCCTGGCAAGGGAGGGGACTGACCTCCTTCTCTAGGAGCAGTCCCTGAGGAAACCTCTCCAGAATCAGGGCCTGGGAGCCCTCCCAGGGACTCTGCAGGCTGGCGAGGTCTCTTGGTCCCTACAGCCGTAAATGGTCAGGATAGGCGCTCCTCAGCCTGTGCTGAGGTGTTAGTGCAGTTTGCTCTGCTGATTTCTTGCTATGTGTCTCTTAACAAAAGCAGGCAGATTACATAATTTCTCTGTTCTGTGTTCTTGCAAGTTCTTTTAAAACACCGTAACTGCTGGACTGTTTAAAAGCATTTTTTTTCCTTCAATAACTCTTCCTTCATGGCATTTAGTTCATTTGTATTAGGATTCTTTAATTATGTGGAAGTCTTCAAATAGGAATCATTTTAGCAGATGCAGTGTCAGCCAGTGGGACGTGCCCGGGTAGCCCTGGCTGAGGGGGGATCCGTGTCTTGGTCTCACAGAACCGAAGTAAAAAGGACAGCAATGGTAGTGCCTTCAAAACATGCTTGAAGCTAATTCAGGGAAATGGAAACAGGTGCCACAAAGCAGTAGCTCGGCAAGAATGTCAGAGGCACGTCAGGTGCTATTAGCTGTTTCTGCTACTAGGCTCCCCTGAGATACCTCCCTTTCTGCTGCTTGGCTTTCTCACCCGATACCTGTCCATAGCTCCATAATGGCCAGGAGAATGGTTATTAATCTCCGAAGCAGAGGCCCTGACCAAGCAGTGACCCTCTGCGGTGCAAAGGAATGTGTTTGTTCAGCTACTCCTTAAGAGACCAGACACAGGAAAGTCTTTGAGGAGCTTACAACTTCACAGGCCGGTATCTGTGTCAATGTGTTCTTCAGAAAGAGGAGTGGGCTGGCCTGGAGGGCTGTGCAGGGCTGCCCTCCCTGGCTGCAGCAAACGGCAGGGGTGGGGGAGAATGTGCTCTCTCTACCAGCCTGAGGGGTGAATGCTGCTTTGGGACAGTAAATGCTGCCCTCCGGGTTGACTGAGTGGTAGTCTCCTGCTGAGGCCTCCACTGAGTTCAGCTTTGCTCTTCTCCGCCCGTGTTTAGCTGGCGGGCACTTCCCCCTCTGCCATCTCATCGATGTGCCAGCCATCAAGGCATAAAGGGATCGATATTCATTGTGCAGAATGGTTTCCAGTGTTGTGGGAGATTACAAAGTTGCTGTGATAAGTTGCTGTGATTCAAATGCAGAGGAGGATGGGAAGATGTGTATAGGTGCCATTAGGGCCGATCCATTTATCAGAATGAATCTCCTGAGCGCATCAACAGTACTAATGCCAGTGTCCTTCCCAGGAGTGCTATACCTCCATAAAACCTTACTGGGAGTCAAATGTCGTGGTGTTATCGCCCTTGGAGTCACCTACACTGCCTTGTGGCCGGCTTAATCGTGTAAATGACACACTGCTCCTGCTGGGGTCACCTCATCCCCAAGCCTGAATGCTAGAGCAGGCCAAGCACAAGTTCTTCCTAAGACTCTGTCTTATGGAAATCTCCATGGGATTGTTTTACTGGGTTGTGTGGGAGCTGCTTAGCTCCCTCCTGGAAGCTCAGCTGTGGCAAAGCCAAGGGTTTGTGGCTCACCAGAGCAGGGAGCTGGCGAGTCCACACGCTGACCCCGCACTACAGCTGACAGGCTTAGTGCTGCAAAGGGACGTGTCTCAAGTCCCTTCTGGGCTCAGGTTAAAAGTCCTGACCAGAAGGGCCCATGGCCAGCTGGGGTTTCCTCTGCCCTGCTGAGCCTCTTAAATAGGTGTGAATGAGAATAGGCTGTACATGGGAGCGTGTGGTACAGAGAGCTAGGTGCTTCCACCAGCCCCTGCGTGGTGGGACAGGAATGACACCAAAGGGGCGAATGAGTATCTGCTGCTCTCCTCACCTTTTGAGGTGACACTGCTTGGTTCATGTGGCTTTTGGAGCTTGACCTGGCCAGGCCAGCATTTGCTCCTGGCAGATCTCATCCTGGCACTCCTCTCGGCACTGCTAGGAATGGTGACGCTAGGAATGATCTCCCCTTCCCACCTGCCTGCAGGCCCTAGGCACATTGCGAGGCTTTCAGCAGCCAGATGACATCAGCTGTGCTGTAGACAGCCTGAAAAAGATGAATGCCCTTTCTTAATAACTCTCTTGCTTTCCCATTCACTGCTCAACCCATGAGGTGAGATTTGCTGCTGCCCTTGTTCTGCGTTATGACTATTCATACTTATTTCAGGGTATGGAATCTGGTAATAGAAATATTTCCTGGGTAGGCCTCAGTAAATTGCCTCAGTTCAGCTCTGCTTGGCAACCTGTTAATACTAGAGGTAATTCTTTTGCCCTAGACAGTACGCTCTAAGGGTACATCTGGGACATGCTGTAATGTTACATGTTAATTATTTACTATGACCAGAAAGGAACTTTACATCATGTTTTGGGTAATAGATTTATAGTGGCTCCTGCTGGGCTTTGTGCTGTTGATACAGTGGGAGTAACAGCAAAGCCATTGTGACAATAGCAACCACATGGGAAAAAAATATTCTAGAAAAAGAGATGACGGCTGAGAATTTATTCCTGGCTGGTCTCAAAGTGTCATCACGTCCTAAGGAATAAGCTGCTAAAGTGAATCTTGAATATAATGAGGAAACAATAGAAAAAAGTGTGAGAATGTTAGCTGTATTTGCATCCAGATGTCAGAGTGTTTGTCATGAGCAGAACTCTGTCTTCAGAGGATTTTCCATGAAGAATAATGATGTCTGTCTTACCTGCCTACAGTGGAGCAAAGCTCAGCTGTGAATTTGTATGGTGAAGGGATACCGACATAAAGGCGTGTTGCACTGGCTGAATATGCTGTCACGCAGTGACGTGTGCTTCTCCCCGCTCAAGCGCCAAAAGCATTCAGCTCGGGAGAAGACAGCTCTGCTGTCTCTATCAAGAGCTGTGGCAACTTTGCTGTAGGAACAGTAACGTGAATGACTAAAGCACAAAGCTGAAACATCATCTGTGTGGTGGGATGGAGCTGGCACTTTCAGGACCAGCATGAGAAATTTATGACACTTGTCTATTACCTCCAGCGTCTTGCCCTTATCAGCTGCCTTGCTGCCTCGCTGAACTAGAAACACAGAGTGTATTGATTGACTTCCAGCTCTCTGATCTGGTTGTTATGAGTCTCTGCCCTTTGGAGGTCACTGCCCCTCAGTTATGAGAACCTGATCTTGCCAATTCCCAGAACTGCTCTGCAGCTATCGATCTGTTGCACTGACTTGACAAACCTGGGTGAAACATGGAGCTAAAATCTCATCCACATCTGAACTAACTCCCTGAATTCCCTTTCTGGAAGGAAGATTGTCTGGGCCCACGTGGGTGGCTGTGTCCTGGCTGGGCTCTCAGCTCTGCCGCCTGGGAAGGGGTGCCACTCGGATTGCTGGCGTGCCCTGCGCTGCCCTGGTCACGTTACCAGCTCAGGCAGGAACATGCTCACTTTCCTAGCCAGCAACCTGGAAGTGCCACCACTCAAGGCAGAGATGAAGTTCAGGGGAAAGCTAATTAAAACCATGGAGCTTGGCTTAGTGGCCAGCATACTGAGTGAGGGAGCGTGGGCGATGTTCCCCGCTGCTGCAGAGAGCGGTTCCCCCGACAACAGGTGCAGCCAGAGGTTACACATTTCACTGTGATCTTTCAGTCATGGTTGTATGACTGGTTGCAAAGATCTCAAGGGATTGGCATGTTCATTTCTTGAACTCTGCCAAGATTCAGAACTAAACACGTATCCCTGAACTCTCTGGATCAGCTACCAGAAGCTGCAAGCTGATGCCAAGGGGATAGGCAAAGCAAGCTCAGAAGGTAAAGAGGACTAGCCAGGGGCTGAATGAAGGTGCACTGGCCAAAGACATAGACCAATTTATTAATTATAGTATTTTTACACTCATAAATAGTAAAGGCAGCTTATACCAATGGAAGGGTTCCCCTTCACCCTCACTTCTGGGACACCAGAGGAAGTGTGCTTGCCAGATGGGAGCAGGGCAAGGCAGGAGGGCCAGGAGCTGCCAGAACACCAAGTCTCTGGACCACAGGGTGTGCAGAGGCATCAGCAGAGCAGGCTGCTTTGAGTACCTGGCCTCTCCTCAGGCAGGAAGAGCTGCCTTTCGTGGCCCTCGTGCCCAGGGACAAGGCTGGGAGCATTGGCATTAGCCATGCAGGGGAGAGTCATTGGGGGAAATTAGGCTTTCGGGCAACATACAGAACTCCCTCTACAGGCTACCACATTGGCAGCATTGGTGATTCTCTGTATTCAGCAGCTGGAACATCAATGTGAAGCAATAGGAAACAGGCTTTTTCTGTATGGGTACACTGTACTCTCCCTATCTAACTGGGCACATGTCAGAGCTGCTAGCTAAAAAGTGAGGCACCTCTCAGTGAGGATGTGGTGCCCACTATAAATGTTCACTGTTGTGGAAAACCAGTCAAAGTTAGTTGTGTTGCATGTGCTGCACTGGGCTTCAGAGATAGCTGCCTTTATAAAACATCAGGATTTCCTTCAAACATGCAAACATCTGTGAAGGTTAAGTGTAAATTCAGATATTAAGAACTATGTATGGTGTAGGTTACTTTGTAAAGCATTTTCTTAACACGCCTCCACCAGGTTCTTTTCTTGCCTCAGACGATTTTCTAGCCAAGCCCAGATGGACACACTCAAGAGCCTGACAGGTCTTCAAAGATCCTGAGGATGGTTGTTGATGAAGTTGTTCAGTTTGGAAAAGCCACAACGCTACAATGAACTGGTGGCTCAGGCCTTGCTGACTCCTGCAGTCCCTCTACCTGAAGGAGACGTTGGCTTTCACCTGTGTCCCAAACCAATGCAGTCAGACAGCTCTGTAGTTCCCCTAAATTTTAAGTATTGCCATGCATTCCAGGACTGCTCTAATCCTGGCCAGTGCCTCCAGCTACCCTGCTCAGAGAGAGTGCCTAAATAGCAGATAGTCCTGGCATGACGTGTTATGAGCAAGGAGGCGATAAGGCAGGAGCATGCGCATACAAGACAACAAGTATTCCCCATCCCCACCAAGCCGTTCAGGCAAGGCGTGTGACCACCGTGTTGCAGCCATTCTGGGAAGAAGGCCAGATTGGCCTTGCAGAGGTGAGTCCATGTGGGTTGGAGCCATCCCTTGCTGAGGGCAGGTTACACAGATGTTCAAGTACATGTACTGAAGGAATGGAGTCAGCAGCAGCATTGTAGCATCCTCACATCTGAAAAAGAGCCCGGTAGGATGGCATCTCCTCCCTCACCAAAGGAAGGGACAGCCTGTGCTCGTCTGTTCCAGCTGGAGGCAGCCATTACCCGATATGCTGCTGAAGCTGCAGCTCCGCTGCTCAGATACCTGCATCGCTGAGAACGAGTGCCATCCTCACAAATATGAGGGTCTTATGAGCACACAAGAGCCCTGTCAACTCTCAGGTGATTATCCACATGTGCACCTGAACACTTTTCCTGACCAAAGCAGGTATTCATAGTTTAGTGCTGCCCTAGGCTGGCCTAGCAAAATGCTTATACTGATTGAATACTAACCACACATCTCCTTATATACACAAGCAAAGGAGGCACAGGGTGCTCCCAGCAATGCTAGTACGTGTAGCCTTTGCTGTAAAGCTGTGGAGGGAGGCTCCCCAGGTCTGGCAGGTAAGTGGCATTCTCATCCAGGTGAGAAAGAGGCACTGTGTCCTCCTCACTGATCTGCCGGTCAAACTCTGCCTTCAGAGTTGGCCGCTGATTATCAGGGAAGGCCAGAGAGAACAAGGCTTCAGGCTCACACACAAACTTGTAGACGTAGCGCTCTCCAGCCACCTGCAAGGAAGATACGAGATGAATGCTGCAGGCACACAGGCAGCACCAGGCAATGCTCCTCATCAGTGGAGGAGGCTTGCAAAAATGTCTTGCTGCTCTAGCCCATTGCCCTGAGGCATGTCAGAGTTGTAAAGTTCTCCTTGTGCTGTCCTTCTCTGCTGCTCTGGTCTCCCCTGGAACAGCTCCTGGGAAATGGGATGCTGCCAGCTGACTCCTTGTTCAGGTAGCAACAGCATCAACAGTCCCTGACCAGTCTGTACTGTGACATAATTACACTCACAGTTATCCTCTCCAGCGCCCTGGGTATGGAAGAGACCATCCCTACCACACAGGACCAACCCCCAGGCAACCCTTCACCAACAGCAAGTCTAGGCCAATCATATGTCCTGCAGCTGCCTAAGTTCTCCGGATTGCAGACATATGCAGAAAAAGAAAGAAATAATGATTGCCCTTTTTTAAATTTCCTGTGAGTTGCCTAGATTCAGCCCCTTTACACCTTCCTCATTTAATTGCTGCAAAGGCGAGTTATGGGGAAAGAAATCCCAGGATGCCTGGCTAGCTCAGGTACATTCTGTACCTGTAAGACCTGCTGTCTCTAAGACAAGAAACATCATTGAAGGCATGAAAACTCCATCTGCTTTGCAAACTGACCTTCTGCATGATGCCTTTCTCATAATAGTAGCGAAGGGATCGGCTCAGCTTGTCATAGTTCATGGCTGGACGGTTCTTTTGGATACCCCACAGCCTGGCTACCTGCAGAATAAAGTAACAAAGTGCGTGAAGGTCTGTGAACCCAACCAAGGGCAAACCAACGTTATCCAGCTGGTTCGTTTTTGAGGAGCGGTACCACAACACCTAGAAACATTCACAACATTTAAATAATAGACTCAAACAATAATTATTTAGCAGCTTTTCAACATGAGCAGAACTCAAACTGGAGCACCCTATGTCAGAGGGGCATTCTCCTTGTCACTACAGAGCTCATTTGCTGTCACCACTTCTCATCACTCTCCAGCACTCTCAAAGCTTGAGGATGCTAAAGGGATGCTTCATCCTATGCTACGCTTTATCTTCAAGGGTTACATGTTTATCAGGAGGCCAAGTACAAGGGAACACCTCCATTGGAAGACCCATGTGCCTTTCTTCCTTCTTAGTAGGAGGAAGAATCATTTTCAGCTTTGTCCATGAGGCTCAGAAATCTGTTGTAGGCATATGCCAGCCCACCAAAACAACTCATTTGCACTGAAACGTTGATAAGTAGCAAGAACAGTGCTAAATGGAGCTCTAATTGGAGCGAGATATGAACAGATGTTACAGACATATCTCCCAGATATTATTAGATATCACTGGGTTTTTTGGAACATGGCAGCATTAGAAATTACACCTTAGTTAACATCATTTTTGATATAAAAAATACATTTAGAGTAGGACATAGTTTCTTCCAGATTTTTATGAAAACTTCTGTAACCAGTAGGGTTCAAAACTCCAAACCTCAATGTCATCCTCAAGTATGGAGCGTGGTAAGGCAGCGCAAGTCACTGCAAGCTTGAGAGTGGAGAGTCTGGGGAAGCGGAGGCAATGGGTAATTTGACTCACTGCATTGCTGAGACTCTAAACTTACAAGCAGCCTTTCTTAAACCTGATATTTGCGTCACCTAAGTGTTCTGACCCCTTCCGAAAACCTTGACTTGCTGCAGGGTCTAGCAAGTACTGCTGGTAGGCAGGAGCCTTCACAGGACAGAGGAAAAGCCACCTGGGAGTTTGCAGCCTCAGAAGCAGTGGCTGCTCCCTCTGAGCCTGTAGAGAAGATAAATGGTTTCACCTCTTCTGGCTCAATGAGCTTGAACTCCATCCCTCTACCAGTCCAGGCAATGAAGTGGGAATTGGTCGGATCGTCCAATAAAGCCACAAGAAATTGCCAGAGCTGGAGAGATCCCCGTCTCTGGTATTGAGGTCCTTCCCGGTATCCTCCGGCTTCCTGCTTGATGTCTCCTGCTAAGAACAAGCAAGGTGTTCATAAGGATAACAGTGCAAAAACAGTTGCCAAAAAAAAGCACATTTCATAACTATTTACCTGGAATATTTCAGTTCACATAAAACAGAGCGGCCAATTCACCAGCAGCTCTTCCAAGAGGAGCTCTGATGAACCTCGCAATGATGCTACTTATGCTAGAAGGCCTGACTGCTGCTAAAAAAGCTCAAGAAATGGTATACCAAAAAGCCAGGTATGACCCACAGCTAACACACCTGCAAGAACACAGTGTAATGAACTATGCAGAGTGGTCAAGTGGCTAGCAAAGATGCTGGATAACCCTATCTTACACCCAAACTGGAAGCCATTCTTCCTCAGACCTTCAAATTTTTCTGGAACAACACAGACATCATCAGTAAAGGTCCTCGTCTGCTTGTCGTAGCTGCAGCCTGAAAGAGAAGGCAACACAGGCAGTCACCGACAAAGACAGGGCAGTACCGGAGGGCAATGCAATGCAGGGAGATGACGACAGTCGCCTGGTTTCTTACCTAATATGTCTTCTGTGTTTGAATGACTTGGATAACTCTCAACATTTATGTACATGGAAGGACAGCCAGGAACATCTACAGAACAATTAACAAGCTAATTTAATTTAAAAGCACAGGAGGCAGAATGACCTTGCTCTCCAGAGGTGGATAAGTGCAGCTGTCTAACCAATGTCCCCTTAGGGCCCTCCCGAAGGCTTAGTGCCAGACTGATAACTTTTCATGTCTCAGCCATCCCACCACAACCTCGTCTTCGTCATGCTTCCAATCATTAATCACACTAGGAAATTTTTGCGGTACGATCGCGTGGCTTCCTTCAGAGTAGCCCGGATAGCCAGTCAGTCACCTATACACCACGTTAAAACAAAATCTTGGGCAATAGGCTGAAGTTGTATGACACCTCTCCCCCAGCCTAGTTTAAGACAGCTATGCACTCTGCTACCGTCCTCACAGGTGAGCAGGCATTACATTTTTCCAGGTGTACTATGGTGATGTTAATGGAGAGCCGCAGCACCCAAATGTTCACTGAAGCCAGTGTCTCACAAAAGCCATTTCAGATGTCTTAAGTCACCCTGGCATTTTCACATCGCGATAGGGCGTTCTCACAACAGTTGAGAAAACATAAAGGAAAAGATAACCTGAGTTCGAAAACAGAATCTTTTCATGACCTCTGTGCAGCCTATATTGTTGCCTGGACACTGCAATTTGTCTCCTGTATCTTATTTTCCGAGTCTTGCATTTTCTGAACCAAACCTGTGTTCCATCCGCAGCCGACATGGAAGCTTTGGAAAGATTCACCTTACATTTCCCTCATACTCTCATGTAAAGCCACTGCTTCAGCAGATATTCTGCTGTTACTAAGGGCAGAAGGGTACCCTGAGCTGACAGCCTGTGTGTTATTACAATCGTAAACTACTCTCACAAAAAGCATTCTTCCGGGTTTGCACATTTTCTTCACCTCTCTGGACAGAAGGACCCAGTAAAAGTGTAATATCAGCATAGCCACAGCGGTGTGTTCTAAACCCTCATAGGAGCTTTTTATTTATGTATTTATTTCTGCTAAAGGAAACAATTCAAAATGCCCATTAAAATACCAGGAAACCAGAAGTAACATTCGCTCTAGAAGAGGGTATTGTAATGTCAAGGCAGCAAGTCTTTAGACAGGCTGAAAAAAAGATTTATTAAAAGATGCTGAAAAAATAAGATTTAACTCTTGTGGAAAAATAAGAGGACTACCCGATTGACCTGGTATCTAGAGAGCTATTTTTGGAATTATAAACTTTTTTTCTCCTGTGATCCTCTGAAATCTCTGTCTGCGCTGTGTGCCCTGTTTGTATGGGGATTATTAGCAGGTGGAGGCTGCACTACGGAGGCGCGGAGCAGCACGCCGGCACTGAGCTGAGTCAGCCCAGACCCGGCTCTGCGCTTGTGCCTGGCACCGAAATTGGCCAGCTTATTGTTAGCCCCCCAAGTCTCTTTAGGCTGTTTTAGTTTTAGACTCTTAGATCTGTTTGTCAGCGCAAAGCTGGTTTTGCATGGTAAACTCCAAAAATGGGGCATCAGCTCTCTCTGTGACCTCCTGCAGCGAGTTTCCAGTTGGTGTCGGCTGCCGGTGAGGGGCTTCAGCGGTGAGAGCTGAGACCCACCAGCTGGGCAGGGAGAGCTGCATCTGTGTCTCCGTTTTGCGAATTAAATTCTTCTGCCTCCAGCCAGGGAAAAAGCACCGGGCCGGGCAGTGCCGTGAGCTGCAGCTCAGGGCTGCGCTGTGCAACCCCTGCGCCCGGAGCAGCCTTCCTCCGCCAGCGCCTGGAGGTCCCCCCTGCTGCAGGGATCTGAGGCCGTTTTTCTGGACAAGCTCCAAGATATTGGATTCCATCCTTTCTGCTGCTATTTGCAGAATGTTTTCACGATAATTTCTTCAAAGCTGACCTCACTTCTCTCCCTTTCTACGACCTCCGAGCTCATGCATCGCCTTGAAGACAAAAACTCCCTGTGAAACTGGGACAGCCCTTTTCGCCATTTCTGATGGTGCGAGTGGGCTAATTATGAATTTTGAGGGTCTCCCCAATGGCTATTTATGGAAAAAAAATGTCTGCCTTTAATGTGGTTTGAATGGCCTTAACACCACCTTCTAGCTCCTGTATCTTGTTAAAGCTTTCCACTATCTACCAGAAAGTGCTTCTCAGAACGCGTTACAGAAAGTGAATGTCCCAGCCTTCTCTTGGGTGCAGTAAACGGGCAGAACTGTTCGCATTTCCTGCTACACAGCCAGTTTCCCCGACCACACATGCTCCTGAAGATGAAGTGATACTGTGTGAAAGCCCAGAGACCAGCAGTGTTCACCCAGGAGGCTGCTCACCCCTGCTGGTGCCTGGTTCACGTGGTCAGGAAGAGCTAGTTCTGCCTACCTGAGTCAAACACGTGGTCCACCTGCTCCTGCTTGATCACCACAGCTGCTGGGTACTGATGGCTGCTGCCTGCCCCGCTTGCTTGCTCATACTGTGGGTCATGGTACTCCTGTTTGAAGCCCTGATGCGGGTACTGGAGGCAGGGCTCGGGCATCTGGCGCTGGTAGGCAATGGGGTCTTCCTGGGCCATTCCCTGGGAGGAAGGGAAGGAACGGCACATCTCCACAGGTGGCTGATACGCAGAGCTAGAAGAGGGGAGAGGACATGGGATGGCTGCTTTCTTGGTCCTGGTGCAGGGCTGGTCGGGGGACAGAAAACTCCTCAGCCTCAGCCAGTTACTAGGGCGGTAGGAACTGCACGCATAGCTGGGGCAAGGAAGGGACCCCAGCGAAAGGTGTTTCCAAGGGCAGCTTGGAAACAGAGCCCATCATTCACAAAATCTGACGGGCTTAAGGTTATAGACTTCTTCAGGCAGCAGTGGTGGGTCCCAGGTACTTTGGATGGGGGTGATCCTGTGATTGCTCGAAACTGAGCACTTTAACCTGGATGCTGCAGCCCCTCCTCCCTGAATCACCAAGGAGGGCAATCCTTCTTGCCAGTGGCTGCCTCCTCCTGGCAGTAACTCACCTGTTTTTGTTGAGGTATCCGCAGCTGGATGTAGGGTGGGGTGGCCCCGCAGGGGTCAGGAAGCTCCTGTCCTGTCTAGGGAACTGTTGGAGCGGTGACTGTATCGGGGGTCCTGGGTTGGGGGACTTGATTCCAGCTTGTCTGGGTTGATCATAGGCACTGGGACAGTCAAACAGATATTGGAGAATTACAGTTCTCCGAGAAGAACTTGTGGCAGCACCTGGGGAGAACGCGTCGCAGGCAGACACGCTGTCTGCCACCTAGGCCAGAAACCTCCCAGCATCAGCTCCTTCCTTTCTGATTATTAGTTGCCCCCATGCACAATAGCCATAAACCTTCAAGCAGAAAACTGGAGAAGGTGTCTGCGCTGAAGAAGCCGCGCTGTAACTCAAGCAAATAGCTGGGGCTGGGGGCAGTGGTGTCAGGGAGCAAATTGTGGGACAGATTTTGGAAAGCAATGGGGGGAGAGAGGCATGTGACAGATGTCAAGACTGCTCTCTGCATCAGGACACTGAGGGACAGCTCTAGGAGCAGGAAAGAAGAGGGAAGCCCAGAACCGCCCTACACAGGTCTGAGCTCTCCAGTGCAATAAATGGCAGCCTGCCGTTAATTAACCCACCAGTTAATTTGTACCGCAGCCCGTGTGCACTGCCCTTACCCAGCAGACAGAGCAGGTTGTTGTCATAACGCTTCGTTATTAGATAACGCAGTAGCACTGGGTTTCATAAGAGCTGCCGTCCCTCCCCTGTGTGAGCTGTGTTACCTGGCATAAAGGCACTGCTCGCCATTGTGGTACTGGAATGGCTGCTTATGGTTGCAGGAGAGTGTGGGGTCCGAGGAGGGACTCGGTGGCTCCTTTTTAACCTTAGCAGGAGGACTGTGAAAAGCTACTGTGGGAGAGAAATGAAAGAGCAAGTTGACACTTTTCTTGTTTATGGAGAGATATTTTTATCAGCCAGTAAAAAGTCAGCCGAGACACCACCGCCTTGTCCTTGTTCAGCTGGCTCTGGGGGAAACAGCTTACTAATACACACAACTGTTCACTTCCCTGAGCTCTACCCTTCCTTTAGTAAGGTTGTGTACACCAACCTTAAAAGGGCAAATCTGAGGTAGTGTTAACCTGCTCTGTGATAATCTAGAGCACTTTGAAAAGGATTTAGAGCAGGGATTTCCCGAGCAGTTCGGGGCTGGGACAGACTTTTTCTGTTATGTCGTAAGGGCGTGCACATGCTCTGTTTTGCAACACACGAAAGTAAAGTTTTGATCTGCATCATGCAAAACCTTCTTTCAGCGACGTATATGGTAAGCATGTCTTGTGAGTAGCGTTACCACCTAGCACTGCACTAAATCATAATGTACTAATATGATGACACATTGTAGATTTCCTGGTAGTATTGTTTGTCCTGTAGGACAATAAATGTAAGGTTTTTGCAGACATAGCTACAAAAGCTGAAGGTTTGCTGTGGGAAAATACCATTATACGCATTGCATACTGCTACAGGCTGTCACGAGGCTAACTTGCTTACGGACACCTTATACAAGTAGTATTTTCAGAAGCACCTAACCGATGTAGCCAAAATCCCTTTTCCCAAGGAACTGCATCAGTGTTAAAGCACAGTACAAAGCAGAAGTCTGACTTCTGAGTCCTTGCTTTCACTATAATATACCTCACAGTTCAAAGAGCAGCTTGTGGTCTTCTCCGTAGCCTCCCTTTGAAGTATCTAATGTCATTAATTGTATCAGGTTTGTACTCCAACACTCAGGAGAAAGGCCAGGCCCTTCTACAGGATACTGTGATTTATGGGGGAGGCTGCCACGCTGGCACTCAGCAGCTGCCCACGTCACTTCCAAATGCAGGTTTCCCTTTGTTGAATCTCTTCTACGCTAACAGTCCAACATCCCTGAATGTGGGACTGGGGGAATCTCATCCGCTTTGCTCATCTGAAACTCCAGTGACAGTCAGGAAAAAAAGTAAAAACGTTCCTTTTCATTTTCAGCGCACTCGTCTGTGGTCATGGCCTGGTGCAGGCAAGGAGGGATATTTCTGGGCTGGTTAGAATTTCATGAATAACAAATGTGGGTTGCAGTTTACAGCACCAGGAAGTAGGATGTGGTCATTGTTACTTCTTATGCTTAATTAAATCCAGCAGGGAGCAAAACTTCCTTCACTAGTTCCTCAGAAAAGCTTATCCTGGCTGAAGGACGTGGTAAACATCTTCTACCTTTGCCTCTGGGCTCTGCTGCCGCTGTTAGGAGGTCACTGACACTTAGGAAGGAAAGAAAAGTAACCCCAGAAAGCTACGTAGGTCTAGGCTTGTTTTTCAAACAAGGGAAAGATCTGCCCTCCAAATCAAAACTGTGAGCTTTTAATAATGCTAGCTCCAGTCCTCCTTCTCCAGCTTACTCCCACCTCTTCAAGCTGACATGATGCTGTTTACAAAGCCTGGGACGTCCAGAGGTGTGATTACGGTTTTAAGGATGGACAGTAACACCCTCATCTGTTAATACCTTATATTTTTGCTGAGTTTATTTCAGGACTGACCTGAACTGTATGTGCACCAGCTATCCTCAAGCCAGTTCTCCCTCACATAAAGGACTAACTGTCCCTTCAGAAGCGCTGCAGCAAGCAGCTATCAAAAGGGCTGGAGGAAAGGTTGCTGCTGCCTCTTAGCACGCAGTATTTAACGCCACTTTTTATTGCAAACATCCCTCCCCCAAATTAATTTTATAAGCAAGAGGGGAAGCCCCCCCCCAGTCTGACTCCTCCCTGCCTTCTGTTTCAGCCTACACCAGAAAAGCCCATCATTACTCTTCACATCACGCCAGCACCCAAAGGGATCCAAACAGCTTGACAGCATCAATATAAATAAAAAATCCAAAAGATAAAAGGCCCTCATATTGTTTCTGGCTCCTACTCCTTCTCAGGGACAACTGGCTCCCCGATCCGCTCCTGGGATTGCCATCGATCACAGCAGAGGGGCCTGTTCGCAGACAGCTCTGGGCACTGCCCAGACTGATGGCAGGTGTGAGTGCAGACCCAGCGGGCCTGCCCGCTCCTGGGATGGGTTCAGTGCCCGAGTGTGACACCCCTGCATCTGTGCAAACACCCCAGGCCCAGGCAAGGGTCGAAAGAGAAAAGCATCTTTCCATGCCTGGGGCATCCATTTCCCTTTTGTCGTCAGCAGCTTTTTTCAATGTATGGAGTAAACAGATATATAGAAGCCATGTGAAAATGCAGCTGTACCAGCTGAGTCTCGGGGCGGGGGGAGGAGGAGGGGAGGAATTTGCTCCGTCCATTACCCTGAATCCACCGAAGTTTCAAGAAGCTGGATGTGCTAGGACCAGCCAATCCTTTCCGGCCCCTAATAGCTGGAACAGGCTATCGCATTACAACTGGCTTATGCATTCATTCAGAGTGAAACATGGGACCAGCCCTCTCCTTGGTTCTAGGTCAGAGAGAGGAAGAAACAAGGTATATGACTCAGAGAGCAAGACCGGCTGTGCTGCAGGGCCGAGTCCAGGAGAGGGATGTGGAGAAGAACAACGGGTAAAAGTGCTTCATTTTAGTTTTCAGGGGGAAAGCTGCCCTGGGCAGAGTGGGCTATCAGCATAGGAGGGGCACCAAAGCAGACTGCACCAGCTTTAAATGGACATCTCTACTCTCAGTTAGCTGCCAGGTGTGTGTATGCCCAGGGAATGGTGAGGCATCTTCTTGTAGCCTTGACGTGTCCGCTGGAAGTCAGGCGCCGGGTGCTCGCGGCTGCTGGCAGCGCAGAGCTATTCAGAACAGTCTGTATTGGCTCCAGGCAGCAGCTTCTAAATGAGATGGTGGCATGCCGCAAGGTCCAGCTGAAGCAGGCCCAGTGTGAGAAAAGCAGAGTTGCGTGGCCGTGGTGTGGAAGGCTCCTGTACGTACACTTGTACCTGTGCAACATTCAGCTCTTTCATAAAGTGAAGTGCTTTGACCAGTTCTCAGAGCAAACTTTGATGGTACCGTCCGTACACTCGTGTGCAAACACATGCAGTCTGTCCCGTGGGCAGTTCCTAAGAACAGAGAGCAAGCAGGCTGGCGAGCTTATACCTTCAGGGATACTGTGCCCTCATGCTGTGGCAGGCAGCAGGCAGGACCGTCACCTCACAGAGGCCATGCTGGCAGCAGATGCTCGGCCAGAGGCCACGCAGGTGAGCAGAACCCCCAGAAAGCACCTGCAGGAGACACAGCACCCAGAGCTCCATGTACAGTCCGATTCCTTTTGCTTTGGGAGGAGTAATAGCACAAATTTTACCTTTGATTGTCACAGTAACGCATTTTCTCAAGTGTTCAGGGGTGCCTAATTATTCATACACCCCCCAATTAAAATACCCATCTGTCGAAGCCACTCTGCATAAAGGACTGCGGTAGTTACCACCGCACAAAGACACTTCTGCGTTGTCCAGGTGGGGACGCTTAGCCTGTTTTTTTTGTCACAGTCGCAACAATGTAGGAATAAAATGAGTACTTCAGCCTCAATGCTGTGTGTTGCAGTTACGTATTTGTTTGGTTTAAGTGCATCCTGCCCTTCTCCCCTGAGATGTGTGAGCACCCCCATGCTACTTACAGTTTTCTGAATGAAAGTCAGGCACAAATTGCTCATCACTGTCTGGAACCTGAGCTGCCAGGGGAGGGAGGGAAGGAGGGGGGAGAGAGAGAGAGAGGAGAATTAGATCTGGCACTTTGCATGGTATAATTAACAGTAAAGCAGAAATAAGTCTATGCAGGAAAGGTCTGAGCTTTCTGCTAGGAGGCACTTTAGTGACTAAGGATAGTTTCCCTTTGGGATTAATGAACACAGCTCTTCTGCCTGCAGATTTACCCCTTAACAGCCTGCCAGTGTTGTTCTCCCTTACCTTGGAAATAAGGACAACAGCAAGTTCATCAGCTCGGGGTTAACAGTTTTTGTTAGAAACGTAACACGCAGGAATTTCTAAGCATTTAGCATAGGAAAAACTACCACCAATGATCAACGGAAAGGCTATGCCGAAGTGATGAGCATAACAGGAAACACCTATGCCTTCGTATTCAACCTTTCAGTAGCTCCGGAAGCAGTGGGTAGCTTGGCACTAGTGGAATAGGCTACAACTTGTAAATCAGCAGGAGGAGAACATTTCAGAAGAAGAAAGATGAAATTATCCGGTAGCAGCACAGGGAAATGGTTAATAGTGCCTGGCATGCGTGTGTGATTTCGCAAATGGGAAACGTAAGAGGAAGTGCTGGTGTAGTCACAGACAACCTGACAGCAAACAGCTGCTCTTCCCCCACAAATGGATGCAGTAAAACTTATTTCTAGGCATCTGCCCTGGGGACAGCATTGTTAGTACAACTCCAGCAGTAACAGCAAGGTCTAAGACACTTGAATATTTCAACGATTGTCTAATAAAGACATCTGAAGATCTGCAGAGGCCTCATTTACCTTGGAACAGCCTGCCTCGCCGGGACAGGACGCTGCTGAATGTGCTAAGCCGGGAAATAGTTAACAACATTAGCATCTCAATGTTAAGAAGCTTCAGGCTTAATGCCTCCAGCCTAAGCACAAACTGGTGAGGCTCATGTGTTTGTCTGCTGACTTTTCAAGTCAGCAGCACGCTTTGTAAGGTGATGCCTCTTCATAACTCAGAGGGTTGTATTTATTCTGATTTACAAAGACTAGACTTTGCAAGAGCTGTAAAGCCCACAGGGATAGTTTCCCCACAGCAACCAAAATGGAGGCACTACAAGAGTCTTTCACTGCGTACTTCACTGTATGTTTCATCACTTTCTGGAGTACTTATTTTAAATTAAAATTTAAAATATCAGAATTACTCTTCCTGTGATGCCTGTGGAAGTCCTAACCGTGGTTGAAAGATGGTTCCCGGTGAAGACTGGCAGCTGTGCTGGCCCTTAGGGCATCATTCATGCCAATTCCTCACCTGCCTGTGCGTAGCTGCCTGCCTTTTCTGATCTCCAGCTTAGGTCATTCTGTTCATGGATCACCCACCACAACGTGGCCTTAGCCTCTGTCTGGCTTCCATCGAAGCCATTGCAAAATAGATAATAAAGCAATGAAATGGCACAGTGGAAGAAAAAGAATTTTATTGTCCTCCTTCACCTACAGGTTGACTCAGCAAGGTACACAGGTGTGTCCTTGAGAGATTATTCCAACATAAAAAAATCAGATGTTATAATAGTCTATAGTGCTATTATACTAAAAATCCTGTGTTCAAACAGTGTATGTGTAATAGTGCTTTTCTGATTTCACAGAGGGATCAGCTACACGTAGTCTCCTCTAGCTCCTGCTTCTCTTATTTTCTGAGAAAAGCTTTAATCAACATTGCCCTCCCATTCACAGAGGGAACAATTCATTCAGATTGTCCAACTGCAGATATAATTGTGCATGCTTGCCCCATTCCATGAGATGGTTTGTGCCCATCTTTGCTTTGCAAGAGCTGTGTAAGCACGACAGGACAGTACTCTTGGACAGCCTGCACAGGGTCTAGAATGCATAGGCTTGTGGAAGCACATCTCGCAGTCACATCCTTAAGCAATAGGACACCAAAGCGAGTGATCCAATCTGACCTTCTCCCTGACAGCAGCATCGGTATTTATTTACAAATAGCTTTGCATTCTTCCCTACCACAGAAAGAAAAGGTGCTAAGGAAGGAAGAGATGCACACCATCCTACTGCCAGGAACACGTTACTGATCAGAATTTAGCCATGTTCTAATACGCAGCTCTTTTTTTCTCTGTTACCCAGAGCCTCGCTCAGATATGGCCTCAGCCCGCCTCCTGAGCAGTCTTCCACCACCAGAGACAGCAACTAACGTAGTAAACTCAGGTCTGATAAAGAACTAAGCTTTTGGGTGTGCCCTGAGAGAGGCTGTAGGGAGAACCTTAACCATCGCACGTCTCGTGTTAGAATATTGCGTTACTTCTGACAATTACTTTTACATCCCTTTGACGGCAGGGAAGGCAGATCTTACAGCAGAGCGTGATTTCACAAAATCTCTTGCAAACTATTGGTGAAGGAAACGCTGCTGCTAGTTCCCAACAGACAAACGTGGAGCTTTTGTTATTGCAGAGTGGACAAAAGGTTGCACCCTCGGCTGTAAAGCAAAGGTGATGTACTCAAAGTAAAGGGACGTGGGGAAGGGAAGCCCACTAATCTCAGCTACTTGAAGCTAAGCTAGACAAGACATGCCAAAAATAAACCTTAGGGAATAACACTGTGTTAACAACAGGCAGTGGATTAGGACGGAACTAGCCAAGCTCTTCGCACTGCAGTCACCGTTCCTTAAAATAACCTGTATGACAAACTGGAAATATAAAAGGTGGAGAACAGAAAAAAACCCCAAACCCACAAAATTAACTTTATGAATTGTCTTTAAAAAACAACGTTGTAATAGAAGAAACAACAGGGATCACGTTGTATGAGCTGAGTTTGGATTTCACAGCCTACTACTGCCTTGAAGCTACTACTGTCTATCACGTTGCTGACAATCTCGCTAAGAGAATTACATACTAAAGCAATAGACCACAGAAAAGATGTGAAGTGAAGGGCATGGCTGGAGTGAGAGCATGCAGCCTCGCTGCTGGACGGTGATGCTTGCAGACAGCTACAGTCCTGTACGAGAAGGCTAAAGTGCCGGTTGCCAGAAGAAAATATAAGTTGTTACGTTCATTATCTGCTTGACATAGCTGCAATATGGAAAGACATTCTCTTGTTCTCCCCAAACCAGCATCTATACGTAAAATAACTGGGATACCTAATCAGACATTTAAAGCCCAACCCCAGGCTTATTTTAGCCACTCAGACTGCACGGATCAACATGTGCCTCACCATCTCCCACACCGCTTTCAAGACCTGGAGCACTATAACTAAAGCTTTCAGACTAAGGATACACAAAGAGGCGCATCTCGCGCCTCCTTGCAACCAGCACAGATAACCAATTGCCTGTGCGGCTTTTCTCCAAGGAAGTTTTTTCATTTCTCTGAATGCCGAATCACTTGTATACATTATTTAACTTGAAATTAGTTCCATGCAGTTATGAACTGCCGGCTTCACATCACTGCATTCGAACAGATTCTGGTAAAAATGGTGTAGAGGAAAACTTTAGGTTTTTAGTAACAAGGCCTAGGATTTTTCAGCATCTGTTTCTTTTAAGAGTCATCTATGCAGACATATAACTTTTAGACTTTTACCCTGCAAATGAGGAATGAGGTGTTAACTGACACCTCACTATTAAAAACTGACACTATTAAAAATACTCCAAAAAGCTAACAAAGAGATACTCCTATGAATGAAATGACACAAATATATATATTGAGACATATACACACATGCATAAACATAAACACACACACATATAGTTTAAATTTGTTAACATTTTTCATATGGCTGATTGTTGTGAATTTATATTTCCAGTTTCCTTCCTTCCAAGGTTTGTTTCTTTTATTTCAAAAGTAGCACCAAGAACTATAAATAAAATAACAGCTAAATTTCTTAACTAAATGTGGTAAAGACAGAGACTAAGTAATATATTTCACATTTTCACTTTCTTTTCTTTTTCTTCTGTGTTGTTTAGGAGGGTACTCCTACGTTTCAGTTGTCTCCATCTCATGGACAGATGCTGACAAATAGAGATGTACAAGACATCAATGAAAAAAATTTATTTTCACCATTCAGGAAAGGAGTTTGACGCAGCGGTGAATACAGAAACGCAAATTATAGTTTGCGTCAGAGGGCTATTTCTCTTGTTAAAAGTCTGAAAGTGGGAGTCACCATAGGAGAAAGGATTTCCCCATATATGCGGTCTAAAATTGTAAGCCAGGATATTAAAACGTGCATTGCATTTCCCAAAGATTTCGCCTGGACGCTGACTGGGTGCTATGAGCTATTAAAAAAAAAATAAATCTGCCTCTGTTCTAAAAACATGCGATAGGGGTTTCATTCTCATTTACTAATTATGTATAATAGCAGATTACCTCTTTCTATACAGTGCTAAGAGACCACGTGTGACCTTCCCTTCACCCAGGGTATTTCTGAATTCATGCTACAAACACTGCTACCGACAAACTGAGACTCCGCAAATTCTTCGGATTACTGAGCTAAAAATATTAAACATTAGAAAGCCTAAAACGGAAGGTCTACCAGGAACCCATTCTGAGGCAAACTTATTGGCAGCTCAAGGTTTTTGAAGATTTAAGAGAAACCAGCCTCAAGCGCATTCAGCAGATCTATTGGATGACCAGCAGTTAATACCCATTTTTCTGCTCTGAGGTAAGCTAGGTGAGTGCTTCAACCCTGGAACAGCCTCCAGGCAACTCCTCCTGCATCCTTACAATCCCCACGCTTCTGAACACTGCCTGATCAACGTCATTTCATTTCAGCTTGAAATGAACAAAAATATTTAATTTTTTTCCTTAATAATCTTATTTAGTTGGCAAATTACTTTTTGGAGGCTTAAAAAAAAAAAACCACGACTGTTTGACAGGATTGTCCTTCACTTGTGGTAAAAATTAGGGGAAACAACCCTGCTCAATAGCAATATAAAAAATATGTATGGCGTTTTGTTAAATATTTGTTAAGTACCTATATCAGAATAAGTACTTTGATATTTATCAATAGTCTGTACTTGAGGATATGTTCTGGATTTTCCAGAAAATGGATCATTTTTAGAATTAGAGCAAATTCCCTACCCTGTTTAAAACTAGTTTCACTTGGAATTAACAGGACACCCTGGGATATTGAAGTCAAAAGGCAGAATAATTTAGACAGTGAGCTGAACGGTGTGTAAAACCCAGGAAGGTCCCTTCAAAGAATTATCTTAAAGAAAAAAAAAAGTTAAGGCAAGCATTTTGTTCCTCAAAATGAAAAGAATAGTTTATTGTTTGTTTAACCCCCCCCAAAAAAAAAAAAAAAAGAAAAACCCAAAACGAAAAGCCCCAACGTTCTGGCAACCAACAACTATAAGTGACAAATTAGCATAAAATTGAACCAGTTACAAGTAGCCTGAAACCCAAATTGTAACCAGGAAAGTGGGCCACCTGCCAAGCTCCATTCATAAGCAAATTCCCAGCACAATGGGGCGATTCAGGCGCCCGCGGCTCCGCAGCCAGAGGTTGGCAAGTCTGGAAAAAACACTTCATGTTCGGAGCTCGGCAAACAAAGCAAAGGAGCAGCACAAACGCCAGAAGACAAGCAACTGGAAGGCGAGCACAAGCGAGCGGGGGAGGGAGCCTACCTTCCGAGAGCCAGGTCTCCTGGAGCTGGCTCAAGTCCTGGAAGAGCTCTGCGCGAGAAGCCAGGGGTTACCGGGGCGGCGCGGCGGGACGCTGCGGCGCGGGGGTGCCGGCCGGCACGGGCAGGTGGGCGCGGAGGCGCAGGGGGACGACCCGGTCCCCGCCGAGGAGCCTTCCCCGCCCCCTCCGCCCCCCCCCCCCCCCCCCCCGGCCCCGGCGCCCCTTACCTTCCGAGTCCCGCGCCGGCGGCAAGCCCGGGGCCCCGGGTCTCTTCCTGGCGCCCATGAGAGCTCCGCCACCGGGAGCCGCCCGGCCCGGAGGCTGCGGAGGAGGAGCGGATCAGCGCGGGGTCCCCGAGCGGAGCGGGACCCCCCGGCCCAGAGGCCCCCGTGTCCCGTCCATGTCCCCCCCCCCCGCCCGGCGGGGCCGCCACTCACCTGCGGGAAAGTGAGCGGCACCTGCTGGTCCGGGTGCCCCTTCATCCTGCCGCCCCGGCGCTACCGCCGCGGGGCTGCCGGCGCTCGGCGGGCGCCCGGGGGGAGGCTGGCGGCGGGCCGGGGCGGCACCGCGGGGCGGCCGCCACCCGCCGAGCTCAGCGGCCGCGGCGGGACAGCGCGGCCGCGGCGGGACAGCCCGCCCGCCGCCCCGGGGCGGCGCCACCGCACGGCTCCCCGGACGCGGGACGCGGCGATGGCGCCGCGGCTGCCGAAGCCCGCGGCGGGAGGCGGGACCGAGCCCGGCAGCTCCCGGCCGGGACGAGCCCCCGCCGCCCCGGGACAGCGGGGCCCCGCCCCTCGCGGCGGCGGCTCGCGGCCCACGCGGAGCCCGCGGCGGCCCCGCCCCGCCCGGGCCGTCAGGCCGTCGCGCGCCCGGGGCGGCCTCCCATTGGCGCATCGCCTGGCTTGCGGCCTCGCCTCGCCCGCTCCTTTGTTTCATTGACTTTGTGAATGAAGCGCCGGGCCGGGACGCGCCCGCCAATCCCCGCTCTCTTTGGCCTTCGCTTGGCGAAAAGTGGGAGCAGCTTTAGACTCCAGGACCAATCAGACGGCAGTGCTGGGTATTCATTCAAGGACGGAGCTCCCATTCATGAAAAAACCCTCCCGAAGTTCATTCACGAAAGGCTGTAAAGGCGCTCCCGCGATGTCTGCTGTGCGTGTCAGAAGTGTGCTTAGCCCGCACTTTCAGGCTCCCACCGGCGTGGCACACGACCAGGCCTGCCCGTTCTCACGCACACTGCAGTCATTTTAAAACAGTCTTCAGGTATGTTCAGTTCTCTTCTGGGGAAGTTCTGTAAGCTTCAACAAGATTCGGGGAAAAAAAAAATCACTCGTGCATCTGGAACGAAAATAATTAAAGCCCTGGCTGCCAAAATCAGTGTTACTTTTACGAATGGTAAGGGAAAGAACATAAAATAAAGATCTAGTCCTGGGACTTGCACGCCAAAAAAGTGGGCTCGTGTGCCTTTGTGCACACCGGGTGCTGCCTTCTGTGCCGTGTGCGTGCACCCTGTTAGTTTTTTCAAATTTCTCCTTTAAAGTTCTATGATCATATTTGCCATTTATTGATCCTATTTATCCTACAAAAAAAAAAAAAAAAACATCAGTGACAGTTGGGACACAGCGATAATAAGATAATAATTCACAGAATATAACTTCCCAGAAGAGAAGTAGATACTCAAGAGAAGAAGAAGGAAAGGGGAAAGATATCCCTAAGGCGAAATGGAAACTGTGCATTTCTGACATGTTTTCCCTAGAGCTAACACCACCAGCGTGGTCTACTGATGTGCTTACTATGAAAGGGGTGTCTGTTATGCAGAATAACATGTTCAAGTATCTAGTCAATATATATTTTGATATTTCTGCTAGCAGACTAGTGTTTATAGGGCCCTACCCTGTCAGGAAAGCTGACTGAAATGCAATTCTGACCTGTCTGTGGGAGCAGAATGAAAACATGCTAACTGTCAGGAAGTTTACATTCAGCAACTGCTCCCACATCCCCAAACATCATACACATGGTTAAATGCAGCACTGGAATTTACACTTACTCTGGTTTGAAAAGATCACTGAAGCATATGAGTTAATCTTCTGAATTTTCAGTATTTCTGAATTTGTTTCTGCTCCATATATTTTGTAATAATCTAGTCAGGCAGTTAATTTTAATCTAGTTTTGTCAGAGAACAGGAAGAGAATGTTTCTCCCAGTTAGACTGTTATTAGGTAATTTATAGTATAAATGTCTTACAAAGTCTAAGTGTCTCAGATACTCCTGCTTTGCACTTTTGCCTATACATATCATAGCAAAATGGCAGTTTGACTCTCAGCTATTAGTGCTACACTTCCCAGCTGAAAGATAATGGGGCCTTTGTTACTTCAGATGTGATTGCAATACATGGCTGTACCCTGAGCTCTAAACTGGATGGGGTTTTCTACTGTAACATTTGTTTACTTTATGATGTTCTGATTTCCCATCCAGCTGGCAGTAATGGAACTGCTGATGTAGGAGGAGCCTTAGGTCTCAGCACTGTTGTCTTTCCACTTCCCTGGCACTGTGAAGAGGAATGAGAGACTTTCTAGAGCACAAGTCCTATGAGGAGCGGCTGAGGGAGCTGGGGCGGTTTAGCCTGGAGAAGAGGAGGCTGGGGGGAGACCTTCTCGCTCTCTGCAGCTGCCTGAGAGGAGGTTGTGGTGAGGTGGGGGTCAGTCTCTTCTCCCAAGTAACAAGCGATAGGATGACAGGAAACGGCCTCAAGAGGCATCAGGAGAGTTTTAGATTGGATACTAGGAAAAATTTATTCACCGAAAGGGTTATCCAGTGTTGGAACAGGCTGCCCAGGGAGGTGGTTGAGACAATGTCCTGGTATTCAAGAAACCTGTAGATGTGTCTCTCAGGGACATGGTTTAGTGGTGGACTTTGCAGTGTTGGGTTTGTGATTGGACTGGTGACCTTAAAGGTCTTTTCCAACATAAACGATTCTATGATTCGTTGTCAGAGTGGTTACTACAGTTCATGAGTGCATATGTGTGAATGAAAAAGCAGAAGGGTGCAGCGTAGATATGAGCTACAGTGACTGACTGCATGCATTTGACATAGCAAAGTCACCATTTGAACTATCCAGGCAGTAAATGCTATTTTGTTTGTTGTCACTGAGATGTGTTGCCGGTACTATCAATGACTTTTTTTATTTATTTAAATTAAATTAAGATCAACTCATCCCCATTTGTATGGGGACACTTCTGTAATCACAGAATGGTAATGTGAATGTGTATACATGTTTACATAAGTATGTGTATTTATGTCTGTGCATACTTATGTGGGATACCTGAAATTTTCCTGACACCCATGAAAGTACTCTACAGAAGATGCATTACATGAAATATTTTTTTCAAGGGCTGCACAGGGGCAGAATCTGTGACAAACTCTGCAGGCTTTTCATTTCTTTTGAGCCTGTAGAAAATGCCATACAGCCTAATTAAAAGGCTAGTATTAATTAGGGCTAGACATACCGGCCACTGAAAGGACAATCGCTGAGACCCTGGGGCTTCCAGATCAAGCCATGTTATTATAAGTTTTATATTATTGTAGCTCTTTTTCCCCTTCAAACCCAAACTCCCAGAGCCAATTCAGGTTTTAGCATCTTTCATTTGTCAAAGCAATTTGCTAGCAGTAAAAAGCAAAAAAAGATTGAATCCCAATGCTAAGAATGATAGAAAGCAAATGGACACAGGGAACTGAATTGCTAAACTTATCATTTAAAGTACCTCATGATTTTGAGTCAATTTAAAGAGATTTGGGGAAAAGATTTTTAGTTTCAGTTTGTTGGGTTTAACATTAATATAAAATGATATATTGTTCCTTTTGTCTCTAGGAAACATTCTCAACTCCACAGAGTAGGATTCAATAGGCTACTTCTGGGTTACAGGCAGTAATTAATGATAAAGAGAATAGAAGCATAAAATTCAAAAAAACCAGAAAAATGTTTTCCTCCACTGGTCTGGGCAACTTAGTCCCTCATATTTGACACATTTAACAGGTATTATGAGCTCTTAGACAGGAAACAAAAAAGCTTATAGTATGTCACCTTAAAAGCAAAGAAACCATTAAGCACTGGTAGGAGAGACGCAGTAATAGAATGGGGCCGTCATTTTCATGGCACAGGTGATCTTGACGGTGGGTTGAGTATCACACGGTGAAAGTGATGCTGCTGATCGTGAGCAAGGCTAGCCTCTGATTTATCACTTGGCGACAGCAATGGCTTTGGGGAGATGAATCATGCTTTTAATAAGTTTGCCTGTCCATCTGCCTCTTTGTGTCCTGTACTCTCCTCAGTGGTGTATATGAATCCTTCCTTCTGTTTTCATAATTTTGAAATAATAAAAATATTGGTTAATAATTTGGAGGATGCAGAATTTATAAACAGGACATGAGAGCAGGCCTGGATTCCTGAGAAAGCTGCTGACTTCATGTCAGGAAGTATTCAGGATGGCAGGTTAGTAGAAGTTACAAATAACAAACTACACAGCTCACTTGCTTGGTAGTTTTTCCTCTGTTCCTTGTGTGCTTGTTGTACAAATATGTCACATTTTTTTTCAGAGGCTGACTAATCTGATGTGGGAATGTGATTCTGGGGTTTCTCTTTGCAGGCTCAACAATTAGCTTTCAGGGTGACTAATTAACTTCTATTACATTTTTTTTTCTTAAAGTGTGGAGTGTGTGAAGAGTTCAGAAGTGAGACACAAACCAGACGGGAACCGATTTTTGGTTATGAGGTGTTAGCAATAGATTTATTCCAACATTGTAATCCACGCTGCCCGAGATGTTTCTTCCCTGGGCTTATAGCTTATTTTTCTTAGTTACCAATTGATTTCTCTGTCTAATCCCTGTCCCTCTCCTGTGTCCCCCCATGATTTACCTATTGCTATTTATTATACTGGTTTGAGAAAACCCAGACCTGAGTTTCAGATGCACCCCCTGCGGTCTGCACCAGCTATGGTTAGTGCAATGTAAAGCTCCCAGTGATAGATACTGACACAAAGAGGAACAAATGGCAAATGTCTTAGAAAGTGACAAACTCAAAGTTGAAAAACCTCTCTGTGCTGTAGAATGGAGCATGAACAGACGTGTAGGTTTATAAAAATAATAATAAACAGCTGGATGAAGATCTCAGGTTTCTTAACATCAGGCATGAAATCAACCCAGCCACTCTTCAATGCTCTGTTGTTCCCTGGACAGGAATATCATGAATAAGGTGCCGAGTCTAGGCATTACCTGTTGATATCAGCCATCTTTGCCTAGTAATGTGATGCAATACCTGAGAAAACACAGAAATCCTGACAGTGGAAACACCTGCCAAATAGCTGTGGGCAGTTCCAAGTCAACCTCACTAAGGACAGTGTCCAGAGAAGAGGCTAGGGAGAAGGAGCATGTTCCCTGAGCTGTCCTAATCCGTTTCTCTCCACCACTGCTTCTCCGCTTCTTGCTCCCTGACACGTGGCAGGAAACGCCAGGCCGGTTTCCTGCACTGTAGAGAAGCAAAATGCAAGAGACTGCTAACTGAAAGAAACGTCACTCAAAGAATGTTCCTAGAGGGACCATCTCTGCTCATGTTTTAATGAACGGTCCAGCATCGGGGCATTACATGTGCAGATTCTCTTGCTGGTTGTTTCACCTTGTCTGTGTTTCTAGCTACCTTTCTCCTGCAGCACACGTGACAGTGGCCTGCACTTTGACCTGAAAGCTCTAAGGGTCAAGCCCTTGCAACCTATCAGTCACAGCTTTGCTGCACTCCACTGTCTCTACAGCAGCCTCTCATTAACGCTGTTCAGGCTACGGAGGTTTGAGCCTACGCAGCTGATGGGTCGGTGGGCAGAGGTGTTTGCCTCTGGAGTGTGTGCCATCTTCCATCAGACTCTGTCTGAGTCTGCTAGAGTGACTCAGGCCAGAACACTAATGAGGATTTTTGCCAAGGGACTGGTGAAAGAGTGTTGTGGAGCTTGGTCGCTGACCATCGGACTACAGTGGGCTGGCGTACGGAAACAGAAAACATGAGTTTTCACTTGGTGACGTGTGGGCTACTCTGCAATCCACTTCCTAATGTGCCCATCACTGGATTTTCAGGTATTATAGCTGTTCTTGGTGATCTGGTTTAGCAATATGAATGATTTTTTGTCCTTGTACTGCTTTTCGGGGTTTTTTTCTTGGCAGATTAAGATGAAAAAGTGTTAATTCTCTTTAACTATTGAAGTTAGTCTCCCTCCATCAACACAACTGAGTTTTAACAATGCTATCAGATAATTGCTTATAAAGTTATGTCCATAGATCAGGAGTATTGTCAGTCGACTAAGTCACAAACCGCTCTTGGTCCTTTTTATTTTGCAAACTGCAGAGTTAAAATTAACTGGAATGAGTAAAAGAAACCATGTCATCCAACTTCCAAGAAGGATGTTTGGCAATGTCCTCGTCCTAACTTATTTTGAGACAAAAAGTGAAGCAAAGAAGGGCTGTGCCCAGTGAAGCCCCAAACCAGATCAGGCACAATCAGTCCGTATTCCTAGAAACAGGGTGGGCATAATTGGCAGAAGACTAGGGAAGTCTACATTGCAGGCACAGGTTATTGGTCAAAGTCTGAAATGCACAGTATGCCTTCCTGCAGGTAACTTCTCCTTCTCAAGCCTGAAAATGTAAATTGCAAAATCTAATTTTGTTCTTTCTACTTCTGCAATCTGCAAGAGGATCTATGATAGCATGAGTGATTTGCTTATAAATTGAATTTTATGTTTTAATTTCAAGATGATGTATAGGGGCGATATGGGCTAGTGGAAATCTCCTGTCATAGAACTTTGCTTGGGAGACTTGCCATGCTTTTCATCTCTAGGTGACTTTCTATAGTGAAGGTAGTCCCAGGATGCAAGGAAGCGTCTGGGTAGGTTTCTTGCACTTTTGTGGATGTCTGAGACGCAACACAGACTCTGGAGAAAGCGGTTTTCTCTAAGTGAATGAAATGCCCCTTTTAGGTATTCATGCCAGCTACTTTTTATGATGTTCTGAATGAGAGAAGACAGTTCAGGCACTTTGTGTGCAGGAAGGAAGCAATTAAATTATTAGCACTTTGAGAAATTAAATGATGTAAGTTATGGCAGAATAAGTTTAGCAAAATGTTATAATGTAAGAAAACAATTAAAAAGAGTTATATAAGGTTGGGTGGCTTCTTTATTGTGATAGAGTGAGCAGTTAATTGATTGCCGTATTGCTATAATGTACCAGGGCAGTTGTGAGAGCAAATAGAGAAATCTCTGCTCGGGACGTATGGGATGGAGTGCAGGGAAAGGGACGTGTCTTCTTGGGAAACGGGAGTGAGCAGCAGTCTGCTATCCTCAATTCCTTTCCCCTGTACCCTGTGAACAGGGGTGAAGTGCACAGAAATCCCCTGTCATTCTCTTCAGCTTCCAAGGCCCCGATGCTGCAAGATTACATTCAGCTTTTCTCATAACAGCGATGTGGGAAGCAGAAGTGATTCAGAATTGGATCCCAAAAATGGGGGAAGCGCAGAGGTTGCTCCATCAGCACTGGCAGTGGAGCCACGCAGATTTGTACTACCCCTGCCATCAGCATCCCGCTCCCTTCTAAGAGTGCTCATGTATCTGCAAACCCTCCTGGGCTGTTAGTCAGATGTTTTGTGAAAGAAGCTGGAAGACAATTATGTCCTTTCCCATAAGCCCATTGCACGTTGTTTAGCACAGAGAGAAGCATGTCGTTTCTGGCCCAGAAAGCAGCTGTATTAGGGGAAAGGAAATTAAGCTAGAAGTAGCAAGTTGCAAATCACTTGTATTGATGCTCTGAAGAATCAGTTTCTTAAAATCTTTGAAGGTAACTCTGTGCTTGCTGGTACTTGTAGATTTCACGCGGTGCACAGGCATACCACCTCTTCTGCTTCACTTTTTAGTACGGTTTGTACCTTTGCTGCGACTGCTTGGGTCCTGCCCTGCGCCTTCATGAAGCTCAGAAGCAACACCAAAAAAACAGAACTAGTACCAGGTCACAGATGGCATCCCCCAGGGCAGCCCGGGCACGTGTGTGCACACAGGCAACTCACCAGTCTGCCTCTGGGGCTGGGAGGAGCCTTGGCTTGCAGCTCCACTGTCTGGGTCTGGGTGAGCTCTCTCAACTTCTGTGCCTCAGTTTCTCATCTGCAGAGGGGCAAGGTATTTGTATAGGTAATGGACACTGGAGATGCATCATTAATTAGTGCTTGCAGAGTACTGAAGTTGACCCGAAAGGGGAAAGGATTGGGATAAATTCTGTTGCAATGAAGGTTATAATAATTATAACCATAGTAATCGCTTTCTTATAATACAGTTTGGCACCTTCATTGCTCTAACTGCAGAAATAATAGCAACATCTCCCTAAACGTCTACATGTTGCCACTTAAAACAAAGGCACAGAAAGGCATAAGCAGGTGAAAGGTAGACATAGACCATCACTCCGCAAAGCATTATGGATGTGGGGAGAAGTCTGGAAGGCTGGAAGAGAGTCACACAGCTAGAGGAGCATGAAGACTATGATGCTGAGAAAAGCTTGGAGGAGCTTAGAGCACGAAGCCTGCCTGCATTGTTCAGGAGTCAAAGGGGAGCTGCACCTTTTTTTGAAAGGCATTTGAAGAAATGCCTGCCCTGATTACCAGTTTGTGCTTTGAACAGACATGACCTTAAGACTCCCACCCTTTCTCTCCTATAGGATAGGGCAACAGAATGAAGGATTAAAAGTCAAGAGGGGACTTGAGGGGAGGGCCCCTCAATGTGGTCAGGTCTGGAAGCTCTGCTCTCTTTCCCTTTCTTTGCTCTAATCCTCAGTTTTCACTGTTTAAAGAAAAACAAGCCCTAAAGCACGCTGCTCACCATTGTTGTGAAAGCAGCGATCTCCTGGCTTCATCTGTTCGTGCGATGCCGGCTGGTATGCAGCTCTTCAGTCGGGGGATAGTTATGTGACTGCAGGGATGACCAGAGATAAACACAGCGACAAGACTGGAATAAGGTGCCACATGCAGCCAGTAGGGGATTCTGTCAGCAGTACTTGGCCGTGGAGCTGATTTGCTGTACTGAAATGAAAAAGGACAAAAGCAACTGCGGCAGTAAGGAGGTAAAGAGGGTGCTAGTAACTACCGAGCGCTCAGCCAAGGCAGGAGGGAGGAACTCAGGCTTCACTGGTAGATGTACAGAGCCAGGGTACCAAAGCAAGACACATAGCTGTTAGCAGGTACTAGCAACTTATCCCATTATGGTCGAAGTAACCACCAATAAAACCTAATCAATGAAATACCTTTTAAGTTGGTTGGATCGGTGACCCAGAAAATAGCTCCCCTGCAGAAAAGGAAATGATAGTCTATAAAGCGAGAAGTCAATGGGAAAAATCTATTAAAGAGAGTGAGCTATAAGGAGACCTTTGGTGTTAACTGAAACCTTTTGGAAAGGAGCCACAAAACTCTCAGCAGATTTTTAACCCTCCAAGTGCCGTCCTGCGGAGAAGGCCCGGCCGCGCGGCTGTAGCCCGCAGGGGGCACTGCAGGCAGCCCGGCTCCCGCCCCGGCAACGCGCAGTGGCGCGGAGGCGCTCCGCGGGCGCAGGGACGTGCGGCAGCGACCGCGGGGCCGTCGCCGGGCTGTCGGACTCGGCTGAGACGTTCACAGCAGGGAACTGCGGAGCACCGGGCAGAGGGGTGGTGGTAATGCTGATCACTGGTCTAGTGACAAGCTCATCGTGCTGGACACTGAACTAATTTCTCCCCCTGCCAAACGGTCAATTCAGAGTATACCTAGAATTATCACTCAGCTTTTTTGTACTAAAGAAGTCAGCCAGAAGCCTAGTAATCGGTATGGCATCTTGAGCCTAGGGCAGCCCAGAAGATTGATCTGGTGGACTCAAGAGTGCATTAGGAAGGAAAGAGTTTTCTGGCACCCAAATTCAAAACAAGCCATCCAACAAAAGAAGCTGGGGGGGAAAAAAAAAAATCAATTTCTCAAAGGATTCTTCTTTTGGACCCAAAAGCAGCTTTCCGTTGTCTAGATTTAGACAGTATTGATTGATTGTTAAGACTAGAAGACAAAAAGCAGAGTCTCTGCCTTGCTACTGCCTCTTCTCAGGAAACTGCTCTGTTATGTCAGAAACTAAACAGGGATCCAACAGACATGGGAACATAATTAAATCACAGCAAAACTGGGAAAAGCATCTTGAAAGAAGTTATTGACACAGGCCTCCTGAAAATCCAGTCACTCAGATTGTGCTATGCATTAAATACCAGCTAAGCTTAATTTGGCTCAATTAACTTGTGAAAGAGTTTTACAAAGTGCTAGATCATCTGCCATCCCTATTCATTACATAAAACTGAAGGAAATTCAGTGATGCAAAATAAGTCAGGTATCTACGAAAATTGGTTATCCAGAGCTAGAGCTTGATCAATCAATACAGACTTTACTCTTGCACATGAATCACAGTAAAGAAGCTAAGAACATGCATGTGGAAGCAGAAGTATCAGCCAAATATGTTTCCACATTTTCAATTTTAAAAGTATTGGAAGTAATCCAGCAAATCTGCCCCCTGGGACACTTCACCCCTTTTGCTTTTCTCTTCACTTGCTGCCTCTTGCTTTTTTATTACATGTAAGCAGAAAAGGGTGGGGGTGGGGCGGGGAGGCGGGCGCAGAAAGAAAGCTTGTAAACACCAGGAGACTGGGTGAAAAACATGTGTAACCGCTGCATACCCTTTTTAAAAGCAGTAAGAAAAATCCACAGGATTACAATTTGAGAAAACTTATTTTCTAAAGCAGCTGCCTTGGGACTGGAAGGTCATAGTGCTGCAGGAGCAGTTTTTTCTTCCTGTAGTAACTGTTATGTTAAAACCCCAATTTCTGAAAGGCTGAAAAGAGGATCCTACTTTTCAGATTTTTACCTTGTTTTCCTTATAAACTGCTTAGTCCTGGTGTTTGGCCAAGTGTGCTTGCCAGAGAGAGCTTGGTGCTTAGTGAGGGGAAGAAACGAGTCATCCATTTACAGCACAACACATTTTATGAATGAAGCCCCTGATGCAGTTGGGTTCATGCTGCTTTGTCAGACAAACTTGTATAGGCATACTGAAAACCTAAAGCTATAAAAATATAATATGCATTTTATATGGAATTAATTTTAGATTTATTATTTAAAAGCCATTTTCAATCATCATAAATCTGCCTCTCAGAATAGTCCAGTATTGATCTTGAAGGGGTAAATAGTGTTGTCTTTTTCTGGCTGTGGATATATTTGTATGGAGAGGCTTGGAAAATCCCCTTCCTAGCCCCTCTGTGAGTAATGGTAAAAGACACTAGGGGATACCACCACTGGCCAAGATGCGTGCCCTCCCTGGAGCTGGGGAAAGGGGTTGCTCTGCACTTTTGGGGGTGTGGGATGGTGAGGTTCCTGAGCAGCAGATGTAGAGAAACACTCTCGTCCCACCAGATCAAAGGCCACATCCTGCTGGAGCTGTAGGCCCTCATGCACCTCATGCCAAATCTCATGCCTCCTGCTGTAATTTCTCTCCTGTGTAAAGAGCAGCAACAGTGCAAAAAATCCTCAGCTCTGAACAGAATTGAAATTACTCTTGCTTAGTAGCCCCGCCCCCCCCCCCCCCCAAATAATCCAAGTCTTTGAAATAAACCTTTATTTTTCCCTTATTATAATTTTCAGGGTAAGAACATTTTAGGAATTGCTTTCTAGAAAAAACCATATGTTTCCCAACCAACTCTGACGTTGTTTTAAAGCACCTACCAATTGCTTCTCTGTGTCAGAGTTTTCAGCATAAATTCATGGTGACGTACTGGCCAGATACTTCTTGGGGAACTGCTGTCTGATCAGGCTGTTGCAGCACCTTCATCCTTTTCAGAGCGCTTGTGATGGCCCCTTCTGAGAGCTGCTGAAGTTCTGGAGCACAGGGTCTGGCAAACCCATGTGTCTAATACTAGTAACACAGCAGAGCACTGGGTTGCTTTGAACTTTCACTCTGTATTAACTTCCCCATCATCCAAAGGTTTGTTTCTCCCTGGGCATTTAATCCTTCTGCAGACTTGGACAACGGATGAATACCTCTTTGGCTTTAAGAGGCTTCCAACTAAAATGGAGTTGGGGATGGCAGCTCCTATGAAATCCTGAGTCAACTTGTCTTATCTGCCTCTCTCAGACCTGCGGCGGCCCTGACCACTCCAGTACTGACATGTCTCTGTCACTCGACACAGCAGCTGAGGCTCAAAGGTGTCATGGTCCTCTCCTAACTTGTGGCACCTGTGGTGGTCTGAAAAGTGAAGTTATAGTATGCCTGGGTCCTGAAAAACAAGACTCTGTAGTGTCCTCGCCTCAGTGTGCCACCGGCCTTCATGGAAGGGGGCACTGCTCTGTGCCTTATGGAGGAAGACATACGCTTTAGAGCAGGAAATAAAAAAATATCCACACCCAAATCCCTGGATCCCAGAAGCTTTTGCAGCCTGGGAGTACGCCCTTGCTCCTCTGACACAAATCAGACAGAAGCAGGGAGTAGCTGATCCACATCCTTTTCAATGTCTGCACGGTAAGAAACACTTCTCACCTTGGGTGCAGCACGGGCAGTACTGGTTAAGATGCTGTTTGATCTGTTGGGAGGGACAGAAAAGAGTTGCTTGGACCATTGCTCAATCCTGTTTTGCACTCCCTTTATCATCCGTAGTCACCCCAGCTCATCTTCCCCTCCTTCCAGTGAAGGAGCTTTGTGTTCGTTTGGTGAAGGTGTCCCTTTCAGCAAACCCTATGCATCACATAACCTCCTGGGCAAAGACAACCCCCCGTGGTTCCTCCTGTTTACTCCAGCAAAGAATGAAGTGATTAATGAGGCCTGAACATATCTTTTCTCCCCAGGATCCACAAGAGAGGCACAGCTGAATAAATACCCCATGTTATTGTGGTCTGCTTGGTTGGCAGTCAAACCGCAGGTAGCAAAGAGCGCTGCCAAATGCAGTTATTGCCACACTCTGCATCCATGGGCAATCTCACGAATGAGAGTTAGCCAGAAAGATTTATAAGGACAAAGTTATGCTCCTAGCGTTCCCTGTGCTGGAACTGGAGTGCTCTGGGCTGCTACTGGGGGCAGGGGGTGACTCAGTCTCATGCTCTTCGGCTCCTTCAGCATGTACTTTTAGATGGATTCTCTGAGATACAGCATACATTATTCGGTGCAGGCTGGTTTTTGCACTGTCAGTCATCTCTGCCCTTATACAGCATTTTGCATGCCTCCATAGTGATAATTCATTCTCCTAAGAAGCGTTCTATGTTTTGGGCTCATATCCCCGTAGGATAGTATGCAAAGACCCTGTTATGGCACAGGAAGGTAAAGGGTTAATGCACTCTCTGCTTAGCCAGCAGGTAACTGTGTAAGCAGGGTTGGGTTCAATAAGAAGCACAGGATCCTACAGAGAGTTCTTACAACCACCGCTTCTGGGCTTGCAACTATTTTTCTTCCCCTCCTTCCCTTCCTCTGCCTATTTTGATAGACATTAGCAGTACAGAGCTGATTTTTCTGCTTTTAAAAAAAATTAGTATCTTTAGATAAAATTTTCCCATGAAAGGACTTCTGTGCTGATGAAACCTTTCTATTTTGTAGCTAGAGAAATGGTAGCGTAGAAAAAGGTGGGCATACTGGAATGTGTTTTCTTAATTTTAATATTTTTTCTTGAATAACGTGTGTTCCTAAACAATGAGTTCAGTTGTGTTGCTGACTAGCCTTCTGAGTGGTCTGTATCATCCTGTGATCCCTGTCTCCTCTTCTTTTCATGCTATTCTTGTCCAGTTCAAGGTGCTCCTCTGTATTTTGTAGCTATAGAATAACTGTGAATTTGCCTTCCTAAATGGAGTATCAAATCCTTTGAGCTGAGGGTGATGTTATTTAACACAAAGCTATTAAACCTATTAAAGGTGCTGTTCTGTATCTCAGTCTATATGCTGGCTAAAACAACATGAATAATCAGTTCCATATTCTATAGGGTTTTTATCTTTTTACTTAAAAAAAGCAAACAAAAAAACCAAACCCCAAAACGAAACACCAAAAAAACCCAAAGTAGTAATACAAGACCTGCACTATGACATCTTATTCCTGCTGTCTCGGAGGTATGTGAGTGCTGGAAGGAGTAGGAAAGTGTTGTCTGAGATTTTCAATCTGTGTTAGTGCTCCTGCTCGCCACGTGTTGTTTCATAGACTTTTGTCTGAACACCAACAGAAAATGGCGATTAAAAGACTAAACCAAAACAATGAAAAGGAACAAAACCAAGTCTTCAGGATTTGTACAGTGCTTAGGTCTCAGTAATAGCACACTATCAGGAGACGACTGCTTCCTTTCCAGTCTCTTAGAAAAGCAGCACACAGAAGGCTGATTCCCAATGGTTGCAGGCTCAATGTACCGCATATTTCCAGACCTTCAGACCATGCATTGAGGTTAAAACTTGCACTAATGTCTGGAGGAATCTTGAGCAGCAGATGGAGTAATCTGAACAGCATCCCTGGCTGTTTACAAAACCTGATCGTTGTCAGTCTTGCGCGTACCTTGCTTCCGTGACATGGCAAGGCATAGCCGTTTGTAGTTGTTCTAGTGGCAATGCTGTGTATTTCCTGAAATAAGACATTTGCAGGATTGATTGTAAGACTTGGGCTCCTTGCAGGGCTTTCCAAGCTTATTGAAGTACCTGCTGGTATTGTAAGGCAAAAGGGTATGCCTAGAGTCTGTGTTCAATCACTGGTTTCACTGGGTTCATGAATGGCTGAATCTTGTGTAATTAAGAACAGGACACAAAGTTAGCAAGAATGGAGCAGCAGAGTCATAACTAGGAAAGAAAACGCCAGTGAATTTTTTCAAAGAAAATCAGAATTGAATAAATTTATTTTCATGTTGTTAAATACTTCTGGAGTGTGTTAAAATGCCTTGGACTTGAAAATAGAGTAACTCTTCTGTAATCCTTTTCTAAAGCCCACAGGAAAAACCCAAAGATGTTGATCTAAGATATACGGCAAAAGGCACGGGGGAACCTGCTGAAGGCTCCTGCTGTTTAGGGTCATGGGTTGCACTGCACAGCCCACTGACTTGGGATCAAGCTCATGGTTCTCAAGTGATGGAAAAACGTTTGACATTCTTTTTCAGTGAGCCTAGCTTGCTAACATGAGCCGGCTGAGTGAACGCAGGGACACTAAAACTAGAAAAAAATCCCACCTTCCTCTGAAATTTCCAAACCCCCACCCCCAATCAGATTCCAGACAGATGAATTTTTCTTGGCATAGACCTATTCCTGGCAGCACCTCTCCTCTGAATCACAATAATCCAGGACTTGAGGGTTAACTGATTGACAGTGTGGGAAGAGAAGGTGCCTGGCTTTGTAGATCAAATATGGCCTCATCTGCCCACTACTCTGCCTCCACCCTCAGGTCTTGCCTGTGCTATTGCTCATTTTCTGGAAAATCCCAATTTTAATTTGATTCCAGAGGTTGCTGAGCCCAGTTGATACTGTTGTTCATATAGTAGTGTCAAGAGCGAGTACATTCCTCGGATCATAAATCATCTCAACCTGACCCCAATTAACTGCAGACCCTGGATTTCATTTCTCTCAGTTCTTACCAGCCATAACAAATTAGGTCATTCTGTGTCAGTGAGACATTGGAGCAGCCACCACTGGGAAAATCACAGGGGACCCTCTGGTCCAGTTACGTTGCAGGAAGAGTGAAGGAAACAGAGTGGGTCATATCTTCCCATTGCTTTCTGAATAGGAGCCATGGGATACTTGGCAGCATAGTTAAAGGGCTTTCATAAGGATACAGGAAAACTATATATCTTTAAGTTTTATTTAAATTATGGTCACATAGAGAACGAGGCAATCTTTGACACCCATGGCTACCTATCTTGCATAAAATGATTTAATTGTACCTGTCCAAGCTCTTGTGCAAAAAATCTACCAACCAGTCAAACACATCATGAGCTCAGACATACATTATAGATGTCTGAACTGCCTTTCCATGCTGGAGACTCCTTCATTTTTATGCAATGTGCTGCAAAGAGTGCCCCTGGCTTTCTTAGAAAATGCACTGCTGGAGAGGTGACGGTTGACAGATCTCTCAGCTTTGAGAGATTCTTCTAAACTAGTACAGCATCACTGAGAAGGATTCATCTTTCTGTGGAATAAGAACTTTTTGATCTCAGTGCGACCCAGAAATCAACAAGGTGTGTAAAGGGAGCTGAATCCATCATTCCAGAGGCTGAGATTTATACCTTGGGTTTGAACAGGAAAGTCTAAATGATTCTTTCTTATAATTCACTGTTTTCACTCTGCTGTTCTACCAATAGCGTTTATGTTGTTCATTTAATATTAAGTCATAAAAGTGCAGTAACAATATAATAATGGTGAATAATTAGAAATTTCATCCCTATGGAAGGGCAATCAGATCAGTTGTCTAAGGACTACCAGCAGGAGAAATTTCTAACATACCCTAGATCCCTTCTCCTTTAAAAAGCCTGTGTGATAAGATGAAAAGAGATGCAGAATTAAATCACAGCTGCACAAACTCTTTTGAGGAAAGATCTAGCTAAGGAAATGTCCATACTGACCATGACTTTCAGATGTTCAACATTTCTAATGCCTCTACCTCACAGACAGCTTGTATCCTAGACTGGAGCAAACCACCAGAGTCTTCTATTAATATATTATTAGTTATGGCATAGGCATTACAAAGCATGGAAGAAGGGAAGCCTTTGCAGAATGGCCTTTGCAAACTGGAATCAGGGTAGAAATATAGATCTTACACTTTGGATTAATAATTTGTTTATAGGCAAGTCCTAAAATGAGAAAAATTTCAGGCTGAGTGTGAATATATGATTGTGTTTTCCAACATTAAATGGAATGTTGGACATGCATGATGGTGACCACAGCCAGGAAATCCTCAGAGATGAGAGCAGGGGCTGAACTAAGCAGCAGTATGCACTTAAACACTAGTTCCAGTACCTGGCAAATAATCAAGGCAGGCACCCAGTCCACCTTCTTCCTGTCGTGCCTGAACAGCTTCTGACAAAATCCTAGACATCCTAAGGAGCATGCTCATGGTCTATATTCTGCAGTTCTGCACCTAAAAGACCAATGGCTACCTTAAAGCAAGAGAAAAGCCACTTGCAATGCTGCCAGTAGCGTGCAATGGAGGTGGAGGCATCTTAAGCACTGCAGCATTTACACTTATGACCAGACTTTAAATTCTAAGGCTTCATCTGTGTATAAAGTACACACGTACATTTAAAAATATATGGATTGTCTTCCCACACGCCCTTATAATCATATCTTTACTGACTTCAGCAATGGCCTGGTTTCAAATTATCTAAAACAGGAACAAATATCATGAAAGCAAGTCAGAGCTGCCAACATTCAGTGCGTTTGAACATCCCTCTCCCATAAGCATCTGTAGGACAGATAAATATGGTCTTTAGTGAGCGATGTGCCAGTCTGGCAAGTGGTGGCGTAGCTAATTTAGTATTTCAAGAAACGTACTCTCAACATTTGCAACCCTTTCACACCTGAAGAACACAGCATTTTCCTTTTGTCTCCAGTATAAATTACCTGCCTTTAACCCTGTTGTACACCATTGCCTACTTCTCAATAAAGTAATGTAGTTTTTATTTGTGAAACTTCATACTGTTAAATGTAATGAGCTCATCCTTTTTCTTGGCACCATCTCATCTTGATTCTGGCAGAGACACAATGAAATTACAGCAGAGAGAAGACTGTAAAAAGAGCACTCATTTTTCTCCTAAAAATAATGCTGGTCAAGTTGTCCCTAGCAGCTGTGAAGGAAAGTGAAAATTCAAGCCAAGTTTCATATTTGAAGTTATACACAGATTCCAAATCCAACATTGTTACCCTTGTGTTGTTTTCCAAATGGTGATCTCTACTCTTCACATATGTGAAATATGGTGAAGCAACTGCAACTAGAATGGAATAGTTCAGTTGGAAGGGCCCGACAACGATCATCCAGTCCAACTGCCTGACCGCTTCAGGGCTGACCAAAAGTTAAAGCATATTAAGGGCACTGTCCTAATGCCGCTTGAACACTGACAGGCTTGGGGCATCCACCTCCTCTCTAGGAAGCCTGTTGCAGGCTTTGACCACCTTCTTGGTAAATAAATGTTTCCTAGTGTCCAGTCTGAAGCTCCCCTGATGCAGCTTTGAACCATTCCCAGGCGTCCTGTCCCTGGATCACAGGAAGGAGAGACCAGCACCTCCCTCTCCACACCCCATCCTCAGGGAGCTGTAGAGAGCAATGCAGTCACCCCTCAGCCTCCTTCTCTCCAAACTAAACAAACCCAGAGCCCTCGGCTGCTCCTCAGAGGATGTGCCTTGCAGCCCTGTCACCAGCTTGGTTGCCCTCATCTGGATGGCTCAAACACCTTAACATCCTTAAACGGTGGGGCCCAGAACTGCAGCCGATGCTCCACCGCTAAATGCAGCAGGATTATCACCTCCTTTGACTGACTGGTTATACTGTGCTTGATGCACCCCTGGATGTGTTTGCCCTCTTGGCTGCCAGGGGACACTGCTGGCTCCTCTCCCGATTTATATGTGTGTCTGGTGTTACTCCCTCCCTGGTATAGCATCCAGCGTTTTTGCTTGCTAAGTATGATGCCATTGATGATTGCCCGATGCTCTTACCTATCCAGATCCCTCTGCAACTGTTTTAGCTGTTTCTCAACATCCAAGGTTTGGTCTTCAAAGGACGGGTTTCTGACTGGCCTCAGCATATTTGACCAGCCTCAGCATATTTGACCCCTGCATGTGGCTTCATCTTCAGCTCTAGAAAGTTTCAGGCACAACTTCCTCTCGGGCTGCTCTCTCAGCTTGTTACTGGCTGAGAAATTCTCACAATGCAAAAAGAGAATAAATACAACATAAATTATTATGTATAAGCAGTAATGAGATGCTGTGGGACGGACACTGATGTCTCAAAGATCAATAGAGTTATTCCTCATAATAACATCAGGATAAGAACAGTGTTGTCATTGATCTACCAGACAATGGCTCCAGATGTCTCAGTTCCCTTCCTAGCGCTCTTCCAACATTGGGCAAGTCCCCACTTTACAGTTAGAGAAAGAGCGTACCTACGACTATTTTTGCTTTCTTCTTAACTAATTTAAATAACAAAATGTCTTTAAGACGAGGCCTGCTCTGAGCTGAAGACTATGAGGCTCCGAGCTTAACTAATATCTCATGGTGCTACAAAATGCAAAAAGTAAATTATTCAGAATGCTTTCCACTGAGTTTGTTTCCCTTCTGGCTTTATCGGACTTTATGAACAACTCCGCCAGAATTGGGAGGCTTGTTCTCTGAAGAAATCTTGCAAAAGCACAAGAAGAATTTAATTATTGCAGTAGAATGACTTTTTTCATGCTTATTTATGTGATGTTTGAATGGTTAGAAATGTCTTCTCAGTATGTGCATTAAAGACTTCCTGCCTGGGGTGTGCAAAGGACTCTGAGCATTCACAGGATATTGAACAGATTCATAATAGAACCTACAGTATAAACATGTCTTCGGTGCAGACAGGAATGCCACAAACCCTTATGTTGTGTAACGTAAAACATAACCCAGTTGTGTCTGTGTTCTCTTCTGCAAATAAACAAGGGAGAGGTGTACCTAAAATGTTTCCCTGAGACAGACAATTTCTCATAATGTTACTTCATTCTCTTTTTAATAGACTTGTTTTTTTAAGGTGTTACTTTAAAGAACTTTATTATAACTTTGCTCTAACTCAATCCAGCTAAATTAAGGCCACCTGAAGGCAGTGAGTAGCCTGACACAAATCCATGCTGCTAGTCTTTTAAATAAGAAGCCTTATTTAAATGACACTTTGTGTAATTTTCTTGGTAGAATGCATAGAATAGTGTACCGCATACATGTGGATCCAACATATGCTGGAAATGCTTAAACTAAAACAGGCCTATGATTACGAGTATATTTTGGAATTCTTTTTCTCCTAACTCTCTATCTGCAAACCCCTTCATTGAGATTCTTTTTTCTCCTTCTCCTCTGTGGTGTCTGACATAACCTTTTTCCTTTTTAAATCCCCCGGCCATTTACTATAGCTGCCCACAGCTGCCTTTGCTCTGCTCTTTCTGGCAGGGCTGCTGCGCAGTAGTCGTGCCGTTAGGGGAGAGGCACCCTCTTGGCAGCCAGCAGCCATCCACACACCATCAGGCAGAACGAAAGAGGCACCGCTGACCTTCTCTCCTTCTTGTGTATGAGACTGAGCCTATAACATATTTAAAAACTGATGTGGAGTGTACAAAAAGAATGTATTGATAATTATTCATGAGAAATCTGACATAAAGGAGCATCTGAGCTAGTGCTGTTGCAGAAAGATAGAAAAGGAGCTATGCTGGTACAGGAGTGTCAGCTTTTAAAAATGAGGGTTCCATTTGTTTGGCTTTTTAAAAAGCTTTTCTTATTGCCATGAAATGCCAGGATTCTTTTAAACAGTCTGTCTTCCTCCTTCCCAACGTGTGAGGATGCCCTGCCAGGTCTGATCAGACCATTCTGCTTGGCTTGTGTCCTTCTTCCCGGCGCGTCTGGCACAGGCTCTACACAGCTCCGCTGGTGGTGCCTGTAAGCAAACCTTGAAGCGGCCACCGACCCTGCGGCACTGCGCGTAGGGCCTGCACGGCTGAGCGTGTCGGTGAGCACTTGTTGTGTTTCACGTGCTTATGGTGGCAGCTGGAGCTCAGAGGGGCTGTGAGGCTTGCTAATCCCGAGGACTGGCATAGAGAGGGTAGCATGTAAACCTGCCTGTCTGAGGACAAAAGTAGTAGTAGTTTCCCTTCATACTTGCATTTGGGTTCTGCTCTGAACTCCACCTGTCACAAATAAGGGTAGCTACCGTTGGAACATTTAAAGTGGAATATTCGAAGAATGCAAGTTTTGGGTCTGTCTTATTCGGAATTTTGTATTCTTTATTTTTACTTGCTCTTGTCTTGTTTGAAGGCTTCCAGCTTTGTGTGAAAATCAGGAGTTTCCCTCATGTAAATTTCATGGAAATGCTATATTATTTCCTCTCTTAAATGATGTGTAAAGCTGGAGATTTCAGTCAGGTCTGAGTACATTAAATCAGATTCCTTTAGCAAAAATCTGCTAATGATATACAAGCATAGACTGAAGTTATCCTAAAATAGTCAAACTAAAGGAAAGAAGAGTAGGGCTGACCTTGGGTGCAAGCAGAACTTGACCTGAGCAAGAAATCTCAAAACACCTGAATAAAGCTCAGCTCCTTGAGCTACACTTTTCCCCAGAGTCTCCTTTTCAGTTAACTTCAGACAGAAACAATTGTGAATAATTATCACGGAGAGTGATACTTCTTTTCCCTGGAAAATAACTTCCCGGCCAGATTTGTTAGTGACCCTGGCACTGGGACCAGCGGTCTGCCCTCCTTCCTCCCAGCAGCTGAGGAAAGGGGGTGGAACAATGAAATTAGATCTGATAGATTTTTCATTTTCTGAATTGGAAACTGTGCGCAGATCCTCATCAGTTACGTCACTTTTCTTCATCATCTCTCATGAGAGAAATATAGAATGAAAAGGGTTGAAATGTAGAAAGGTAGATATGTAGAAAAGGGTCAAAATACAGAAATATAAAATGAAAAGTAAGTGAAAGTATAAAACTTTAAGGATGCTTGTGGTGAGTATTGAAAGGAGAAAATCCTTTTTCTGGTGTCTCTCCCACCATTGATTTCACTGTAGCATTGCTGGGCTAATGCTCACCTGGTGATAAATTCCCAAGTGTAGGAAATACTTTGTATGTGGAACTCTGGGTGGCAGCGTACGAGCGTAGGGCATCAGAACCTTTCACTGAGTTAAAAATTAAAGGCTGTAAGTAAGCATAAGTGTCAAGTCACATGTCTGTTTCCTGCTCCAAAGTCAGGGACCCATGGCATGATTGAGGGGGGTGTGAAAAACGTTTTCTTCTTTAAAAAGGAAAGAGAGAAACATGACTCAAACCTCCATGGTATGAAGTCACCATCCTCTCTGTTACTCACTCCTGTTATCTCTTTGCAATCTCTTCCCAAAGGAGCTTCCAGACAACTGGCTGCTTACCCTGTGTAAAAGTTATTTTAAAAAATAAAATTAAAAAATTACAGTATAAGGGAGGGAGGGAATAGAGGTGGAAAAGTCTGGTCATGTATGAAAACCCTTCCTTCATGTAGAAGTTAAAACAACACGGCATTGTGTGGGGGGAGGGTGGGGAAAGGAAGCTGTAGTGCTCTGCAGACACCTGCACATACCCAGTACTGCAGTGGAAACCACCCCATCATAATTCACAAATATAGCCTGAAAGGCAATAGCTTGATGCTGAGATAATTTTACAGCCACACAAGGCAAGTTCCAGTCAGACAGAAGCCCTTCTACTGTAATCACTGGAAGAAAATGGATTTCCTGTCTATCTGCCTAGTAGTGCTGCATGGATCTAGTATTCAGAGGCCGGTCACTAATGCAGACATATAACGTTTCTTGAAGGGGCTGTGTGCTTTCCTCACGGGAAGGGAATTACCCAAAATATGAGATAGTGGCTGATGAAACTTAATACGAGCACTGCTAGAGGCAGGGGAAGAAAGCGGGGTAATTGAAAAATTGTGTGTCTGTTCTGTAAGCTACCCTGATCCGTGGTGTGTGCTTGTCTCCGTGCATAGGAAATTCTACTGGAAGTAGGATTTTTAAGCTTTGCTCACGTAAAATATGACCCAGTCAAAATCTCTGGCTGCGAAGCGTTTCCTAAAAGGACTGCCTGGTTTTCCAGGCAGCGTGGACCGAAGGGTTTGGTGCGCTAGTCGCACCGTGCCCCCAGGCGGGAGGGCCGTAGTGAGCGCCCTGTAAGGGCTCTCCTCGCTGGCTCCTGGCTGGGAGGAGGCTGGGGGAACCGGAGGAGGAACGTGCGCTTCCAGCAGCTGCCAGGCATCCCGCGAGCCGCGGCGCGCCCCGGGGCTCCCGCAGCGCCCCGTGGGCCGAGCTGGGGGCGGCCTGGGGCCGCTGCGCCCCCAGACCCGCCCCGTCTGTGAGTGGGAAGCAATGGATCATCACCCAGTCGCTGGGGTGTGAAGGGCTATTGAAAGGAGGGAGATAGGAGTTCCTGGCTACGGGGGGAGGAAGTCTCTTTTGGGTGACAACAGAAGCATGAGATAAAGGTGATCAAGTGAAGCTCTGGCCATCTCCAAGTCCCCTGCTTTCCTGTCAGTAATAATGTCTCACTCTCCCTAAAGGTCTAGTCGCTGCTTGACATGCGATTTCCACTGCGCTCTTTGTAAAGCTAAACCTGCAGTGTGGGATCAGCAGCCAGCACAACCCCCTAAATGGGGGCTTTGCGCATCTCCAGCGAGTCATACACATGCAGAGCCTCAAGCTGCCTATAGACCGACGTGTTATGTAAAACTGCTGTGATGCTCCGTGAGACCTGGCAGCTCTAGAGACCTTTAGGAGCCAGTAGGACTTTCAATGGTTTGCATTCAGACCAGTGTTTTTTCCTGTGTAAAACGCTGAGAAACCTCTGATTGTTTTAGCCCCAGATTTCCAGCCTGGTGTATTTTCAGCTGAACACTTTTCCAGCTTCCACAGAAATCAGTTTCTCTGCCATCTGGTGTGCGTTAACCTTTGCACTCCTTACCAAAACATTAGGCTTTTCTAGCCATGTGATAAGGTGTATCCAGTGAAAGCAGAAAAAGAGCAGGCTAGATTTTTTTCCACATTACATTGACAGAGACGGTTGTTTCTACAGCAGAGCAGCATCTCAGCGGAGATTAATTTTTGGTGTCACTCCCCTAGACCCAGAAAGACACGATCATACTTGGCCTTAGGAGGAAAGGGAAAGCTTTTAGTTCTGAAAGAAACTGCAGGACTGCTTTCATAATGGGTAGGAAGGAAACAGCAAGCAGGGGAGTCGCAGGGCACCGCTCTCACGGGACGCGACCGGACGCATGTCTGTCTGTCTGTACACAGAATCCAGCCACGTGCCCGAGATTTTTCCCCTTCTGTGCACACTTGCACAGAGCACCTCTGCAGACAACACTCAGTCTATAAAGTTTCTGCTGTCAGATTTGCTGCATCGTTTGTTCATTAGTGTAAGATAGCTGCTTCTCTTGGCTGGGTGTAGAAAAAGTATCTGTTACTCCTGGGTATGGAAAAAACGATATCGCGATTGCTTTTATAGGGACCATGGAATTTGACATTAAATATAGGATACTCTAAGCTATATGGGTTATCTAGGCATGCTATCTAGGGCATCTACATTATCTCTTAATATTGCACAGTTAATCAAAGAACAACGGTAGCTTCCTCTGGAAGGCAGAGGTTGCTTGTATCTTTTCAGTGCACATGCATAGCTGGCTATAGCGTGTTTACCTATGGTTATCATTTAAGCCAAGAGTTCAGACATAGCTCTTCTAGCAGTGTTTACAGTGTCAATGGTCCTGTGGCAGAACTGTAAGCTGTGTTTTTTGTTGAAGCTGGCATAATTTTATCCAACACTAACCACCTGGCTTGATCAGAAAGGCTATGCAGAAACCAAATAAGCAGCAGCTGAGACAGTAACTCTCTACAGCTGAAGATTTAGATTATGTCTTGGCCAAGATGTACACTGAAACACACTTTGACAGAACACAGCCATATCCCATGTGGGACTCCTCTCTGTCTCATTACTCAGTAAAATAAAGTTGCTTTGTCAGGCCTGATCCAGAGCATTTCCTGCCACAGGAGCTTAAGCGAGGTTGTGGGTCCATCTCTAGAGACCCACCTTACCATAGCAATAAACGGTGCAAAAAGAGGCTGCCAGCACAGAGAGTAACACTGAATAATGAGGAGAGGCCAGACCTTTGGAAAGTTCATAAAGGTAACTACCCTAGATTTGTGTGACTCATCTTGAAAGAATCCCTTTGTGCTCCAAACAGCTGAAACTGGATGCTGCAATGTTGTTTCTCTAGAAATTAAAGGTCACAAGAAAGAGTTGAAATGCCAGCTTAATTGCTTTTATCTAAAGAATTCAAGGTGATTTTTAATAATAAGGGGTTTTTTTTTGTGAAATATGGATTTTGATTTTTTTCAGATTGGATTATCTTAATTCCAGAAGTCATCCATACAAAATGTCTTTTGTGTGTGCATGGTCTCTCTCTCTCAATATGTATACCCATGTATAGATATCTACCAAGCTTTTGCTGTGAAATTTGTGTTTTACTTTTTTGGCAAATTCCTTCTCCAGATTATTAAATATAGAAAAAGAAGCATCCAGGTTTTTCACAGGTTTCCTTCATAGTTAGCATTCTTTTCTTTATATTTATTTTGTGACTACTATCCACTATCTGATAGCACAGGATGGAGTTCTTGGGAATGTGTCAAGGCAGCATGTTGGAAGAGGTGTGAGTTCCATTTGCTCATTTTCAGAACTCAGGCTGGGGGATGACCTAGGCTGGCTATGCAGGTTGTGTTCCCAGCAACGTGCACCCACGCTGCTAGTCTTTGTTTATGCTGTCAAAGAGAGAGAACCTCTTAAAGTTCATATGCCTGACACCTAAATGTGAAAAGCTGGCTCAGTGAGGATGGCATGATTTCTCTCATTTCCTCTGCAAGATAAACTGCCTGAGGATTTATTAGAGACTTTATATGTCAAACTAGAGAGCAAGCAGTCAAGCGGAAACTTGAGAGATGCACCCAAAACACTAATCTTGACCATTTTCTGGATGCCCTTTTGGACTTTTAAAAGATTTCCTTTGGCAAATCTCTATTAGCTTATTTTTCAAGATGGAGACTCAGGCTTCTGGATTCCCATAAATTCCTGATACTGTCTTAGAATTCTCTGAGACTTGCTAAGGTCTGCACTGCCCTGTTGTCCTCATCCTAAGACTGGCTGTTTTTTATGATTGTGATATAATTATTATAGCTTCAGAAAGGTAATATGTATTCTCTTCGGTCCATCCACGCTAGCTGTATTGAACTCTACCACCTTCTTTAGATTGGTCTGCTATAAGGTGTTGCACCAACATGTATTTTCTAGAGCTATGTTAGTTCGGTTTACCCTACCACCAATTGATCCCAAATATATAATGCCACATTTATCTGCTCATCTTTGAAATGACTGGTATTTCCCTAGATTAAGCCAACTGGAATGCAGGGTCCTCTCACGACCATTTAGTTTTGTGAGACTGATTTTACATGTCAACTCATACACTTTCATTGTCTACTCATAACTTCATACAGGCTAAATCAGATTTGTCTCTAAGCTGCAATTAATTAGCAGGAGAAATCTCATAGCTGGAGTTGACCATCACAGCTTGAAAAGGAATTCCAGCTCCACATAGCTCCACTTTGCTTGAAAACAACAAAAAGAGTAGTCTATTTTATTAAAGTCTTAAACTAGACCCAGGATGCAAGTGCCAGACTGTCTGGGACCCTGTTACTGAGGCTGGCTTTAGAACAGGAGATAATTAGAGACTCCAGTGCCAAACTGTGGCCGTCTTAGTGTTATAACCACTACGACACATGAGGAGGCTACAAAGGGACTCTGGATTGCCTGCTCAACCCCCAGTTGTGCAGGTTTGAGGATGCATTGCAAAAAACATTCTCCAATTTCTTTCTTTCCTCCCTCCCTCCTGCCCCCCAACACTTCTGAATGCTGGTACTAAATAGCCTACGTGATAGAGGGGCATTGGCTTTCATCCACAACTTTAGTACCTACCACGCAGGAGAAAACTGTCACAGAAAAAGAAGCTCAGGAAAGGCAGGTAACGAATGTTTAGTTGTGTGATTGTAACCGGTTCCGACTTGTTGTGCACAGGGGGAAGGGAATCATCATCTGCCCCAGAAGGGTCACAAATGTCTTTGGACAAAGAGCAAGTGGCTCTGCTTGAGCAAATCCTATGGACAGACAACCACTAGATGTGTCTTGCTTGCTCTCTCTTAGCACCTTGTTTTCTCAACCCTTGCCTCCTGGAGAAGATGGAGAAGGTATCACAGCTTTTCTCTGACTTACAGCCAGCCAATTCAGTTTGATCCTTGGGGTGCTCAACTCTTCCCTCCAAAATCTTTGCCTCTTACACCATCAGGGAAAAGTACGAGCAGGTGATTTAGCAAAACATTAGCAAGGATATGCCACAGCTTTAAAAAGTGTTTGAAGGGAAACAGAGCTGTTGCTTCCAATTTTTTGCTTTGCTGTCTCCATAATGAAATACAGTCATATCCACTTAAGTAATACCTTATGAAAAAGGAAGTGTTGTGTTTTTATTGGACACTTTTTATTACCAGTGAGAAGTGCAGTTGTGAGCAAGTATCCATTCCTCAGGCCTTTCACCAGCTTGTAATCCTGACAGAGAAGGGCTCCTTCTCAGAGAGACGAAGATTTGCAGCAGCAGGAGTTACTTTTTCCAGGGCCTGTAGTCATAGGACAAGGAGCAACAGTTTTAAACTAAAAGAGGGTAGATTTAGATTAGATATAAGGAAGAAACTCCTTACTATGAAGGTGGTGAGACACTGGAATAAGTTGCCCAGGGATGTTGTGGATGCCCTGTCCCTGGAAGTATTCATGGTCAGGTTGGATGGGGCTCTGAGCAACCTGCTCTAGTGAAAGATGTCCCTGCTCGTAGCAGGAGGGTTGGACTAGATGATCTTTAAAGGTCCCTTCCAGCCCAAGCCATTCTATGAGTCTATTAATATGACAAAGTTGTAGGAAATCCCACCCAGAAGGTGCCAGTTCATGGATTAATACCATGACACTAGTCATATCAGCAATTTCAAGGTTGTCTTGGAAAGACTAGTTCTGAAATGAAGGGCGTAGCAACTATGGTGCACCTTTTCTGTTTGGAGCTCCAAGGGTCTTGCCTAGGCAACTGTAGATGTTCTTGTTCACTATACAGCTATTTGAGTAGATACGCTCGCTGTTGGGAGAGTGGTGTTTAAAATGGCATGAGCAGTCAGTCACAATTAGCAATATTTGGGAAAAAACCAAGCAAAATGAACAAAAATAACAAAACACACCAAGTCAGTCACTGGCTGGTACTTTACTGCTTCTACTGATATGTGCAGATGTTTAAACCCTGTAAGGGCAGAAAATCATTGGGGACAGAATTTACCCTGCAGTAAATGCCAAAGTACTATGAGGTGAAATTCTTCAAAGCACAAACCTCTTCCCTAAGCTAGCCATGGGCCTGCTGACACAAAACTGGCACAGAGCTCCTCCAAAGCCCTGTCTATTCAGAACTGAATTCAAAAGTTTCCAAAATAGCAGTCTGTCACCTCCTTAACCTCTGGTGATACCAGACTTGTTTCGTGGGCCAAGGTTCCTTCCACAATCCCTTAGTGGTAGTGATTGATAAGTATCTCTTTACGTGGAGCAGGTTGCTCTCAGGGCCTGGAAGAGCTTTGGTAATAATATGTGTTCTAGCAAAAAAAAGAAACAAACAAAATTATTACTGTGAATTTGCTATCATAAAACTGTTGTAAGGGGCTTCAGGCAAGAATCACTCAAGGACATGACATTTGCAAGTGTGATCGGGGACGCCCTGGAGGGATGCAAACAACCTAGCAGCAGGCACCAGTCCAAACCAAGAGAAACATCTCTGTCTAGATGAGAGCCAGAACACCAGTTGAAACCAACACACCTTGTAACACACTGACAGGATTAGTCAATGGGCCAACTCACAACCATATGTGGAAGAAGGTCTCAGAGTTCATGGAAAGGACACACAAAACACCCCTTCAACAAACCACTAGGGACCACCTGATACCTCTTCAGGGGCTCCTAAGGGACTTAAAGTGCACGGATAATTAAGATGCAAGTATTATAATTAGTTCCAAGAAATAGAATGAATATGTATAACTATTCTGGGAAATCAAATGCATATGTATACAACTGAGCTATATAAGCTCTGTCTATCACAACTTGCAGTATGCATGCTAGGAGTAATTATCCCCCGTGCATCTGGTGCTGTAATAAAGAATGCCTACTTCTTAATACTAAATCGGTATTAAGGAATTTTATTAATGATATTGGTGACAAAACCACTGAAAATATGATCCAGTGGGTCATTTGACACTGTCTTCCATAGCCTCCTCACAGGCAAGCTAAGGAAGTGTGGGCTGGATGAGTGGACAGTGAGTGAGATACAGATCTGGCTCAACAACAGAGCTCAGAGGGTCGAGATCAACGGGGCAGAGTCTGGATGGAGGCCTGTCACTAGTGGTGCTCCCCAGGGGTCTGTGCTGGGTCCAGTCCTGTTCAACATATTCATCGATGACCTGGATGATGGGATAGAGTGCAACCTCAGCAAGTTTGCTGACGATACCCAGCTGGGTGGAGTGGCTGATGCACCAGAAGCTGTGCTGCCACCCAGCAAGTCCTGGATGGGCTGGAGAGCTGGGCCCAGGGGAACCTGATGAAACTCAACAAGAGCAAGTGCAAGGAATGACCCCCCACACCAGTACAGGCAGGGGGCTGAACTACTGGAAAGCAGCTCTTTTGAGAAGGACCTGGGGGTGCTGGGGGACAGCAAGTTGACCGTGAGCCAACAACGTGCCCTTGTGACCAAGAAGGCCAATGGTGTCCTGGGATGCATTAAAAGGAGTGTGGCCAGCAGATTGAGAGGGGTTATCCTCCCCCTCTACTCTGCCCTGGTGAGTCTGCATCTGGAGTGCTGTGTCCAGTTTTGGGCCCCCCAGTTTAAGAAGGATGTGGAACTCCTTGAGCAAGTCCAGCGGGGACCTACGGAGATGATCAGGGGACTGGAGCATCTCCCATATGAGGAAAGGCTGAGAGACCTGGGTTTGTTCAGCCTGGAGAAGAGAAGACTGAAGGGGGATTTCATAAATACCTATAAATATCTAAAGGGTGGGTGTCAGGAGGATGGGGCCAGGCTCTTTTCGATGGTGCCCAACAACAGGACAAGGGGCAACGGGCACAAGCTGGAACACGGGAAGTTCCACCTGAACATGAGGACAAACCCCTTCCCTGTGCGGGTGCCAGAGCAGGGGCACAGGCTGCCCAGAGAGGCTGTGGGGTCCCTTCCCTGGAGACATTCACCCCCCGCCTGGACGCGGCCCTGTGCCCCTGCTCTGGGGGTGCCTGCTCCAGCAGGGGGTGGGACGGGGTGAGCTCCAGGGGGCCTTTCCAGCCCCTGCCATTCTGTGATTTTTGTGATCCTGTGACCTACCCTGTTTCCCATTCCTGAAGATTCCTGTCCTTCATTATTGCTGGATTTCTTGTTGCTCCTGTACTAAAACAGACTTTAGATAGAAGAATCTGGTTTACCCTGCAACACAGACAGGATTCTCTCATGAGAAGTCTGTGCTGCAGGAAAGCAAGAGGGGAAGAATGTTTTGTTACCGGAGTTCCTGGCACGATGGTAAGGAAGGCCTTGCAGACGTCTGGTTTGGCATGAGATGGATGGCATATAGCCGAGCACAGCAGCACTTTGGCACATATTTAAAATCCAATTTTTGTCTCTGGATCTAGGATGCAGTAGGTTTTTTTGCAAAGCCTTTTCTTGCATTTAATTGATAATAGTAACAGTTTGGTAAGACACACATGCAGAGGAAACACACCAGATTGTTTTTCTACTCTGAGGAGTTACTGTCTCCAAGCTGTTTCTGTGCAATCTTCATTGTGCTTGTATTTCTAAGGAAATTATATTTTCTTTTGAGGCAGATATTCCAAATATAAGCTTGTCTCAGGTGTTTAAAGACAACCTTTACTGTTCAGCTCTGAAAAAAAAACGCTTGGGAGGTTAACAGAGGAGGCCAGCATGAAAACTTTGACAGATGGATTATAATTTAATAGTATAGTGATTTTATAGCTGTGCACAGATTCAGCTATACTGACAGTTAACTGTTACTAGCTTCACATCCATTTTGTTAATACTAGTGATTACTGTTGTAAAATTTCACTGAAGCACTTGACTGGATTGCGTGTAGTGTCATCTCCATGAGACAACTGAAAATATATCAGGTCAAAAACATTTTGACCTAAAAAATGACCAAAGTAAATAAATGAAAATAACAAGGGCGTTTGAAATCAGTAGCCTTTTTATTTTGTTATATCTTTGGTAAGCTTCTATATTCATTCAGGTAGTCAAACTTCCAGAAACATAGCCCCTGAATAAGTACTGTCTAACTCTAGGCAATGGCTAGAGACTTTCTCCCAGGTGTAACCCGGCCAAAAAACTGACTGCCTTCAAGTCTTGTCCTTGCAATGTAGTACCAATAACAACACTAACAAGCTTGGCGTGCTTCCCTTCTGCTTTAACAGGCATTAAACTAACTACCATGGGATCATCTGTCTGTACTGCAGTTACACCTTTTTATTGTCTCAAGGAATAAAAGTCAGTCCCCTTTCTCAAGGGAATTTGTCAAGAGTGAATAATAAGGTATCGTGTATTTTGCAGGATGACCCTTTATCTGTGTCCTCTGAATCATATAAGACACCATTACAAAGCCCCAAATGAGTAAATACTTACGTATGAGTTGGAGAGCTCATCACAGAAGTCTAGATCTGCACTTGACTTGATTAAAAACCATGCAATGGCATTCTTAGACAACAGCTAGAAAACTAGATCAGGAATTCATAGTAGCATCATCTTCTAAAATCATACCATTGCTGCTAAGACTCCTGATCTCTACTAAGCTGATTTAGCTGGAGGGGCTGCTGGTGGGGGTGATGATGGTATAGCTGACATTGAAAATCAGTGATTCTTTAAAGTTATGGACCATCTGAAGTTTTTCTCGTGGGGTTGTGGATCTCTCTAAGACTTCATCAAGTGCACACCCACACGAGTACATGCTTTCTTAGTCATCTTTGTGTTATTTTTAAGTTGTCCAAGTAGCTCTATTAACTGGGAAAATCACTAGCTTAATGCTGTAGAAAGATGCAGAGAAACTGAGGGCTAAGAACAGGAGTCATGGGATACAAAAAGTATGTAAAACAAAATAGGGCCTATGCTACGTTGGCATCTGGCTAGGTAGATAAAATGCCCATAAACTCTATGACTCTAAGGAAAGTGCTTCTCTTCCGGTGTTTAGAAGAGGCAGCACAGATATAAAGGGCTACAGCACATTTGTGTTTATATAGATATCCCCGTTCCCTGTGGGCTCTTTGCACTGGCCTTGTATGGGAAGAAAGTCTTGCTTGTCTGCCTGCGTGTGCTTCCTGTGGAAGACCTGCCAGACCTTTTCCAATGTTATGTGGGTGATTATTTATTGAGAATCAGGCATGGGAAGCATTGCCAAACATCCCCAGGTAGCTTACTTCCCTTCCGTGAGGAGAATAAAGCCTGATGTGTATTTCTGCGAAAAATAATTGCAGGTCAGAGATTTTGCTCCCAGACGACAGATTTTGCCTGAAAGATTCTTGGCACCAGAGGTTCAGGGGTCAAATGCTTTGATGTCAGGAGTGAAATGTTCCTTCACAAAACACTAAAGTCTTAGAATAAGCAGATGGTTTCATGTGGAAACTGCCTAAGCATAAAATGATCTCACAGGTGACTCGTACCTTATTTCAAAAAAGACAGAGCAGGAACTGTTTAGGAGCTGTAATTATGGGTATGGACTGAGATCCCATTGACTAGCTTTTAAGTGAATTAGGATGCAATATAGTACTGTTGACAGCTTCCTTGAAATGGAAAATTTATTAGCCTTCTTTCTGGGTGAGGAGCTGATCTTGGTTTATTTTGGTAGCCAAGAGTCCAAAAGTTTTCATCACAAAATAAGCTGCTTCTGCAGCTTGCAGACTTCCTAACCGCGATGGGGAGGAGCAGCGAGGTGATGTACAGTGAGTAATTGGCTTAAGAGCTTACACGGAAATGAATAACAAAGAGCTCCTGCCCTACGGTGGTTTGTGTTCCTGGAGATGAGGGCAGGATGTCCAAGTTAGCACCAGACTTCGTCACAAAAACAGCTTGCTTCAGTGCTTGCCAAGAACTAAACTAGCGAGTTGAGTCAGAAGCTTCATCAGAAGGCACCAACATTTAAGCAGATCTGTAGACATTTTCTGCTGTCAAAGTTACAGCGAACTGTAGCTTCTCATCTGTGCACAGGCAATATTTTTGGCCAGTTTTATGTAAGCTGAATAGTGAGGTTATTAACCTATCGTTACTATCAGGTTTGCAACCCAAATAATAGTGCTCTGTCATAGCACACCTCAGCTTATTGCTGCTGGAGTAACCGGGATCCGCCCGTAACTTCCCCTCTGCATGACCTCCCATGGAAATGCCGTACCTTTCGCAAATGTCCTGGGAGGAAATCGAGGGTAGTGTTTCCTTACCATAAAGATCTGAAGATACATGGGTGGATCTAGCTCAGAGAGAGGAGGTGCATACCTCTAATTATTTTAACTGATTATTTATTATTAATTTGCATTAAATACAGCATTAATTTAAGCTTATGGTGCAAAATAATTATTTTTAGTTGGCTTTGCACAGGTATATGCTCTAAACTGTTCATTTTACATCTGTCAAAAAGAGTTAGAACTTGTTAAAGACGGAATGTAATAGATGTTTTTTCTGAGTAGATACCGTAATCAGCTCTGCGTAAAGAATGCAGCATCTCTGTTAAATATCAACTTCCTTTTTTTTCTTTTTTACCTGTTTTGAGGTCTTTTACAAGTGGAATAACCATAGAAAACTTTATAAACATATCATCCAGATATGCAACTTTATATCCAGCATATCTGCCGTCCACATTAAACCCCAATAACAACGCATCAGAGTAAAGTGAAAGGAAGATAGTTTGACATAGCTGCAAATAATGGTTACCTTTCAAATATTTAAATTGAAGTTTCATTATCCTCAATAGTCATAATGTGATATGCTAGTGTAAAATTCTGTTTAAAATACGGCATTTGTACATTCAATGAAAAGACAAAGGAAATGGAAACAGACACTATGCTTTTCTAAAAGTTCATAATTTGATACACTACAAGTTTCAGCTGAAAGAGGGGCTAATTTCAAGTGGAAGTGTTCTTAAGGCTTCTGGTGGTGCCATAGCAGTCTGTGATTCTGTGTTGGAAAGCTTCTTTCACATATTATTTATATTAGAAGTATGGGCGGTTGTCTGTGTGGGCTTTAGTGGCTTTAAAGATTGTTGGCAAAGTTTTTTGGTGTCCTCAAATCCTGTCAAAGGCAGAGGTGAGCAAAGGCACAATATGTCTACATGTTTTGAAAAGCACAGATACTATTCATTTGTATGAAATATTTGATCAGTTGCAAACACTCATAAAAAATCACAGAAAATAACCTATCAATGGGAACTTTGCAAAAAGGGCTAAGGTAAGCACTTAACTGTAAATTTCATAAATCCAGGTATTGATTTAGAAGACAGTAAGTAATGAGTGTAAATCCACACAATACCTAGATTAACAGATGTTTTTATATGTAATTTAAATACACAGATGTACATGTTTATTTGGGGAAAGTTTTGTCTCCAGTGAAAAATGAAACGAGAATTTGTAGACAGTAAAATTAATTGAATCATTCCACATAACATTGTTTTCTGTTTCACTTGACAATCCTGAATTCACAAATAAAACCATGGGTTTCCAGAGGGATTCCATAAATCCAAAAGAAATGCAGCAGTAAAAAATACTTTTCTTTTAGTTAAATAGAGTTAACTATTGAAAACAAAATACTGATTGCTATTGCGTTGAGGCCTTAATCTCTGCTGTACCTGCTGTGACATTTGGTAATGACTGCTTTGAAAAAATATTTGAAATTGAGATAGAGCAATTTAATTTCAGGATTTACAGTAAGCTTGGAAGAAATTTCCCTCTGCAAACTTCTACCGACAACAAGGCACCTGTCCTCGGGCTGTCGACGTGAAAGCCATCTCTTCTGAAACTGGTAAGCAGGATTCTGTGCATATAGTGCTGGTCTCAAATTTTTGTTTTGTAATCTTACTGCATAGCCATACAGGTGTTCAATTCATATTGCAAGAAAAATCTGTGACTATCAAAATATTTATTTCTCTTAAAGTAAGGCACAAGGAAAATGTGCCTTGCCAAGCCCAAATGCAGAGTGAATAGATGTGACCGGGGAAAGGCTGGATGACAACACTGTTAGTTGCATTATCACTTGCTGAACCCTTCTTGCTGACTGACAACCTGTATTTTCTGAGTGTTTGAGAGCCTAGACAACATTACCTCTGTTTTATATTCAGTGTTTGTTAGCTTTTATTCTGAAGAAACATCTGTAGTAGTAAGGCAATACCAGAGAGTGTTAAATTAATTCAGACAAAAGTCAAAATCGTGCCCTCCTTTGGCTTTTTTTCCCCTGCGGTCTTTAATTGCCTCTGTAACCTAAAGCATCATACACCTTTTAAAGACTCAGGGCTACGGATTTTGCAAGCAGGAACATCTCATGGTGTAGCTGACCTGGAACAGCATTGCATCCACTTTCTGATCAGTTATTTCCTCCGTATTCCCCTCCCACTGCTGCAAGGACTAGTCAGAGCTGGGGGAGGCAGCAGAGTCCACATCTTCTGTGTCATGTTCATGTGGGGACACTGGTTGCCCACCTTTGACACGTTTCCACTTCATCCTTCTGTTCTGAAACCATACTTTGACCTGGGTAGTAAAAAGGAAATAATTACTTATTGCCTCAATCTGAGCTCTATAAGCAGACCTATGCATATATATGTGTATCAGTAGGCAGATATTTTGTGGAATTCTGGAAGAAAAGGGGAAAGGAACCTCACAAGTTTAAGTAATCCAGCTCTCTAACACAGGCAGGAACAAATCTTTCTAAACTGTTCCAGGCAGATGTTTCTCTGAGACCCGCAAAGGCAGTACAAGTGCTTTGCCTAGAATCTGTCTTTATGTCAGCTAAGCGTGACAATCCAAGGGGCACAGTGCATCTAATGTCTTTTAAAATCTAGCCCATCCAATCTAATGCTTCAGGAATTGCAATTTGCTTCACTTAATTGAGCAATTCCTTTATTGTCCACTAAGCTTTGGTAAGGAAACCCTGACTGAGATCACAATGAGAGAACAGAAATGTCTCTCTCCCCACAAAACTGCGTTTTTATCTTTCCCTACTGCCTCAAAATATTACCTGACCCAGGAAAAATGCATGTATCAAACATATACCGTTCTCATACTTTCCTGGTAATTGCAGTCTAAGGTGATGCCCACATTCCACCTGTAAGCCTTGACGTATCACTATGTACCAACGAGTGGTGGTAAAAAACAGCTCAGTAGATACCAGTTATTCCCAAATGTGTCTTTAGTTTAGATAAACATAATTACATTTGTTAACTACTTACAGAAATTTGTAACAAATATGTTCTAAAAGAGTGTGGAGGCTTTGTGCTGAAATACCTCTGTGCCACTGCAAAAGTACACCCTTGAGTAACATATCTGGTTTTTAGCTTTAAGGAGAAGTGTGTGGGGAGGAGGAAGAAGCTGGGAGGCAGGGATTCAGAAGTACCTGTCTCTCGGTGAGATCCAGGTTCACAGCTATTTCATATCTCCTGAGCCTCGTCAAGTAGTTGTGGTGGGCAAATTCAGCTTCCAGCTCCCGTAGCTGCTCCTTTGTGAAGGCTGTCCTTTCCTTCCGTGACTTGCTGCTTGGTTCTGCCTTGTTGCTTGAGTTCTGGTTTTCTAAGAGGCAAGCACACCCGTCGCGTAATTTGCAGTGGCTTCGATCTGTGCGAACGCGTGTATGGCAGAGGCCTGACGCAAACTACTAACTGAAGGGCAGTTTCTGTTACGCCCCCTCGAGCCCAGCGTGACTTATCAGCGTTGTCAGTCTTGGGTTCAGGGGACAAAGGTGGGGCCTCGGGATCGGGAAGGGGGGTGCTGTCAAAACTGCAGGCGCGCAGGCCTGCCTCTGCAAGGCCAGAAGCGAGCAGCTGTGGGACAGAAGCTCTTATTCCTTCCTATCATTGCAGCAAAATCGTTTCCCTCCCCACTTCTTTACTTTCATTCCTTATATACGTAGCGTCGCTCTCCCCTGCTCTACCAAGTAACAGGCGGCAAAGCTGGTGCTTGGTGTGGGCGATGAATAGTGTGTTATGAGGGCATGGTGATGACCTCTGGCGCGGGGCATAAGGCAACGTCACACAGCAAGCACCCTAAGCTAGCTATGGCCTGGAAATACCGTGTGTGTGTGAGGAGGATGGTCAAACAAGCAGCACCAGAGAACCATTGCTCTTTGAATTGGCTCACAATACTCCAGACTCTGATCTTCTAATCCTTGCTAAATGAAAACTACAAACTGTTGCGTGACTGGCCTGGTATCGTCCTCGTCACAGCGCTGCCCTGAAAACTTTTCTTCTATTTATGCACTTGGCTGCAGTGTGGTCAAGAGTCGTACTTCAGAGCCAAGTTTCAAGCCATAGCCAAAGGGGTGCCGCACCAATTATGCTAAAAAGCAAACACAAACTGACTTTGCCTGAGACTCTGGCAATCTTTTTTTCCTTTTCTTCTTTTATTCCTTTTCTTCTTTTATTCCTTTTCTTTGCTCTTTTTAAAAATTTAGTTTACTTTTTTCCCCTGTGTTTTTAAAATTGGTGCGTGTGAAGACTCTCTAAGCAATGCAAGGCAAAAAGCCCTTGTTTTGGTGAGCAAAGCCCAAACTGCCAATCTTTCAGGGCATCAGTTTTACAAGTTCCTTGACCCTTTCTTTCCTCTTGCTCCTGTGTTTGGCTAGGTTCTCTGAACTGAAGATGCTAGTAGGCTTTTTGTTATCTTGGGGGTTAACTACTTAATTTTTGTGTGTAACCAGTGTGCAATGAAGTTTCATGTGTCCCAGTGTAATATTTCTATATAGAAATGATAGACAAAAGAGTAGCAATGAGCATGACATGCACTATCATCTTCTAAATGTCCCTTTGGTTGCCAGAGTAATAAAGCTGGAAAAATCTGTCAGGTGTGGCTGTAGGCTTCATGACTGATCTGATCTTAGCTCTGTCCATCAGAAATAGATAAATCAGACATTGCTCCTGTTAATGATAATGCGCACAGGGACCGGTGTATCACATGCTACAGCTGTACAGCTCTGCCTTTCAGGGAAATTAGTCTTGTGTGCATCAACATTGTTCTTGCTACTTATACTTCAAAAATTCCTGAATAAAGCTGGGGAAAGTATGAAAACAAAACCCCAGAAGTTTCTTCCCATGATTTTGCCCATAGCTGTACAACCCCCATCATTCTTACCATTTACTGAAGAAACACACCATTACATGTTTCCCGAAGGCTAACAAATGTGGCTTTTGAGAGAGTGGTGGGGAAGCAGGATCTGAAGTGTGGATCCCCTGCCGGGAACTTTGCCACCAGCTTCTGGGAGCCTTGTTCTCAAGGGCTTCGCCCTGGGTCTCTGCTCCCCTAGCAAGCATGTGGAGGGATGAAGCAGCTTTGCAATGCCAATAACACCACAGGACCTAAAGCCACCTCTGTCAAATTAACCTGGGATAAAAATAGCTAATGCAACCTGAATATACATGTCAGTTCACCACTTAGCCCTATGCAAAGGACATCCTTTCTCAGGGGAAGCTTCACCAGTCTTCATCTCCAAAAAACCAATGTGAATAATTTTAAATAGCTAAGTATTTCTGGGACAGAGCGGGATGGGTAGCTTGGACCCTGCGATCCAGGCTGTGTGTCACATGGTGTTGTAAAGAGACATACGGTTATTTGTGGCTGAAGGTTTTGTGGTATTCCAAAAGTAGAATCTGGGCCTAGTTGCTTTGGAGTTTTGACAACAGAATGTGGGAAATGGCAAATGTTGTGTGAAAGGGCAAATCAGCTTGGAAATATTTTCCCACTGTACTGCCACTTTAAAAAAGAAATAAAAAGGCAAGTTGTTCAGGCACAGGAAGATCTGTGTCTCTACCACGAAGCGCGCATACCCCTAGGATCCCAGCCAGTTTCGCTGTGTGGTTGAACTGAACAGCTGCCTTTCCCCAGCGCTGCAGCAAAATAAGTGTAGGAACCCAAATAGTACATGTTCCAATGCAATAAAGTTTCCAAAACAAAAACTGTGTCAGGCACTAATACCTACGTGTTTGTATGATGAAGCTACCTATTTCCTGCAAAACAATGGGCCAAATTCAGCATTTGGAGCTGGCCAAGAGCAGTCAGTGTTGCTTTGTGCTTACAGCCAGCGTAACTGAGTCAGATTCTGGCCTCATGAAGCAGCAGTCACTCTTCCTCACTGGGTTGAACTGGCCTACTACCAATAGCCAGTAAACTATGCATTGGAGGAAGGCGTAAGGACTCTGCACTGTGCAGGTGTAGGATTTTGGCACCACAGAGGGTACCTGTATTGCCCAGAGAGCAGCTTAGGCACAGAAGCATGGGGTCGCTAATGCATGTACGTGGAGGATGCTACCTGCTTGTCAGATGTTTGTGGTGATCCACAGCCCAGATCGATGCATCTCACGTTTGTTATTCTGCAAACTACTGTCAATGTCTCCAGTTTTTCCCTCAGTAGAATAAAGTAAAATAAAAATATGAAGCATCTGCACTATGTTACTTTTTTCCCCATACTAAAGACTTTGAGGGCGTATTTATTCTAAGTGGTTAAACCAGGTAGTAAGACACTGACAGATTTTGCTGTTATAGAACATGAAAGTCTGAAAGCTATTGCGAACATTGGCCAAATAAAGCGACCTCGATAATACTGGCTTAATTTGGCAGCTGATGCTAAAGTATCCAGGAGTTGCTTCTGTGTGCGCCTCATGGAACAGTGCTCAACGGCAGGTGCGTACGGAGGGCTATGGCACATGACGTTCTGGGCCCAGACCACTTTAAAATGATTAGGGACTTGCCTGCACTTTGCTTTTCAGTCCTCCTCAGGTTATCTGCTGCTGCCTGATGCTAGCTACTCTTACCTACTGTTTTTCATGCCACCATGGCTGTAAATAGCAATCGCAAGCTTAGGAAGGATCTCTATAGTTAGTGGCAGGGCTGAGAAAGGTTGGCAGGCAGGAATTCAGATCAGCTCTCCATGTTTTAATACAAAGTTCTCTAGAATTCTTCAGTCAAGGACATTGTATGTCTCATGCTGTTAAGGGAGCCATTACACACCGTTATCACATTCTCATTTCTATTGCAATCTCCCTATTAGTCTCCATTGTTTCATTCACATAACGTAAAGCTATCTGAATTCTATTATGTATTATATCACTATTGTCAGAGATCTGGGGACTTCAAGTGCGTAATAACACAAGTACAATTTAGGACAGGTCAGACAGAAACTTTATTGAAATTTTATTTGAAAATGTTAATGGATTTGCCTTATGGATGGAGAGCAGAGGCAGCTGTGAAAGCTATCGCTAAGTTAACTTATATCTTCAGGTCATTTGGTGAACCTGTGAAGTCAAGACTGAATCGGCATCTAAATAACTGAAGTCTGTAGAGGAATGGGAGGGTATGTGCATGTTTATCCACAAGTACTTGCAGTAGATGCTACAGTTATTATTGCCATAACAAAGCCATTTTTAACTGTTTTTAATATATCCATGTGTCAAAGAAAGTTTTAAAGATTGACAAGCTTTTTATTATTTTTACACCATTCTGCTTATTTGTTTGAGAAATATGCTTATTTTAGACTTTTCTCAGAACGCTGCAAAGCACCATGTTCCAAGATCTCCACTGTGTGTCTTGTAAGAACTAGGGTCTTCATGAGAACCAAAGGTTTTGCATGCACTGGTACGAATTATGGTAACACCTTAATCATGGCAATTGTGGTGGATAAGGCACCAACTAAAATAAAATAGTTTATTTTGTAGGTTTTGTCTTCAAGTGATTTCAATATGTTTTTCTTTACTAGCCCAATCTCCAAAGAGAAGGCTCTGGGTTCCTAGATTTTTCTAGAGGTCAAGGAAAATTCTCAAGAAGGGAGAAAAGGCATATGTTCCACTTAGAATAAACAATCAGTATGTGATATGTCTGGCTGTGTTTCCTGGAACTGCTGTAAAAGTGAAGGAAATCACAGTAAAATTGCTCTTAGATTTCCCCTTCATTTGTTTTACTTTGTCTGGGGACAGGGGGAAGGAAAAGCTTGCAGGAGTTATATCAAATAATTCTATCTGCTGTCTGGTAAGCAAAGGGAGTGAAATGAAAAGCCATGGAATCCCCTTTGGGATGTTTTAATTGTTTTGCGTTCACTAGAGTAACAACTTGCACAGTTGCTAGCAGGTAGGGAGCACCATACCGGTCAGTGATGTCATTGCTTACAGCTCCCCTGTAAGGAAAAGAATATGGGACAGAAGCAAGTGTGAAGAGAAACCGTCAAGGGTGCTGCTAATAGATAATAGAAGGAACATTTGTCATCTGCTCAAAACAGGGAGATGTACTTTGGAATCAGTCCCTTTAGGAATAAGGATATCACACTAATCGGAGTATACTGAAATCTGCTGTTTACCTATGACTAGCAAATGTTTTAATAAAAGCATTTTTCACTTTTAAATTTTTTTTAAGCTTCTTTGCATTTGGGTTTTTGGGATCCTTTTTTACCCCAGACATGTTTTTTCAACAGAAATTAAGTTAAACTCTACAAAGCTGTGTTTCTAAAGAAAGAACAGTAAACTAGATTCCGGGCATAAAGAAGTTTGGAACGTAAGTTATTTTATGCATTCCCCAACAGCCTATTCGTATTGGAAGAGAACAGAGATTAGGGCTGATTGTGTGACAGAGAGCGCACACATGCAAGCTGCGTGTTTAAATTGCAAAATGGAGAAATGAAAATGGGATAGAGGTGGCTCTTCTGTAGCCAACCTGTAAAACCTAAAAATAAATAAATAAACATTTTTATTGCTGAGTTCTCTACCTATAAAATGGAGATACTAGAAAATATTCCCCACTTCACAGCAGTGCTGTGGGATAAGGCACACTGTAGCTTGTAAACGGATACTATAGCAAATGAATGCATGTAAACGTCTTAATTTTTAACATCTTCCTTAGGAGAAAACAATTTTATGCATATTTCACATATCTGGATTTGATACATCAGCAAATCAGAAGTTATAAAGCTATGAAATGATTGAATATTGCGCTATAGAAAAAAAGCACTTTTCTAGCTAGAATGAGACAATGAAAACTATCTACATTCTCTGTGTTGTTGGATGTTGTAATGATGGGCAAACTTTTAGTACCTCCTGTTTTGAGGTAAAAATATTTTATATTTAGTGAGGCCAAAGGGAATTTATATCTAAAGGGAGACTTTGCATCTTGTACTTTTTACCATAGACAGAGACATCAAAATCCTAGTGTAACATTTCCAACTAGCTCAGGCAGCTCAAGGTGAGGGATCTTTGCTCTGACTGCTGATCTCCTACACTTGGACAAATGGCAGGTATGCAATGCATGGCTCCACACCCTAGGACTTTCCGCTTAGTGAATACATGCCATGGGATTCCTGTTTAGGTACAGCAAATATGCATTGTGCTGCTGAGTAAAATGCCTGGTTCAGTAAACAAGATCTGCAGGAGTGAAATACAAACACCAGAGGTCATCAAAGAATAAGCCACTTAGCTTCAGTGTTGTTACTGTGTAAGTTTCTCCAGTCAAGAACTACAAAAAGTTTCCCTCATCAGTTTTGTTTCTTAATTCCTAATCTTACAGGTGCTCTCACTCTATAGCCTGTACTATCCCACAACCCTGATTTCATATCACCTACCTGGGTTTTCCTTTTTTCTTTCAGATGACGTTTTCTCAGTCTCATTTGTAGTGTTTACTGGTACCTCATCATCTTCATTCATACCCACTGCTGCGCTCACTAGACTTGGGCTGCTGCCTTCTGACTCCCCAGAACCCAAGGCCAGTCCGGGGTTTAGTTGTCTTCTGGCCTCAGTTGCTGCAAAATGCCAGTCAGAGTGTTGGAAAGAGGGGTGCTGCTCCACAAATATCCGATCCTCACGTGGGAAGCTATGGGGAGCAGCCGCCAGGCAGGAGGTTGAGAAATCAGAGTAAGTAGCAAAATCTGATTTTTGAGGGAAGGAGAACGGTGCTGGTGGGTAGTGGTTCAGCCCTGAAGCTGTGGTGACATCGGCATGGGTGGTCCGCAGGCACCCCCAAAGCGCAGCAGGAGGTTGTGGACTGCGCATGCAGCTGCTGCTGGCGGGATCCATTTGCTTCCAATCCTGTCCACACTCCAGTGCTCGTGACAGGTTATAGCTCAGGCTTCAGAATCAGAAGAGGAGCAGAGGGAAAAATCTTCCAGATTTTACAGAATAGATTTCCTCCCTAAACAACAGTTTGTTTGTGGGTTTTATGCTGTTGCAAGCTTGTTACTTTGGGAACTCTTCTAAATATCTTCATTGTCCCAACTGGAAAACAGTAACCAGATCTATGCAGTGATTGCCCTGAATTGCTTCCCAAGGCCTGAAGCTTGCTTGCTTGTGAAGTGCTGGACATGAGTGAAACACATTTTAAATACTGTGCTGGGGAGAGAGTGACAAGTTTGTGAAGTGAAATGTGAGAGAGGGGAGGGAGGGGTTAACATACATGCACTCAGTCCCTCCAACCAAAGCAAAGCAGGCAACTATTAATCATCCGAAACCTTATACGCACATCTAATGGGATTTGCAGATGGAGCCTTTTAAAGAAACAATGTCTGTATTTTTTTTAAAAGGGAAAGAGCAGCACACACACACACACACACACAGAGAAAGGCTTTAATGTTTCCCTGTAACACTATGAAGTTATTTTTATTGCACTGTTAACAAAATTCCCCGAATCTTGGACTTGAAAAAAACCCTAACACAGAATTCAACAGGCACCAAATTTCAAGAACTAAAGTGGGAAATAAAAGTAAGAAAGGACTTCACTGATTATATCTAATTTAAGGCCCAATCCTAAGTTTAAAAGAAGTATTAAACCTGCCTTGTGCACACATGCAAGGTTTTGAGTGATTTTTGTTTGTCTTGTTAGCTTTGTAACACACGTATTCGCTGAGAGTTGGAGTTTGCTGCCAGTGGTAATTATTCTTTCTGTATTCTACTTTCCAGGGAATTTTCAATATGCCACTCCTTCCTGCCAGGAAATCTCCTGCTTTTCTGCCAGTGGAAGACATGTTTTTCATCTTTTGTTGAAAGTTTTATAGTTTTTCCTAACAGAAAGCAGATTCTTAGACCCTAGAGCCATCACAGTTGAAAAGACGTGAACAGGGAATCTGTTCTCAATCCCTTTTCACAGAAGTGTGGCAGCTGGGAGTGCCCCCAACCCTGCTACGCTAGGGTTACTGCAACTTCTCTCAAGGCTGCTCTCTATGGTTTTAATGACAATTTATGTGTGCAAGTGTTCCATATTTCCATAATCTGCTTGCAGCCATTTCCAGTACTTATTCCCCCAGGCCTTGCTGTATATATTGTGTGCACCTCTTTCCCTTCTCCCACCATTTGTGCTAGGTTTTGTGTTCTTTCATAGGCAGAGATTTAGCAGATGGGCACAGAGCCTTCATTTTTCACAGGGGCTTAAGTGACAGTTTTATTTGGCTTCTGTATCGTTCAGAATTGTTACATTTCAAGGAATCAGGGAAAAGAAAACAAAAAAGGTGTGCTTATCCTGATATATCTGTTGGTTCTTAGAGCTTGACCTTTTTCAAGAAATCAAGTGGGTTTACTCCAGATCTTTCTGAACAAGAGCATCAAATCCTGTTCTGTCACGTGAATCTGAACTTTCTTGCAAAATACTAAATATCTGATACCTAATTCATTCTCCAGGAAGAACTCTCCTAAATATTTAAATCTGCTGCTGTGTTGTATTAGAGAATAAACATTAAAACATATTTCCTACTCACAGGCAGGAGGAAAATCCCTTGACTCCTATTTTTCTGAAAATGAATATAATGAATTTATGAATGCTGCAAATGTTCCGGGCACCAGCAGGCTGTAAGTCAGAGTCCAGAACCTTTGCCAAAGCAAAGTATTTCATTTACATTCTCTGTGTGTGTTGTCATATGCGTAACACCCACTCACTTCAGTCACACAGGTTATTAGGGGTTTGTATGAATTCAAGCCTAGGTCTGTTGTTTTCCAGTCCTACTTGCAGTCTACAAAATGATGTAGCTGATCATGCAAACACTTATGTCCTTGCACACATACTTGGGGGGATAGAAGGGAAGGGAGGATGGTCCACAAGGCTGTTGTTCGCTTCGTGCAGGAGTAGCTTTAGACTCCCATCGAGGAGTCCCCGTGAGGTCCGAGCAGAGGGCTAGCTGTAGGGCACGACTCAGTGCCTGTATATCACTTGGCACTCTGGGTTAAACTGCTTGGGCACTGTTTTCCCAATGGAGCACTCGCTGTCATGCCTCTGCCTTCAGATGTGGGAAAAGGAGATGGCATACCCTTCCCAAATGTGAGAACCCTCGGGTCTTGCCTTGCTCCGGCACCCTCTGCAGCTGGTGCTGTCACTCGGCTGCTCAGCAGGGGCCTGTTTGACCTCTGCATCCTCCTGACACTTCATTCCTGAAAGAAGAAAGAACAACAATCCTCCCCTCTTGCTAAATCCCATTTGTTGGTTGAGGTAGCCACCTTTAACCTTCGTAAAGTCAACATCTCTTCAGTCAAGCACTGTGCTGGGTAGAAAAATACGGCATGGATGGAGATCAGTTTTTGTAATGAATGCTCCCATAACAAGCTGACGTCTGGAAAGCGGGGATTTATCTTTGAGCTTTCTTATCAGTTCATTCTGTGACTCCCCTAGGAAAGCATTTCTCAGCCATCTCACAGACCGAGAAGCCTCTGAGCTCTGGCTCACCCTGAGACCTTGCGCAGTAACTTGCATAACTTCATGAAGGTGAAACAACACAAGTTGTGCCATGTCTTCACCTCCTTTTTCTGGCAAGGCAATTTTCTTTCTCAGTAAAGAAAGACCCGAACCATCTCATGCCACTTGCTTCTTCGAACATGGGAGCCCTCTAGGGAAGGAGCCCTGGACCCACTCTGCTTTCCCTGCACCTGACCCAGTACAATTGCCTTGTGCTTTTGCACTTGAAATCCAAAGTGATTTCTTAGATTATGGATTTTACTCTGACTGCAAGGCAAAGGAAGATTTAGCTTTGCAAAAGAGACACTGGCTAGACGCTTATCTTGTCAGAAGTTTAAGAAAAATTTACACGCTTGTCATGGAGAAAATTCTAGGCACCACGATCTACTCTTGAAGTTGTATGAGCTACTAATATGCAAGTTAATAACACCCTTCATTAAAAAACAGTGCTCTCCAAGCTTTTTTTTTTTTGATTTTAAATAAATCCTAAATGATACCATGCTATGACCTGTCATGCATGAAAATGAAGTAACTGGGAAAGTTTTCCTCCATGTGGGTACTGGACCAAGACTGAGGAATTCCTCATTCATAGAAGAACCCTTGTTATTAACTCCATTGTACATTTCTGTACTGCGGAAAGAAAGCTGGAGGGCAAGAAATAGCCAATACTAAATTCAGGAAGCCGTTGCTTAGTTGCAGAAGTTAAAGATGGAAAAAGTTTATCAGGTTACTTAGTCTCCCTACGGATAGTTGTTTAATTGTTCTCTACTGGAATCATAGAATGGTTTGGGTTGGAAGGAACCTTAAAGATCATCTAGTTCCAACCACCTGCCATGAGCAGGGACACCTTCCACTAGATCAGGTTGTTCAAAGCCCCATCCAACCTGGCCCTGAGCACCTCCAGGGATGGGGCATCTCCAACTTCTGTGGGCAACCTGCTCCAGTGTCATTGCCCTAGGATATTGCCCCGACCCCAGTAACTGTCAGTTTGTCTTCCACTTTCCCTTTGGCGAAGACAATTATTCACTCTTCCCTAGTGTCTAGACTCAGTTCTGACTTTTACTGACTCCATCTCATTATTCTGAGTAACAACCTGTTGGCACTGCACAGGTGGAGAGCAATTATTCAAGTGAGTTTTAGATTTTTTTTTGTATCTATGATAAGCCACCCTAAACACAAGCCAGATGTATTTCAGACTTTTAATCTTTCCTCTAAGTCAATCACTATGGACTCTTCACCATGTTTCTGGTGCTTTGAATTGTCTCCAAGTTGCAGTGGTAGGAATGAAAATTCACTGGCACCAAGCTCAGATTGTTGGTACAGTTTCTTTCAGTGAAGAAGGGAGAAGAACTTCTGAAGGAAAGTGCAGCACTGCAGGATCACGAAGCTCGGTTTCCAAGGGATTATATGTGAGATGTGCTCCCCTATGCCTAGAACCTCCTGTGCAAATGCTCCCAAATGTTGTATATCTGCTGAATATAGCACTGCCCTGAAGAATGAATTGTTGCAGCAACACCTTCAGAAGTAGAGATGAAAAAAAATTATGCTGCTGTATCAGCAAAGACCCAGTGGTAAGTGCACTGATACTGCTACAGGATTATACTTGTTGGCACAGCAGACGCTCCTGGAGGCAGTTCAATATTCCATTAGGAAGTCGTCTTCTGCCACACAAAAAGCATTGCAAAGTGAGGAAAAAGTGTTCTTGACTATTCACTGAGCTGCTCCTCCTGAGCTGTTCTCACATATAGGATCGGTCATTCGGCAATCTCATATTTGTTCTGCTTTCATGAGACTGTGGAACTGAAACAATGTGCTGGCACTGCCACACGAAGAGGGAGGATGGGGAGTCTAAATAAAAGACTGGAGCTGGCTCTGGGTTTGCCTCATCTGCTGGGCATTTTTGACATGTTAAAGTATTGCAAGAATGGGTCGTGTTACCCAGCATCTCTGAAGTTCATTTTCAGGGCATTTTGCAGACATGCTTCATGAATATTTACAGTTCTTATTCTTAGCTGGCAGAAACAAGCTAAATAGCTTTCCAAAGGCTGAGGAAGTAGAGCCATAGTCAGAGACGGTAGTTCTCTCTTACAGCTGAGTGGAAGCTGAGCCAGTATGACCTGAGGCAGACCCTTGCACTGACTAGGCTGTATCTCCTACATCTGATTAGTTAAGCTTACACCTGCTGAATTCAGTAGGACATAGCTGTTAACTCACATGGGCAAGGCTTTAGCACCAATTCTTGTCTGCTGGAGAACTGAAAGTGCTGAAACTAGCACCAAACTGAAAATCCTAAAATTGAATCTTAGGTCTCTTTTAACTGCATGTGCACTTATGAAGACAATTCAGTCTCCACCATACATTTTCTTTTCCACTGTAGTCAACTGACTTCTCTCTAAAGTGAAGTCCCATGCTAACAGAAAATCTTTTTTTCCAAGAATAAATGTCTTGAGCATACACTGTAGAAATGTCTCAGCTGTAGTGGGTTTCAGCAGATACATCCCATGGTAGGAAGCAGAGCTGCAGCAAGGATTTTCAGCACTCAGCAGCCTGTGTTGAGTCAGTGATAGAGTGGGTCTCCCTAAGGGTCTGCTCACACACTAAGGCTCTTCCAGTTTTACATATGGGGAGCTCAAAGAACTTGACACTTCTGAGGGAAACAACTGGCCAGTGAAGCTTGGCGATGGATTAACTGAGGCATAAAGACATCAAGCATTTCACTTAGTAGCTTCCTAAAAAGGAAGTGACTTATAATTATAGTTGAATTTTAGGAGACAGGACTCCTGAGTTCTCTATGTGGTCTTCATTTTGTATCCCAAAGTAGCTATCATGGTATATAAGGATCTATTTACACTGCAGTTGATACGAAACTCTGGGTTACGCCACGGGCAGTAGTAGAGTTCAGTGTCTGACACAGATATATCTGTGTGAATAATAATCAAAGCAGCTGATTTTGCAGAACACTGATGTGCTAAAAATTGCTATCACATTTGTTGTGACTGTTGCTTTGTAGGTATTAAGAATAAGGATGCCTATACCATGATGCTAAATAGTGCATGAACGTAATGTGCTGGAGAAATTATAGCCTGTGTGGATAGGAGAAATGTGTGGTAGGTAAGGTAGTAAACCTACAGAGAGTGACGCACGCAGCAGGAGGGAGCAGAGGAGAGAATTAGGCGCTTTGCTGAATCTGAACCACCACAGGAGACCCAGCAGAGGGTAGAGGATTGGTGGAGGCTGGGTCAAGGAGAAGCAGCAGCGCCTGTGAAGGAGAGGAGAAGGGGGCTAAAACAGCGCTGTGAGTTAGAAAGGAAATGCCGAGCCCAAAAATGGGCTCTTCGGGTCTATCAGTCATTTTAACAGTTTTCTCAGCCATTCTGAAGGACCAAAAGAACAGAAAAAGCATAAAGCATAGACTAATAGAGGCAGCGTACCTAGAAGGGAAAAACGATCTCCTGCCAATGAAAGTTGAAGAGCTATGTGGTTACAGAGCTATATTAAAAGACATTAGATATTGGACAAAACATCAGGAAATGTTAACTTGCATTTTGCTGTAATACTATATGACAAATTAGTCCAGTTTAAAAAGCCTGTATTCGTGGGAAATCAGTATTAGGTTTTTGATGATTTGGAGGAGGAGATGTAGAGAGTGAGAAAGTCTGCATTCCTTCTCAAAAAAAAAGCTATTTTGCAGCAGCGATATTATGGTTGTGTGTTATACTTACCTCTCTTCTTCCCAAACTTCTCGAAACAGGTTTTCCATCAGTTCATAGGGAGTGTCCAAGCAGAAGTTATATGTAATGTCAGAGAAATAATGTTGGAGAGAAGATGCCAAACAACTAGCTTCTCAATCTGAAGTGGTACAATGAATATCTTAGGTTATGTGAGTATTCAATGCTTTTAACCCTGAAAAGTTTTACCAAAAGCACAGTACACTTAAAAAAATATGACAATACTAATATCTGGTTTTGTCCATGTTTTCACCACATAATAATTTTTATGCTCCAGCTGCAAAATTCCTAAGTATATTAAACCAGGCTTCTCTTGCATTTCTTGAGTTTTGAGGGAATGTATTTGTCATATACTGCAACACTCGATTTCTTTTGCACACAAAGGTGATTTGAAGGAAATATCTGCAGAATTAATGCTTTCTTAGCCCAGCAAATGATCTGAGAACAGCCATTCCAAGATGAATGATCGGTTAAAACTATAAAATCATACAAAAGAAATATTTTTGTAAAAGAATTGTAAACATACAATTCTTGAGCCTGTTAATCTTCTGTAGCTGCATCTTTGAGAGATACAGGCAACCTAATGACCAAGAATATTGAATCAAGATGATAAGCTGCTTCTGATACATTAACTAAACTTGCCACAGAATCAGATACAACTCTATTCAATGTATGCATTTTGTTCTTCTCCGTGGGGCTCCTTTGCTATGCAAATATGATACACTGAAAAGCTGTATCTCAAGAGAGATCTTATTGAAATACTTCAGTTCATATTGATTTAATGACTTGAGTTATTGTTCTCCATGTCTTATTTCACCTGTTCCATTCCAAACAGTTGATTAAAAAAAGAAGGGGAAAATGACTGAACGTTGTTTCGGCATCAGTTTGGAAGTTTTGGCTGGCTGGTTTTCTTTCCTACTGCTTTATTCAGCACTGATACTCTAGCAATCATGAGAAGTGACCACAGCATAACATCTGGGGACCTTTCACCTGATTAGGTGGTTGAATCCATGCTATGCCATTTAATTTCTTCCCAACCCAGGGGCTGTGCACCAGGTTAGAGTTGTTGCCATGTAATCCAGCTGCTTTGACTGTAGGATTGGCAGAGTCTCAATAAAACTAGCTGAACATAAATTGAACAGAATGCATACTTTCCTATTCGTTCATATCCAGAGTAGCTAAAGCATGGACTGAAGAATTATATTTGCTACTTATTTACTTTTTGTTGTAGGAAGTCATTTACAAACTGAATCTGACATTCTCCTGACAATATGCTTGTAATGTGCACAGTTCTAAATGGGCTGAAGTGATCTTCTGATTTATTTTCCTTTTCTTTTTCTACAAAAGCACTTGTACATTCTCACATTTGTCAACCTCTCTACTTAAGTTTCTACAAATTAAAGTAGTACATGCAATAACATACTCATTCTGAACACAACAGTATTTTAAAATACCTTGCGTTTTTTCCTTCATTTTTATCTCTTTATTTCCTACTGCTCTGATTCAGTTCGTCTATCCAGGTTTTTTTTTCAGTCTTCAACTTCTATCCTTCTGCTGCTTGAACTTTTCACTTTCCTTAACTTTCTCAGGTTTTCCCCTAAATTTTTAAAGGCAGGAGCTGTACAGTCAAGCCACTGAGCAGAACTATTAAGGCTTTTTTCTTGCCACAGTCTCGTCTGATACTTTTACTGAGATTCAGTGTCTGAGTTGCTCTGCAATGCATTGCAATGCAATGGGGAGCTGGCATCACTACCACAAGAATTTCTAATTTAATGATAATGTTTCTCTTAGCACTAAGTCAATATTTCCGGTATTAATTAAACTTGATGGCTTCACAGTAGTGAAAAAAAACCTGCTTCAGGAACAGGAAGCATCAAGATGTGTTCAGAGACACTTACATGGTAATTTATCTTAGGACAGAGAGCAGCAGAAGCAAAAAGCAGAAGAGAGAGGTGGCCAGCTTTCAGTTTGCAGAAATATTAAAAGGAAGAAACACTAGCTGGAAACTGCTTAACCACATTACACATTCCATAATCTGTCAATTTTAACACTTTTTGTTTGGCAGATCACTGTTTTGTTTTGGTTTTTAGCTGTTTTTATGACTATGTTTCCTACAACAAGCGGTTTGGGTTTTAGAAATGAAAGGTGTGATAGGAGTTACAGGCAAATGATGGCAAACTTGGGTTAGCTGGATTTAGTGGGTTTCTCGCAGGAAAAACTCAGTTGCATCTGCAATAATTATATTCAGTAAATGAGCTTTACCTTTCTCTTAGCATTTCTCAGTTTGTTTTCCCCTGGTACTTCTCTTATACCAGGGTAAAAACAATACCCCAGCTCTTCTCACCTCGTCCAACTGTGTAAGCATGTAAGAAAGTTGATGGTCAAAAAACTGAAGCCTGCAGAAGTTGAGTGAGCAACTAGCAATATTATTTGAGGTCTGGAGAAAGAGCCTCTGGCAGAGAGACGTTGACAATGTCTTGTTGCTAAAAAAATTGACGTGAATCCCTCAAAGAATTTGGTGGTGTTGCTGTCATTGAAACTGGGAAATTTGGCGCAGGAAATTCTAGGGTGGGTAGATGTGTACACGTTTTTCTTGTGCCTTGGAGCTGTTCCCACCTAACTGGGATTTTCTCATGCAATTTGTTTAAAACATTGTCTTTCAGCTTCTCTCTACTATCAAGAAAAGAATATGAATAAAAGTAGGTAAATACACATCCATGTCTTGAGACTTGACAATTACAGGAGGCAGAGTATGTTCCGTTGTTTCAGCAGCTGTGTGCTAAGTTGAGCTAAGGGAGCAAAGATGTCTGCTTGCAAGTCTAGACACCAGCTTCTGTATTCCTTGCTTGTCTCTCCTCTTTCAGGTTTTTTTCTGGATTCAAGGCCCAGTGCCATGTAAAGATGAGGAATATCCTTTCCTTGAAAGGTCATAAAAGAAAGCAGTGTTTCAGCTACAACATTCATCATTAAGACAGCAAAGACCATTTGCCAAAAAGTTTGATAAATCATCTTTTTTTAACATAATGAGTCCTGTCTTTACATTGTGCATGCTGTTGTGGCTATAACATGAAGAGCTGAATGTCCTGAACAAGGTCCAAGGCACCAGAAGCTTTCTATTAAATCAAGGATATTTTTGGGGGATCAGCAAAGGAACAGTTAAAGAGTGTGATGGGCAAATATTTTGAAAAATATAAAACTAGCTCAGCCTTTGGCAGGTTGCAAAACACGTCTGTTGTTTTCATCAGACCACATGAAAGAAACAGGGAACCATGGCATTCCCAAGGAACAGATAGGAACAAAACATTCAACCTTTCAAACCATTTTTTGTGGTTATAGTTTAACAAAGCTACACTTAGATGTTAGTGTATAGTTCATGCATTTTGATGTGGGACAGAGCGCGACACTTACATTTTGAGTTCTTGCTGTAATAAGAATCCCATAAATTTCTGGAGATACGAATAAATTAATGTATAGGATTATCTGCCAAGTGATAAGTCATTTGTAATTTCGTTAGGGATTTCTGCTGAAACCATAGAACACATTACAGCTATTGTCGTGTATTGTCTTACACCTTAGAGGCAGAGCAATGAGGACCTATTTCTGTCCAATTTAAATTATTTTCTCCCCGTAATTTCTGCTGCAAAGGGGTTAGTGGTGGAGTGCCTCCCTCTACTGATAGCCGTGGTAAATGCGGTGTCACCCCGGTTTCCGTTTCCTTGCGCACCAGCTCCGCTGCTGTTGAACCACTCCGAGTTAGGCCGTGGCCCACGACCAGCAAAGCCCGCGTTTCGGCGTGCAGAAGCCCAAGGCCCCGAGGGACGCGCGCCGTGCGGCTCGCGAGGCCGCGGGTACGTGCTGGCCTTCCTTTGGGTGGTATTTGCTGTGCCCAGCGCTCCGAATGTGAACTCTCATTGTTCCACTGCCTGACAGTCCATCCTCCAAGAGGTTCTTTCCAAACGAATGGGCTCTAAAGGAAATTCAGAGCAAGTTTCTCAAATATATATAATCAAAAGGCTGTTTTGTTTGTCACGTTTTTAGAGTATCAGCTAGAAAATTAGGATCTATGGTAGGACCCTTCTACAGCCTGCCAGCTTACATGGGAAAAGTATGTTTTGAAAGAGATTAAGACTGAGAAAAATGGATTTTTCAAAACTTTTTTATAATTAATTTTCAATGATCCGTTTTGCATTAGTATTTGCAAGTCAGCATCCTGTCGATGTAAGTGGAAACAAAATGCAATGCTTATCTGTACACGTGGACAGTGGCTGTAGTCTAAAGCCTCACACATCCACTACTCAACAAGTAATTAGAAGTGTGTAAAATCACAAAGCCCTTGTTAGCTGCTAGATTTTTTGTTTCTGTAGAAACAATGTGGCTCATGAATTGGCACTTAAGACCTGTATTTTCATCTTAATTTGGCCACTGATCTGCTGTGTTACTTTATGCTAAATCGTCTTTATAGTGCTTTTATTTTCTGTATCCTCATTTCGCCTTTTTTGGCATATTTATACACACAATATAAATGAATGTTTTATTATGTATGACTAATGCGACACCAAGACCTTTTTAAATCACAAAAGTAGGAAGAAAGGATGCTATGTGAAGTTAGGAAACATAGTACAAAGGAAGACTTAATAACCAGTGAGATATATGATGATTTCCATGTTACATTCCATTTCTGTGACTGGCAATTCCTGTGCTCTGGCAAGCCTGATTTTAGCTGTCCTCTAGGTCAAAGCATGTGCGTGCCTTAGCAAGTGGTGGATGCTTGCTTAATAGCCCAAGAAAACTGAGCCATTCTGGTCTTCGATTAATTTTATCTCTTTCGATGGATGATTACTTTATAATGAGAATTACAGTTACAAAAATCAGATAACAATTTACAAATCAGGCAAATGAATTTGCCAAACAAGAATTTCTATTATAAACTGGGAGCTTATGGGCTGGAAACAAAAAATGTGATGGAGCAGGGGGACAGGACCTGGGTATATAAGCTAACTCTAAGATGACAGTGAGCTAGCCAGAACACGGTTATGGAAGTTCACATACATTCCAGAGTTGCACGGGGTTAATCAGTCTATACCTATAAATACTTTTAAAAGCCTAAATACTTAAGTAACAGTGACCTGAGGAAAAGTTGAGGGTTTATGTCTTGTTTTCTGTATGGAATTACACAGGACTGTCCTAAATAAATTTTTAAACAAATAAAATAGTTAAAAGACAAGACGGCTTTAAACCTGGCATCAGAGAGCTATTCATGCTGTGCAGGATATGGATCATTGTATACAGAAAGGGTAACTGAGAGCAACATGCTTATGTTATATGATGCACCATCATATATGTATATATGTGGTCAATTTGCCATAAAACCTTTTTCCCCCCTGCCTTTTTGCATCAGCACGCTGCTGACAAGCATCGTTTGCCTTAGAAAATAATTTACAAAGGTCAGTTTAATGTTGCCTTTGCATAAAACAGCATGTCACAATCTTTTCTAAAGCCATTTCAATTTCACACCACAAGGTGGTGACGTCTACCTGCAATTCTTGGTAAACGGACCCTAATTTTTAAGTGTAAAGTTGTAGCTAAGGTTTAAATAAAATGCTGCCATCCCCCTCCTTCCACTTAGAAATAAACGAATCAAATGAAATAGAATAAAATTATGCAGATGCTTCATCAAGAAGGTCCATTATTCTTTTGTTTTGCACTTAAAAAAAACAAACAACCAACAAACTGAACTGTAGCAACTGTCCACTGCTGGGTGGATGTGAGCATTGCCATGTAATTTTGCAGTGTCCAGTCCATAGACCCACTGGCAAGATTTGCTTGCACAACCACCAGGCTGCAGCTGAGAGCTGGAGAGCGTGCTTTCAAGCTGAGTGGCAAGGTGAACTGGTGAGGAGCTCCTTTGCATGGGAGAAGTCCACACCTAAGCATATGAAGTAGTCAATAAACTCCCAGCTAGACCAGTTCTTCTAAGTGTTCAGCTAGCAAAAGCAACCAAGTCCAGACCCCGTACACTGTAGCTAATGGCAAAGGGCAAGGGAAATCACAGCTTCGGGTAGGGCAGTTACTCTGGGTTACTCAAAAGAGAAATGTGAAGACTTGGTTTTTTGCAAAAGGAAAACAAGGGCAAGCTCAGGAGCTGGTGCACTGTCGGGCTGCTTGAGTCCTGTGCGGCTACTGGGTCCAGAGGTAAGGCCACAGATTTGCTGAATTCATGTTCCCCCTCCCTAGCTACAACCTTTGCCTCGTGGCTGTATCCTCATTTGGTTTTATTTTATGTTTATAACTTATGCACACCAGGCCCCTTCAGCAAATTATAAGTGTGTTTGCCAGATTGTTGTCTGGGAGAAAAGGAAGAAGCTATTTTTTTCTTGTCATTGGACTGTTGCTATTGTGGGAGAAATGTCTCTGAGGAACAAAACCCTTTGCTAGAAGGTGACCACGACAGTCATTCCTGTGGTTCGTTGCTCGAAGACAGTGAGGCACCATGGTTCCTGCTGTGACTCAGGATGTAACAGTTATGGTTTATGGAGAAAAAATTTGATTGTCACATTTTCTTGGGTACTATATGTCTTGCTCTTTTTTAGTTCCATGTATGAAAAAATTGTAAACTGTTTCGAGTCAATGCCTTATTTTTTAAAGTGTCAGGCAACTGGCTCACAAAAAAAAAAAACAAACTAAATTTTAAGATCAGGGAAACTGAGGTGACATTTGTTCACACACACACACACACACACAACCCACTCACACGCAGAGAACATGACATGCCAAAGAAGAAGAACTGCATAGGATAATGATGCTACAGGACACGTTAGAACAAGGAACATGTGTTACACCAGAGTAGGGCTACTAAGCGCTTGCAGGAGACGGGCCAGAACAAGGAATGACCAAGGGAGAGTGAGTTGCAATCAGCCACTAAGGGCATGAATGAATATTAAATTTGACAGAGAGAGGAAAATCCACCTCAGGCTGCATAAATGTTTAGTTCAAGATAAATGATAATCTTCCAGAATTGTAAGCTTTAGACTTCACCTGGGAAGATGAAAGCAGACACACGCTGGGAGTGAAAGTTCCACCTCTGCCCTTGGCTACTACGTCAAACACTCCCTCCTCTGACGAGGCAGATGACAGGGTCCGTGGGCAGAACTGTTCTGTGACCAACCAGCCCTTTTAGCACAGGTCACTTAACAGCCATTATATCGTATCAACCACTGCCGGCTCAGGCTTAACACCTATGCACCAATCCCACCAGTTAGCCAGGGTTCGTGTCACAAAAATGGCTGTCGGCACTTGTGGCAGAATTCTTAGTATCAGAAGCATCTGTAAACCAGAAACCAAGCCTGAGGTGCCTTGAAGCACAGAACCCTTTTCCTCCCTCCGAGAGAGAGACACCAATGTTAAGCAGCGTACACATAAGGAAGTAAACTTGGCACTTCTACAGTAGGGTAAAAACCCTTCTGTAAGTACAAATATTTAAATAAGCAATCAAAGCAAAAACTTTGAAAAGCTTAGAGTGGAACTGGGTTGATTTTTATTCCTTTAGAATTTGCCACAGGGAAGTTGCATCAGATGTTGCCAAAATGCTCTAAGTTTAACATCACATACAAAGGACCATCTAATAGATGTGTCTATATCAGAAGCTATAAAGCTCTTGGGAGACTTTGGTCAGTCCCAATGCTGCAAAACATCAAAATGAGATGTTGTGGACACTCTCCTCCTGTTGGCAGCGATTTCTGTAAGCAAACAAGAAGAAAATGCAGTTAATATGTTCCAAAAGATGAAATGAGATTTCTGCAGGGGATTGGGCTGCTTAATCAGTTACTTTACAGTTGTTGCTATCACTCCTCTTTGGGCAAAAGGACAGACGCATTCAAGGCTGCTATAAAGATGAAGATAAATTAGGCAACATTATCTATAGAGAGTGCTGTGAAGAGTTTACTTGTGCTGGAAATGCTCTCTTGAAGAAATTTTCACATGACAGTCTCCAGATATTAGAGAGCATGTCTTTTCTAAGGTTTAAAGCTATCTTTGATTCTTAGGCGCTTCATCAGAGAAGGACAAGTAAATATAAGTTTGGGCCATGAAAAGAATGTGCAAGATATCAAAGTGCAGCTGTCTTCTACAGTATCAGAAACAGTTTGATAAAAGCCTAATCTAAATCAGAACTTCGATTAAACTCCCTGTAAGGTATACGAGCTTTCCAGGATTATAATGTTTGTTTTCCTGGAACTGTTGTGTACCTTCATAGGTCGTTGGAGGAGTTCGGTGAAGGGCACAAATGTCTTTGAGGCTTCGCTGAAGTATACTTGGGGAATGTCAGCAGCAGGTGCTAAGGGAAGCTTGTGTAACAAGAAGGGTAGCATTTCTGGAGGGGTAGGGACTGGACCTTTGCACAGTCTTTCCCACTAGCCGCAGCCAAAAGGGCTCTCTGCGCCCAGATTCATCTTTGAGGAAACCACTGTGCTCTCCCTGTTGGGTTTTGGGGGTTTGTTGTTTTTTGTTTGGTTTTTGCTTTTTTTTTTACTTACAGAAAATGTACTGGCAGTTATCATGCAAAGTTCCCACTGTACTGAATCCTTCCTCACCCTTGCCCTGCGATCCCTTCCACAGGACTGTAACGCCAGAGCAGGGATTCCCAGTCCACAGGCTCCCTCCTAATTGCCAAGGCGGTTTTCTCTGCTGGAATGGCCTCTGTGGTTGCCATGACAGTGACTGGCGGGATCATAATACAAAGGTGAGGAGCCTGTAAGTTGAAGGAGGCCTCATGTAGGGTTTGATTGATAGAAAAAGTGATTTTTAGCTTGGTAAGGAGTGTGAGCAGCTCCTCCACTTGCCCCTCGCTGGGTTCCCAGGGCCCCAAGCCCCCTTGCAAAGAAGGAGGTATTTGCCCAGAAGCTATGAGAACAGAAGCTTATCTAAAAACCCCATTTATCTCTGAAGGATTCCAAATTGCAAAAACAAGAGCTAAAATTGGGGCAAAGAGGACCTACTGATCCTTCTGCTCCAAAGTATAAATGATACTGTGACTAGCTGCAGCTAGGGTCATGTACTGCTGCTGGCAGGTTTAAGCACCCTGACACTTGTTTTTTCCTGCATCTACCATATATTTGTATATGCTCAGAAGTCAGAGAAATCGCTTAATTTTGTGAAGAGTAGCATGTTAGTATACTAAAGATTCTAGACTATACTAAGGACAAATTTTTGGATAGGACTTGGAGAGGATATTTGTCTTTGGGCCAGTCAGTCTTGCAGTTAGCGTTACTCTTATTCACGTAGATCTTTTTAGATCTACAATGCTTCTGGTTGATGCCACAAAATGCTCTCTGTTCTAATTCTCACTGTTGCTTATTACCCATATGTTTTTCTGGGGACTCCTAAGATACAAATCTACTGCTGCTATACCTACTGTAATTAACAAACTTTCTGTTCCCTGTTGGTATTCAAGAGACAACAACAGAACGGTAAGGTTCATTGGAAATGAAAAATCTTTGACGGAATTTTCATAACTATAGTAGTCTAAATCTCAAATCAGCTGAACACACGTATCAATCAGAGGCCAGAATGACTTCTAGCATAATATTCCCATTACCAACTAGTGGAGATCCTAGAGAGAAAAAATAAGGGAAAATGTCAGAAGAAATATGTTTTTAATGGTTTCTTTATGCTTGCTAGTGTTGTTTCAGGTCTGCAAGAATAACTCAGGAATTCAGGTCATTAAGGTGTGCGGAAGAAGTGTGGAAAATATACTTGTGTTATGCCTGTCATTAAATACATATCGGATAGAGATACAGCTGGAGTGAAGTTATCAGTATATCATAAAGATAGTTCCCCTTTTTACTTGGCTCAATCAGAAATCATGGTTTCTAGCCATGAATGACCCAAATAATGAAATATGACACATTTAATTTGGGAAGGAGTGTGGTTTCATTAAAAGTGAGGAGCAGAGACCTGAAGTTCAAAAGTGTATTTCCACATGGTGACTGACTTACGATATAGCTGTAGGCAATTAAATTAGGGCCAAATTTTCTATGCGTTGCACCTGTAACTGGAACTGGATTTTCAAAGGAGCTCAACATTCAACATACAGCTATAGGTTGCTTTATCAAGTCCTCTGTTTGCCAGGGTTCTATGCTACTAGAAGCTAATAGCAGTAGAAGACTTGGAGCACTTCTTAGCTGTCTACTCTGTTCAGTTCTGTGCTAGACTGTCAGGCTAATGCAAGTAGAAAATGGCCAAAATTAAACACAAACTGACATTAAATTCACACTTTCAAATGGTTCCCATTTGAAAATAATGTAGGCTAGATCTAATTAGCAATTACCGCTTATTTATTATGAAGAAGTAGTAGAATTCTAATTAGGCTGATTTAAGCCTCAGCTACCCCCTCGGATTAGATTGGCAATTAAGGTACTTGTTGTACTAGTAATTATGGTTTACCATGAAATTGCCCTCCCTTCTCCCCTCTCCCCCCCAAAAAACATAGAATTAGCCATGAGTGGAATTATATTTATCACAGGACCCTGTGCAGTAGAGACTTTGCAAATAAATACAAACAATTAGAAAACCACTCAGAGTGCTGTGCCAGCACAGTAATTAGGGTTTGAAGACAGGAATTTTTGCTGAAGCCAAATTGGCTGGTTTGTCATGCAAGAGGAGCTGCAATGTCTTCCGCAAGCACCCCTGAGGGTGCAGACCATCACTGGCTCACCTGGTCCCCTCGCAGGAGCAGACCGGGTGGAAGGAGCAATGCAGAGAATAGAGGGGTCTCCCAATATAACCCTGTAGTAAGGAGCAGACTTCCTGAATGCACCAGTTTAGTGTTTTTCGAGATGTTATAGTGACCCCAGCGGATAACAGGCAGATGACCAACAGTCAGACGACCAACAGTCAGACCAATACAAGGCTGATGCAGTGTATTTCAGCAGACAAACGTGTAAACAAAAGGATAGCAAGCATAAACTAAACCTGCATGTTTTTTCCTTGCCCAGAGAATTAAAAACAAGATTCTTGTCCTAATATTTGAATTCTAGTCCCTATAGTTGCAGTCTGTTATTTCAGTGACAGTTTCTAAGTGTCATGCGGTTGTACCTGCTAATGAATAAATCAGCTTTTGACCTTTTCTCTCCCCTTTCCTCTTAGAGTTGCATAAATGTAATTGTCTCTTGTCTAATAGCCAAAATACAGAATGTAGTACCTCAGAGCTTTTTACTTTCCTAGGTAGAATAACTATCCCGCTTCATTATCACTTCTCCATTTACTACCTTTGAGGCTGTCTGGTACCGTTGTTCTTGTGTATCATCAGTCAAGGATCACCGACTAAATATTGTTGTGTATACACTTTTAACAGTCACTTTCAATATTTTTTCACTTTTGAGGAAGTAGCTTTGCCTCACCCAGTGTGGAGAAATGCTGAACATTTTATTTTTCAACCGGTTTAGACAACCAAAATGGATAAACATATTGAATTTCCTTTAGAACATGAACAATTTTTCCTAGCTTAAGAGTTAAAGTGTTACATTGCTTTTAAGCAAGCCAAAAAAAATTCTTGCATTTATAATTTCTCACATCTTGATCATCTTTAGATCAGTGTCGTAAGACTAAGAATTATCTCTTTCCAAAGATCATCTCAACAAAGGAGACAGTCCTAGGCCTTCAGACACATGAGAGGTTGGGGGGTTTTCATAAATTATGATAGATAATGGTATGTTTTCCAATATCCTAGGCTTCTGACACAGTTAATGCTGCACAGGGTCTTTTTCTCACAGAGTTTGATCAAACTCTCTGATACTATTTCTACTTAGGCAGTTAGCACACCTAAGAACTTCAGCTCAGTTTGGAAGTCAGGTAATTCTGGGTTTGGCCAGAGCAGATTTATACGAGATATTATGGCTTATACAACTGAAGTTAGATATTGAGGAATGTTTGACAGTCGTATCCTTCCAAAAACTGTCTCTCCTACAATGCAATCCACCAGCACAAGAAAAACCACTCTTTTCATGTCATCTGCCATAGACTGGTGCCTGGGAACCTCCTCCCATGGACTTACGCCAGCAAGGCATTCTTATCTGGAAGAGAATTGTTCCAATGGTTTTGTAGAGTAAGAATCTAAAACAAAATATAAAAACAGAAGAAACTAAATAATTAGAGTCTAACAATAGAAATATTCACATGTTCTTACCTGTATACACTTCTGATGCTCCAATCTCTGCGCGCCTTAGATTTTATCCAAAGGGAATAATTTCCCTTTTCTAGAAAGCAGAGAAAAACTGAAAATTAACTTGTGGTACATCTATCGTGTGTAACCACTATTAGGAGATGACTTGTTAAATATGTTGTTAGCTACTTGTCATAGTTTAACCCCAGTCAGCAACTAAGCCCCATGCAGCCGCTCGCTCGCTCACTCACACCCCGGTGGGGTGGGGGAGAGAATCGGAAGAGTAAAAGTGTGAAAGCTCATGGATTGAGATAAAGACAGTTTAAGTAAAGCAAAAGCCGTGCATGCAAGCAAAGCAGAACAAGGAATTCATCACCACTTCATCAGCAGGCAGGTGTTGAGCCGTCTCCAGGGAAGCAGGGCTCCATCGTGTGTAGTGGTTACTTGGGAGGACAAACGCCATCACTCTGAATGTCCCTGGCTTCCTCCCTCTTCCCCAGCTTTTTGTTGCTGAGTGTGACCTCATATGGTGTGGATACCCCTTGGGTGAGTTGGGGTCAGCTGTCCCGGCTGTGTCCACGTCCATCCCCTTGTGCACCCCCGGCCTCTCGCTGGTGGCGTGGGGTGAGAAGCAGCAAAGGCTTTGACTCTGTAAGCCCTGCTCAGCAGTAACAAAAACATCCCTGTGTTATCAACGCTGTTTTCAGCGTGAATCCAAAACACAGCCAGCCCCATACAGCTTCTGTGAGGAAAATGGCCTCTATTCCAGCCAAAACCTGCACACTACTGTTTGCAGAGCAAAGAATGGAGCTGGCAAAATTAATATTACAGATATTCTTCTCCAGTTACCGTCATACTTTTTTTATCATCTGCCAAGGATCAGAAATGAATCAGAAAGGACTCTGATATTGCAGTAAAATAGTTATTTCTCACAGTAATGTGTGGTCTTTCATGTCTTGAGCACACATTCATAAATTTATCTAGTTGAAAGACTCTGCACACAAACTTGGTCTTTATGTTCCTAAAAATGGTTAGTTTTGAGAACAAACAGTAAGTTTGGAAAAAAAACCAAACCCCAAATCTTCTCTCTGCTAACTCAAAAATGAACACCAGAAAGATAGAATGCAGGCAACTAAAAGGTTTGCCTGCCTTCCTTATGTCTGCAATAGAGTCACTGTGTGTGTCAGGGGGGAAAAAAGGGAGAGTGTTGTAATGATTTTGTTCTTTCTGCTGCCAAAACATTCATATGACAGCAAAATTTACAGACATATTTTGGAAAAAGAAATGTGCTTCTTTAAAATGAGGGTGGGGTTGTTCTCTATAAATTAATGTGTTATTTTTTCCCTTTTTTTCTTTAGTAGCATACTATCTCCTAAATTCCAGTCCTGAGCCTAAGGCAGCTCTTTCTTTCCATTTCACTTAGATGTGATTTCTGGTGTTGCAAGGACTTAATAATACAGTGCGGAATCCAATTAAAGGATAGCCTGAGAACCTAATGCATTCTGAATGGCATAATAAATAATTAAATTACAACTATTAATAAAGATGCTTGCCATTAAAGAGGAAAATACTAACAAAAACAATAAATTCACTTCAATAGATTTACAGAATGCATAATTCAAAATGTATTGACAAAAGCCAGCTGTCAGCGTAATAATTTGTTTCCTTGTCTGTAAAATACGACATGATAGCTCTTCCCATTTCAGCAAGAACAATCTAGGACACAGACAGCACAGAATAGAACATTTGTATCATAGTAATTCAAACTACCTGTTTAAGTTAGACAAATGAAAAAAATAGACTCCAGCCCACACATTGTGGCCTGGCACAGAGTAGCATCCAAAGATGAATGCGGCTGATGCGATTAATTTGTCGGGCCCTTACTTATCACCTACAGACTGAGGCTTCGTATATTATGAGATCATTTCCTGATGCATGCACAACATGCTATTTCAGCTTGGCTCCGGCCAAACATGGCAATTTACTGTGGCCAGAAGGGGCCAGAATTATCACCATATCACATTATCAAAATGCTCTCATAGTTAGTTCAGCCATTTGACCCCCAAGTATTAGGTCTACCATGAGCTTCTGCTAAGGATGTCATGTGAAAGGTCTCTTTCATTTTGGTCCATCTTATGCCTGTCACTTTTTATCCCTTTGACATTTTGAAGATGGGAAATTCACAAGCTCTGGGTGCAGGATTTTCTTGTTTGCACTTACCTGTATGCTGGGGTCTCTTCGATCATGTCCTTGTCTTCATGAAATCTTAACGTATAGTTTGTCTGAAACAGATATTATCTGGTGCCACACAAACTCTCCTGCATGTAGGGTCAACCCCCCCCATGAAATCAGTACAAAGAACAAGGCTGGGACACTCAGTGCGGTCAAACTGCCATATTCCACAATTTTCTTAACTATTTTCCTCATGAAAATGAAAGTGTGACCTGAATCATGCTAGTGCCTTTAACAGGGACTTTAGCGAGTTGCCACTTAATATGATTTTATAAGGTAGCCAGAACCCTCCTTCTAGAAGCAAGGTTCCATCAGTCCTTGCAGGAATCCAGCACTTCCTACTGGCCTTCAATAGCCAAGAATGATGCAATGCCTTCAGAATCAGTCAAACGTGCCTGCAAAACCAGAGATGCCCTATCGTTTGCCTTCAGCAGGCACAGGAGGCTCTGTCTGCATCCACAAATTAACTTGAAAATTTCTCACAATTCAGTTTATTGTACAAAGTAAACAGAGCTCAGTTTACTGTTTTTTAACTTAAATGATAAGCTCTGTGGGGCGCTCGTTTCTCTGTGTACAGCCCCTGCACACTGCGCCCCTGAAGGTAGAGCAGCACCTCTGATGAACAGTTTATTTTTATTTACCAAAAATGGATTGTGTTTGGAAGCGTGTTACTCACACTACTACTCTATGTCCACCTTCTCATTTCAGTTGGAATTGATCGTTCCTGTAAAATGCTACCAAGAATCAAAGCATTCATCGAGAGGAAGTTTTTCCCCGTGACTGTTAGAAACAAAATCCTGCCTAGTACCCAGAGCCATTCTGCGTATTCATAAGGCACGTGCAGAATGGTAATCTGATTTCCAAGAAAGATGAACACTTTACATACACTGAACTACTTAGTATTTCGCTATGTGATATGAAAATAAGATACCGCTCTAATGACAGTTGAAGTCACTGAAAAAGCTTATGCTGACGTCATTATCTGACTGCAGCATTCTCCCACTGTCTCAGGGACCCATTTCTGTGCATGTCTTTGCTCCTGAAACATTCTCCCTTGACGTGCATTTCAAATCTAGTAGTAAATGTCTTGCCGTGGACTCAGCAATTGAACTCTCTACAACAATATTAACTGAGGTTGATTATCCACCAGGCGTGCATGTGCATGTGTTTTTGTTTTACATTACATAAATAGCTGCCCAGCCCTGAGAGCAAGATAAGACGCAAGTCTCTGAACTGCGGGAAGGACAACATGAGTGACTGACAGAAGCAAACGCGTGAGACTGGTTGAGACAACTTTAATTTATTTGTACAGCGTGCATACGGAAGGGTCCTCACCTCCCGTTTTGGTAATGATAAATGACAAGATGTCGACAGTTATTAATTAAACCGCCTGGCATAGCAATGTACACGATGATAAGACCTAAGAAATGTGTAACATTCCTTCTACCCCATCATGAGAATGAGGCCCCTCCACTGTTCTCTGGCGCAGCAGAGATTAGACTAAAGCATCCATATTCCAGTACAAGCTGGCTACCTAGTAACTGCCTGAACGCAGGGCCCTAAAAATTGAAATCCTCTCTCATGCGATGTGTAGTAATTAAACTTCAGCATTCTTTCTGCAGGAAATGTTTCTCCTGTGTTGTTCCCACAGATTGTGCTACAACAACAATTTTAGCCCCATGAACTATTAACTAATTATAAAGGGATTTTCTCAGTCTGCTTTGACTAAGGATCAAAGGCAAAAATGTTTTTTTTCTTGCCAGATGTTGTAATTCAGGATACAAAACACCAGGCGTACACAGGGCTCCAGGCTTTGGTCAGTCAAACAGAATGGACTCAGGGGAGTAACACCCCGTTTCAGCCTTTCTGATTTGATTTGCCAATATTCCAGCTGCTTCTCTTCCTTAAAAAAACCCATTGCCCACAATTGCTATGCATGTATCCTGTTCTACTTTCATTTATATCTTTCACATCTATATCCTTTATGTATGTGCTACTTGGAGCTAATTATGTCTATATACTGCTCAGTTACTCAGAATTCAATATATACCCAATTTCTCACCAAGTTACTTGCCTAACTGAGCCTTAGTTTTCTTTTTAGAGTCCCTTTTGAATTCTGTTGTATAAGAATAGCCTGCTGAGCTAATTCACTTAGCTAATACAGATTGTGATGATTTTTGTCTGCATTTGCCGCATAAAGCAGTAAAGAAACTCTCAGTAAACAGTAAACAGTAGCTATTAATCATTATTATTTAAAATGGACCAGGACACTTTCTTCAAGCTTTATGTTTCAAGTGAGTTCAGAACACCGTACAAAGCACTGGCAAAGAGCTGAAGTGGTCTAAAATAACATTGCTGTTAACCATGTGAGTTAAGGGAACTTCTTTGAATTAATCCCTAGCATTGGAGGTCCTGCAGGTCAGAGGTTCCCAGTTTGGGGCCAAAGGGGAGAAAAACGGCCATGATACAAGCAAACTATCTGCTCGCTACACAGCCACAGTATCACAGAACTGGTGATGTTGGAAAGCATCTCTTGAAACCATGTAGTCCAACCACCTTGCTCAAGCAGGGTCAGCTAAAGAAGGTTGCCCAGGGCTGTGTCCAGTCAGGTTTTGAGTATCTCTGTGGATGAAGATTCTACAGTCTCTCTGGGAAATCTGTTCCAGTGTTTGACCACCCTCACATTTCTACCAGCTGCGGACCCAATATGAAGGACGATGAAAGCTTAGAGTTATACTGTATCTTGTAATCAGCAGCCTGTTGTTCAAGACTGAATTATTTAAATTGTAAAGTAACGTGGCTTAGACATAGAATCACCATCCATGCTAACAAGAGACACACAAGAGACACCCAGGTTTGGACCCCTGCCCAGCACAGTGAAGAGGGTTGGAGTGTCTGCCTATAAAATAGTCTTTCTCCTCAAGAGCCAAAACTAAAGCACTGGGATTCTTGGTGTCTGGGCTTGCTGGGTCGTGGTAGTGGTGAAAAGGTGTCTAATATCAGTTGACTTCTGGCCTGTTCCTTTGCCAGGACTTGCGGGGCTAGTGCTGAGGACACAGGTGCCCAGCTTCTACCATGCCAAGGCTGCAAGTAGCAGTGACAAGCTGCTAGGCAATTCCAGCAAAGCAAATGCTGCGACTTTTTGCAACCCCCAGAAAGTATCATCCCTCAGATGATTTGATCTGTCTTGCTCAACTTGGCTCCTGTAGTCAAAAAGACATATTCTGAACTGGAAGTTTATACATTTTAAATTACTACATTATTCACTTTAGGTCTTCTTCAAGCTATACGTTGAGTTCGAAATTAACATACATGTGCCCTTTTCTTTTCTTTTGAGGACCTGATATAGAGCTTCCGGCCTCTCACTAGATGGTTATTTTTATGGAGCATAAAATTTCCATCTCCCTGGGATATTAAACTTATTGTTATGTTTGAAAGGCTGTTGTCAGCCATTTACGTGTTTATAAGGCCTGAAGTTCCCTTGAGCAGTAAGTTATGTGAGGAAAGCTCATTTTAAATTCTTGTGATTAGTCATTTTGTTTATGTAAAGGGTCACAGTAAAGAATGTCAGAAATTATGAAAAATTAGAAGCGTTGAGGGCCTGTTTTGAAGGTTTGGTAGAGGAGCTTTCCTTCCTGCATTTAGCCTCAAAAGTCTGAGAGCAGCACAGGCCACACGCGTTCCCACCCTGGTGCTCCTGCAGCTCCTAGCCGGGTGTCTCACACTGACAGCTGCCTCTCAGGAATCGGGGGCGTAATGCTGACCTTAGTACCTGGAAATCCTGAGCCACTTTTGAAAGTGAGGATCTCACAGGGTCTTTTCTACTCTTCCTGTGCATTTCCATATAATGGAATTATGATACAGTGCAGTATTCGCTACAGAGGCCTATTTCTAGCATTTGCAAATATTGTAAAAAGTCCATGTGTGCATGCCTTTAAGTGTACATATGCCTGCAGATGAAAAAGAGCCCTATTATCAGAAAGTCAGACTTTGCCTCAAGGTCAGGAATCTTATTTTGATGTCATTTTACCTTGGGATAATATAAAAAAAAATATAAAAATATAATATAAAAATATAGATGGGAATCTGGTCCACGATGCTTAACAGTAGATGTTAAGCCGTGATTTAGGTGTAGCACTCACATGGTGGCAGAGCAGGTCTTAGTGACTAGGGACTGCTTTATACATTCCATTCCTGCGGCGATGCCTCCTGCAGTATTAGAGCTTGGTAATTTCCCTGCTTTTTTCTTCCCTAGTTATGCAGCTTGTGCGTTCTGAAATCAGGGAATGTTTTTCAAATTAACTTTAGCAGATGTGTAGGGTTTGCTTTTCCATAAATATATAGCAGATATGAAATAAACCACATGTATCTGTGTGGTCTGAGGTAGCTGCCAGGAAGCACAGGAGGAGCCATTTGTGTGGAAGCCTTGGCCGCTGCCATGAGGTTTGTGCCTGAGCGTTTTCAAAAAGCAGCAATGCGATAGCACCTCAAGCCATGCATTCCCAATAGGAAAAATACAACGGCTGACCAAGGAGGCTTGGAGTCAGTCACTGCATGAAAACCAGAATGAGATCTACAGTAGGCAATGCAAAAAACCAGTATTGTGATATATCACAATAGATAGAGAAACTAGGTAGAGAAGAAGAGAGACAAGAGTGAGAAGAAAGTGGCAGCTAAATAATTACTTCCCCTAGAGCAGCAGCCTTTCCGAAGTCACCATGGCACTTACACAAAGAGGGTCTTTTAGACCTCCATACCCAGCGTAATCATTTTCACTGTTGTTAAAAACACTTTCCAGTGTTCTTAAAGGAAAAAAGAAAAAGGAAAGGCACTATAAAAAAAGCAAACCCTCTCCCATGTAATTAAATAGCAAGCAAAAAATTTTTCTGTTCTCAGGAAAAAGTAGATACTAACTATGTCTTCTCCCCTTCCCGTTACAGTGACAGTCTCCTGAGGCAACCCACTCTGCAATTAAATCTTGCAAAGCCCTCAAGCTGGTGGCAGCACAAAATACCCTCTTCAAGGGCACTAAGTGCCTTTCACAATGTGAGACTTTGCTGTTTCTTGGAAGTGTCAGAATGTTTAACCTGCTTTTCTTTTGTTATTTTATTCTGTTGTTATTTTATGTTTATACTGTACAGACCTAACTGCCTTCACTGGGCTGGGATTTTTCAGTCCTGTACATGAAGAGCTTGCAGTCTGAAAGTTTTTAGAATGTACCTGCTGACTATATATTACCATGTTTTGCATTTAGTATAATTTATCTACAGAGAAGGGACTGTTTTAAATACCTGTTATTTGTTACAGATGAGTGCTATGAACACCAAGACTAAAACTATTTTAAATGTTCCAGGTGGTTTTAGACCTTTCAAATTTGTCAACCTGACTAGAATTAAATTTAACTTTTAACAGTGGCAACATACTGATGTGTGTGACAGTAGGAAAAAGAATACATAGCAACACTGTATGTATGGGTCTTTTTTTTTTTTTAGTCTAAGGGTAAATCCCACTGCTCTATTATTTAGCATTTAAAATACATTTATTCAATGCACTCCTGTAAGGCAATAACAGATTATTCAGCTTCTCAGCCAAAGCACGATCAGGTGCTTTTTCTTCTTTTCTTTAGAAACAGTCAAATAAATCAGGCCAGCAAGTTCATTTTTTTTTCTTTTTTCCTCAGTTAGAAAACATAGATCCATTTTATGTTTGTTGATATACCTTTTAATATCCTCACATTTGCTGTGATTCTTAACCATGGGCAAGACAGCATGCTATAATTTTCTTTCTGAAGTTACAATCAGAAAAATGTCAGACAATGTACACTTCTTTTTCCTGCTGAAATTTAAAATGTAAAATACTGAATATGCTAAGGATGAGAGCTATATTTGTTAATATAATAATAGAAGACGACTAGCAAAACATCCTACCTGGTACTTGGGCAGAGTTTAATATCACATATGAGTAAAAATATTTTGAAATAACATTGATACGTACAAAGTATGTCCAGAAGGCTGTGTGTGGGTTTTTTAAGTTAAACCATGTACTTGGCCTTTTCCTCAACTGCTTGCAAAAAATGTAATTGAAATGAAGTCAAAGGAGAGAGCTCAGCTTAAACCAATTGACAAGTTAATCTTTGTTTACCCATATTCTGAGCTTAAGCGTTAACTTCAAATATTCTTAACTGCTTTGTACATCAAGGTTCTTTTTGAGAGATTAAATGTTACTGGGAATTCTCAGTTTTGGCTCTCAGGAGATGTAACTCATGCCTATGGATGTAACTGGACTGAAATGGTTGATGCTGGATTCTGCAAACCATCACTAATTTTACATTCACTGCTGCTGAGAAAGCTACCTCTCCAGAAGCGCAGCGTGCAGACGTACAGCTGAGTCTAACAGACAGCTTCTGTCTTATTAAGAACACGGGACTTGCTTAATCCATACCTCCTGTGAACTGCACAGAAGTCCATTCTATAAAATAGAAAGAACAGAGTGTGAGTAGAAAAAGTTCTGAGAGTACAACAGAAGATTTTTAAGACTACTGCATTTAAAATGTGATTCTCCACCATGTTTCTAATACGAAGGGAGTGACAATGGAAGCTAGCATGGGGAAAGGCAGACACAGCTATAGTAGGAACAGCTTCTCTTTGGCAACTGTGGATTAATGGTACAAAGAGCTCCTCACTGATGAATATTTTGCAAGATTTTTTTTAATTTTACTTGGGAACATGTCATAATTACATATGAGAATTTTTTTTGGCCTAAGTAATCAGAATAAAGCTTTTCCAAGCTTTCTAAATTTGCAGACATCTGGAAATTCCCATTGGAGCTGTACTCTCCTGTGTAGTGAACATATTCAATACAGGGTAATTTTTCTCAGTCAGCTTCCAGACCAGCTCCCCTTAGAAGTAGTCCCCAGAGTCCAGGAGTTCATAGCCCATGACTCGAGAAATTATCTAAATTTTTTTTTCTGTTAAGTGAATTTTTTGAATGTTAACCCATTTTAAATTGTCAGGTGCTGCAGATGTGAAGAATCCTTCCATTATTACTGTTAAATGTGTTTCTTTTTGCTGATTAATATGTCTTTTTTGGCCTTTCATAAGTAGAAAGATCTTTTTTGAACTGCATAAATGTAATCTGTGTGATTGCCCTTTAAATATTTTATTGGGATCCAGATGTCAAAAATCAGTACATCTCCACTGAACCCCACATTGGTTGCAGTTTCTCTTGGACATGATTTTCTTCTTTGTTATGTTTGGTTATTTTTTTTTAAAATAAAATTTCCTGTACCAGCTTTTCATCAGACTTGTGTGTAAGTTCGCACTGAACATCCAGTTCCAAATATGTTTTTAGTATACCTGCCACTGCGCCGAAGACCACCCGTAAACTTTCTATAATAAGTTAGGGGTTTTTATGTGAATGCCCTTAGGCATATGTCATTTCCACTGCTCTTGGGCCTCCTATTTGCCTTCTAAATAGCAGAGCATTCTATAGATATTAAAAGCTATATTTTCACTGTTTGCAGAGAAATACAAGTAAATTGAAAGTCAATGTCTGTATGTAACGCGTACTTCAAAATCATAGTGGTGTATTTCAGTAAACATAGGGTGATGGTACTGCTGACCAAGACAGAATTATCTATTTGAGAGCTGTATAGCTTAAAAGTAAATTGGACGTGGACCGAATTTATTGCTCGTGCAGACTGCCCGCTCACACTGTGCTGCAGATCAGTTGCATACACACCTGATGGCCACTTTGAGGTTCCAAGCATCCCAAAATAATGAAAAACTAGCTAAAATTGTTAAATTCTAGACAGACAGCATTTCCAACTAGAAGAAAGGGATATGCTTCAGGATAAGACGCTTAAATTCTGAAATTACACCAGTTTTCCCAATAAGGGTATCCTATTCGCTAACTCCTGTCACTGAACTATGCTCCACTAAACGCTTGCATTTATTAACACTTTTCACTGCACAAAGTATTATTGTTCTGTTTTTGTTGCAAGTGCAAGTCCAAAGAATAATCCTTATGACTGATTGTTAGCTCCTGATGCCATATTAGTGATTTTAATGACAAAACTAATTGTAGAAAAATCTATTTGTTAAAATTACGGGGCCTATTTTTGGCTCCTAGGAGGACCCTGGACACCTCTGATTTGAAGATTAATTTATTCAGAGGCCAATACTAATTGATGAGCAGGCTGAAATTTCACATGCACTTTCTCAATTCATTGAAAGTTTATGCAGCTGTCTGTCCCCTCTCTCCCCTCAGTAATGATTTCCTGATAGCACTACTTTTGTTTCTAGACATGTAGAAATTCATAATGAGTGCAAAGTTTCTGGTTCTGAGCACCACCCTTAAGCTGAAGAACAATTTTAGAAGAAAACTATCACTTTTAAAACTAACTTCTCCTGCTAATTTGACTAGAAAAAAAATAAGGCCCTGCAAATAGCAAAACCCTCCAAATGGGAGAGTAATTACCTTAAATTAAGCCTTATTTCTGGTTATAAAAAAAAAACATAACAACCACCCAATTCTAAAAGCATGTTGTGCAGACTGGAAGCATTAGAGTTAAATACTGACCATTTTATAGTGGAAGGGAAGGAAATAGACAGGAGGAAGGAAGGAAAAAGACATTAGAGAATCTGACAGATGTAAATAGTCTCAGAGGAGCCACTATGTCCCAAAGCCTCTCCTGAGGGAAGTTTTTACACCAAAGAATCTGGTAGCCCGAATGAAGAATGACATCACTTATTTATTTAGCCAGAGCTGAGATGTTTTCTTAAGACATTGAAATAACCTCATGCCACAAGCATTAAATTGTTGGCAAAGTGATAAAGATGTCTGTTTAATTTGGGGGCTTGATAACCACGAAATAAATACACTTTTATTCCTTGGTTTGAGAGTATATTTAAATTGCCTGGAAAGCCATGAACAAGAAAGCTTGAACCTGAAGGTTAATACTACGAACAGCCTGATGTGGGAGTCTTCAGGAGGGAGCTGTAGGGCTTTGGACTGGTAACTCAGTCAAGGAGTTGGGGTTACTTCCCTTTGAGATTACAATGATCGCATTACCCTTATGGACACCAAGCACAGACCAATGTTTCCACATCCTGGGTGCTGTACAACGTCATAAGAAAGGGACAATTTCAATCTAAAGTGTCATGAGAGCCCCACCTAGGTCAGTTAGAATCTGAGTAGCAAATATGTGGCAAAAAAAGCGATTCACATCACGTACTGGATGTTCATGGCACCAGTGTGAACCAGTCAGCCCCTGGTACCACCAGGGAGAAGGAGGGCTGGGATGGATTATGAGCTTAGATATGAAAGTGTTCAAAATAACCCCAAGCTGAGTGGTGTGGTTGATGCTCTAGAGGGAAGGGGTGCCATCCAGAGGGACCTTGACAGGTTAGAGAGGTAGGCCAATGTGAACATCGCGAAGTTCAACAAGGCCAAGTGCAACGTCCTGCACCTGGGTCACGGCAATCCCAAACATGGCTACTGGCTGGGTGATGAGTGGGTTGAGAGCTGCCCTGCAGAGAAGGACTTGGGGGTATTAGTGGATGAAAAACTGAATATGACCCGGCAGTGTGCACTTGCAGCTTAGAAAGCCAATAGTATCATGGGCTGCATCAAAAGCAGCGTGGTCAGCAGGTTGGGGAAGGCGATTCTCCCTCTACTCTGCTCTTGTGGGACCCCAACTGGAGCGCTGCGTTCAGCTCAGGGGCCCCACCATAAGAAAGACATGGACCTGTTGGAGTGGGTCCAACGGAGGGGTCACAAAGATGACTGGGGGCTGGAGCACCTCCCCTATGGGGACAGGCTGAGACAGTTGGGGTTGTTTAGCCTAAAGAGAAGGCTCTGGGGACACCTTATAGCAGCCTTCCAGTACTTCAAGGGGGCCTATAAGAAAGATGCAGAGGGACTCTTTATCAGGGAGTGTAGTGATAGGATGAGGGGCAATGGTTTTAAACTGAAAGGGAGTGGATTTAGGTTAGGTGTTAGGAAGGAATTCTTTATTGTGAGGGTGGTAAGACACTGGAACAGGCTGCCCAGAGAAGTTGCGGACACCCCCTCCCTGGAACTGTGCAATTTAGCCATACATTGTGATGTGGTACAGCTGAGATAATGTTTTGAAGATTGTCTTTGTGTTCCTTATACTTTTATTTCAGAATTAACAGGACTTGTGCTGATGAGTTTTACCTCTGCTCAGGTTTTACTGAGTAGTTTTATTATCCTCCCTTCACAGTAATAACTTGTCCTCATAAAAGTGCAGTGGGAGCTTTTAGGATTGAAAGAAATAGCTAGTTCATGACACAGGGTCACAAATGGTTAACGGAGACAGAAGAATCAGCGTTACCGCCTTCCCTTTGGGCTTCAGGCACAGTACATTTATTATACTCTTGTGAGAATAAAATTCATTGTGGCATCAAAAAATACAGAAAAGCACCATATTCTTAATTCAATGAAAAGACAACAAGGCATCATGAGCCTTGTCCATGAAACATTGCAGCTTGATGCTACAACTGTCCAACATGCTGTGGAAAAACTCTTCCCACAATTCTGGGAATAGAAGAGAAATGTCCACCCATTTGTATATTACCAAAAAAACCCTTCCGCAGAATTGTCCTTTGCTGGTGCTAAGACCGAAAGGGGAGCAGTTGCACTGTTTTGTATAACTGAATAACATCATTGGCTGTGTTTGTTGCAAGTTCTGCAACTTGTACTGGCTTTATTTTAACCTGTGAGTTATTTTAAAGGTGGACTTCCATTACTTGCCTTTCAGGGGGAGTTTCAGTTTATTCAAATTTCAGGTTACAGTTGCACAGTATGTTCAATCCAAACTCAACCTATATATAAATATGTTCTATGTTAATTTAAGATTTTTGACCCTGTTTACTATAGAAAAGTTGTTCTGTGCGCTCATATACTGCACTAATTTGAGTGAAACAAGCTAATTACAAGTTGATGTCATATGGCTAAAAAAATACATGTTTATTCCTTCCGTATTTCATGATGCTGACTTTCCCAAGCACATGTGCAGAACACACACGTTTTCTGGGCCTAGGACCTCACTGGATAAAGTTATATTCTTTATTGTGCAATTTGTAATTAAAAAGTTGAACTTCATGCAAAATCTTAGGGACTCTGTGGATACCGGCAGGCTGTTCGTGCTGCTCGTAAGTTTATCCTTCACTGAATAATAGCAGAATTGTGGTTTTGCCAGAAAAAGAAATGAAGTAGGCACACTATTTATTGTAAGTCAGTGAGTATATTGTAGAGAATGCACCGTGGTTTGTTGTCTACACAAGTCGGAAATAAAAATGGGGGACAAGTGAATGTTCAAAGCTGATTTGGAGAAATCTTGAATCCTGTCTGAAAAAAGCAACTTGATTGTTTTTCAGTGGACTACCCATTATGACAGTTGTTCAGCTGCTGACAGGCAGCTGTCGTCAGCCAAGTGAAGGTAAATTCAGTGACCTGTTACTACTTACAGTTCAGTAGCACCTAAATTACGTGCCACTGCGCTATTTTATTGCAAAAATTATAATGAAGAAATTTCCTTTTGCCTGACAGGTTTATAGTCCTGAAGAAAAGCTGTTTAATGGTTCTGCAAAAGGAGCAGGTGTCTGCCCATTACCCCTTTGGAGTATTTGTTACTCTGAATGACCCTGTCCTATGTATGTCTCGTGTCCAGAAATGTTTCACTGGTGTAAGGACAATCTATAAAGTCGCTCTGTTTTCAGTTATTTCTTCTGTGTATGTTATCAAGATTTTGTCTCTGGAAACACCTGGAAGTGTACAGACTTGGTGTGAAGGACAAACTGAAATTTCCTGCAGGCGCTCATTCTCAAACCCCGAGTTAGAGGTGGCATCTCCTCTGTACAGCATGTCCCTCGAGTCATAAATAATGCTTCCAGCAAACACTGACATAGTTTATTAGACCAGTAAGTCACCCTCTAAATTCCTGTCTTGCTCTAGAGCCCTACTAACTGAACTAATATGAACTAATATGAACTAATTCGAGGCTAAAATCATGTAAACCTTTATTAGAGACTTGAGCGAGAGAGAGGAAAAAAAATAAATAAGCACAAATGCTCTGTTTGAAAATAACCCACAAAGGGGGTGGGGTGGGGGGTGGGGAGGAATGTAGCAGTTCTACCTGTGTGAAACATCCCAGATTTTGATTTTTCCAGCTGTTTGCAGAACACTACTATTTCCTGTTCCTCTCCTGACAATATAAATTGCAAAAGAGGTGTTGGAAGGGACTGTTTCAGGAGTAAGATTACAGAAGACTAAGCATATCTGCAAACGGTTCATCTAATCCACTTTTAACCTGTGGTAAGAAACCACTGAGATGCAACTGTAAACAGGATGGGCGTTGAGAGGAAATATAGTAATGTAAAAGTGCCTCAGGACTCCCTGTCCATTGGTATTCTTGTAAAAGCTTTTGTAACATGCAAAGAGCCAATCACTACATTGTAAGTGAGAAAACTGCAAGATTCTGAATGGCAGCTTACCAGCAGGAAACTTTTGCGCTTCTGGTAGAAGGGAACTGCACGCAAGAAGTGGGGTGTTTTTTGGAAGAGGACGCTTTCAGGTGAAACGTTTGGGAGAAGGGTATTGCCGGTTCACCCGCAGCAGGCCCTGTACGTCTGCACTGCCTGGGATACAGCACGACGTCTCAGATAAAGTGGAGTAAGCCTGGCTTATCATAGCCAACATTTTAAAAATGTTATTCCAGCAACTTTAGATGCCACTGAGACTTTTCAGAGGAACTGAACTGCTTTTCTTATGTAAGAAGCACTGGCAGTTATTCATGCTGATTTCAGAAAATCAAGCCCCAAGCGCCACATTCATGAAGTCAAAGATAAGTCTGGAAAACGTTGTCACAGGTATGACAACTCTTTGTATTAGGTTTTTATATGAATTATCAATTAATAGTAGTGAAAGGACACCTTATCTACTGGCTGTGTTCAAAGAGCTGTTCATCTTTACAGCTATATTGAAAGATCCGTATGCCATGCGCAGTCCAAGCTCAGTTTTCCCTGACTTCATTGGAAAATGTCTTTGTTTCTGAAGAACATGGCCTTATAAATGAAAATGGGCATAGGTCTACAATACTAAATCGTTAAAAAGTTTAACTGTTGCTTGGCAGCACTTGCAAGAGGTTTCCACACTTCTTCTCTTTCAATGAGAGAAATCTGAAGCAACCAGATTTCAATCAAGAAATCTTGAGCGACAGTTCACAGACTTCATGTTTTCTTTGGTGGCTTTATCAGGTTGTGAACATATGAATCAGGAAATGTCACTGGGAGTAGGGGGGGAAACCTAAATCGGCCGAATTTTTCTTCCCCATGGGAAGTAGAAATGAGAATACTGAAATAGTTCTGAGCTCCACATCTGCCCAGGAAGAACTTTTCCATGAGAAATGTTGTGGACTGGAGCAAGAAGTTCTAGGATGGAGTTTCTTTAGAGATCTGTGGGTTACTGATTGAGAGTTAAGGACCCTGACACTCTCTGTCACAGAAATTGGAGTCAATGCCCTGACTGTTCTGTAATTCACTAGCTTTGCAGCAGATCAGCTTTACTCTGTAGCTGAAAATCAATGAGTCTTCCTATAATTAATCATTGTTTCTACTTTATTAACAATGTATTTAAAATTAAAAATAACATGCTAATATTTTTAAAGCAGTATTACTTCTTATTCTCTACAAAGGAAAATATTGCATAAATAATTTCTGAGAAAAAATAAATATGTAATTCACTCTCTGAAACAATACCTTTTCTCTCTAGGTTCTGGTCCCACATAAAATAATTGCAAAATCTATCAACATCACAGATTTCCATAGTTTATATGAGTTCAGCATAAACTCTACGTAGAAAATAAGAACAGCGAGGAACTGTCTTCATCCCAAACTGTGTTCATCTGATACTAGGCTTAGCACTTCTACAGGATATATACAGCATGTGATGATTCACTTTCTAATAATATTCTTTAATGGAAAAACATGAACGTTAGACTCAAAGTTGAGAGGCTAAGGAAAGTTGCTGTAAAACTAAAGACTTACCAAGGTTGCACATATCAAAGACTTTTCTAGAGGAATTCATGACGTTAAAATTAGCTAGAGGCTCACTTTTAATGCAGAACCAGCACCTTACTCCCGGGACTTGGCTTGCTCAGTCTTAGCACTACAAACTGTGTGGCCCAATAATCCAAACTCTACAGAATAGAAAATGTAAACTGAGATATCTAAGCTGATACTAAAGACATTTGTGTTCTAAGAAATAAGGATTAATCAGTATCTTTTACGATAAATTATGCATATTGTTAGCTGTTTACCGGACAACCACCAGTGAGGTTATCTGGTTTGAGAGGAGCATCCATTGCATAAATCTGCTGAGAGGAGCATCCATTGCATAAATCTGCTCCACTTAGTAGAATTTGTTTTATTGTTCCTAAAACAAATCATTGTCCCTAAAACAAATATGGTTTTAGTTGTCAAATCTCAGCTTTCAATCTGTTGATTAGTCTTTTAATAAAAAGTATTAAAAGTGTTTTGAGAATGCAAGTGTCGTATTTTGATTTTTGTGTTATAGAGGAAACAACTGGGGCATGAAGACATCTGACAGGGTGCTAATTTCCCAACGATTTGACTTCAGTCACCATAACTCTTGAAGTCCCTGCTATCACTAACTTTGTACAACTTGTTCTGAGAGCGGTAACTCTCCTAATCGCATGCTTGCCCTGCGTCACGGCACTTACAAAAGTGGGAAAGGTATCTCTGCGTTCTTTTCACATAAAGTGAGTAGAATGACTTCTAACAAAGCGTGGTTGTCACCCTAACAGCTTCCCTGTCCTCTGCCTTCCTACTTGTACAAGCCACATGATCTCACATGAATCTCCAAGGTGTTCCTCTCCTCTCAGACTGAATTTAGGTGTTGCTACCTCCCACTCGGTTTATCTCATTCTCTTATCAGACCATAACTGCTATAATCTGATAGATTTTTTCACTATGTGAGCCTTTGACCCAGCTTAGCAGAAGGAACTGGAACCTACTGCAGTCAGAATGTCATGCTGTGGCTTGTGAGTGCCATTTGATGATTTGTAAAATATCCAGAGCTGCTAGGCTGTGTCACTCAGAGGCACCTTCTAATAAGCATTTTCTAACTCGTGCTGGTTAGATTTGCTGCTCCTGGCTCTGGAGAGACGGGGCTTCTTGTTCTTCTGAGGCCTGACAGTTTCCTTTCCGAAGTCCTTCAGCTCAGACTGGTTGTGGTAGCGAGTGTAGCGCTTGCACTTGCAGGACGTGACAGCTCGGAATTTGTAAGTCCGAGTCTCTTCCTCAGGACAAGCCATCTGGATGCGCTGCGTGCGAGTGTGGGCAGGAATGCAGCGATAATCCAGGGCATTCTGACGCCACCACTTGCCTCTACCAATGGAATTGGGAAGGAGGTGTGAGGGGACACACTGACCAGAGCAGACCAGTTCCTTGACAGGCTTGAGGCTGCGGCAAGGCCCCTCTGTGATGTAGCGGGTGGTTCGCATTTCTCTGCAGCTGAAGTCGGAAGCATCTGCAAACAAGAAACACATCGATTACCAACTACTTTCTTCCCCATCCTTGAGAAAGCACTTGTTTCTGTAGCAGATATCTAGCTCTGAACTAGATACAAGCTGGACATCCTGAATGGCAGACTTTGGGAAAAGTATCTCCAAAGACTCACTTGTGCAGCTTCAGAATATTTGGCTACTCTAGTTATGAGTCCCTTGAATAACAATGTACAAACCGATGAATAAAATCCTTCTCTTGCCACTAGGTAAATTCCACATCAGGGTTGTGCAGGTGGGCAGTGGAGCTTCTGAACTGTGAACCCTAGCAGTGGCGGTTACTTCATGGGAAATTTTGATGGGATTATACTGGCTTCACTTACCTGCGAGCAAAACCTTCCCCCATTGCTCTAGTTTAACTCTATTGACTTCAGCGGTTGACTCCAGATTTAAATCCTTTTGCAACAAAGAAAGTATTCCTTAAGTGATTTTTAACTAGCATATTGTGTTCCAGGTTAGGGAAATTAGCAGGTAACAACAGTGCTAAGGAATTCCCACTCTTCAGGCATTAGGTTTTCCAAGTTTACTGCTCTCTGTGATAATCCCACATGTCCCACATCATTTCTTTCAGGCAGCTGGAGGCATCTTCTGGCTGATTAGGAACCTTATAGTGTTTTTTATTCCTGCTTCATCTCAATGGATAGCCATAGGCAAATGAAACACAATGAAAAATGCAAGATTTTTTTAGCATTAAGGATTTAGAAAGACTTTCTGATTGTAGGAACAGACTGTTTCCAAAGGTGTCTCTTTTGCCAAGCGACATGCTTGGCTAACTGACTTGTTTGGAGGACATAGAATTTGGTTTTTGAAGATGTTTATCAAAGAACTTCATCTAGACAAACACATGTTAATGTTCTTCTCCTAGTCAAAAGGATAGCTATAACTCAGGAACACTACTTGTGGTGGAAATCCTCAAAGGTCAGCTTACAAATAGAGGGCTGTGTCTGCTAGGCCCTTTCTCCTCGCTGTGCACGAGGTGGTTCCCTCCTTAGCACATCAAGAGAATTCTGACCCTGAGTCATTAGTGATAGGACAATGTTTGTACAGGCATTTTAATTTTTGGCTTTCCACTGAAGTACAGAAACATGATTTTTAGTGCTCAGGTTTATATTTATCAGAGTACAGCTAGCAGATTTCATTTTTTGAAAGTTTGAGGGACTGCATCAATGAAATTAATCAATCCTTCTCACAATGCTGTGACAAAAATGCTGACAACTGAACTCCATGTGTGCTTAGTCTAATCCTCCCAAGTTTGCTAAGCATTTAAGAAAATTATGTCTGTGTCTGTAAAAAAATAATGCTCTGAATCAGGTGTACTGTACCACCATAGGCGGAGACAGTTAAATACACAGGCATTTGCCTCAGCTATATTGGTTTATTTTCTGTATGTGTGCAGGTTCCACACACTGCAAAACTATTCATGGTCTCCTGCAATGTCATGTGTCCTGGGAAGGTCTGGCCACTTTGGATCATCATTTTGATTCCTTGTGTTAAAGATGTGAAAATAAGTATGCAAGATCATTTTATATCTTGAATAACTGTCCAGTCTCCTTCACTCTCTCGTTCTTAAGTAAATGTCCTTTCCACTTCAAAAAACATGCACGTATCAGTGGAACAGATTCTGCCCAGTTGATGTCAGTGTAGTAAGAGGCTAAAAAATGAAGGTATTCAAATGTAACAACAAAACCAACCTTCCTGGACCTGGTGGTTGGTGGGGCTGCCCATGAGAAGCAGAGCGCTCCCCCTTTTAGAGATTCAAGACCCTTATAAATTCGCACTGTCAAAGAACATTACTTCTCTTTTTTTCTTTTAAAATATTGTTAATGCTATGGTTTTAAGCACCTTAACTGACAGCTGCAGCATGAAAACACAACTTCCTTCCAGTTGTCTCCAGAAAAAGGTGGCTAGCTCAGACCTGCAATGTGCAGCAGTGGGAGCTCTAAGTTTGACTTGTTGCTACATGCGTTTGGTAGCTAAACGTGTCAACCTGGAGGACGAAGTTCACCCTATTTGCCAGTAGAACAATTCTTCAAAACTACCTTTCTCTGTTTGGTGCTAACTCCCCATCTTCCATCTCTCCTCACAAAGCTTGTTTTGCATCGTTGCTAATAGACGTTTGGACCAAATGCAGTGACAATCTATTATGAAGTATATCAGTGCTGTTGGAAGTAGCCAAAGGGATCCCTAGATAGCACACCTCTGCAAAATAAAGTCCAAGTCCAGTTCCTTTGGGCGTTAATTCCCCTTGGGAGTGCTTAACTGTTCATGACAGCTTTTTTGGCTGCTGGAATCTGGCTGAAAATCTGGCTGTTGGCAAAGGACAGAGAGCAGCACACTTCTCCCATCCAGCTGAATGCAACCTCCATGGGCCCTTTTTGCTGTATGAGCTTAGACACCACTAGCGCGTCTCCTTCTAAATATTAAGAATTTATATTATCTATCTCCACTGCCAACCCGCTGCCCCATCCTAACATCAAAAAGAGAAAGATGACTTATGATCTTTCCTCACAGTGCTTGCAAGCACAAAACGTAGAGAAATTTAAGTAACATCTTCTACATGTTTATGTATTGGAGTTGTGTCTGCAGAGAGCAGCTGGGCAGAATAGGAATGCATATTGTAGTACCTAAGGATTGCTCAATAGTTATACCCCATTTTTCCATCAGTAAACTCCGGTATAGCCCTTCTAACATTTACATTGATACTTCTTCAACAGTAGATGTAACTCTGTGTCACTTACAGCATTAGGTCCACACCTAAAGGTTTTAATAAATAAACATATGATAAAAAGTATTCTTTTACAAACTGCCTGTTAGGGTCCAAACCAGTAATAATGATATTTTTCTTACCGTTAGGGTCTGGAGCTTGTTGTATGTGTCTTCCTCCATGCTTTGCCTGGTTCATTGTGTTGTTGTTGCTGAAAGTCTGCTCCATCGGTGTTTCTGTATTTTCAGTGATCTCAGGAATTATTTCTGTAGCATCATTTTTAAACATTTGCCACCCTTCCACAGGTCGAAATGCTAGTTGTATTAAGACACAGACAGAGCACACAGCCCAAGAGATCTGCATGGTGGCAGCTCACAGATTAGCTTTTCAGCCCTCTGACAGTCTCAGATCCCAGGCAAAGGCACATTATTCCCTTTTTTTAAACCCTTTTTAGAACCAAGCCAGCCAATGACTATACGAAGTGGGAAGGGCCAGACAACTCATTCATCTCAGCTTTTGTCAGCGTGAAATAAAATGGGTGTGTGGGGGTGGGTTAGTGACAATATTCTACAACTTCTATGTAAAAATTTCTCATATGCACTTCATTTTTTGTGCCTGGCAACGATGGTGATTGACAAGACTAGGATGAATTGCAACCTGACAAGTATTTCTAACAATGTTATAATTAAAACCTGCTTCTACCTCCACATCTGAATCTTTGGCTACTGTATTTTCCAAAGGTTTTTCAGACTTTTTATTTTTACTGTTGTTCTTCCCCCCCCACCTCTGGTATAAAGTAAGCAAACCTAGAAGCTGTAGCTCAGTAGTTATGCTTTTCAGTCTCTGCAGGCAAATGATTTGGCATGGTGGGGGGTGGGTGTGTGTAACTCTTTTTTTTCCTTTACAAAACAAGGACCTCTACTTTTTGTTTCACAAAGGTACTGGAAGAATCACGAAAAAGATGCTTTTCAAAATGAGAAGTAATTTTGTTTAGTTTTCCTTAAAAATAGGCTACTTGGACCAGGTTAGGTAGGATAAACAGCGAGGATGTTGTACATTGTGCTTCTTATGTGCTCTTTCTCACATTTTTACCACTTTAAAAAAAAAAAGCATTTGTATTTGCTTCAAATTCATTGCATACTACTGCTTCTGCTGACATTGTCTGCAAGTGTTGAATATAGGACATTTGCTTATTTTAAACACACAAACATGACCAGACTGATTTCCATTCATGATGTAATCCACAAAAAGAGAACTGATGACCTCACATCTAGGGCACCTATGCCCCAGATGTATTGATGTGTCATTTTTTAAAATCTTACCTGTGGTGTTCTTCTTCCTTGCAGAAGTAATATGATAGTGGTGACAGTTGCATTGTTTCTGTGTAATTAATTGGAAAGCATCTCGGCTTTTAGTAAGGTTAGACACTACACTGAGCTCATCCTAGCTACTGAAAGCAAAATGTTTGCTTAAAGCAGTAGAGGGACACCCAAGTCTGCTACTGCAATGCTTGTCACATACATCCTCAAGAAAATGTTTCATGTAGAAGAGATTCAAAAGTGATTCACTGTCTGGCTTTTCCCTACTACTGTAAGACTCATTACCTAAGGCTTGCATTCCAGTCTGACAATTCTCCTGACCTTGCACAGAAAACAGGTGTCACCAAAGTTAAAGTGGAGGTGTATTCTCCCTTGGTGTGACCTTGATGATAAATAATAGATTTAAACAACGGCAATGACCTGAGGATATTTCACCTCTTCACCTTAACCCATACGCAGAGACACACACAGCAGATGCGCCGGCGGTACAGAGTTTCATGAGCTTTAGCCTACCAGCTCTGTACAATGGTCTTTTCCTACAGTAATAGCATCTGAAATATATTGCAACATGCTTTCTCTCCTACCTTGTCTCTCTGCCCAAAATTATAGAGGTTAGCGTTCTCAGAAGAGCCTGCCTTTCCAAATATTCCAAAGACTCTCTAAAAGCAACCACGCATTGTGTTGCATGTAACTGTGTGCCCTTACTGTCTGCTCCCCTTCCTCCTTCCGCCAGCCCACATCTTATGCGTCCTACCACCTCAGAAATTACTCTTTTTATGGAGGGATACAACATACTATTTTTGTTTTACAAGAGTTCTTTTTTTCTCCACAGCCAGTCAGGATATCATCCTCTAATACAGACTGTTGTCACACAATTTGCCTCAGATATGCTGATTCCCTTTTCCCTATAATCATCATCAGCAGCAGCACTGATTATCTTTCACTCATAACTGCCTCCTTTACTCAAAGCAGTTATCGATGGTCTCACAAATACAGGAAACCCAAACACTCAGCCATTGCAAATGTTTTTCCAAGCATAATTTTTCTTACTTACAAGTAAGTCTATTTTTGGCATAGAGCAACAGGTGAAATCCATTCAACAGAACAGGATACACACCTTCACAAGGGTATCACACAATTGCCCACCAAATAAAAAGGATTCCAAAGAAAAGACAGGCACCAGCTTGGAAAGCTGTGGAATCACCTTCCTTGCAGATTTTGGTTGGTTGGTTTGGGTTTTTGTTTCGTTTTTCCATCAAAGAGTAGGCTAGACTACCATGATTAAATTATACTTGAAATTGTGTACAATGATCTTAAGCTCTGCTTTTAGGCCTTACAATCCAGCTATTTTTTTCTTTTCTTTGGAAATACTGACATGTGATCTTCTAATGGCCCTCAAAGGAATAAAATGGTGTAGGGTTTTATTTTGTTTTTTTAGTTCATTTTGGTTAGGTGGGGTGGTTGGGTTGTGGGGTGTTGTGTTTTTTGGTTTTTTGTGTTGTTTTTTTTTTTTTTTAACCTGAACAAGTTGGGAAGGATAACTAGGAACTAAACAAAGACTTTTAACTTGGTATTAGTTTTGTCAGATAGGAATACCGCCTTGTAGTGGTATTCATCAATAGTGACCTGGTCCAAAGTGAGATCACAGCTTGTGACACAATGCAGTACAGCTGAAAAGCAGAACTGGAGAGCAGAAGAAAATGGAGCACTGGTAATCACTGAACCATTACTACCTATTCACTCCCCTATTTAAATGACTTCAGAATTGCATGTAGCTATCAAAGTTCAGTTTCTGTTATTTTCTTTTCATGTAATGTCTGCCCAGAGAGTATTTCCAAAAGCTACTGGTCGGTGTAGGCCTCCTGCAGACAACCACATTTACAGTAATCAATTGCCACAGAAAACAAAAAAAATCTCGATGTAGCTTTTCTAAGTATTTAAACAATCTCCTCTATTAACTGTCTTAACATTTATCTCTATTACCCAATGGGAGAAATCACACCAAAGAATGTACAAAAGTGAAAATCAGAAGCTATATTTAGCCTCCAGCTTAAAACTTCTCGTCCACAAGCTCGGAGGGCAGCCTAATAGAGGCAAGGAAAGAATCCAAATCCCATAGACATTCAGATTCCTTAACTACAAAAACAGCCTTCCGTGTCCTGTAGCTGCTTGCCTTCTCACAGTACTTTCTGCAACAAAGCAGGCATGGTCTGGGCTGCAGCCCCCCCACAATCAATTGATTTTTGCACTGCTAATAAAGTACAGGGGAAAAAAAAAAAGACCTATGAAGGGCACTTTCAGAATGAACCCCCCCCCCCGACCACAGAGGAACTCAGTTTGGATCCTCTGTATCCAGAACCAGGATGTCATTTTCTGAGCTGAAAAAGCACCACCCTTAGCCATGCGGAGAAGGAGTCAGGCATATCAGGGTAGCAGGTACACGGATTAAACTGGCATTATACACTTAGCCTGAATCCATTGCTGCTGCTTTCTGGACTGAGACTTCTGTCCTGACGCACTTGCATTGCACAACACTGTACAATGAAGGCAGGCACACATAAACCTGCTTCTGAAATCAGTTCTGTCACTTGGCACTTCTGGTGCTCCCTGTGCACCCCCCTCTGCCCACACCTGGGCCAAGGGGCGCTCCGATAGGTATCCAGGCCCTGAGATATACGTGTGCAATTTAAGCTTATCTGTGGACAATGGCTTATAATTTACACACTGCCCAGGAATTCAGTTTCTGACATTTTCAAGAAGAACCTGAGCGCTTCTCAAACAGTCCTTTTTCTAAGATGCTGTGAAGGCACCCTTGCCCAAGCAACTTTTCTCTGTTTCGTAAGAATTTTGCTGAGTCACATACTGCCTTGTGAATGTATCAGTCTAAATGCTATGATGTGATCTCCTTCAAGTAGCCAAGAATAAAAGGAATCTTAGTGTTCTCCCCCCGAGACCAGCAAATGCACTGATAAATCATTCTGGTGGCTTGCCGTTTTCAGTGACCAGAATACATTAGATCCGCACAACAGCATTGTTCAGGGATGGAATGAGGACTATCTACTGAAGAATAACAAGCCTACAGCTCCATCTGGTGAGTCAGCTAGCCAGTAACCTTGGCATACTGGAATTAAAATAATATTAAAAACCCCAACACTTAATTGAATTACTCACACAATCTGCATTTCCAGGATTTATTTGTAGAATAGAAGAAATGAATAGGGGACTAATGCTCATGAAACAAATCCTTAGAAGATACCTCTCAGGCCTGTTCTGTTTTCAGTTTTACTCACTGGGGAAGCCCAGAAAGGAATTATAAAAGACATCTCTGTGACGTACTGAGATAGTCCCTGTGTGCTAAAAACACAGTAAACTAGCAGAACTAATTTAAAAAAAAAAAAAAGGAGAAAAAAAATTCCTGCTTCTAGTTCTAGCAGCAGAGATTTAATTAGATCTGGACAACAGAAGACAGCTCAATGAAAATATTTAAATGATGAAAACAGAAGTTGCAAATATCCTTTCTGCTGTTCTCCTTTGCTCAGCAGGAGGAAGATATATTTGACACAAGTTTGCTTTTCAATTCAGAGAGCATGTAGTGTTCTTATACACTGTGCTTTTCATCTTCAAAGCCTTTTATGAGATTAATTAATTCTCACAACACCAAGAGAGGTAAGACGGGCATACTCATGTTGTAGGAGAAAAACATGTCCAGAACTAACACAGGCTCAACATCCAAAAACAGAATTATAATACAACATATTGCAGCTGCTAGCCCTGCATTCAGACACTATTAATCCTGAGTTTGAAGTAACTTCATGAAATGTTTGCTCTTCAGCAGTGACAGATATTTCAGCAGCTATTACAGCATTCACTCATGAAGTATTTTCTGACAGTATGTTGTCAACATTGTAATCTCAGCTGCAGGACCAAAGGATGAAGAAAACACTCAGAAAATGTTATTTTTGCTTTGAATCTTAATTTTTAGTTACAAACTTCTCTCCTGTGCTTATGCAATGGCTGAGAAAGATTTAGTTCAGTATGAGTGGAAGGTGAATTTAGTTTTACATACACCATAATTTTATCTATCTGGACTTTATTCTTTGTTCCTTGCTATAAAATGCCAATAGCTTCTCACCTCCACTCGACTCCCCTCTCCAACTTCACTAACTCTTAAGTACAAAAACCCCAAGCTATTGCTTTTTCTTTCTTTGTGCTGGATTTGACAGGTAGATGTCGTTGTTCTATGATAGATGAATATTTTCCAGAGACCCCATCCCTTCTCCAGAGTGCTAGCCACACAAAAAGTATCCCACTGCTATTCAGGATAAACATTAATGTAAATCTAAATCACACTATTTTAGCTATAATCAAGAGGTTTCAACTCCAAAAATGTAATGTTGTGATTTGCAACAAATACTTGTTTTAAAAAAAATCTTCCCCAATTAGCATGCTTGTAAGGAACACATCACAGCAAAGGGCAGGCGTGCAGTAATTTCAGAAGAATAAAAAAGTGCATTTCTTCTAATACTTTCTCAATTTCATATTACATGGAAAGAAAGCTCTCATTCCCTTTTTATACAATCTTTCCTTCTACAATCAGAATGAGAAATGTAGAAGTATACAGCATATCATTATGTATTAGAGGCATACAAGCTCTATTTGGCCAGCTAAAATAGGCAGAGAAATTTGCAACATTACTGTACTTAAACAGCATGATAAGACTAAAAGAGGAAGGGTATGATCCATTAATGGAGCAGTAGCCTGACATTCTAACTATTTTTAGCTGTTCCAAAAGCAGAGCTAGAAATGGTTTCCTTACTGAGTCACTCAAAATAGGATATACCATCTTAGAACTCAATTTTAAAAATCAGCTTATAGCATTGTCTTATTTCTTCCTCTCCACCCACATATTACGAATGTTTGTTAAATCAGTTTTGTTATACTGAGATAAATGGGCCAGAGTACCACTGGAGTTACCACTAGAAGTGAGCAGTGTCCTATGAATTAAAAGAACATCCTGAATATCAGAACAAATTCCTGTATGTCTTGATTTGTCAGTATCTCTTGACGCTGACAAATACAAAACATCACCATAAGGTAAACAGATTCGATTTTAATAAAGCATTCCAGTTTTAATCTGACAGCTATTAGCCTTCTTACCATCTATGAAAGAGTAACAAAAATCCAGTGCCTAATGGTTTCTTAGCTCTTTAATGGGCTGGAATTTTCAAGGTCTATGTAACAGGTCAAAAAAAGTGCATGCACAAGAAACTTTTTTTTTCTTGTAGTGCAGACAAGTACTAGCAATACATGGTGTGAGAGGAGATAGAAAAAAAAATCTGCGTCCACAGTAAAAGTTTTAAAACTATGTTTTATAAATAAGACCGCAGTACAAAAAAGTCAGTATAGTAGAAAAGATAAGGCCAGTATTGCTACTCCCCAAGCTACACAGCATGAAATTAGTAACTAGGAATTTTGAAGAAGCAATTCATTTAATACCGATATAATGGGAGAAAGGAAACAGGTAGGCAATGAGCCAATGAAAGTGACTACTGCTTGCTATGACCGAACCATCCTGATTCAAAGCTAGCGCTAAATACTGACTGACTGTAGGGAGGTGAAGGGAGACGTTATGTAGTGTTCCCCAGGTATCCCTTTAAAGGACACAAAAGAGGAAAGGCTACTTGACTCGGCAGTTCCCAACCTGTGCAAGGAAACAGAAATAAGCCTGGTCTTCAACCAGAATAATCACCTCTGGATTTTAATTTCAAGAAAATTATCTAGCTGCACAGACCCCCCACCCCACCCCCCACCCCACGCAAACCACACGACCCCAACAACCAGAAGTAAAACAATGTACATCCTGTGTGACTTTTGATTAGTGAACCAAATATACAAAACTAGATCTGGGCTTACGTGTGTTACTAACGCAACAGTGTTTCTGGTTAAAATAGTGTTAAGCTTTTCAATCTAGAACTACATTAAAGCATAAAGAGGGAGTACATACATCTCTGGTTCTGTTAGTTTAACCAACAACTCCAGGTTTGCAGTGGGAGATCCTTTTGTGTTAATACAGTGCTGTAATTCACAGGTACACATTTACACATTAAGTCAGGCATGCTGTAAACAAAGCTCCCTCTCCCAACACTGCAATGACTCACTTCATCTGTATGTCAAACAGAATTAAGACATAATTTATTTTAATAGAAAGGAAATGCTTCCTATTCCATGTGGTATGTAACAATGCTCATTTCTACTTAATGATACCATGCAAGCAATCCAAGAAGTCAAGAGCATACTTCTGCAGACTGCTTTGTAAGCACACCTGTGCTGCCCTCCTGGAAGTAACCCACATATGTGCTCATTCCCTTCTATGTTAATAAACAGCGATAGTAAAAAGGGAGAGAGATGCTGTAACTCAATACAAGCCTCGGGAGCCATTATATTCTGATACTTAGGACTTTATCATACATCCAGTACAAGCACTCCTAAAATACAGACATTATTTCTTCCTTGCTCAAGTATTTTCCTCAACATTTGCTCTTGACATTTTTTTTTAGCATGTTTTCAAAACAAAAATAAAAGAGCATTTAATATCAGACTATTTCATGTCAATCACAACAGCAAGAGGTACGAATATTCTTGGAGATACAGTGTGCATCAAGATTGGGCTCTGAATGGCTTTACTACCAAACACTGTGTATTGCATAAATGCACACTAAACACAACACTGCATACACTTCATTTTACAGGCAAGTGCATCTGTGCATTTGTATATATGGTTCTCCATTCCTTGAAGCGTCTACACTCAAACTTTAGGCACCTGTGTGCATGAAAAAGAAGCTTTAGAAAATACAGTACTTCAGTTAAGAGTGAGTGAAGAGACTTGTTGGGGCTCTCAGAAAACGGTGCTCTGGTGGGATACACGACAAAGCTTAAATGAATCACACTCAAATGTCAATGCAAACCACATACACTACAGAGACTGTAGGGGGCTCTGAAATACATGTGACGACAGCTATCACTGGAGTTACCCCTCTAAAAACACCTCCTTATTGCAACAGCTCTGAACAGTGACACAATTTTGTGCCGTCTTAAAAGACAGACCCAGAATCTGAGAAAGATACTTTCATTAGACAAGAGCAGGAATCCTTTCTCCCTCGCATTATGTGATTTAGGTTGGTGGTTGGGGTTTGGGAACCTAAAGCACCTAAGTTGTCCTCTGATGGTTTGAGAAACTTCAAAAAAATACTACAGTGCTCTGTTCTAGGGCTTCAGTTTGCCCTCCTTCACTAATTGCTCATTGAGCTGGCAAAGCTGCCTTAGAAAGCCATCATTGGGGCCAATCTCTCGCTTCTGCCGGACAGTGCTCAATGCAGACTTGACATCCATATTCTGGCGAAGCATGAGGTAGGCGATGACCAGTGTAGGAGAACGGCTGTAGCCCTCACGGCAATGCACAAATACTTGTCCTGCAGGGAAGACAGGTCATAATTTGTGTTATATTGGAATATATGTTTGAAAAGCAACATGAAATAGCTGGGATATAAAGTGCAATAATATTAGTCCTTCAGCAGCTTGAGAAATGTAAATGCTCAAGAATGCTAGAGAAGACATGTAGAACTTGGAAGAAAGGTGCTATCACTGTGTTAGTAGCTACAGAGTTTGTCATCAAGGATAATGCAGAAAACAAGTGGTTGTATATCAAACATTCACACTGAAACATATTTGCTGCTGTATTAAAGGGAGTCAAGCTGTGTCTATTTACTACACTTCTCCAGTCTTTTGTAGTTTAGAATAAGCCTTGGCCCCTAAAGATGGCTAGTAAATGATGCAACATTTAAAATACACTGAAGACAGAGAAAGATGCTGTTTGTCATATATTGCATCTCTTCAAAGATATCCAGCCTTTTTTGCTGCATTGCTGCCAGTTCCTATGCTAACGCCACGTTGGAACATACCTGGCTATTCCTCTGGCTATTTATGAAGCCACATTAACACTCAGGTAAATGAAACTGCTGACCATGCAGCAACAAGAACCAGAAACATCTAATCACACCTACGCCAGCACCAATAAAATGCATCTAGCTAACTGATTAGGGAACTCATTCTACATATTTGTCGGGTTGCTTTGGGTTTGCATGGCAAAGTTTTGATAGTGGGGGGGCTTCAGCATGGCTTCAGTGAGAAGACGCCACAAGCTCCCCCCATGTCCAACAGAGCCACCGCCAGCTGGCTCCAAGATGGACCCACCACTGGCCAAAGCTGAGCCCATCAGCAATGGTGGAATGCCTTTGTGATAGCATATTAAGAAGGGGGGAAAAAGAAAACCCTGCTGCACAACAGCAGCTGGGAGAGAGGAGAATGAAAGAAACAACTCTGCAGACACCAAAGACACTGAAGAGGAGGGGGTGGAGGTGGTCCAGGCACCGGAGCAGAAATTCCCCTGCAGCCAGTGCTGAAGACGATGGTGAGGCAGGCTGTTGCCTTGCAGCCCATGGAGGACCCCACACCAGAGCAGGTGGATGTGCCTGAAGAAGGCTGTGACCCTGTGAAGAGGAGCCCCATGCTGCAGCAGGTTTTCTGGCAGGACTTGTGACCCCATGGAGGACCCGTGCTAGAGCAGTCTGTTCCCAAAGGACTGCACGCGATGGAAAGGACCCATGCTGGAGAAGTTCATGGAGGACTATCTCCCATGCGCGGGACGCCACACTGGAGCAGGGGAAGAAAGTGAGGAGGAAAGAGCAGCAAAGACACGTGTGATGAACTGACCACAACCTCCATTCTCCATCCCCTTGGGCCGCTTGGGGGGAGGAGGTAGAGAAAATCTGGAGTGAAGTTGAACCCAGGAAGAAGGGAGGGGTAGAGGGAAGGCGTTTTAAGATTTGGTTTTATTTCTCATTATCCTACTCTGATTTGATTGGTAATAAATTAATTTCCCCAGTTGAGTCTGTTTTGCTCATGATGGCAATTGCTGAATGATCTTCCTGTCCTTATCTCAACCCATGAGCCTTTCGTCATATTTTTACCCCCATCTAGCTAAGGAGGGGGAGTGATAGAGTGGCTTGGTGTGCACCTGGCGTCCAGCCAGGGTCAACGCACCACATGCGTAAATCTTGTAGGTAGGTATCCAACAATAATAAAGCAGGCCACTGCTCCTTTTGAGAAATCTAAGCTGATATTATTGCTTCTCATCTGCTTCCTCCTTTGACCTGCTTTTCCAGACACAAAAATTTTCCCCTTCGCAAATGCAGTGAGAGATATGGCCCCAGGCTACTCTCCACAGTAAATTTTTTTCTGAGGCAACAGAACAGATGAACCATACACACACATTTTCATCTCAGCCGCAACTTGCTTTGAACCACAGCAGCAGAAAGCCTGTTACCACATTTGCCTTGAGCTACAGAGGCTTCCCAGCTCAAGGCAAATCTCTGATCAGCAGCCAGTTAAACAGCTAACACAATTCATTCTCAACATTTCTTGAGAGCCTGTAGCCATAAATTAGCAAGATTTAGAGATTCTTGATCATATACGGGAAGAGAATCAACTTCCCATCTGCATATGATCAGAAGCAGAAGTGTTTCTAGTCTTCCTCTGTGAAAGGCAGTGTCTTAAGGGCTCCCTTCCAGACGTTTAGCATACCAGGCCTGCCTTCCAGAACTTCACGCAACTACAATGCTAAACTGAAACTGAAGGAAAATACTACCGCATCCCTCTTCACTGTTCTTACTCTACACTTCAATGTCAAACAAAACTATAAAATTTTGGTAGTGAGTTAATCTTAAAACTGGCTCCAGCATCACCCAGCTACAAAGTTCCTCTTCATTTACCACAGTAAGAAAACAGTGGCAAGCATGGTAGACAATGACCTAGGACTGAAAGAATCAGCAAATAGAACTGCTATTGTAAATTCAGATTGAATCTGCAACTATTTAGATCAAACTGAGTAGGGACAGTCATGGCATAGCGGGCACTGTTAAACTCTTCTTTCTTACTGCAACCTGCTTCAGTGAGTCACAGCGCTAACTGGAAGAGCTACATTTCAATTTTTAGAATTTTTTCATACTCCACCAAACTGGTGGTAAAATCTCTTTCCATCTGTCACAAGCACATCACAGCTGTAGGACCCCTTTTGCCCATTTCAGAAAAAGAATTTCTAGAATTGTGGGAGTTCTCATTCCTCCTTTTTCATGTTCAGTCATGAAGCAAGAAAAATTAAACACGTGTAGAAATAACTGGTATGCTGAAATAGTTAGACAACAACAAACATCCTCTGGCCCACTGCACTATGTCCTAGGATTTCTGCTCTGGGGAAACACACTGTAGAGAAATGTGGCAATCAACAGCATTGCAAATATCATCTCCAGCCTTCCTGCAATCCTAGGGAATAATGAGGTAATCATCACATAAAATAATTTAATGACTTAATGTAATAAAACTTAAAGGCCACAGTCTCTATCCTTACTGTACATTTGGAAATAAAAATCATATAGTAGGTTGTGTGAGTACTTTTCAGCAATGCATTACTTTTATCACTTCTGCCTTTAATTTATAACTTCTAGTGTCCTAAAATAACTTTTAGATCCTGAACTTTTTTTTTTAATTTTTTTTTTATGTAATTTACCACTTCTATGATAAAATAAGAACATATCTTTCCAGAAAGGCATTATTATAGGATGCAGCAGCTGTTTTACTTTTCAAAGTCACCCCTACAGTGACAGACTTCCATTTGCCATGTACTGGAGACCTACGACTACAGACAGAAGATTAAGATGTCTTATTGCCTATTCTGGTGTCTTTGATCCAGAACCTTAATCTGAATTCCTGACTTGGTTGTTCAGCTGATAATCTGAGCAAAGAGCCATTTTAAACAGTAAAATAAATTGCTACGAAACATATGCAGTGCACAGAAAACACGGTAGAAAGATATCTCAGTTTGCCTTACCATCCTTCTGGGAAAGTGCTTTCTCAATAAAATCAGCTGCCTCCTCAAAATAGCGACTGAGGTTAAATTCTTGTGTATCGTTAGCTTTAATGCCGTGGTATCTGATGCCTGTGCCTTCATAGAACTCTGCATTAGTGTTCACATGCATGAATGACTTCCCCTCTGCTGCATTCAGAACATGGGTTATCCCCAGACGCTGCAGCCTCATAATGTTCTTGGCTATGAACCTGTATGATAAAAAGCGTCAAGAAAATTATTAGAACTCGGTGAATCACCTCAGTATTTAGAATCACAGAATCATAGAATGGTTTGGGTTGGAAGGGACCTTTAGAGGTCATCTAGTCCAACTGCCCTACAGTGAGCAGGGACATCTTCAACTAGATCAGGTTGCTCAGAGCCCCATCCAATTTATGATGTCCCCAGAAGGTACTGTTAACCAAACCCTTTGATTTTTCTGTTAATAGATGCTAAATATACTGTGCCCAGGAGCGAATTAGCTACAGATTATAAATTCACAGCAATATTTAGAGCCACGGTCACTACTTGTGCATGAGAGAATGTTATTTTGTTGGCTGACAACCAAGCAGAGCACACATGAAACCTAATCTGTTACACCCTTCTGTGGCATAAAATTATAACTCTTTCTGAACATAAAATTCTGACTACAGTAAGAAAATACTGGCGATAACAGAAAGCCCAGGACAATCACTTTTAAGATTAACCGCTATCTACATAAGGTAATTTGAAAACCAGTTACAAACAGCCTGTACTGTCAGCTACCAGCATTGCAGGGCTAGGTAAGCAGTGGTTGCTACTCTAGCAGACAGTCCAGACAGACAGACATTTTAGGCAGCAATTTTAACTACTGTGAAACAGCATTGGCTCCCCATAGGCCACAGGAACATAGAAAGTAACTATGAAGAAATGCATCTTCAAAGGTCTCATCTGAAGACTCCTGTGAGGTGTAGTCCTCTGTCCTTGTGCTATTCAACATCTTTGAAGTCATGGAAAGATCTGACAAGGCTATCCAAAGGCCAGCAATATAGTGATATAGATCAGTCTTTGCCACTCAGTGTTGTCATCACAGGTATTATAATTTTTAGTGCCTTAGTTGAAATCAGTGTGGAAAATGGAAAAGGTGAGAAAGAATCCCAATAAGTTATGTTTAAGATGCTTAAGTGCTTAAGAAAGCATTTGGTACTTTTAGGTCAGCTAAGCCCTTTCCAACTCCTCAGTTCTATCAAATAATTGTAGCAAAACCACCTGCTTTCATCTTTAAGCAGCTAAAAGGACACCCTACCCTACTAGTGAACAACTGAGTAGGATGATACATAATAATCATGCCTTTCAGGCTTGATGATGACAATGAGTTAGATCCAGTAATAATGCCATAAGCTCTGAGAAAAGCTCCAGGCTGTACAATGGCAATCCATCCATCTGCTTAGTAACACCACTGATAATGCACAAAACTCTACTTGTGCACTGGAACACAATCTACAGTAAAAGGACATAACCATTAAATCATATGAGGAGGCCATTGACTCCTTTTTGTTGTAAAACCACTACTTTTGATTCTGAGTCTGATTATTTCCGTATGTCAGTCCCAATATTTGCCTCACTTTCCTGGGAAGGAAAAAAAAAACCTGCATATGTTTTATCACGCCATGTGGTCCCCTGCTAAAATCTGAGCCCGCTGGTCAACATTAGCAGAATGTGGCAGAAGGCTTTAGTTGAAAGATATCTGAGCTCCTGCGAAAAGAGGTAGCCTAAACAGACAGAAATCCCTTTACTGTTTTCAAAGGCAGCTTTCACTATGTGTCTAAGTGGATGTGGAAATAGAAATCTTTTAGAAAATCTCCCTATGTCTCAAGTCATTAATTGCAAATACAAGGAGTCTTAATATCAAGCTGAGCTCCAAATAAGCATTTGTGCAGTATCTTTTTGGACAAGTTTCTAAGACACGGCAATGCACCTAAGGGTTTTGGCTGGACACTTAGCTATTCTAAAAAAGTTAAATAGCCAAATTAGTTGGTTTATATCTGTATGAATTTCTGAGCGCATTCACTCTCAGTTTTCACATAATTCAAGGCTGTATGAACACCTAGAGTGTTCCTTTTCTCCTAATGACTGTTCACCCCTTAAACTGTAGTGTAAGCAGATGAATCCCTATGCATGAGTGAAGCTTCTACATTTTCTGCTGTCTGTGCCAAACAACTATGGCAAATAGCCAAATATTTGTAAAGACTTCACTAGCCAAACAAATGTTGACAAATTTTCCATCTGGCAGAACATCATCTGTGCCAGGGGGCATGTATCAGTGCCTGGGGAAATCTGCTTGCAACACAAAGTAAATCCTACAGCGCAAGGCCAAAATAAAAAATGGTTAATTCAGCTGTGAGTTCCTATGCTTAGTGGGGTTAGTATATGGTTTAATTAATAGTATATAGATCAGTATATATCTGATAGCGGTCAGGATCAACATAAACTCGTCCTTAGAATCATGGTTGAATCTGGCAACACAGACTGGCTCCCCTGGAGGCAAACTTATTCCCAGTGAACGATTTTTGCAGATTTTATAGACGATTTTATTACACAATTAGAGGTAAAAAAGACAGTATTTGTATGCCCTTTTTTTTCCTCCCTTTCCAGAACCAGAGAATCTTGTCTGTTCTCAATATGGAAGATTGAGAGTTCCTCATCCCGTGAGTAACACTAGTAAGAAGTGTTTCTTTTGGACAGAATGAACAATTTTACCAGTTACAAAACACAGGCCTTAGAGAACCACACATCAGCAATTAAGGGTACATGAGGCTATAAAGTATTGCCATATGGTATTGTAAGTGAATAAACCAAGTCCTTAACGGCAAAAAATGCCGGGACATTAACACATTTTGATTTCCACTGTTATGTTCACGCAAAATTCTTTCCTCACCGCTTCACCACTTACTCACTGCTTACAGTCACTAAATTTAATATTAATTTGGGGAGAATGCCTTTCATACTCCTTACAACGTACCTGCACTTCTAGCACATTAAGAACAAAGAATTTCTTCGTGGGTTACCCAGGCACATTAAAACAGACAGAAAACTCAGATTGGGCATTTGTAAGTGGAACCTTTTTACCAAATACAGTTCTGGAGACATGGCTTGAATTGTTACAGGCTTCCAATAGTCTGTGAAAAAACCCACGAACAGATTCCGTTAGTCGGTAGTTCAAAAAGCTAAGCCCGCTTGCTTTCTGGCAAAACACTGGTTTTGACAAGACACTGTTGCTCTGAATAAAAACCCTATTCTCCAGTGCGCTGACTGCTCCCCCCCATTTTGGTGTCATCTGCAAGCCTGATAAAGATGCATTCTGTCCAACTGTCCTGGTCACCGATTAACATGTTACACCGAAACACATCTTCACTTTTACAGAAACAGAAAATTTGTACTTCCAGTGTATCCTGAATTCTTATTTTGTTATTGCTTGAAAAATATCTAATTGCACTTGTCTGTCACCTGTGTAATGATTCTTGTTTTAGTGATATTACATTTTTACCCTTGTCTGCACCAATCTTGTCCAATCTTCTTGAGAGGTTAGAACTGTCCACTGTAATATGCAAAAACATTATTTTCAAAATATTTTATTGTATCATTGTACCTGTGTTTTCATTAACTATGACTTTCATGTATTGCATGGCAGATCTAGTACTTTGTCTCCGCCTGAAACTTGAAATCATTTGACAGATAAACTTTTGTCCTACACTATGACCCAACTTAATCTCATCCACCTGAATGTCTCCCTATTGCCATTTTTATCTAAAGATGAGTTACTCGTAAGGAAAGACAGCAGCACCCCTGTGCAAAATATTCTAAAAGGTTTCCAACGTAAGTTTATGAATCTCACTCAGACATTTTAATTTATTCCTGTGAGTTCCTATTCAAAATCTACTGCTTTTATGCCAGGTATTGGGACTCCAATCCCCCCATGTTAAAACTCTACAGATGTGGCTACTCTGTGAATTCTTATTGTTATAAAATCTCTGCTGCTTGTAGTCACAAACGTGGCCCTATTTTGCAGAAAGGTTTGATCCATCCAAGTCAAAGCAGCGATTTGAATGTCAGATCAAATGACTGCATTACTTAGCTCTCCTGCTATGTTGCCTTCCCAGACTTCCCCGATGCCCAGCGCAAGGTGCTTCCAGCGACTCCTCAGAGATTCAGTACAGAGATTTGTGCAACAAAGGCCAAAACTGAGATATGAGGTGGGCGCCAATCGGATGCACACCGCACCAAGACAGCTTCTCACATGAGGTATATTCCAAGCTCTTTGCAGATGCTAGAGCAGGACAAGACAGGCTAATGAACTGCAAATACAGGCCCCAAAGCTATGGCTTATTTCTTGCACGCAACAGTAAAAGCTTTATTGATGCCCTGCACACAGTTGGACCCACATGTGCACAAAGTCTGAGAGGCTGAACGCAAAGGAGGTTCACTTCCCCAGCAGTTTGTAGGAGGACTCAAGACAGAAAAACAGATCTCTCTTCAGCCTTATCTTTATACAAGGAGAGTACAAAAGAGGGACATGTAGCTGGAAATGGTGTGAGAACAGATCTGCACAGGTTCAAATTCTTTCAGAATGACAACTACTATAGCAAATGCTACTTACAATGCAGTATACAACAACCCCCGTTCATACAAAAAATCCTCTTAAGAATTAGTATTATTTCCAGTTTGAGAATATCAAAGTTCACCCTGCAGTGACTGGAATCTTAATAGATATTCATCCATTCAACTAGACATCAGCATTATCTTAATTCTCTGCGGATGCTTCAAGGATATCATTGCCTACTAAGTCTTGATAAATTAAGTAGGTTGTCTGTTCCCACTTTGAAACAGCTTTTTCAGCCCACAAAGTTATTTCTTACCTCTAGCTGTCCTCCACAATTTTTCAGCATGCTTTTAAAAACAGGGACAGTAGAATTGCACATAGTCTGTTAGTCCAACTAACAGTTACACTGTTCTTATGCTACAAACTGCACTGGTGGTCCCCATATTTTTGGTTGTCAATTATTACATAAAAAGCCCTTCTCAGTGGTAAAGCTTTCCACTAGACATTTTCTATCCTACAACTTACACGTGCATTCTCTGTTCCTAGACAACCTTGCATCTGAATGTATTAAAGTCCATACTATATAATTAAAATCAATTACTGAACAGTGAAAACTACTCTGTAGTAGCCAACTATTTTCAAAATTATTTTTTAATTATTTACTGTGCAAATCACCTTGCAGGCTATGACTTAATTTCTTCCAGGTAACTGCTAAAAATATGAAGGAGAAGGTGGCTGTCAGATGTCAGATTGGCCATTGAGATAGTAATTTAAGTCCTATCCCTAGATGTGCATGTCCTGGATCAACTGGCAGTGACAAACATCAATTGGGTTTGCTTAGGAGAAAATTAATGAAAACCTATGCGTTTGACTTATATTTCTTTAGGAGTTACAAGCTTCAAATAAGAACAGGGATCCAGTATACTACACATGTATCAAGAAGTCCCCGATTTCACAGAGATAAAGTGTACAAAGATGGACAAAATGGGGAAAGAGAATCAGCAGGATTTGATAGGATTGGAACAGATAATTGGAATCATAAGCTTAGTGCAAAGAATAACCATCATATGACTGAGAAAAGAGGTGGCATTGGTGAATCCTGAGCACTTTTCCCATTTTAAGGGCCTTCATCATATCCATACCTGCATCACTCTGGCTCCCATCCTGCCCATGAATACTTAATTAGGATGAGTTTTTTTAGGGAAAAGAGTTCTGAAACATTCATTTGACCAATCACAGACAGGGGTGGTGACTCCTATTAAGGCCTTGCTCCTTTTAGGTAATTTTGCGCATGGTTAAACCGAGATCTAACATCCATATTCCTATTTTGCTCATTCTTCACGTTCCAGCTTATTCCACTCATCTGACATATGGTTATTACACTGGTGCTGTGACCGGGTTTCCGCAGATGATATTGTACATACACCTCGTGGCATCTTGTCTCTCCTCCCTCCTCTGTGCGGATGACCACAACTTGTTAGAAAGAGTAGGAAATATCAGGACAAAAAAACCCCAGCACTAACACGACTGAGCAGGTGCATTTCATTCTTAAGCAATTTAATTAGTCTTAATCTTGCCTCAGCTCTATTTTAGCTTAGATTTGGGACAACAGGGTACCAAACGTTTTAGCAGATGCCATTTACGAGCTGTGTCTTTGTCACTTGCCGTGCCAGGCACCAGCAGGAGCCCCAGGCCGCCTGCTGCCAGGCTGCTCAGGCCTTGCAGCCACAGGCCTACCGGCTGACAGCCCCCCTGAGCTGGAGGCCTCCGGGCTGCCCGGCCGGGGCCAGGCTCCCGAGGGCGGCCCGGGGCCGCCGCGGGCCCAGCAGATTCCGCCCTGCAGCCTGACCCCCTCCGGCTCTAACGCCCGCTCGGGCGTCGCTCGGGCTACGACTCAGTGAACGCCCTGCGCCCCACAACCCTGCGCGGTCTCGCAGTCCGCCCAGCCCAGCCTCTGCGCTCAAGCGCCTACGAGAGTGCCGCTCACGGCCCTGCAAACACGGACCTCCCGCCATTCGCCCGCCCCCGGCCCCGGCCCCGGCCCCGGCCCCGGCCCCGCGCACTCACGCGTTTCCCACGTGGATGCGTGGCACCACCTCGTTGCTGTGCGCGCTAGGAAGGCTATAGCAGCCGCTCCCATTAGCCAGAAGGTCGTTCAGCTCCTCCACCGAGATCCGGTAATCAGACATGGCCGGGCCCGGGCCGATCCCCGCCGCCCGGCCGGGGGCCCCTGGCGCAGCAGCTCGAGCCTGGCGCGCGCCCGCCCCGCCCCGCCTGGCACCGGCCACCGCCTGATTGGCGGAGGCGCGTCAGCTGGTTGTGCCGACACCGCCCGGTGGGGTCGGGTGTGGAGCCGCAGGCACGCGAGGAGCGCGCGGTTCAGATAGGGATGCGCGCTGCCCTCGCGCGCTTCCCGCCGTCCGCCCGCCCGGCCCGGCCCGCCCCGGCCGTCTCCGCCGCGCCTCTCCGCCGCGGGCGGCTCCGGCTCCGTGCGGCGCAGGGGATGGACGCTGCGGGCCTCACCCTGAAGCTGCTCATGGTCGGGGACAGCGCCGTGGGGAAGTCCAGGTGCGGAGCGAGCGGGCCGTGCGGGCGGGGCTCTCTCGACATCGGGCTGAGCTCTCGGTTTCTTTCCCCGCAGCCTCCTGCTGAGGTTCACTGACGGCGCGTTTGAGCCGTGCCTGAAACCCACCGTCGGTGAGTCCGGAATCCGCCCGCCCCCGAACTGGGGGCGTTTGGGCTTGTTTCGGTTTGGGTCCCGGTGGCGGGAGCGGGGCCGGGGAGGGCCGCCGGCTGCGAGGGCGGGCAGTCGCCGGTTCCTCCTGACAAGCCTCCCCTTCTTCCGCCTTAGGTGTTGATTTTAAAGTGAAGAAAATGGTGGTAGATGGCCATACAGTACAGCTTGCAATATGGGTAGGTTTTGTCCCAGGCGGGTGTGCGGAGGCTTTGTTCTCAACAGATGTAAAAAAAGGGCTCTTCAGTTTTTTCTTCATTTTTTCCCTCTTTCTCTTTCCTCCACCCTTGCTAAAGTCTTCTGCATGTTGAGATTGTGTACTTAAGGTGTAAATGCACAGAGGATGAGTGTCTGTCCTGATGGTACAACGAACAGTTGCAGACAGGGTTATTTCAAAACACTCGTAAGTGCTTCATTGCTCTAGGTTTTAAATCGAGGCTTAGGATTTAATTGACTGAACTGCAGAAAAGTGACGTTCTGGGTGATGAGCTGCATGAGGGGCCATGCAGCAACTCTGTGTGTATACTGCACCAGAAGCAGTCCAGGTGCTTTATTCATGGGCGGCGGGGGGAACACAAACTTGATCCTGAACTGTTTGGTTCAGATTTACTGGGAGACTTGAGCATTTCTCCTGAACTTCCTGATGCTGTATTTCCAGCACCTGCAAACTGGGAAATCAGATTGCAGCCGTATGCACAGGATTACTTATAATATTAAAGCAGCACTTTTATTCTCCTAAATGGAATGAAAGAGCCCTAGAAGGAAGAGTTTTTATGTGTATGGTCATAGGTATTTGAGAAAGAAGATGCCATTATGAATTAAGTAATTGGGACTATTGGAAAAGAGCACAAATGTGACTTGGGCTGGTATTAACAAAATTAATATAAATGCAAAAACTTGAATTATTTTCTTGTTTTCATTCACACTTTGTGCATGGGACGCAGAGCAAGAGCGATAAAGTCACGCTTGCTCTAGCCAGTGAGCACATGTGTTGGCCATGTTCTGAACATGCCGCGCACAAAGTAGAAGCTTTGGTGAGAGTAATCAGGATATGTTTGCCCTAATAATCACACAGGGGTGTGTCTCCTTGCTGTGAAATGAAAAGCAAGGCCAGAACTTGCACAAGTCGTATAGCTGGAAAAGGCACTTTGCAGTAGTCTGTAACAGCATCAGGAGAAGTTGCTAATTAGGGAGGAAAAAAAAACGAGTGCTGTTGTACAATGTAAAATAAAAACTCTAATGCGTATACAGTGCACCGAGGTGAAAAAGAGGCTTCTGTTTTAGTGCCCATGTGTGCATGGATGTACAATCACCTTAGCAACGAAGACCCAAATTAAGTAAATATATCGCCAATTTTAGTTTTTTTTTTAACAAAGAAGAAATAAATTACAACATAGCTGTTTGTCTGTTGTAATCTGTACATAATTTTTTTTTTTGTTAAAATCATATTTGTGTAATTCTTTTGCCTCCTTTGTTCTGCGGGTTTTTGAATTTCATGTTGCACTTGGGAGCTATTTCGAAGATTCGTGAAAGTAAGTGTGACATACTGCAGTAATAATTGAATGAAACTACTGATTTTAAATTTCTTATCTGCTTAGAATCTTGGCAAATTTTAAGAAGTTCTTTCTAACTGGATTCTCCTTTCCTGCTGTGGAGAGCAAAGGGGTGTTTTTGGAACTACTATGTCTCCTTTCCTGCAGTGTCTCTCACTGGGAAACCAATTATTCCTCACCTCATTCAGTTCAGCTGATCATTAACTGATTAAGCCTAGCTGCTTGGCTTGCAGCAACAGCCTTTTATGTAATTCTGGAGTCCCATTGACTTTCTTGCCTCACTCTTCGTTAGAGGTGCCTGTGCTTATCGCTTTAACCTTCCATCAAGTCCTCTGCATGCTTTTCTACCCCTCCTTACCAATTTTCTGCTGCTGCTGCTTTCTGACTGCTTCTCTCATTCTGTTTTATGGTTTCACATATCCTTATTGGTCAGGAAGAATTTACCTTTGTCTTCTGTAGTTTAAAATACATTTTTTGTTCTAAATATATTTGAGTAAGTGTGTGTGTTTTGTTTTGTTTGTTTTTTCTTTTTCTTTTTTTCCTCTATAGGACACAGCAGGACAGGAGCGCTTTAGAACACTAACTCCCAGTTATTACCGAGGAGCTCAAGGGGTTGTTTTAGGTAGGAGGTATATAGAAGAACAACATAATTAAAAACAGTGTGGTCTTTATTACTACCCAGATGTCTATGTCTTTACCAAAGGAGGTTGTCTGAGAGAATCAGAGGAACAATTACGGTTTTCACAACATTACCGCATCATTATCTCAAACACTGAGTGTGCAAATCTTCTGGCAGGAAATAATGCTTCTTCAAAATGTTTTAAATTAAAGGTACAGGTATGTCACGCTGCAAGCTGTTCAGTGGATGAATTATTAGCTTTGTAGTAATTCCTTTGGTGAGTTTCTGGTAATAAGGCAAGTTGGGTTTTGTGTTGGGTTCCCCCGCACTGCCGCCCCCCTGGATGTTTTTACATTTTTTTCCAGAAACCATTGATGTGATTACTGTAAGACATGAGGTTTGTAGCACAAGTAATGGATAGCTAGACCCTTTCTGCATGACAACACCAGTTAGGAAAAGAAGGGATTTCTTATTCTCGGGGATTGTGAAGGCTGAACACCTTATTGTACAAAATAACCTTTCTGACAGTGATGCAGCTTTTTAAACTTTAGTGATTAAGTGAATGCAGTTATGAAGTTACCAGTGACCAAAAGTCGCTTTTTACTCAAATCCATGTTTTTAGCAGCAGTGCATACATATAGCTAGCTATACATTAAATGAGGAGACAAAACACCTATTTTAAAATATTCTGTGTGGCCCAATTCAGAGCTAGTAACAGGTACAAGATTTCAAATGGTAAGTCTGATATCCAGTCACAAATCTGTTGCAGAGATGCTTGTGTTCAGTAATCCCTAGTGACTTTGGGTGAGCACAACCAATGTATTCCCACTCTGGGAAGAGGATATGGTTGATACATTATTTCTGTAATACTCTAGTACTGCTTTGGGGAAGGGGGCAGGGGCAATAGCTAGCTAATAGGGACTAAGTTCTGCCATAATGAAGTAAACATAGTTCAAGACTCTACAGCTGTTAAACATCTTTTCCTCTGTTACCAGTGTATGATGTTACAAGAAAAGACACTTTCACAGGACTAGAGAGCTGGCTGAATGAGTTGGAAATGTATACCACCAAAAGCAACACTGTGAAGATGTTAGTTGGCAATAAAACTGATAAGGTCAGTTTAGAAATGCATCCTCTTACACTCTTCCACAGATTAATTGGTCATGACAGAGTATAAATGTGAGCTAAGTGCTGAAATTAACGCATCTGTTGTGTGAGGAGGTGATATGCTCTGTAACTGAGAAACCTAGGTTGGGCAGGCTCTACTTAGTACCTTATTTTTGAAGCAGATCTTGTTAAAGATTTTAATGGAAACTCTCTTGAAGACATGCAACTGATGAGAGAGATTCTCTTAAGGTAGTGAGAGGTTCTGCCTAGAAACTGCTGTACACTGCTGAAGTTAACTGCCATGCAACAGCACAACTGCTTCTTTCTTTTTAACCACCAGACTGTGTTTTGGACAGGTGGTAGGGAAGGATAATTCAGCTCTTCAGATGGCTATAGAGTAGTCATCTGTGTGGGTGTGAGGTGCACTGGTTGCTGTACATTTCTCAGCCGTTTTGACGTATCTTGGATGCCGGTTTGCTTAGTGAGATGTTTCACTCTTGCTTTACTACCAGAGGTTTCCAGTGTGGCTATCCTGAACTAGGTTCTCTTCTGCCCCCTTCCAAATCTGTCAATTTTCAGATTCCATGGTATGCCTTTTCAGCTATCTGACTACTAAAACCTCCTTTCTGGCATATGTCTTGCTCGTAGTTGATTCAGAAGATAGCAACACATTAATTTCTTACTGATTTGATGTTGCTGCTGTTCAGTTTGACCCCCTAACAGCCTGCCTCTAGCAGTAAGCTATCTGTAGAGTGGGGAAATCCAATTGCTGATTGCTACATGGTTTTATAGACTTTTTTTCTTTTCAGCAAAGCTATACTTCTGCAGTGGTGCTTTTCCAGGGACTTCCTGAAAGTGGCAAGTGTAGCTTACTTTAGTCATGTTCTTCATTTGTCTCTGCAGCCTGATCGTGAAGTAGAGAGAAGAGAAGGACTCCAATTTGCTAGGAAACGCTCGCTGCTTTTTATAGGTATGTAACTCTGTGCCAAAACCTTGAATATTCTTACGTTTATTTTGGTATTGCTAAGCGTGAATGAAGCGTACAATTGTACTTCAGTTACATTTTTTTAGTACCTAATCAATATGGGTTCCTCTTGCTGCATTAATTCATATGCATGGATGTAGTTTTTAACTTTTTTTCAGAGATGCTCTGCATTGACTGCAATTGGAATTACTTTTTTCTGAAAGAGGTTTACTTCATATACTGTGTAGGCATGAATTTTATATTCTCTTGAAGCTAGCAGGATTTTTGAATTCAGAGCCCAGAAGACTGGAATTTTTCTCCTGACTCATGTCAGCAGGGACCTTGGAAATGAAAAAGACATTACCCAATGTAATGTCTGTTGCAGCAACATAAAAGGCGATATTCTTAGACCAACAATAAAATGTACAATACTAAGATATAAAGATGGGGAACAAATTGTGGTTTGTTTTTTGTGGTGGTTTTTTTTTTAAAGTACATTTTAGGTGAAGCTTCTTGAAAAGATTTCCAGAAGGAACTGGGTCAAGCACATAGGGGAAAACATGTAATTCCCTCTGTGTTCTTTGTTTCCCAGCTTAGTAGTGGAATAATTACTTTGTAGATTTACTATCACAACTGGAGAACAATTTCTGTTTCTCTATTTTGGAGAGAATGGGGACCTGTGGCATTTTTTTAGATGGAAAAATTAGATGCTTCAGACTGGGATGCATTTCTGTTTATCATAATCAAGTGAGAATGAAGAGGAGGTTCACTTATTTAAAAAATTATATCTTCTCTCTGGTCCCAAAAGAACTTCTTACAAAGTGGAATATGCCCTGCAAATAAGATAAAATACTTTTTTTTTCTCCCCCTGCCCCCTCCTCTCTTTCTTCCCCCTCCACCAGAGACCAGTGCCAAGACACAGGATGGAGTGCAACATGCCTTTGAGGAACTAGTCATAAAGATCCTGCAGACACCAGGTCTTTGGGATAAAAGCCCAGAGAAGCGGGGAGTCCAGCTAATGGAATCTTCAGTACAGCAGGATAAAAGCTTATGTGGCGCCTCCTGTTCACTGTCTTAAATCTACAGGTGGCTGTTTGGTCTGAACGGAGTGGACTGTTTTTTTTTTTTTTTTTTTTGACGGGAGGGATTGCAAGCACTAGTCTGTGCCTTGTTTGACCCACCACCGGTTGTACAGATCCAAACCTTCCCTTATGCACAACTGATATCTCCAGATATTTTTCTGGTAACTGTCAGATTTTTCACTGTTAAATCACAGTGCTTCTTAGAGTATTGTGCTTTTGCTGCATGGCATTCAGCATGGACTTTTTCTGAAATTCCTGCCTTAGCATAGGATAAGGTAGTACATAAGGTAATACTCCATTTTGCGATATTATTGAAAAGCTGTTCTTCCCCAGAATGGCATGGGAGTCTTCCAGGCACCCAAGTTCCCTTAAATGTAGTTAAGAGTCAAGGGTCACCCTGGGCAGTGACATTGTTTCCCTATTTCAGATGGTTTTAAGCAGTTGAAATTGCTACGTGTCTCCAGATAGTAAGTTGAGTTACTACTTCAATTTTCAGTTGTAGTGAAGAGGTGTATCTATGATCATTTGGCAGGACAAAAACCACTTCCTGTGCAGTAGACTCTAGGTTACCCCTTGCTGCTCTTAAATATTTTGTGGCGAGGATCAGTGGTGAAATGGAGTCGTCATTTCTGGCTGGTTTACACTGTGGGTCTGTTTTACAGTTAACAGGGCTCTCCGCAAACCTATGTTCCTGCCCTCATTCAGCAATTGCAGGATTAAAACTAAGTTTAATATAAAATGTCCTGATTATGGAAGACTTTCCACTAGGTGAGTCTGGCTGTCTGCCAATCCCATTATGGAGTTCTGACAGGTAACTGCTGCTTTTAATCTTTTTTTTTTCCCCCCTCTCAATTAAACTCACTGCCTTTTCTTGAAAACAAAACTGACTTATGGAAGATGTTAGCCTGGACTCTGACCTTGGTAGTAATGTCTCTAGAAGACTTCTGGTTCATTGCCTGCAACACTGTAAAAGTATCAAATCTGGGGACAATATTAAAAACATTTGAAATGTGAACTGAAGTGCTTGTTTACAAGTGACAAGTCCAAAGACAGCTGTTCATTACAGGACACTGTCGAGTCAGAACAGAAGAATTGCCCTTTTTTCAAGATGTATGTTTTGATGATTCATCACTAGCAAGTTAGTTTATATTAGTGGGAGTGCCTTCCCGAGTACCAGCAGTGATTCGTCATGAGCACTACCACAACATGGCTGAAGACAAGGCGCATAAACCTCAACCTCACTCCAGAACTGTTCTAGCTTATTCTCCACAAAGTCACTCTTTGTAGAACTGTTTTCTTCTGTGAGAAGTGTGCCTGTATAATTGTCACTGAAGTGAATAGAAATACTGGTATCGGGCATTTGCATCAGCTTCTGTCTGCCTTGCAACGGATGTAAGCGGCTGCATAGTTGGAATATCACTCTTTTGTATTTCCTGTGATGGAGATGTCAGATCTTATAATAGTTTTTAATGTCTTTAGCAGTGGAAATACATCTGCCTACAGCCAGCTGAAGGACTGCTGCTTAAAATTCCATCTTGGTTTTGGTCTATAAGATGTCCCTTTGGAATACTTATTCGTATCAGGTTATGAGAGAGTAGAAGAGAAAGTAGTTTCTGTTGGTGTGCCTGATAGCAGCTGGATAGGCTGCTATCACATATCACAGAGGGCATGAATTGTTAAACTACCGAGTGTCTATTGGGGAAAATGTGAGTATGTCACAATTTGAGATTGTCTGGAATCAGCAAGGTATAACTGCAACAGGGCATCGACACAAGAAAATAAGACTAGGAAGTCAAGTTCAGAAGACTGGAGGCCATGGCAACTGTGACAATGCCATAAAACCAGGTGGGAAGGCTAGGAAGGAGACAATCATGAGAAGATGACATGAAGGACTACTGATCAGCAGGCCATACAATGGGCCTGGTGCATTCTCTGCTGTCTGTGTAGATTTTTCTTCTGGTGATGGGCATGACTTTGTGCAGTGAGCTTGTTGCCACGGTAGTGACTTCTTTCCTGCATTTCCTGGGGTTAAGGAAGAGACTGGAGAGACGACAATGTGGTCTGTTGCTGTCCTGTTGAATATGGGCAAAACTGCTTAGCTGGTCTGTGCTGCAGTTGGTATCTGCCTTCCTTAGAAGGCCTCATTTTTAAGAATGGCATATTTTTCAAAAATAATTAAATGGCTGGCAGCCCCTTTAAAAGTAACCGTTTTCCTTTGCATCATGCTTCAGTTTGCTGCAAATGCAATCCTACTGAATGAATGCTTCCTCTATTGTATTTTGGGGCAGGAGAAAACCCAGAGCCAAAATCCACCTTGATTAGTTTTTGATTTGTTATTTATAGTAATAACAAATTTTGAGGGAAGTGAACTTAATCAGTCTTTCATTCAATTTTAAATATAGTCAGGTCTGAAAGTAGTAATGTAAACATACGCCCATCCTTATTAGAAACTACAAGAAAAGTGTCTACAGTTCTGGATTTGTGAAATGAAATATAAAATTGAGTGTTTAGGTCTGAGTGAACTAGGCCTGTTATGGAATGCTTATATGCAGCAAAAAAGGTATCATCTGGTTGTCTAACTTTGTCTTTCTAACCTCAAATAGTGAGGAAAACAAACTATATTGCAAATTTGACTGGTGGTATCACTAGAAGTTATCATACTCTTCCTATGATATCAGAAGCTAGTCCATGACATAGTGAAAGTCCTGTGAAAATGAACAATAGCTCTGATGAAGATGGGCCACTGTATAGTACTTAGCCTATTCTGTCACAGTTGCAAATTGTGAGCAAAGAGCTGTGGTAAAGAAAAATCTAGGTGCTGTTGACGATTTGATTTGCAAGAACAAGCTAGAGTTTGGTACACGCTTCTGAAATTGTTGCAGCCCCATGCTTCAGTCAAGAATTTTGTTATTTGGTTGGTTGGGATTTTTGAAACACCAAGATGGTATTTTTTACTGAAAAACTGCTAATAAGCATCTTGAACTATTTAAACTATAAATTGAACAAAAGTAAGAGAAGAGGGAGCTGCTATTGGTGTGAAACATTTGTAGAGATCCTGTTGGGAAATTCCAGTCCTCCTTATCACTAGATGTTTTAAAACCATCGCTAGTTAATATCTCAGTAAGTGGACTTGTTGAATTACTATATTGTCAAATGAATTTGACTTCTGATGAAGTGAGAGCTAAAATAGATGAAGGAAGGTTTTGATCCAGGTTCATGCTTTTGTGAACAGAAAACCCCTTAAACAATACTGCAGTTCACTTGCTGTGAGCTGAGGCACAGTATGACTGGTTTGGCACATAAATAGGAAAATGTTACTGAACAGTGTTTGGGTAGCTCTGAAACAAGAGTTCTCCCCTTCCTGTCTCTGCAAGTCTGAAACATTCCTATTTATACTACTTCTATAAAACAATGAAGACTTGGAATGCTCTCCCCAAAAAAAACTGTTCCAAGGTTTGTTGGGGGATGCTGACAGAGGAAGAGCTGGGTGAAGGGATTTGAGGCTGAGTAATTTTGTAAGACTTGTTTTCACTTAAAAGGCTTCCCCCTGCCTTAAGCAAGATCTCATGTGGATAATAAGCCTCCACATGCACAGACCCAGCATTTTAACCTGGGCAGGATTTAGGTAATGGTACCCCGAAGTCTGTGTTGTGACAATGCCTCAGGCGGTAGGGAAGTCTTCGGGTAGATATAGAACAGAGGGCTTTCTTTAGTCTGTGACTCCCTACATTGAAGTAATGATGGAGTAAGGACAGAAAAAAAAAAAAATTGAATGGGTCCCTGCTTTCATATCTTATTAATTTGTTTACATGCATATATAAATGGGAATGCTGGGGGAAGGAAAACAAGTAGTGACAAAAACCAGCAAGAGAACATGGTGGCTTTGCATATGACTGAGTGCAGAAATGAGGAGAAGGTGGTGGGTGTTTTTTAAAAAAATAAAATATATACGGGCAATGGACAGGGCAACATAACAACTGTGAGAGGCAGTCTGGTGAAGGGTCTTCTGAGACTGGTGTTACAAACCTGTTCTCTCTTGCACAGGAGGATCGAAAGTGGACTGGCCAAATTGAGAGAGAAGAGCTCTTGGAGAGGCTGGCCGGGACACAGCGAAGGGACAGGGAGGGCGGAGTGTTGGAATGAAGCCTTTCAGAGGAGGGAGCTGGTTCTGTTTGTTCCGGGGGGGGTGGGGGGGGGGGGGGGGTGTGAGGTGTGCATGTGTGTTGCATAATATCATGGCATGGATCCACAGTTTACAAAAGCAGAACTATAGCTGTCGGCCTTTCATTTCCACTCAATGTTTCCAAAAAGCTGCACCACCCCACACAAAATTACATCCATGAAAGGACTCCTGCAGAAGGAGTTCTTGATAAATCATGCCAGCTTCAGAAGGGGCCGTCTATAACAGAGGGAGCTAAATTAGCACCTAATAGGTGGCAGTACCTTCCTGCCTCATCTCCTGAAGAGTTAAATGCCTTTTCGGAGTTCTCTTCTGCAATTTTTAGAATGCAATTGTGAACTCATCCTCAAGCTCCCTGTAGTCTCGTCTGCTGTAGTATCCTTACAAAGGTCTGCTTTCAGTCCATTCTGTATACAAAATCTGTTTCATAGACATGCACACCCTCCGCAACAAACGGAACCACTTTTTTGAGATTTTAACCCTTTTCATTGTTAAAATGTGTCTACTGAAATGCTTTTACGTTGCATTCTTCTTCCAGAGCTTCCAATAGTCGCTGTCATTTTGTGCAAATTTATGCTGCCTATCATCCTGTACCATCCAGATGTGGAAATGTTGCTCCTTAATAGGGCCTCAACCGCATCTTTCACTAGAGATCATCCTGTTTGGGTTTTCTGCCAACCTCAGTTCTCCTGAAGTTTTTTTTTTCCAAATTGCCCTAACGCGTGGACTGCAACCCCAAACTTGCTTTGTCATTGTGATTCCCACACACTTTTATTTACTTTCGGGCTTGCCTTGGATGGCTGGTTGTAAAGGTGATTTCTATTTCTGTATTTGCAGATCTGTATTTGCACTGAAAGAGCCTGCATGTGTAGTACACATGCTTTTACCGAATTGCAGTGTATTATCATTGCCTCCCCTTACCTAGTCACATCAGCTGTTCTGTTGCTACTTTCCTTCTGCATACAGCTATGCTCTTAGATCTTTCCAAGTGAGATTACTTTACCTGCTGGGTGGTGCCTGCAGCTGCGAGTGCTGCAAGAGAGTAACTAAAGTTACCTAGATGTAAGTCTGACCGAAGACAGAACTGTGCAGGGAAGGGATATGACAGTAAACTGCGATAACGGTACAGCCCTTAACGTGCTGTTATGGAAAAGCTGAGCTAAGCCAACATCCAATTGCAGGATGCACTGAAAGGTTGGGGTGGGGTGGTAAGGCAGTGGAAGTGTGTGTGCGTATGGGGGTAGATATCACAAGCTTGTTTGACCATGGGCATTTGCAACTTTTGCAATATATGTGCCATACAAATATCACTTTATTAGCCAGCAAATGTTCTTTTTTTTCAGATCTGTTCATTTTTGTTTATAGCTCAGAGGTAAGCAGAACAGGAAAACAATGAACATCACTGTGGAAAACCAAGGTATTTTGACTTGTTGACTGTAAGCCTACCTATAGTGAAAGGAATTCTGAGACTAGTTGGCAGGGATGTACTTTAATTTTTATTTTGTATAAATATTTTATTATAACTTCAAACTAAATACATTGTGTTGGGATGTTTTAAAATTATAGCTACTTAGTTTTTTTCTAGTTCAAAAACTAGGTCATGAGTGGTGTTCCCCAGGGCTCAGTGCTGGGGCTGGTCCTGTTCAATATCTTCATTGATGATCTGGATGAGGGGATCGAGGGCACCCTCAGTAAGTCTGCAGATGACACCAAGTGGGGCAGGAGTGTTGATCTGCTGGAGGGCAGGAAGGGCCTACAGAGGGACCTGGACAAGCTGGATCAATGGGCCGGAGCCAACAGTATGAGATTGAACAAGGCCAAGGGCCGGGTCCTGCCCTTGGGCCACACCAACCCCAGGCAACGCTCCAGGCCCGGGGCAGAGGGGCTGGGAAGTGCCCGGCGGAGAAGGCCCTGGGGGTGCTGGCTGACAGCTGCTGGGCATGAGCCAGCAGTGCCCAGGTGGCCACCAGCCCCCGAGCTTGTGTCAGCACTGGGGTGGCCAGCAGGAGCCGGGCAGGGATGGGGCCCCTGTCCTCGGCCCTGGGGAGGCCCCACCTCGAATGCTGGGCTCAGGTTTAGGCCCCTCGGGACAAGGGGGACCTTGAGGGGCTGGAGCGTGTCCAGAGAAGGGCAGCGGGGCTGGGGCAGGGTCTGGAGCACAAGTGTGCTGGGGGGCGGCTGGGGGAGCTGGGGGGGTTTAGCCTGGAGGAGGCTGAGGGGAGCCCTTCTCGCTCTCTGCAGCTGCCTGAGAGGGGCTGGAGTGAGGGGGGTGTCGGTCTCTGCTCCCAGGTCACCAGGGACAGGACGAGTGGAAATGGCCTCAAGCTGCGTCAGGGGAGGTTTAGGTTGGATATTAGGAAAAACTGCACCGACAGGGTTGTCAGGTGTTGGAACAGGCTGCCCAGGGAGGTGGTGGAGTCTCCATCCCTGGAGGTATTTAAAAGAAGGGTAGACGTGGTGCTTGAGGATATGGCTTAGTGGTGGGCTTGGCAGTGATAGGTTAGCGGTTGGACTCGATCTTAAGGTTCTTTTCCAACCTTAACGATTATATGATTCTATAATATACAGCTACCTCTATCTTAAAATCTGAAAGTAGTAAGAAAGCATTAGGTAATTGGAAAAGGGAGCAAGAAAAACACTTTCTAGAACAAAATTAAGTTAGAAATTTGGGTTGAAGGCCCGCCTATACACAAAAAAAAAAGCATGTGTTGTCTCAGTGCTAATGGATGCTTTGCTGAAGTTGTGTTTTGTTGCTGTTTTGTTCTGATATGCCAAATGAGCATTGCCAGTATTTTAATATAAATCAAGACCTAATCTTTCTATTGTATACTCATGTGCATGCCTAAGCAAAAATAATAATTTCGGTTAGGGCAGAGCAATAAGCCATAGTGTTCTGTTTCTTTATAAAAAGGTCACCAGGACAAGAACCTTGCTTTTACATTCCAGAAATGAAAACTAATTTCAGTTACAGCCGCAGCCAACTTTTCACTGAACAGTTTAGGAAGCCATTGAATCCTAGGCAGTTTTTCTTTGGTATGTCTTTTCAACTTCCTAATTAGGAACTTGAGATGCTCACAGGTTTTACTACTTATAATTGTGTCTCATAGGGGGGAAAAAAAGGCTACTGCTTATGATGGGTTGTGCTCAATTACCAATGACAACTGTAAGGGAAAGCATCTTTGTCACTGTCCCGCGTATTTCCCTTGCGCCTCCTCAGGTGCGCTGCACCAAGTTTTTCTATACTATCTGAAAGGGCAAAACAAAGTAGTATTTCAGTGCATTCTTAGTACCTTAGATGTGAATGTATCTGGGATACCTGTTTGTAAAAGGTAGCTGATGATGAGCATTTTTTGAATTTAACATACTTTGTATCCCATTCTAGACAAACTAAGATGTGTTTATTTTCAAAATAAGTTTATCTTTGTTTAGAAAAAGCCACTGATAGCTGATCATTAAAATATTTATTCAAAATCTGTAGGTATTACAGATAACCTGTGGCATATTCTCAGGCAGGAGGTGGAAGAGCAATGTACAGTCCATATTAACGGTGTTATGTATTCTCCCACAGAAGAGTTGACTGAGGATGCTAATAAGTCATTGGTGTACAAAGGGAAGAGGACGTGTAAGAGTAGGGGAAAAAAGGATGAAGTATACTTCTATTGATTACAGTTTTCTTAGAATTAGCTCTGATGACAAAAGCCACAGCAATTTTTTTTTTTAATGGCAGAACACCAAACGCTTTCAGCAGACTGCTGCAAGATTCCTTATCTCCTCACAAGAGAATTAGGCATGCTGTTCTAATGCAGGTTTCACTTTATAAAAACAATGTATACATCATAAGAAGCTGGGTTAGAGGTATCAGGGCCCTAATCTGTGCACACCTCAGTGATGCTGAGGGTACGTAGTTTATAGTAAATTGTCGTTGGAAATTTGGTTGGAGAAATGGATTCTTCAAAACCATCTGAATGCACGTTTGCGCTTACTGACTGAAGCATGCCCTGGATGTACTGTACACAACTGGTTTTTAGAAAGGGAAGCCGTTTCAGATACAGCTAGCATATAGAAGACCACCTGGAAACTGTAGATGTTAACCAAGGCTCAGCCTTCAATACTACAAACCATAGAAATGAAATATGAAAGACTAAGTTTTAGGTGTGAGCAAGGTCAGCAGCAGGGTAAGGGGGAGGAGTTTGTTCAAGTACTTTGACTTTGAGCTTTTGTTGCCATTTACAAAGCAGGCCTTTGAATTAAGGGAAACTTGCATTCTGATTCTCTTCAGAATCTCTTCTCACCTTTTTTTTCCCCCCTAATGGCAGGAGCATATACCAGGCATGGCTAATGCAGCAGGGCTTCAGTATCTTGTCAGAATTGGATTCTTGTCCTGGTAACAACCATCTTCTGCATGGACCCCCTTCCTAGGATTTTAGAATAAATAGGAGCATTGAACATGTTCTTCCCCCCAACCCCGCCCCAACAACTGAAGCTCATCTTAGTTACCTGCAAGCTTTAGCATATAATACATAGCTTCTCACTGCCTTTAGTTTGCGTTAAAAAAAAAAAACCATTTCTGACAGTATCCCAAGTTAGTATCTATGACTATACATCAATACAGAGTATCTGCATACACTAAAAAAAAAATTAACTTCTGAATATTTCAGTTCACTTTTAATAGCAATGGTATATCTTAACATCTTAAGTTCTTGGTTATTTTAACTTCAGGTGTACTTCAGATGTCATTTGCCTTGCTTTTCTGAATGCGTATTTCTACTATTAGAATATGCTAGATGATAAAACATACAAATTATTCACTGCTAGTCATCTGGAATATTCTAAGATGTTAGCAACCTTGCTTTAGGTGAATGCTGACCCTTAGATAGTATCTTACCTAGTTTTCTTTAAATCTATATCCTCTAAACCTGTTTATATATAAACTTACTTGTAATCTGCAATATAGCTCTATGGTGTGATCATTCTGCCTGTTCCATAACATGGCTTAGTTTGAAATGCTGTTACTTAAATAGTTTTAAAAATATTATACTCTGTTTTTCATAGGATGAAGGTATGTCTGTCTTGCAAGCCACATTACTTTTGGTGGCTGTGCTGCGACAAGGTTGCAGAAAGCTGGTGGCAGAGCTGATGGGCCGCCCACATATAAAGGAGTTCTTGTACATTTGCTGAGGCCACCAGTCTGGCAGCATATCTGCTCTGGCTTGTCAGAGCTGATATCTGACTGTGGAAAGCGCTTACCCTTGTAGCACAGTACATGGAAGTTGCTAGGGTATGCACGTTTGGAGGAGATGGATATGGGCGACTGTCCTGCACGGCTTCTTGGGATAGAGTTAACGTAGATTCAGTGACACTGGTATATAAGAAATGTGCTTTTAATACACAGTGTTGTTAGTTTTGCTAAATGCAATGGAACAACATCATACTATTAAGATGAAAGAAATTAGACCAGTGCTCAAAAAAGCCTTGTTGAAGGGCATAGTACACAGGAAAGATTAGACCTCAGCAGGCAACAAAACTGGAACTAGTTTCAGTTAACATGCACCTGTATGAACTAAAATTTTTTTCAAGTAATTATAAAGCGTATGTGCTTCCAGAATCATCTCTCTGCATTTTCTTATCAACACCGTTCTAAAAATCCTGTATATATTTCAGGAGACTCGAGTATACAAAATCCTCTAACAGTTAAGATTTCTTCAGGACTTGATGTAGCCCATTAGATACTCTGGAAGGCTTTACCTGACTTAACACAGAAGTAGTCATAAATGCTGGAAGGATGATGCCTTGGACCCATCTTGGTACTTGGTACTTCAGCCATCTCCTTTTAGTGGCCTTTTCAAAAGAGCCGTTCTGTTGGGGTCAAGGTCGAGTCCCATGAGGTGACATTTGCAAAGATAGCTTGTAGAAAATAAGCTGCTTAAGTCCTATTTGTAGATCATATGCAGTTAATGTCATGTAGACTAAAAATGTCTGGTTTATGAGCTGGCTAGTCATGCAGGTGTGTTCACTGACACATTTGTCCTGCGTCAGTAGGAAGAGATGGGTAAAGTGGGCATAAGCTACAGCTGAACAGACTCATACCTGTGCAAGAAAACTTGGAAGCACTGGGAAGTGTGAGCTGGACATAAGCCTCTCCCCCCTCCCCACATCTCTCAGCCACTAAAATATATACTACTTACATAACTGGCCTAGTTTTAGTGTGTAATTGGAAAGGATTGGCAACTGATGATTGAGTGAAGGGAACCACGTTTTGCTGGCCTGTCAGCCAGCTGAACTTTTGAGTACCTGACATGGTGTAAACAGTCTCCAAAGGACATCCCTCCCACCTCACTGAAGCAGCTCGTTCTGTAGGCAGACCGGTTCCTGAAACGTACCTTGTTCAGCTACCTTCACTCTAGCCACAAAACTTGTGGCCAAAGGATGAAACTTCCAGATGGTTAGTGGCCTAGTGCTACTTAAATGCTTTGGAAGTGTGGGACCCTCTGTGCAATTTTACTGTACAAAATGCACTATTTACAGTCTAAAAGTCACTCCAGTCTTTTACTGATCTGTTTAGGCTGAATATTCACTTTTAAATGACAGCTGCTATTAAGGATTTGGATTCAGGAAGGCAGTGTCAGCTTCAGACTTTGTTCAGTTTTTCCTCATACAGTCTTTGTGTTACCTTCTAGATAGACCAGCAATTTTCAAGTGAGGTTGACATATTTCCCTTTTAAAATCCATATATTTACAATACATTTTTATACAATCTTTCCCTTAAACAGATGATAAGTTATGACCTAACCCAGTTGACTGGCACCCAAAATGAATCCTTGTTTAGTTTCTCTAACATAGTTTTCAGCTGATTGCATGCACTCTGGAGGTCTTCTTTCACCAGTACAGTGTCAATTAAATGGCCATACTGCTCTTCAATGAATGCTGCTGAATTAATAATTTCCTGCTGTTCTTCATCCTGCTGATCAATGTGAGAAGATGGTATGAAATTTACAGCATGTCTTTTTACTTACTAGCATTTTAAAGTATATTAGCACAGTAAGTCACTACTTTGAAAGGAAATGAAACAAGAGCTGCCACCATTAGGAGAGGGTGTGTAAGATATTACAGCTGAGATCAAGGAGCAGTATGCTACTACTGGAATGTGGTAGGCTGTTTTCAAAAATGAAAGAGGTGATAAGGATGGGAAAAAACATGTTACAGGAGGGATGCAAGATGGTGATACTGCATTTTATGAATTTAAAGTCACTGCCTAAACTAACACCTGGAACTAATACTCCCCAGAAGTTGAGAAAGAAGTTGAGAAGTGCTGTCCCCAGGTTCAATAATTTTAAGGGCTTACATGAGAACTTACCAAGGGAACAGTTACATATAAACTCAAGTTCAGGTTACCCAAATTAATGACATTATGCACTCGCAGTATTTCTGTTCACATTTACAGATCACCAGTTTGCAGCTGGTCTAGGTTTAGTCCTCATAAGGCACCCACATGCTGCATTTTGCATGTACCTGATCAACAGCCTGGGTTAGATGTCAGGAATAGGTGGCTACCCTTACCATTTGATGGGGCTGCTCATCAGAAACGTAGAATTATTAGTTTATCTGAGTTCAGTAGCACCTTCTCCTGCTACAGCCTTCAGTGATGTACACAGATTCATGTGGAAGGCATGCATGTTACTTCATGTTACTTATATAGCCAAGTTTTAAGGGAGTCAAATCTCATTCTAAAGTTCCAGCTGAAAGGGCACAGGACCCACTTGGTGCCCCCACGGTGACTCTCACTGTCATGGAAGAGGAGCTCTTCCTACCATAGAAATGCTAGCCCAAATACTTCTTTCATGCTTAAAAAGAAGAGATTAAGGTTAGAATACTTACAAGGGGGGCTGAGATTTCTTCTGACACGGGAGATTTTAGGGCATGTTTTTTCTTTTCTGGAATGAGAGGCTTCACAAAAATAACATAAGGCTTAAACTCAGGAGTCCTCAGGTGCTTTACTGCCTGTGAATAGATGGTTTTTTTGTTACACCATTTTTCTGTTGGTGTTATATGTCAATGATCGATTCAAGCTGGGTTCAACAGTTTCAATAGCACACACTGTGGTGTGAAGTGCTGGAGCGTGGCCTACCTGCACACCTGCCCTGCTATTGCAATGCAATACCAGGAACAAGGACATGGCAAAAGATACTGAGAGAAGTATGTGTGTCTATATATATATAAAAAAATTGACATGACAGGCAAGTTATGGCTTGCTTTGCTTAAGAGGCCAAACACTGGGAATTTTAAACCTGGAATTCATCTGAGGTTGTATTACAAGTCTTCTAGCCCAGTTACAAAATCTGAATCAAAACTCCAAAGATTAACTCCTAGTATGGAGGGATTAGGAGCAGGTATACTGGCACTGGTTACAATGCTAGTAATGCTTTAGAGGCAATAGGAAGGAACAAGAATGAAAAAAACCCCATCCACGCTCTTAGTATTCTCTCTAGGACTTCAGCAGGCTGGGACAGTGATGCATGTTTCTCCTACAGCAAGGGAAAAATCTCACAGTGAGAACCAGTACAGTGTCATCTAGGCTGTATCAGCCAGACATCTAGGAACTGTAAACACTACTGCACTGCTTTCTCAAGAGTCCTATTCCGCTCAGCTACCGGTCAGGCCACCGGTTAGAAACACAAGTTCTGAGAGCATCGCTGTTCTCTGCGGGGCAAGTAGCTGCAAATGGTGAACAACAGCGGTTACTTAGGCTGGCAGCCCAGTAAGAAATACTTGCTTTCTTTAAAATAAGCTGCAGAACTTACTTCAGGTACCACATCCACCAAACAAACCTTCTTTTTGGCCATCACGGACCGGATTGCCTCAAGACTTGTACCATACAGATTTTCTTTGTATTCTCCATGTTCCACAAATCTAAAAAGTCAATATATTTTTAAGTACCATCCACAAAGAATGTAAGTTACCTTACAACATTTGATATCTGTTTCCTGAAGTCACAGCAGTCAAATAGGGGGGGGAGGGTTTCTTTTTTTTCTGATTTTTTTTTCCCCCTTCTGGTTGCTCAGTAGCAATAGTCGTCTCACATGTCACTAATAGCTAATCAGTGCTACTGACAAATAGGGTAAGAAGCTGTATTAATTCAATTGACCAATATTCAAGCCTAACAGAAGAATGAGGATGTTTTTCACAGAAAATAGAACAAAGCTGGCAAGGAAATGGACTCTAATTCTTCAATCTTCTGGGAGACTAGCCAAATACCTGTACTTTCAGGAAACCCACTCAATCTTACAGAAAGGCCTTTATATCCATGGATTCAGTCTATAACACACTTTAAAGTTGACTTATGAAAACTTGTTACCCATCATATTAAATGGACAATAAGTAGGCCCAACTAAATATCTGTTACTTTCACTAGATTAAATTCTGACCCATCATACTACTTATGATATGCAGGCTTAAGTTCTAACTTATGATCCTCCCGCTAGTCCTACGTTGTTTCTACATTGCTTCTTCCTAGATTTCTGAGTTCACACAGTCAAGACTGAATAAAGAGCTTTTTACTTTGAAAGCTGTACCCTTCTAATAGAGCTAGTCCAACTTCACACCTGATTTTGGTATTCATATGATGTAAGATCTAACTAGCAATATTTTTTAAATACAGTTATGCCAGTATTTTAAAATTAACTCACTTGTTTTGCTGCACATCTGTCTCAAATGATTGCTTAGAGACAAAATTGTATTCTACTCCCTCTTTCTCATGACTTTTCTTTGACCTGGTTGTATCTAGAAAAGAATGGAAGCAAGACACAGGAAGCAGATCAGTCTTTGCAAACAACTATATTTTCTCTGTTTAGTTCCAGTCATATTTTCATGACCTCAAAACAAGGCAGTTACACACTGGCAAGTTCACATTAATATAAAATATAAATCCAACATTATAATTTTGTTTTAAACTCAATCTCAAAAATTGTAAGACCAAAACTGAAGTTGTTTTGCTCCCAACATACTATAACTAACACAAAAATTAGGAGGCATACTACTTATGCCTGGTAAAAGCAGTAGAGCATATCCTGTGGAAAGAGAGTACCTCTTAACTGTTTGGAATACTGGGCTCTCATTTTTTTTGAAACTTGGAAAATAAGAATAGGAAATACATGAAGTCCTATTACGTTGCCTCTGAATTTAGACTAAGAATACCCTTCGCTGTTTTCACACACTACTGTGAAACTTACATAATTGTGTCCCTTACCTTTGATGTCCTAGTTTCTTCTAATAATTGTTATTACTGTAGGAGAAGCTTTGGCGATCATTTTACAAATATATGCCTGACCATAGAAGTGATGTCTGCTATTTTTTGTGCACATGTTTAAATTCAAGTAGAAATTACCCATATGAGTGCTTCTGCTAACTGAATGTCTGCCTGACAGACATCTACTGAAAGTCTTAAATAACATATAAAGAGTGCCCTCAATGTTAATTTTTTTGTTTGCAAAAAGCAGCTTGTTGGGGAACACAAATATTGATGTTTTTTAATGTGTGTAATATATTTTTTTTTTAAGAAAATAATCCAGCAAAAAAAATTTCAGTGTAACACTAGCCACAAATCCGTGCAGCAGGATCACTCATTTCTCTGTCTCTGTGACTGGCGTGTTTGAGAAGCCTAGATATACTAATCAGCAATTTAAAGTCTTGTAAAAATTTTGACTTGGTTTATTACTGTCTAATTTTTTTTTAACCTTTAGCTGGTATGATATTCTGAGGAAAATATCATCCTCTTTTAAACACACATAGTATTTTGGCTGAATCTTAAGATACGACTTTTCACACTAGTTCTTTTTGCAATTTACGATCTTATTTTTTCCTTCCTGTATTCAGTTTCTCATTTTTTTAATGGACACTGAGAAAACGCAACCTGTTCACCTGGGAAAACACAATTCAAGAAAGTCAGAGTTGACAGAATTCCAAATGCGTGCGCGCCCAGTCGTGTAGTGATCTATTCAGCTATTAAGGGCAAAGTATATTACAATGAGAAAAATAATTTGAAGTACTTCTGAAGTATGCATATAATCAATAGTCAAAACACAAATTACCATTCATCAATGCCGCTAGCTCTACACTATTAGACAGGATTTATAGAATAAAGTGGCGACACACAAGTCAGTAAATTTTACTCACGTGGAACTGCAACACCATACTCCTGTGGGTTCTCTGACACCACCTTTTGCTTGAGCTCACTTAATTTGGCCCCCAAACAACCTAATAAAATAGAATGCACTGACAGATTTCTGTGTGGAATAAAATACTGGAAAGAGAATAAACAGTATCAGTTTCACACAAATAATACGATACAGGAATGTGCTTGAAGAAACCTGCACATGAGAGACCTCATGACCTGTCACATTCTGCTTTGAAGAACATCATCAGGATCAAACGGAATCCTTGAACAGCTGTTCGGGCACTAAGTCAGAAAATCTGTATTCTTAGCAGCCAGTTTTATGACATACCCTTGATTTGCATGACATCCTGGAAACTGGCTTAACACAGGCTGTTAAGCACATGGAGTTAAAATTGCATGCAAAATTTTGTTAGATAATTCTGACGTTGACCTTTTCATCAGCTGTTCTGACAGCATAAGAATGCACGTTTGAGTGAGAACCAATGGAAAGTGAATCAGAAAACTGAGAAATGGTCCTGCATCATTATTTTCAAAAGGATTTGGTGAGTTGGGTTGTTTAGGTGGTTTGTTTTTTTAATGTCATTTAAAAGAAGAGAACAGCTGCTGCTGAAAACCAGAAAAACCTTTAAAAAAAACCACCAGAACCACAAAAACCAAAACCAAACACCCAAAGAAACCCGCTTGGAGTGCAGGTGATAAGGGAAGAGGGAGATATGTGAAAAATTTTGAGCCAGTTATGTATCTTACCAATCAAAACCACCAGCCTCTGCTGTTCCCCAGGCTGCTGCTGATATTTTGTGACTTCTTCATATGTTAGGAACTCTGCTGCGTCTGCCTGCTCTGCTTGCTTTCCTTCATTCAGATTGTTCTCCTTCTCTTTACGACTTAACCTAAAGCTCCTGCGTAAGCCAGCTGCAGAGAAAAACAAAAGCTATATTAAACCTTATCTCCACTTATCTAAATATTCAAGCTTGTTCAGCTAGAAGTTACTCGGTCTTTCAATACAAGTTACTTTCACAATTTTTTTTAAATATTCAAATCAGTGCACATGTGCTAATCTTATAGATGAAAATTTTGCCTGTCAGGTAAAAAACCAAGCACCCAATCCATACTAAACCCACCCTCGTATCACCTTGAGTTGCCAAGTGTTAGCTAAGCCCAAGTCCAGTTATGCCCCTGCACAAAGATAATCTAGTTTATGAATGTATGGGAAATTAACTCTAACGCAAATAAGCTAGTTTTTCTTTTTTAAGGTGGGGGTGGGGCTTTTTTGGTTTTGTGTGTGTTTCTTGGGGCGGGGGGGGCTGTGTTAGGGAAGAGGAAGGGGACTTTGGTTTCTCACCTATGTACTGTCCGTTGAAATATCCTTCACAGTCACAGTCTTCTGTAAATTAAAAAGCGGGACGGGACAGAGGGTAAGGGCACAGGGGAGAGGAGAGTGAGAGGGGAGGAGGGAGATATCTTAAACAGTGCCTGCGATACAAGTCTGGCTCATTGATGAGGGAAGGATAAGTTTTATATCCTGTGTTATATGCACACGCTTTTCTAACACAAATATTAATGATACAATTATTTGTCTTGGCTAGTGGTTTATATTTTACAAAGTCCTTGATGTTGATATTGCACAAGAAAATTTTACATCCCGGTATTTATGCTCTTCAGCATTCATTACATTTGATCAATGCTGCTGTTAAAATATTCAAACCTAAGTAAAAAAGAAGATTCTGCGAACACAGAGCTCTTTTTTAATATATGACTTTATAAATAGGTGCGATTGTGTAAGAATATAGCTGCTTCTGACGTTGCAATATCATTTGGGCTTAAAAAAAAGGCAGAGATGACTGAAATATGAGCTCTAAACACCTTCATTTTGACTAAATTATCACTACGTATTAATTCTTTATTAAAAAGGTAAAGATCTGATGCTTTCATCATATGCATGTATGTAAAATAATACGCAAATCTATGTTAAAAAAAGCCAACCTACCCCTCCTCAAACTATAACCACCCTCAAGGCCCCTAAAAGTATACAAAATAAAACCATGGTACTTATCTGCAGAACACTATTCTGCAATCATAAGATAACTACCAAGTTCTCATACTTCCTGAAAGAGGGCTACCTGGCTTGTTAAAATGTAGGCATCTGTGCCCTGCAATGTCCACAGAATTCATTTTAAGGAGGTGGTCTGTGGTTCTGGGACAAGACCAACCGTAGGCAAAAATATATGCAGCTTAAACCTTTACCAAAATGCACCATTCCAGAGAAGGAGCTTTGGTTTTTAATTAATAGTTGGATGCAGGTATGTAATCAGCAATGCTAACGTATACTCATAAAAAAATTATGCCAACATTAACAGAAGATACTAGTAGCGACATATGTCTATCCATGGCTAAGATCAGAGCTACTTTCTTTTGTTGAAGGTAGGCTTTAGTTTCACACTGCGCTTTGATGGGGTATACCAGTCACGGCCAGCGAAATATACAATATGATTAGTACTTTCACAGAAGTTGATGGAATACCAGTACTTGGAATATTATTCTCAAGGAGCATGTGTAATTGGGGGTAGGGGGGTAGGAATCACAGCACGAGGTATTCAACAGAAAATACCTGATATTGGGAAAGGCATGTGGTCCAGTGACATAACCTGCATAAGCCCGACACAGTTGCTCATAATGGAAATAACACAGAAAACAGTCCAAATGAACACTGAAGAGATATCAATTTGGACTGATACAGGTGCTCTAAAACGTTAAACCCCAATATCTATGTTTTTATAAACACCAGATACGTGATTCCGTGATTCTGTGACCAGATATGAAGACTGCATTTGACTTGCAACTCTATCAGCCTCACTCAGAAACCTACCAAACCAGAACATGTAAATGCGTATCAGAAGACACAAATCTCTTCTCTTGAATCAGGTAATGATAACTTCCAAATTTACTCCCAAGTCATCAATCCAAATTAGATTAGTTTAATTAATAACTCGGGAAGACACTGCTGTAGGAACAAGCTACATCTACTATTCCGTTCTCTTGGGGGCTAAGCAAGTATTTTAAAAAAATGCATTGGTTGTTTATTTGTTTATATTCAGACAGAAAATGATTTAGGAGAGTACCTACCTTTATCAGAAGACTGATCATCTGTAGTTAGCATGAAAGGCAGAGTTGGTATGATATTAAAAAGACTGGCAAATGATTGAGTAAAATTAGAGGGAATGGAAAGGAAGGTTCTTCTGGTCTGATTTGCTTAACAGGCTTTTCTATCTTAAAAAAAAATAATGCAGTAATATACCTTATCAACTGATTAAAGACTTTTTTGCCAAAATTTAGTATTATACCAAGTTATCGCTTAATTGTCTCGAGAACATCTGACAAAAAGCCTAAGTAGCAATCCTCATTACATGCCTCCTAACATTGAATGTAATGGAAACTAATTTGGAAAAGCTTCATTTAAATCAGTAATGCTATTTTATAATTTGGTTGAGTACCTTCCCTCTTTGTAGCGTAAGAATACCTGTATCTCTTCATGAGATGTGCCACGCACCACGGGTCAGAAGTTCACTTATATCACTGAAGATGGACAATTTCCAGATTCCTAGTCTACATGAGGGTGGCACTCCTAGCACAATGCCTGGCTTCACACAGTCACAGGGCTGCCTCACACATCAATAACAGCTGTGCTGAAGTACCCAAGAGCAACAGTAATGTTATAGTCAGATAACACAGAACGTCTTCTACCTTTCACTGACTAGCAATTTCATCACAAATAGCATATTTTGTGTGAATAATTCACTGACAGAGGCTTCAGAGCTGTAAACAAGAATCACTTTAAAGTCTACTTCAGACCAGCTCTGTAACGCTAAGCCTGAAATGCAGATGCCAGCTCCAGTGATTTTTATCCTTCTTAAAGCTACAGATTATTTTCATACAAGCATACAAGCAATGCACTACGTAAGATTTTCAAGAAGTGTGCATTGGGTTACTTTTGCAGCTTTTAAGTTTCAAACCATAGAAATAATGTGAACGCTAGCAAATTTTAAAGCAATGTGTAAGGCCTCAAGTTCTTGAGAGTAGGAAGAGAGGGACAGCCACGTTTTTTGAAAACAACAGGCACTAACTAACACTGGATTAAGCTCAAACCCAAATCCTCAGATGTGGCAGCTTGTATCCATGTAAATCAATCAATCAATGCCAGATTACACAACACATTCAGACATCATTACTTAAATAACGGAAAAATACTGAGAAGCTGATATCAACTAAGACATCACTGAAGGAACAGGAACAAAACAGACTTACATAACGGTTTCTTCACAGTTCTGGGATTCTGCAGAGTGCCTATCGTCCTTCTGTAAGTCAATCGTCTAAATAGACAATAATTATACTTTAGCCAAGTAAGCTCAAAATTATAAAGAATTTATAGCATGTTATACAGTGTTGAAAACAAAGTATGAAATAGTGCTTTTCCTTGAAAAACACAAAATGTCTCTGAATCAACATTTAAAATACTTTTTCTTTAAAACTGTGACAGTCCCAGATTGCTACTGATAATTGACTGAGAGAGAACATTCTAAAATGTTTAGGCTTTCATACATCAGAGCACAGAAATCAATAGCACATTACTTTCATCGATGTTATTTTTTTCTGTTTCCTTTTCCCCACCAAATCTTTTTTTAAAGATTAAAAAAAACAACTACTATTCTACTCTATTCTAATTCTGCTGAGAATCCAGCTTCTATTTGCCATTTTAAGATAGGATGGGCAAAATTCCTGTCTGCCACAATCCTAAAACTGCTAACCTCAAAGAGAACTCAAAAGGAGATAAGCTTTGTCCAAAATGATCACTACAGCTATGCATACTCAGAAATCAGCCACTGCCTTCCAAGATCAGTTTGGAGTTTTCTGTATTTATCAGTAAACAAACCAAGTTACTCAGCTTGTGTGAAAATGGAAGAACAGAGTATCAAGTAAAATTTTCTAAGCTGTTTAAATCATAAACCAGAGCTCAATTCCTAATCTCCCAGTCTTGAATTTGCTCTAAAACCCCCACCCCTCCACCCCAACACCAGAAAAAAACCCTCAACAACCCAGCACAAAAATCTGACCCCCAGGAAACCCCTCACTGTTGGCAAAGGAAACCACATTTTCTTCCTAAGTGTTTTTTTTTGCAACAGACCAACATTCACAACAGACTAAAGAAGATGCTCAGGTATTTACAGTCACTCGGGGGAAATAGGCACTGAAGCAATTTCTATATTCTTACATACACTGAAATGTAGTTTACAACATCTGGAAAAAAAAAAAAAAAAAAGGGACTGCAGTGCAGCAGCATCTATTGACATATATGCATGCACAGGAAGAGGGATACAGCTGTTCAGGCGGAATTTGCCTAAAATTTAAAAGGAGCACTCATATAGTGGAGTGAATCCTTTGTTGGAAACCTTATGCAAATTTCGGAGGCCATCAATAGAATCAGACCTGTTTAATTCTCAGATACCCTGCCTTTGTAACACCTACGATTGAAAGAAGACATATCTAGTAATTTGGAGTAAGAATCAAACAATGTGACCAGCAGCCTAAATCAGATTCCTTGTTAAATATAAGATTTCTTGAATATAAGACTTCTGTACTGTAAATACAAGACTTGAGGGATGTTTTTGCTTTAGAAGAGATACATATCTCACTGTAAAAACAAAGAAACTTCAAGGTCTAGAAGGTATTCAGATCCAAGCTAAATACTCTCTTAGGAGCCAGAAGAAAGATCAGATACACTTTTTTGACTACTACTACATGCATAAATTCAAAATTGTTACAATAAATCATCACTTCCTCTTATACTATGGAAGTACAAGTCTGTGAAATACAGTGTCTCCGTAGGCCGAGTGGGGCAAGAAACTGATATTCTACATTTCATTTCATAATGTGTGTTTAGCAAGTGCTTCTGTCCTCATGCTACAAAGCAATAGCAACAGCAAACTAGCCAAGGAAAGCTAGGAAGTTTATTATATGATTGGAGAGGATGAAGCTTTTTAGCATTTTCCTTTAAGCATCTGCTATTCACCCTGGCACGATGCTGCCCTTCATTTCCTGTGAAAAAAAAAAATAGCATAAACTCAGCACGACACTGTATGTGTGAAAAAAATTCTGTAATCTTCATTGACAAACCTTTCTTGGAACTGTTTTGAGGGGATCAAGCCTGCTCTGAGATTGGTATCTCCAACACGCTTTGCTTGCCACCATGTGGGATCATCTTGGCTTACAACTTCCAGGACGTGTCGTCTCTTAAATGGCAGCCCAGCTTCCTGGCAGGGAATGGCCCTGTCTTCTTTGGGATTATAGCAGAAAAGCGCCCTCATAAACACCTGTAAAAGAAAGTAACACATACTTTCTTCTTGCCCTATTTGGAACTTCAAACTACCTTGAAAAGGCTTTCCCAATGCTTACACTGCTAACTATATACATACACTCTTCATCTCACCTTTGTGCTTTACAGTCCTCAAAAATACTGAAACCTGGAAATCTACATCTGTATTTTGACTGACGCAGAAAAAATAAACTAACTTTCAGGCCCAGTAATTTTCAATATCCAGAATATAGCCCAGCATTTTCAATACCCAGTCATTATGTACTTGCATTGTGGAACATGAGACTCAAAGCTCAAAGTCCCAAGAAACAGTTCGCAGTCTATGTAAGTACAAAATGCAACAAACAAAGGAGAAAAAATTAAGGGGAGGAAGAAAACTACAAAAAGGGATTTATGGCAAAGCTGCCCAATTATAAAAACTGTCATTAAAATGTTCCCCTAATGAATCAAAATCTACTATTCAACCATGGATTTGGATCTTCGCATTGTTTAACACATCACAGAAGAACTATTTTTAAAAGTTATTTGCGGGGCATCAAGGAAAAACTTGGCAACTGAGAGCAAGGAAGCAGAAAGAGAAGTTGACAGAAGAACCCTGTAAGGGACCAGTCAAATAGTAAGTCATTGCTGATCGAGGAGGGCAAATGAGGCACTCAGAGAAGCGTGTTGATGTCTGCAGTGGGCTAATAGGGTCAAATGATGAATGCAGCTGTTTGCAGATAGGTCTGTTTTGACTCGAGTGGCAAAACTCCCAGAGGTTACAGACAGATAGCAGCTGTCACGGTAAGAGGAGACTGGCAGGAACACCAATTTTAATTACGTGAACAAAAAGAAGAGGGTATATTTCAGAAATGCTATGAAAGAATATGTGCCAAGATGGTGAGGAAGCAAGAAGTCATCTAAGTCATTGTACTGAATAAAAGGGCACTGCATTTTACAACCGGAAACTGCTCTGTTATCTTTCCAACTCAGTTATGACTCTCTGACACTCCTCACTGAAACATCAGGAATCTTGCATTTACAGAGATGCCAGCACTGTGTAAATATGAAAACGCACACTTCAGTATTTCACTAAGTTGTGTACCTTGCTGTCTTTTAGACGATCCTCTTCTTTGATGGCTGGAATTATTTTTAATGTTATTGATCCCTGAGACTGAGCCTGAGAGAGAGAGAAATATCTTTACTTTGAAGGCAGGACAAGGACACAATGCAGACCATTCAAGTTCCAGTTTAGGAGCTAGCATCTGTCTCTTCTTCTCAGAACTTTAATAGGCCGAGCTAACCCACTATTTAATTTCTTTACAGAGACCATCAGGATGATCCATGAATCCCTGACAACAGGGTCTTCCCCATGCATACATCCACAGTAACTACTTGGCTAGAACATATTAAGACCTGCGTTAATATTCCTTCATTTGCTTTTAGCAACTGCATTAATTTCTGAACTACAGTTTACAGGGCATTAAATACTTCTGTGGCTTTTAGTATGACACTAATTTCTGCAGACTAACCATTTTAAAGTGCTCCTTTGAAAAATATTGCTGTATTTTCCCACAGAGCGGCTACCTGGTTAGGGTGAAATGTAAACATCTACAAAGTAAACATGTACTTTCACTAAAATTTTTGCTAGTAAATTTTGATTATCAGTTATAGTAAATTAAAAAGCACTTCTAGGTGCTTTGGAAAAGCAGACTAGGTTTATCTGATCTATTTTGGATGTCTTATTTTAGACAAGATGAACGCTGTCCTAGAGAAGCCTGCTATTCTGCACAGATTAAAAAGGAAAGCCAGACAACCACCTTGAACAAAAATTTGTAGATCTTCCTCGAAAAACAAACCATGAAAAGAAAACTATTACACTGCAGGCATTTGAAATGGGACAGATGGATAGCATCCCAGGGTCCCCACAAATAAAACTACACAGCATTTCAAAATGTGATTTTAACACACATACCCACCCCCGCCCTGCCCAAGTGAAAAGCAGTCGTTCTCCTTACTCAGGATTACTTTGATCTAAATTTAAATTAGGTGATGGAACTGGTGCCAGATACTTCAGCTTCCTAGTGTTGCCATTCTTACTGTGTCCCTAATCCCACTCCACACCGAGACGGGGGGAACACCAAGCCACAAGAGGGGAGTCAAATAAGCATAAGAGCTACACTGCCTTCTGCAACGCAGCAGACAGACCACAGATGTGGAGGTTTAGAAAGAGTTACTAAGATCTGTGGACATTAACATTAAAGAAGCTTGAAGCAAGAATTCGCTTATGTCAAAAGAAATCTGCTGGTACAGAACAGACTGATAGCTCTATTGGACAGACAACCAAGATTTTCTTCAGCTTCCTAACATACTGTATTATGAATAAACTGCTTATCTTCTAGGAATGCACTTTTAATTTGCAATTTGCTTGTCATAAACAAAGCATGAAAGGGAAGTTCTTGACACAGTAACATGTAACTTCCCATCTGTATCTTACTGGGTACCGATTCAGTTCACAGAAGTTTCTCAAGTCAAAAGGAAAAGACTAATGCACTGGGAGAAGAAAAACAAGCAGGGACTGCATCTTTTAGCTCTATGCATATTTTAAACTCATCATTAAATTTCATTATCTATTGCAATTACTAGATCACTTAACAGAAAAAGATCTTGAAATGAAAATCAGTGCAGACCAAAATCTGACTTATTTCTTCCGGTCGTTTGTGAAGCACAGTAATACCATTGACTTCTCTTAGTTCATCTCCAACATGGACAAGACCTGAAAAGATGGTAAGCAAATGAAAATAAGTCTACAGACTGGAAAGCACCACTACCCCGATGTCTGACCGAAGTCAATAGGATGTACCTGCTCTCCTCCCTCCCCCAGCTTAATTTCTGACTAGCGTCAAATGCCTCTGTTGGCATTGTCTCCCACCCTCACTCTGTATGGCCTTTTTTTCCCGTGCAGCACAGTCTAATAGGAGACCAGCATGGAAATAGAGAACATGTGCCCAGATACTCTGTAAAAATCCCTGCCTAGTTATTTGGATCAGCACTAAGAATGCAAAACTGGAATAGTTTCATGAAGATTATCAGATCTTGTACAGTCAGGAGACATGCCACTGACTATAAAGCCAGGAATGACATGGCTGTCAACTGACAGACCAACACTACACAGTCCCAGAAAGAACACTGGACTCAATTTTTTAACAAGCTGTGAAGAGGCCCTTACAAGTTTTAGGTTTGTTTACCTGGTCCAGTAAAAAAAAAAAACCCAAACAAAAAACCAAAACCAAAAAACAAAAACAAAAACCACCCACAACAAAAAAACAGAACACAAAAAAACCCAAAACACCACAAAAAAAAAATTTTTACTCACGTTATATAACTACTGTTAACGAACATAAAAGAATTTCTCAGTAAATCAAACTGAAAACAACACGAGACTCCGAATAAACCAAGATACTATATTAAAGGTAAAACACATTCCTTTCTTTTCTTTCTCCTAAAGCTGAGACCTACTTCTCCCATCTCTGTTGGCATTTTTTCCTAGCAGCTATTTCAGAGAAAAACATATCTAATTAAATAAATAGATTACTGATGAAATACAGAAATGCTAAGTGCGTGCTCCAGTCATTTCACATTACGTTAATCCAAATACACTAATTTGAAGAATGATAATGATCAAGAAGAAAGCTGTAATTAGATAATATTTTTTCATCACAGTAATTAGTTAGTTTTGGTATTGCATTACTTGTATATTAAAAAAAGTAAATGAGGCTTGGAGTCTATAAATCTCATATATGGTCAATTCAGCTTATTTAATAAAATCTGGATGATCACCTTCTAGAAAATGGAAGGTCAAATACTGTATGAATTAACCCTGTAGATCCCAAAAGCAGGCTGACAGCCTACACACAGAAGTCTCCTGCCACTCAACACCTGACAGTCAGCTGTCAAGTGTGAGCTTACCGCGTAGACTCCCTTTATAGTCAACAGGGAAGAAAAGCAATTCCAGCAACAACCTATCCCATTCTAAAGCTCGTTGGGATGATTTGCTCTCCAGCAATGTCCATCTCCCTCCACTGACTACACAGAGAGCCTACACACTAGTTCAGGTTTGACATCTAACAGTTGCCTATTAAGATTTCAATAGGCTGTTATCTTTTTTTTTTTTACACAATAGTCTATATGTATTTTAAACACCTGTGTCTAAAGAATTAGTTTTTGAATGAATAACCATCAAGTTTAGTTAGAGGTTATTGATCTAGGTATGTGTATACAGTACGTGCACACATGCATTTTTTTGGAAATTTTAAAACAGTTTACAAATGCAATTTTAAATCCCCTTTTCTTCAGAAATTTACCACTGCGATCAGCTGCACCACCTCTCATGATCCTTGCCACAATCACAGCTCCTGTATGCTCATCTCTTCTGATGGTAGCTCCCTAAAATAAAACATAGCCCCCCCGAAACCATCATCAGAAATGTGCTTAGGATAAAGTAAACGATGAAATAAGACGTAAACTAACGTGTCTTTTAAACTGGAATTACTTTGTTCTATAAATTTTGTCTTCCTTCTTGACAATTTTCACCATTATTCACCTTCTGCCTGTGCCCATGTCATGTGATGGTGGGAAGGTGCACAAACCTTTCTGCCAACTTTGCCGAGTGCTCACCCTACCTACGTTATTGTGATCAGAGTCACTCAAGCGTGCAAAACAGAATTTCTTACAAACTTCATCCATGTGTCTTCGGACTCTTTATACAATACAGCCAGCACTTTTACATACAAAAGCAAGGAAAACCAAGTAATTAGATTTTTTTTTTCTTCTCCTACCTCTGCTGGCAATATAAAGCTTTAATCAGGAATTAAGTCACTGCTCTCTTCTACTACCTACTGTCATATACAAAAAGCACTTCAGCAGATTTCTCCCCCAGCAGAATTGGTTTTTCTTAGGAAATCAATTCTTCCATTCCCATTTGTATAATATTAGTACCTTGTCAATATAATGTTTACATACAGCTGTCAAGCATACTCTTACCATACATCACTGACTTTCATGCAAACAAAGGTTTCAATTCATTGAATGTTAGCTACAATATGAAAAGAATTACTATGTATATTAAGCATAATTGCTCAACATATACAATTTGCATTAACTGGCATTATAAACCCATGCCTATAAAGCCCCTCATGCAAAATTGTGAGGATGTATTTAGTAAAGTCTTCTTTTTATGCTATTTTACTAGCTTCAGAACATTCCTTGTTTTTGCAGGCTATTTGATGACATCTTCAAGCATCTCCTCCATACTCACAGTAACGCTTTTGCACTACAGAGTTTTATGACTAGAGATGGGTTAGATGTACCAGGGGTTCTTTATTTTTCACTAGCCGAACAATTTTCACTGATTCCTCATCAAAATCATCATCAAAGTTATCGGGTAGAGGTGGAAGGACTGGGTCAAAGTTCTTCTGGGCTACGGTGTCATGTACTACGAGCATTGCCTGCGTAAAGAAAATAAGAAACAGTAATGTAATGGGGTAATATTACAGCTTGCAGTCTCTTATTTCCAACATTACAGCAAACTTAAACCTCCCTCTTCCCACCCTCACCATAAATCCTCCCAAAAAAGATTTAGCAATCATCTTGCCCATCACGTGAACTATATGTTGGTATATGTCAATATTTAAAGTAAATCCAGGCAATAACACAGCTCAGCATAATAAACTTACAGAAAAGAGGTGGACTATGGAAAGCAAGAAGTTGAGAAATGGTACCCTTTTCTTTTCTGCTCCCTCAGAAAATATTCAGGAGGAGAGGAAAGCCAACATGGTGCATTATGCACGAAAGGCCTACACTGTGTCATCTCAATCCCCTTTGTATCCTAAAGCCTCTGCAGGAAATCACAGTGGAATACAACTACAGTTTGTAGGAGGTTTCTCCTTTCTCTTAGGGACTCTCCAGTGTAACTTTTCCATTACAAAATGTTCCATTGGAATTCTGCAAAGGAATTTTGTTAAGGTCCCTGGTGTGTTTTTTACCCTGAGATGTGGTGTTGACAACAGCTGAAGTAGCTCTTTCTCTTCATTATTCACTGGTGTGGTCTGCAATTCTTCTATTACCTTTAAAATAAAAATTAACAACCTCAAAATAAAAGGAGCCCACCAAACAAGATAATATATTTCCAAGTAAGTGTTTCTGGTGAGCATTTGCTAGCTTCTATCATCTTTCAAAGTAGTGTGCACAGATTGAAACCAATCCCAATCAATAATGCATGAATCCTAAAAGAAATGGAAAGTTCTTTATCTATTTTATTTTTCTTAGATAGTGCAGGAAGACGTCATCAGAAATCAGGATCCTAGCCCCTACACACACGATTTTAAGAGTGACTGCGCCAATATAATTTCAGGAACAAGTTCAGAAATTCTAAATTCTATATGGTATCCGTAAGCAATGTGTGAAACGACACTCTTGTGCTTGTACTGCAATAAACAAGTTTAATCCTCCCTGTAATCAGGGAGATTACCTGCGCGGAACGTGCAACAGAAGTTCCCTTCTTCCCCTGCAAAGCCTGGATACCAAAAGATGCCCTGGAGACTCAGGCCTTCCAAACAAAAGATTAGAGAAATAATGGAAGCTCTTTTGCACTAGGCTGGTTGGGTGACAGAAGGGGCAGGGAGTGAGGAGGAAGAGAGACCGGCTTGAAGCAAGAGATATTTCCTTTTCCTGTAAAGGGTTCTAGAGAGAGAAGTCATACAGTCCTGTACAAAATGTCTCCTCTGCTGTTTAGGGGATGGTAATTTCATATGACTTGATAGGCAGCAGTGCCAAAACTTTCATGGAGGCAGTAAGCTATTTGTGGGAAAGGGGAGAGGGGTATGCTGCAGGTTCAGATGGCACAGTGGGGTCTCCTGGCTTTGCAAAGGAAGGAATTCTAGCTCCCAAACCTTCCACAGCCCTTTGCTACGCTTTCAAAAGAAACAGATGCAAGCCACTAGTAAAGAGCTGTCAAAGGCAGTATAAATTTCAGTTTTTCAGGCACATGGCATGTTACAAGCAAGTCTAAGATACAACTTTACTCTGTGAACAGACTGGGGGATGAATTGATTGAGAGCAGCGCTGTGGACTTGGGGATACTGGTGGACGAAAAAAAAAATCAGGTACGTGTGCACTTGTAGCCCAGAAAACCAATTGTATCCCAGGCTGCATAAGGAGAGGCATGGCCAGCAGGTTGAGGGAGGTAATTCTCCCCCTCTACTCTGTCCCCGTGAGATCCCCCCGACCTGGAGTACTGCGTCCCTAAGACAAGACAGACATGGACTTGTTAGAGTGTGTCCAGAGGAGGACCATGAAAATGATCCGAGGGCTGGAACACCTCTCCTATGAACACAGGCTGAGAGACTTGGGGTTGTTCAGCCTGGCAAAGAGAAGGCTCCAGCTCTGAACTGCTGCCTTTCAGCATATAACGGGGACTTAAAAGAAAGATTGAGAAAAGCTCTTTATCAAGGCCTATAGTGACAGGACAAGCAGCAGCAGTTTTAAATTGAAAGAGGTCAGATTTAGGTTGGATATAAGGAAGAATTTTTTTACAGTAAGGGTGATGGGATGCTGGAACAGGTTGCCCAGAGGAGTTGTGGGTGCCCCACCATTGGAAATGTTCAAAGTCAAGCTGGACAGGGCTTTGAGCAACCTGACCTAGTGAAGGATTGCCTGGCCTATGGCAGGGCAGTTACATTAGATGATCCTTCAAGGTCCTTTCCAATCCAAACCATTCTATGAGAACAGCAATGCTGCTTGGATTGTAATGGATTTAAGTCTTAAGACTGAATGCCTAGCTGGGATAGTCTATTGACAAGAGAAGACTGAATGCTTTTTGCAGCCTCTCCCTTACGAAGGCCGTTAATAACATCCTTCAGTTCCACCTGCCTGCGTCCATCTTCACTGGACATTTAACAACTTGACATTTTTGAGCTCTTATTTCCTTGATCAATCATAAGTGAAACTAGCCAACAGATTCCTAAAAACAGTCGGGGAAGATGAGAAATATGTAGACATATAGCACAATTGCAAAGCTTTGATCTGTTAGAAAAGCAAGCTTAAATAATAGCAAAATAAGGAGGCAAGATTTTTTACTCACATCTTCAACTAATCCTGCTGCACTATGTAAAACAGGAGTTGGACTCTGTCTTTCATAATGACGGAGTTTTTCATGAATCTGAAAAAGATTATTCAGGGATATTACTACAAAGAGATACAAAACTATACCTGCACTGGAATATTTTTAATATTCAAGGAATAGAATTTTTCTCAGATAAGTGTCAGAAAAATTATCTCTCTTGGGGTTATTTTTGTTTTGTTTAGAAGTCTTTTAGTTTCCTTTTTGCTCATGCTAGTCTCACAGACAGCCAGAAAATCTGTTAAGACTTCAGCAGCATTTAGGGAAAAAAAAATGAAGCCATCTCACACTGCTTTTTAGCTATGGGGCATTGTATCTGTACTTTGGCAATCAAGGCAGAAATGTTTTTTTCTGAACAAACGCATTAATCGTCAATGAATGTTTGTAGTGTTTGTGCTTAAACACAACATACTTTGGTCAGAATAGAATTCTACCAAAAAAAAAAAGCTTTGGCAAAGTAAATGGTTGATAAATCAAGGGAACAGAGAATAAGTAACCTCTAAGAAAATGTACGTTCATAAATGAACTTCTACCTTCATCAGGTAGCTGAGACTCTTCTCACTGAAGACATCCCTAAGGAATCCCATTTCTTCTTTATGATTTGAATCAGGTCTTAGCTGAGATGTCAGAAGGGCCAAAGTTTCATGCAATCCTAAATTTAAATTCAAGACAGAACAAAAGTTTTGCAGACAGTATGTCTCACAGGACCTTCTATCGCAGACTTAACGTCAGCTACATTTACTTGGTTACCACTTTGGTGATCATTAAGTTTGAAGAGAGATTTGTGCTTATCTTCCACTCATGCTCCCTTCTTCAGTGGCAAACACAGCTTAAGGTATCATATTAAGGTAAAAGCTACCAAAGCATTATATAAAGACATCACTTTCAAAGTTTCCCCCTTCATGTTAATTACTCTTTGTTTCTAGAACAGCTAGCCCTCTAAGAAACTTTGAATTACTAGAGTGCCACAGCAGACTCGCAAAATGACTGAACTACCTCCTCCGTTGCACAGCCACCAGCTCTACTTCCCGAGCAACTTTGCTCACAAGTGTTATCCTGCCCTTTGTACCTCTGAGGCACCTGTTAGAAGTCAGGTCTGACCAGAGGAGGAAAGGACTGATGTAGATTTCCACTGCAGTGGAAGCAAAGCTTGTAGCAAGTTTTCTAATTTTGCAGTGCACAGAGCCAGACAGATGTTTGTTTCTTCCTGCTGGACGATGACTGGGAAAACAAAACAAAAAGCAGGGTAGGGCAGCTAAAACCTGCTCCTTTGGCTATTCTCTCCATGAACTTTAGTGTATTTGGATCCAGGAGTCTCAAATTCATTTCTGCTTTAAAACTCATTATCATTAGTGTATATGGCTTCACCCTGGGTACAGTATTGGAGACACTGCTTAGCAAGCCTTGAATGGAATCACAGTTTTTTAAGTCAAAAGGAAGAACATTAACAAAGCTTACCAACACCTATTCAGAAAATATTAAGAAGTGGCACAGCAAGCAGCAGAGATATAAGGACTGATTTTTAATAAGCATGCACAGAAGCCAGTGTTATGCTAAGAGGTCCAAGTTTGTCCATAGGAGCCTGTCTACCAGCATATATCCAGGGGCGCTAGGGTTCTTATGAACCTAGGCATTTCCTGAAATCTAACTTTATTCATTTCCACCTTTTATAGTCCACCTTTCTCATTTTCTTTTAGGTAATTGCTAAGAAATCTAGTTGAATTGCCTTAATTCTATTTTATTTAACTCAGTTTGAATTAATTTCCTGTGTGAAACGCATACACTAATATTTCAGTCACTGGTCTGTTGAAAGCATGCAGATTAGTTACCTGAGTCTTCCGAAAGCACTGGCATGGTTTTGTTCTTAATCTTAGAGACAAACGTTCAAATCAAGATGATCGTTTCTTCTTTCTGGACTGCGATTCAGAGGCAGTCCTGAAATGAGCAAAGATAATACCTAAGCTCAAGCATGCAAGAAAAATGGCAATCACGTAAAAATAGTAAATTCTTAGTACATCTTTCTCTCAAGTGTTACGTTTAACCTGAATCAGGCAGAGTCCTGCAGTTATTCTGCTATGTAAGTAAAAACATGAGAAATATTATGTTATATAATAACCATATGGTATCTTGGATAAAGCTGATGCTTCCCTGTTTTATTCTCAAGATAGATAGTTTTAGAAGGCCTAAGCAACTGTCTGAAAAGACAGAAAAGAAAAAAGCATGCTGCAGAATGGATGTCTAAAAGCAACGATAAACACCATATGCACAGAAACAGAGAGAGCATGCAGGAAGACACTGTCATGACAAGATGTTCCAGGGCTTCCTAAAAGCACACCGCAAAGGACTCTACATCCCCCTGACATTCTGATGCAGGCCACACTACAGTTACATGCAACTAATTAAAGCTAGTAGGAGCATCACTCCAACAACCTTGGTCATGGGCATGAAGGATGCTACAAAAAATAAGGCTGCTTCCATTGCTCAAAAATGCCATTAGATGCTTTTACTGCTGATTCTTCTTGTCAGTGAGAGCAAGTGACTCCACAGCAATTTCATTTCAAACTGCAAAACTGAGTCTATGCTTGTCATCACCAGTCCAAGGTGTGTTCCAGGGCATTTAAAATCTTGTTCATGCTCATAAAATTCATCAGACTAATTGCAGAAAAATAAACAATCATAACAGCACGCAAAAAGGATTAGAAAGACATCTGGCATACTCCAACTCTGCTAAATGCAATAAAGGATGCTCCTTGAGTTTCTATTTGTAGATAAATCTATTTTGATCGCATGACACGAGTTTGATGGTTTTCTGATGCAACTTTATTTTTATTAGCTGCCTGAAAAATACCATAGTACTGCCTAGAAAATTAGCATATACATGTTCAGCATTTTCTACGCTCCTGAGTTTCTCTACAACGTACTGCAATATTAAGCTTGATGGTTGTCTGTCTTTTGCACCCCGTATTTTCTACTGCTATGCTTAAGTAGTCCATAATTAGTCCAAAACAGAACTGAGTTCGCTAAGCAAGTGAGCTGAAAGAGTGCTGGAATTTCACTCTAATCCATGGATCACACTCATGCCTATTACATATGCTACACACTTACTTAATTACCTTTCAAAAGCATTTTTATTACTTATTGCTTTGAAGAAATGAACACATCGTACACCCCTCCAATACTTTGTGCCAGAAGAAAATTATAGGAAATTCATTTAACTGCTCTGGTTCCTTGACTACTGCATTTCATTTGTCATGTATTTAAAATCTCTACTTATCAAGAAAACAGAAATTTAATTGTGTGCTCTGTCTTTGTAAGAATGTGTGCTTACCACAGTCAAACCTATCCAGCACCAAAACCCAAGAAAACCTCAGTTATTTTCCAGACTCTTAGTGAAAAAGCATCCTACACAGGAATCTGGAAAAGATACATTTTAACATCTCAAAAACCTGACAGCGAACTCAGGAGCACTAGAATTAGACAAGTTAGGCAGAGCAATCAAAATGAAGGCTTCCCCTAGAGGGATTTTGCACACTCTGTACAAATCCTGTTAGCCAGGACTGATGCGAATGAACAGCCAGAAGAATGAAAAGCATTCCGTATCCAATAATTTGTCACCAGCATGTGCTATGTCAAGACTCAGGGCTGGCTTCAAGGTATTAAATTCAGCACTAGCATGTGATATTTTGCAAGAGGGGCTCAAAACCATGGATCTGCCCTTTTATCACTGTAGTATGAATAGGCTCAAATACACTTTTCCTCTTTAAAAATATCTGCTCTAAACCATAAACGGAGCAAGAGGCCCCCATGGCTCAACCACGACCTCCTGGGTCTACTCAAATCCAAAAGGGAAGCACGCCAGAGATGGAGAAGTGGAGGATTATCCGCCGAGAACTACAAGGGCATAGCCAGAGAGTGCAGAGACGCAGTCAGAAAAGCAAAAGCCCAATTTGAATTGAAACTGGCTGTAGACATAAAAAAATAACATGAAAGGTTTCCTCAGACATGTCAACCATAAGCAGAAAAAGAAGGAAAACATAGGCCCACTGTTAAACGGAAAAGGAGAGTCAATCACCAACGATGCAGAAAAGGCAGAGGTCCTCAACACCTTCTTCACCTCGGTCTTTACCAGCACTGTTGGGTCCCAGGCTTTGGGAACAAAATTGACGACTGATCCAAACTCCGACCCACCATCGGTGAAGGAAGAGTTAGTACATGAATTACTACAGGAGCTTGACCCCCACAGATCGATGGGCCCTGACACCATCCACCCGAGGGTGTTGAGAGAGCTTGCTGATGTCATTGCGAGGCCACTCTCCATAATCTTCAAGAAGTCATGGAGAACGGGGGATGTCCCAGAGGACTGGAGGAAGGCAAATGTTACCCCTATCTACAAGAAGGGCTCAAGGGAGGATCCGGGTAACTATAGGCCCATCCGCCTTACTTCAATCCCTGAGAAAGTTATGGAACGAATCCTCCTGGGGCCATCACAAGTCAAATGAAGCATGTGATTGGGAAAAGCCAACATGGCTTCGCTAAAGGCAGATCGTGCTTGACAAACCTGGTGGCCTTCTATGACAAAGTGACTTGCCTGGTTGACATGGGGCGGGCGGTGGGCACTGTCTACCTGGGCTTCTCCAAGGCCTTTGATACGGTCCCCCCCAGTCTCCTCCTGGAGAAATTAATGCGTTATGGCCTAGACAAGGGGTCTGTGCAGTGGGTGGGGACCTGGCTGACAGGCCACACCCAAAGGGGGGTGATAAATAGCTCCTTTTCCAAGTGGCAACCTGTCACCGGTGGAGTCCCCCAAGGATCGATATTGGGCCCAATGTTATTCAATATCTTTATAAGTGATCTGGATACCGGCATCAAGTGTAGCCTGGTGAATTTTGCTGATGACATCAAGTTGAGTGGGGCAGTAGACATTCCAGAAGGGAGAGCTGCTCTGCAGGGAGATCTGGATAGGCTGGAAGAGTGGGCCAGCAAGAACCTTATGAAGTTCAACAAGGAGAAGTGTAAGGTCATGTACCTGGGAAAACATAATCCGGGAGTGCAGCACAGACTGGGATCCACCTGGCTGGAGAGCAGCTCTGTGGAAAGGGACCTGGGGGTCCTGGTGGACAGAAAGCTCAACATGAGCAAACAGTGGCTGCTGCGGCCAAGGTGGCCAACAGGATGCTGGGTTGCATCAAAAAGGGCATCGCCAGCAGAGATAAAGTAGTCATTACCCCGCTCTACTCAGCGCTTGTCAGGGCACACCTGGAGTAGTGTGTACAGTTCTGGTCCCCGCTATACAAAAAGTATGTGGCCAGGCTGGAAGGGGTCCAGAGAAGGGCCACCGAGATGATCACAGGACTGGGAAGCTGCCATACAAGGATGGGCTGGGAGAACTGGGTTTGTTCGGCCTTGAGAAAAGGAAGCTTAGAGGGGATCTCATCCCCATGTACCAGTACTTAAGGGGTAGCTACAAAGAAGATGGAGACTCCCTTTTTACATGGAGTCACATGGAAAGGACAAGGGGGGATGGACACAAGTTGCTCTTGGGGAGATCCCGATTGGACACCAGAGGGGAATTTTTCACAGTGAGGACAGTCACCATTGGAATAATCTCCCCAGGGAAGGGGATGACTCGGCCATGTTGGACACCTTTAAGAGTCGTCTGGACAGGGTGCTGGGCCATCTTGGCTAGGCTGCACTCTTCCCAGAAACGTTGGACTAGATGATCCCTGAGATCCCTTCCAACCTGTGATTCTGTGATAATTCATTTTTCACACATATCCTTGCCTAGCTGTTCCTGAGACAGAACGTTTGAGCCACCTTCCTTTCCTAGGAAAAGGGCTGTTGATATTTGGAAAGGGCTAAATAAACTGAACTGATGCTGTACATGGGGTCAAAGAAGGGGATTAAACAGAAGCATAATATGCTTTGGCATATCCACATTACCTTGAAAAACAAACGTAGTGGGGTCACAGCCTAATACAACATAAAGCTTCTATAATCCAGATATATTGGTCAAAGTAGTAGAAGATCTCATTTTGGAAAGCAGTTGCAGTTCTGCAGCAGATGCAGTTGCATCTTTCCAGAAGATCACCCCAGTCATTGGGTCACTAACCTGCACGCTCATAAGATCAAAGCCGATGGCTGTGACCCAGGATTACTCCTCACTTTGCTTTTGTGCACAAAAAGCATCCAGATCCGACCGAGCTAGTCTTTGGCTGGGTACCATACCTACTTCAGCACTGAAAGAGCGACTGCTCCGACGGCTGAACAGAGCACGGAGAAAACCGCACATCACTCCCTGCTCGGCACCACGGGGACAGGCTCCTGCCCGAGCCCCCCGCAGCAGCCCCGCGGCCCCGCGCTCGGCACCAGCCGCAGCCCGCGGCCAGGCCTGGGCCGGGCGCCCCATAGGCGACCTGGGGGCTTGGCGGGAAGCCGAGGGGCGGAGCGCAGCGAGCCGGACCAGGTCCCCGGACATCGCCGGGCAGCACTCTCCCTCCTCGGAAAGAGCTTTCCATGCGCTCCACCGAGCTGGGGCACCGACGACTGGCGGCGACAAGGCCTCAGGGCCCCGCCGCGAGCCCAGCGGGAATGGAGCGAGGTTACGCCCCGGACCGGACATCCCGCACGCCGGAAGCGAGACGCCCCCTTCCAGAGCTGCTTCCCCAGCCGCGAGTCCCGGCTCTGCGAGCGCCTCTCTGGCGCCATCTCCGCCACCCGAACGGCTCCGCACGGCTTCCGCCAGGCGCGGACCCGAGGCCTCGGCCAGAGCCCGCCAGGCAAACCCCATCGGACCCGCGGGCTCCCGCCACGCCGGGGACCGCGCCTCGCAGGCGGCGTCAGAGCCCGGCCCGGCCCGGCCCCGCCCCGCCCGGCTGCGAAATGGTATTGCCCTGGCCGCCCCTGCGGGTACAGAGCCGCGCCGCGCTTCGGAAGCAGTGCTGCCGCCGGGCGACCCTTACCTGCGGGTGGGGGTGGGGGTCCGGGCCCGGGCCCGGGCCCGTGCGGTGCTGGCTGGCTGCCCGCCCCGGCAGGGCGTAAAGCAGCTCCCCGCCTCTCCGCTCCCTGTAGCCGGCTGCGTGTCTCGCTCATGCGCCCTTAGAGCCGTCCTACGCGCCGCCCCCCTGCCTCCCTCCCCCAACCCGCCCAGGGCCGGCCGGGCGGCAGCGGCGGGGCCGGGGGCTAGCGGAGCACCCCTGGCTCGTCGTGGGGCGCCGGGGACTCGCCGCGAAACGGTAGCGTAGGGTCGGGCTGGCAGCCCACCCTCAAGCCTGGTGGCTGCGAGCTCCGGCCCGAGGTCTCGCCCCAGAGGTGGCGGCGCCGGCCGCGGCTCGTGCGGGGCTCCCCGCACCTCCAGGGGATCTCGGGAGGCCTCTGGGCAACGTAGGGAGCTGGGCCGTTGCCGCGACGTAACGGTGCTCTGCGCCGGCCGCGCTCCTGAGGCCCTTCTCTGTAGTCACTCTCGGAGAGCATCGATGGTGGTGAGCGCGGCCGCCCCGGACCCTAGCTGGCAGCTGTCGGGTGTGCTTTGGGAGACTTACAGGAGGACACTGCAGTGGCTTTCTGGATATTATAGGGGGATTCATCCCACAAAGGGGGACGCGGCATTGGAGCATGCATAAAAATAATCGGGGCAAATAGTGTCGGCGGATGTTTGGTGGCCAGGCGTCCAGGGCGCAGAAGCTCACAGACTGATCGCATAGGACAGCTGGCAGGGCATGCACGAGAAGCGAGTCAGGCCTTAAAGACAAGAAGCTGTATTCAGTGAAGTAAAATGGGTAGCCATTGGAGAGACAGAAGGAGAGGGTCAACAAAAGTCACAGCGGTATGGCAGAAGATCTGCTAGGCTCTACAGAGGTAGCATCTCTTTTTTTTCTAGAAAAAAATAATATTTGGGGGATAGGCTAGGAACAGATGAATTTTAGCTTGCAGAGTCCTCTCTAGCTCTTCAGTCATTCAAAGTCCTCAGCGATAAGGATAGGACGGTCTATTACTCACCAGATGCAATACTAAGTAATTAGGAGTATAGCTGCTTTGGTCAGTCAAGCTCTTAGGAGTAAAGCATCCCACTAAAATACATATGCATATGAAGGCTAGTCTGCAGCACAGAACATTACTGTGGAAAGAGTAACCAAGCTATTCATCAAAGTATTTACTAAACGTTCATGATGATTTTATGCTTTACAGATTTAATATATAATTAAATACTAATTTCTCCAAAGATACTCATTAGTGATATGTCATTACGGTGACAAACGGCATTACCTAAAGACAAAGTGGAAATGCTTCCCAGTATCCTCCTAAGGTTCACTTGAACAAAGAATAATGTGAAAGAAAAAACCATTTTCCTTCTGAGTCAGGGCACAAGCAGCAGTGCTTCCATCTGCAGCAATCACTCCTCTGATTGTAAGACTGTAGAAAAACTTCTAAAATTTGTCAAAATAGAGTGAGAAAGGCATGTGGAGACTTGTCAGCAGGCCTCTCTGATCGTTGTTAAAAAATTTTTACTTTGTTCGTAAAAATGCACACATGAATACAGTTTCTTTAGTCAATTCACAGTTACACAAGTAATTGCCAAATCTGTTCTACTTCTTTACAGTTAGTTCTTCACTGCAGATGGTTTAAGGATTTACTCAGTGTGGTTTTGCAGATATGATGGCAGCAATATTAGTAAATGCATACAGGATCAGCTGTTTTTTTCAAATATGAGTTAATCATTACAAGAACAGCTAATAATACTTTACCAGTCTGCCTCAGTTACCAGGAGAAAAAAAAATCTAACAAATTACTGTTTCTTGTATCCGTGGACTTTTTTTTTTACTGATGCTACTTTCGCTCTTCCACTTATTATTTTACAAAAGAAAAACAAAAAGATAACAAGAAACAACAAAAAGAAGGAAAATCCCATGAAATGCAAAAACCTGCAAATCAGTTTTCAGTTCTGGGCAGTTACAGAGGTTTAAATTTACACTACCATGCTATGATTGCATCACTGAATGCAAACATGATTCTGAAATACCCTAGACTATTTTATTGCATGACAGTCAAAAGGTTTTCTTTTAAACAACACTGCATTTTGCACAGATTATATGGATTTAGTAACTGCTTTTTTTGGAGGGAAGCATTGTGCAGGGAGATGAGAAACCCCTATTAAAAAACATTCGCTAGTGAGGTGCTGTTTCTGTGATTTCTCAGTCATGCAGAATAACTGTCTATTTTCTTATAAAAATGGAGAACTTTATATTTTGAAGGTGAATGCATTGCCCTTTTACAGACTGTTCTTTCTTCCAACAACTACACTTTCAAGCAAAGAATAAGCAAGTATTTACAAGGTGAAAGTATCTCTTTTGTCTGCTCTTAATAAAATAATAAAGTGACAAATTCCAGTTTCTGAAGGAAAGCCTGCCTAAAATCTAGGAGAGAAAATCTCTGAACCTCAGATGATTATGTTTTCAAACACTAGTGTGAGGCAGAAAACAGGCTGAAAAAGATCCAAAGTTCACAATTGGATGGATTTTCCTTTGGCTAGAATTAGAAGAGAAGAGTTCTGTCAGCTATTTTACTTTTTTCAGCAGCAGCTGAGTCAGATTGAAATACTGCTATGGACTCCACAGAACTGGCCTCCATCATACCCGCTTTAGTTATGGATAACCTCTTTTCCTATGTATGCCATCAAAATGAGTTCAAAAATCACAATGATTTGGAAAATGCAGTCAGTTTGTAAACAGTTATTTGTAGAAATTTTTTAATGTCTAGTCCAGCCTTGGAAGACTTGAAGTTTCTCACTGTTTGTGAAGTATGTTGATACGCAGTTAACATAAAATAAGAAAAATATTCTATAAGATTATTTATTATTTGACAAATGAATGCTACCAACTGGAATTCTTAGGTACAAACCATCCTTTCTGACACTTGATGCATAAATTAATAACTTGCTTGCAGCAGGTGTTGAAAGAGATATTTCCAGGCAGTGGGACTGAGTTTCACAAGTTTGCTGTTCAATAGTAACATGAATCAGAGAATGGCAGGGGGTGGAAGGGACCTCTGGAGATCATCTTGTCCACCCCCCCGCTTGAGCAGGCACCCCCAGAGCAGGGGCACAGGGCCGCGTCCAGGCGGGGTGTGAATGTCTCCAGGGAAGGGACCCCACAGCCTCTCTGGGCAGCCTGTGCCCCTGCTCTGGCACCCGCACAGGGAAGGGGTTTGTCCTCATGTTCAGGGGGAGCTTCCCGTGTTCCAGCTTGTGCCCGTGGCCCCTTGGCCTGGCGTTGGGCACCACTGAGAAGGGTCTGGCCCCATCCTCCTGACACCCACCGTTTAGATATTTATAAGCATTGATGAGATGCCCTCTGAGTCTTCTCCAGGCTGCACAAACCCATGTCTCTCAGCCTTTCCTCATAAGAGAGGTGATAACATGACTCCTGTTTTGAAAGACCAGCACATTAGTAATGCATACTCAAGCCACATGATACATGATAGAAGCCCCATCTGCATTATCCCAAGATGCAAATGCAACTGCACATCACGACTAGCCTTGTATTTTATCTAAAAATTCCATCTACCCTGGCAATAAGCAACACAGGAGTTTTTCTGCAAAACCCATGCTCCTACTTTCTACCTAACATTATGAGAAGCAGCTAAGACAGCAGAAGGTCAGGGTGTATCCACATGATTAATACATGCAACCTAGGAGGGGGATCTGGAGGGGGAAATCAGAAGAAGGTGTTCCCATGATGGGCATACCTGGTATTCCTCCTGTGAAGAAAAGAGAGTCAGGTCACCCCAGAACTGAAGATGGTGCCTGCAGGCAAGCAGTATGGGTCTCCTGCTAACTTCCAACATACCCTGAGGTACTGTTCACACAGAAGTACAGACAGAACCTCTGCTGCTTTGGCATAGAACTTCACCACTGCAGGTAGCAGCAATGCTACTATCGGTAGTGGTAAACAAATTCATAATCATATTAAATCTTTGGTTAGGGTAAGCTGTGCCAGATTTGTACAGTGCAAGTAGCCAGTTTGCACTTGGAAGAATCACAGCACCCCTGTTTCATCTCCCTTCTGTGTGAGACTGAGACTGTTACATCAGATTGGGTGAGGGACCGTGGGAAGTGCAGATTGCAATGGGAGCAAGGCATCTCTCTGTTCAGGAGGCAAAATGCAGGAGCATTCTTCAGAAACCTGAGAGCCTCCAGAACAGGGAGGGAGCTGTGCAGGAATTTTTAAGTTTCAACTTTGATACCTATGGCCTTTTATGAATGGAACCCATAATCTCTAGGTAAACTCCATTAGCTCTCTGTTCAGCATGCCTGCAAGGAGTCTAGTTAAGCTGAGGTTTATGCCACTGACAGACAGCAAATAAAACCTAAAATATTGCCCCCTCGCTATGTATTTGTACTCTCATTTTAGATGTAGCCTGCAAAGAATGAGGAAGAGTTAAAAAATGGTTGACAAGGAAGATGAGTTACATCTATAATGTCCAGTGCGTACTGATACAGCCAAGTGTTGTCTTAAGATTCATTAAACCGTTAAGGCTGATGTGCTTAGTTCCTGCAGATTTTTCTGGAAGTGATTGGTTAAGGGCATTTGAGAGGTTTGGGGGGCTTTTTCTTTTATTATTATTTTAAGGAGACAGGTGAGGGAGGACAGGGCAGTGGAAGATGTTGCACAGTCAGGGAACAATAAAAGAAATGCAGACATTATACCCCATGAGTGGAGCAGGATTTAAAAATCAGGCATATGCTGTGCAACTAGCAAAGTCTGAACTGGCTCCAGAATGGTCAACTACTGTTAACTGTACGGTGCTGAACCGGCCACACCAATGTGAGCTGTGTATTCTTTCCACCTTACTGCACTGTGGAGCATAGATACGCGTGAAATCAGAGGACAAAAGCCATCAAGCACCTCTCGGTGCTAAGGTTTGGCATCATCCACTTAACCTGCAAGGAAGGAGGAGCGTGGAATTACCAAACCTGGATATTTCTAGCCTGTACAGCTAGATAAGCAAATTTCTGTTCAGTGTGTGTTAGATAGCAAACCTCCCTCCAAAAGACACAGTATATGCTTGTAAAAATTAATGTAGAGTTAGAAGGTAGACTCTTCTGTTACTATCTCCCCCTTCCAAGTATAAAGAAACCGCTCAACCAGCGGGCATATGCCTGGAGATACATGATTATTGATGGACCATTAAAAAATAAATTAAAGGGCTTTATCCACTCTTGGATGATGCCTTTTCATTGACTCCACTGCAATAGTCCTTCTTTTGCAAGAAATATCAGAAGTATAATATTCTTCTGGTAATGGATATATAGGGACAAGGAAATATTTTGATAAAGTTTGGTTGACCAGAGAAATTACTCTCAAATTTTTTGGCCCATCTGATACTTGCTTTCCATATTTGCAGTGAAAGTGATGTGCTTGGTCTGGGAGGAAATTAGAGGGAAGAGAACTGTGATCCTCTTGAGTTCTGGAAAATACAGCTCCTGAAATACCACAAGGCACCTACTGCAGCTAGGCATAGAGCCTTCTTGGAAAGGATTAATGAAGTAATGTCAAGACTGATAGTGGAGCATCTTAAAAATACTTGCTTATGCTTTAGCATTTGGTGAAAATACTGAAATTAAACTTCAGACAGACTAATAGTTTATTCAGTTCCCGGTCTAGAACTGAAGCAAACGCAATTGCCAATTATTAGACTTATTTTCTAAATACTCAAAACTGCAGCATACGGTTTTGTAATGACAATGCTTTGCTGAAAATTAGGTGTTGAAATGACTGAGCTGAATGATAATACTGTTCTTATGTAGCAGAATTAAAATATCGATTATTTTTGAGTTACAACATTAAAAATAAGAAGGGGCAGGGGGGCACATCAGTAGCATAGCCATACTTAGAGCTTCTAATGCCATTAGAAATTAACACTGCTAATTTCAGACCTTTTCTGTCATTCAGAAACACAAGAGCTGCACTGAAGTCGCTTAAGCTTCTCGGGAACGGTCTTTCGAAGAGCTTCTCTGCTAGTTTGGCAGTAAGCAGGAACTCCAGTGGACTAGGCCTGGTTTACTTGTTTTCTGTCAGATGCGAACTGAGGATCGGCACCTTCCCATTCCTTTGTTTAAGCGCTGACCTATCTCAGGATTTCCTTTTAAAACCCCGACTGCTGCGGGCAGCACGGCCTCTCAGCGGATGGCTCGGTGCCATTCGTTATTGTTCTGATCTCCGGCAGCCTGAACTCCGCTACCGGGGTGTGACGGTGAAAAGACATTTGCGGGGTGTCATTCGTCCTTGCCGGAGGGTGTCCGAGCGCGGAGCGAGGCGCTGGCCGCAAACGGCTCCGAGCCAGAAGGCGCCGGCGCCCGCCCAGCGCGCCCGGGCGCGGCCCTCGCCGCCCCGGCCGCCGGGCCCCGCGCAGCCGCAGGCCGGCCGCCGGGGCGCGGCGCGGCGAGGCGGCCCTGGCTCTGCCGCCGCCCCGGGGCGCGGGAGCTCCGCCCGTCCCCGCCCCCGCTCGCCCGCTGCCCCGCCGGCTGCGCAGTCCCAGCGGCGTGTTCCCGCGGAGTGGTCGCGGCTGCTCCGGCCGGCCCTGCCCCGCGCTGCCGGGGCGGGCAGCGCTGGCGGCGGCTGACGCCCGATCCGCGGCGTCGGGCGCGCCCCGTTCCGCGGGGGCTGGCGCCACGCCCGGCGGCTGCTGCGCGCCAGCAGCGAGGTGCCGCCGCTCCCCCCGCCGCCGCAGCCTCGCCGAGCCCGCGGCGGGCCGCGGCAGCCGGCAGCATGTCTGCCGTGCGCAGGAAGTTTGGGGACGAGTACCAGGTGGTGGGCCCGGCTCGCAGCGGCACCCGCAGAGAGCGGCAGCGCTTCGTGGACAAGAACGGGCGCTGCAACGTGCAACACGGCAACCTGGGTGGCGAGAGCAGCCGTTACCTCTCTGACCTCTTCACCACGCTGGTGGACCTCAAGTGGCGCTGGAACCTGCTCATCTTCCTGCTGACCTACACAGTCGCCTGGCTGGTCATGGCCTCGATGTGGTGGGGCATCGCCTATCTGCGAGGTGACCTGCACCAGGTGCATGATGACACCTACAGTCCGTGTGTGGCTAACGTGTACAACTTTCCCTCTGCCTTCCTCTTCTTCATAGAGACCGAGGCCACTATTGGCTACGGACACCGCTACATTACTGAGCGCTGCCCTGAGGGCATCGTGCTCTTCCTCTTCCAGTCACTGCTGGGCTCCATCGTCGATGCGTTCCTCATCGGCTGCATGTTCATCAAGATGTCCCAGCCCAAGAAGCGAGCCGAGACCCTCATGTTCAGCCGTGCTGCGGTCGTCTCACAGCGGGATGGCAAGCTCTGCCTCATGTTCCGTGTCGGCAACCTCCGCAACAGCCACATGGTGTCTGCCCAGATCCGCTGCAAGCTGATCAAGGTGAGGCCTAGCGTGACAGCGGGCGGGGTGGGGTGCCTGCATTAAGGTGGGCAACATAGGCAGGGGGCAGGCCAAGTGCAACCACATGCCCATAGTGTGGGTAGCATGGGGCTTCTCCTGTCCAGCCCCTGCTGCTGCCTGCTGGTGGGCTCTGCCCTGCCTCAGGGACGCTGTCCTGTCCTTTCGCCTGTGGGCGAGAGGACGTGGCTGGGGCGGTGTCCTGGTTTCGGCAGGGATAGAGTTAATTTTCTTTCTAGTGGCTGGTATAGTGCTGTGTTTTGGATTTAGGATGAAAATAATGTTGATAACAGGCTGATGTTTTAGTTTTTCCTAAGTAGTACTTATACTAGTCAAAGACTTTTCAGCTTCTCATGCCCTGCCAGCAAGAAGCTGGGAGGGAGCACATTCAGGACAGCTGACCCAAACTGTTCAAAGGGTTATTCCATACCATATGATGTTATGCTCAGTATATAAACTGGGGGGAGTTGGCTGGGGGGTGGGGACCACTGCTCAGGAATTGGCTGGGCATCAGTCGGTGGGTGGTGAGCAATTGCACTGTGCATCACTTATTTTGTATGTTATTTTACCATTATTATTATCTCTTATCATCATTATTTATTATTATTATCATCATAATTATTATTATTATTTCCTTTTCTGTCCTATTATACTGTCTTTATCTCAACCCACAAATTTTACTTTTTTTTTCCCTGATTATCCCACTGAGTTGGGGGGCAGGAGTGAGCGAATGGCTGTGTGGTGTTTACCTGCCTGCCGCGTTAAACCACAGCAGGCATTATGAAGGGCTTCAGAAAAATTTGCTGTGGCTGCCCATAGTGGGAGCCATGAAAGAACCAAGCAGGCGTAGGGGAAAAGACGGTATCATCAGAGAGCTCCCAGGAGCATTCCAGTGGATTGTGAGGCTGGCAGGAAGCCAGTTTGGTCAGGAAGAATGGATGTGTCAGGATATAGGATAGCGGCAGGGAGGGATACTGAGGCATGTCCCTTAGCTGGGAATAAGAAATTCATTATACCCATTTCATGGCGACAGTAAATTAGGACAAAGATAAACCTTGACCTCCTCTTCCCCTTGGGGAAACCTGGGGAGCTTTAACTTGCAGTTCCTTACCCCATGATTCTCTCCAGTAGCCTCGCAGCATTTCAGAGGGATTGTGCAGGTGCTTTAGTGGAAAGGCCCTTTGATTGTCACATTATCTATTTATTAATCACTGACAATGGTCAGCGTGATTCAGAATGCAAGAAAACTGGAATTTAAAGGAGGTCATAACAGCAACAAAAAAAATAATCAGGAGACAGCAGAGTTTGGCAGGCAGGGAAGTCCAGAAGAGACGTGGGGCAGGAGTAGAATGGAAGGAAAATACTGTGTGTGGCATGCTGAGACGAAGCAACATAGCAGCTTGTAGCAGTTACATCTTGTCAGAGGAGCACGCTTGATGGGGAGCATCAGATGCTGGATCACACTGCTGACACTAATTTCAGAATATCATATCTGAATGTCATAAATGTTCTGTATTCTCTATGGTAATCCTCTTTTTGGAGCAACTGTTTGGCCATTTTAATAATCTGCAGAAACAAGCGCGATACAGTAGGTGACGGGGCAATGGTAAATGCAAAAGGCTGTTTTCCTTCTGTTCTGTGCGGAAAGCTTGACTGACCTGTTAATTTTTCTTGCTGCAGAATACCATTTAAAATTGAGAATTTGCTAAGGTTCAAGAAGAGGTTGGAGAGATATATATATATATATGGGAACAAGCTGTCAGGAGTTACAATGGAGCAATTTTTGTAGGAATTGGAAAGCCAGCTAAACCATGATTCTTATTGATCTCTAACTATTAAAAATTAGCCGAAACCCTCCTCTAAAGTATTTAATTCTGTCCATCATCCAAGATGGAGTGCAAGTCAATGTGGAATAAAAGCGGTGTCACAGTTGTGTTTTTACAGTGATAGTAATTCACTATAAAATTCTTTAGAAACAAGGCACTGAACACACAACATGGTGTGCTTTCTGCTGATAATTCTGCTGCTACACAATGCTGCTGTGCAGATGATTAGGACAGAAAACACAAGGACATTTGATGGACCTGCTTGACGAATTCATCTTACGGTAGCTGCTTCATAGACTAGACGATGAATAAGTGAGTAATAGTTGATTTCTTTCAAACAATCATCATGCTCATGACTTGTCTTCAAGCTGCTTTGTGATCTTTGGCAAATATAAGCTATGGACACAGGAAAGTTTAAAAGTGAATGTTTGCGTGCTAGCTGCCTCCTCAGTCCTCATTACAAGGCATGTTGTTAGTTCCTACGTCTTTCTGTAAGTCATCCTCAGTTCGTTAAGGTGCCCCTTGAACTGGACACACTGTTCCAGCAGTCCTAGCGGCCATCCCGGCAGTGTGTGAATTTATATGAGCTCCTTTGGAGCAGCTTTGTGTGTCCTGTGAACTTATGGTGAATATGCTGGAACTCACCATTTCTCTTTAGCGATTTCTGTCTTTTTGTGATTTGTGCTCTTTCTGCTATGCTTTGTGCAGTGCTGTTGACAGCTGATCTTGCTACACTTCTCCTGCACCCAATTAGATGGCTAGAATTTTTTTTACTTGTGTCACAGCGAAAGAATGTGAAGAGATACGTCTTATCATGCTTTTGTACTTGAGATAGGAGCCATATTTAGTAGTGAGCATCAAGTGTTTCAGTGGGACCAATGGAGGCCCAAGGATTTACATTTGTAAAGAAAGTACACCAATGTAAGTCTGTCGGAATGGCATTTACTGAAAGTGTGATAGATGCCCTAGGATATTTGGTCGATTACAGTGGTGCCAACACATTGTGCTGGCTTTTTTTTTTTGGTCCAGAAGACTGCCCAGCAGCACGGCGTAGTGATGTCATGGAAAAGTCTGGGGCTCTTTTTTGGAGTAAGTTGTGGAGGCTTTGGAAAACAGAGTTACAAGACTAAGTGTGCATGTTTCAGCAAAAACTTTTCCAGAAGCCCAAGTCTTTCTAATTTACATTGAGCGCTCTAGAAGCAGGAAAAAGCCAACTCCTGGGGCAAGAAATAGAAAGAAGCTGTTTAGAACTAGCTGCTGAAAATGTGCAGTTCCAGGTCCTGGCCTTTTCTTTGTCACAGTGAACTGTATTTTTCTGCCTGTTAATTCCTGGCCCACACTGACCTGAGTCAGGCGTACCTGAGTGTGCCTGAGTGATCTGGTGATAGCAGCAGGAACCAGCATCCACCATATGGTGATCAGTATTGATTTTTTTTAAATTAGTTATGAATCCTATTTTTATCTTCTCTTAGTGGGACTACATATGTCACTGATAAACATGGTGTGTAAAGTGGTCTGTAAAGTGTTACAGCTAGTAGTGTAGGACATTTTGATTCAGAAAGCCAACGAATGTAAAATCATCGTAGCCTGTTTTCAACATGTGCTAAGCAGTAGTTTTAAAAATAGAATTGTGAAGCATAGTAGCCATAGAGCTGGTACGCTTTGGATTATGACAAGCAGGCACTTATTCTTTGAGCTGTACTAATTAACAGCTTTGAATAAGCTAAAAGCAAACAAAATTGTAACAGAAAGTTTGCAGATGGGAAATGACAGGCCTTGCAAATAAGAAAGAAGGCCCATTATGTTGTGATCTCAGTAACTCAATAAACAGTGCACATGCAGAAAGTGGAAACAAAATGTTTTTTAATATCACAGAATCATTCAGATTGGAAGGGACCTCAGGAGGTCTCTAGTCCAACCTCCTGCTCAAAGCATGGTGAGCTAGGAGGTCAGACCAGGTTGATCGTGGCTTTTACCAATCTGGTTTTGGAAACCTCTAAGGACAAAGACTGCACAGCCTAGCTAGGCAAGCTACTTCCACTGCTTAACTGCCCTCAATAGAAAAGCTTTTCTTCAATCCAGGTCAAACTTCTCTTCTTTCAACTTAGGCCTGTTGTCTCTCTTGCTCCCGCTGTGCACTGCTGTGAAGAGCCTGGCTCCATCCTCGATTACCTTCCTCTTAGGTTTTGGAAGGTTGCTGTTAGATCTACCTCCATGCCTTCTCTTCTCTGGTCTGAACAAGCTCAGACCACGCAGGTCGTACTTACAGCTTGGGGCAACTCGACTATGTTAAAAAGTAGCAGTCATCCTGGGAATGACTAGAGCTCCAGGTACAGAGTCACTACTGAAAACCCCATACAATTCTTTAATAGTGGTATCAAAGTAACAAGTTCCTATTATTTCAGTAATGTAATATATAATAAATGTTCTTGCAAGCTGCTAGTCTAAGGGTGGGGCAGAAGCACAGACAGGTGAGATCAGGATTTTGCCTTTCAAATATCAGAACTGAAAATGCCATAGTACTGTATGGCAAATCATCATGCACCAGTTTAGCATTTTCTAGATTCCTGAGCTTCTCTGCAACGTACTGCAATATTAAGCTCAACGGTCATCTGTCTTTTGCATCCTGCATTTTCTACTCCAATGCTTAATTAGTCCACCTGGGTATCAAAACATAATCATGTGAGTTCTCTAAACTAGTGAACTGAAAGAGGGTTAATAATAATAAAACTGCGTTGTGTGTGGTTCAAGAAGGATGTGCATAAACAACCAGGTTTAGAAAAGTACCGAGAATGAATAAAGGATAGGGGCGAAGACTTAGAAGAGCATAAAATGTTTGGTCAGACACAAAACCAGACCAAGTGATGATGCAATAGAAGTCTGCCCAGTAATAAGAAACAGAACAAAGATCCAGTAGCAGAAAGGTAAAGGTGGAAAAATCTGGACATGGAAGGAATCTTTTTTTTCTTAGCTGTGAGGCAATTAACCTTTGGAGCAACTCATCTAGACCTTTGGATTCTCCATCTTGGGCCACATTTAAAATGAAAGCCGGGGCATTTCTAAGTAATTGTGCCCTTGTTCAAGCGTGTATTAGTCTGCAGAATTTACTTGGCTTTGTGTTATATGGTGGTCAAAATAAATAATCACCAGTGTTCTTTCCAAACTTACTGCTTACAGTTTATAGTCCCCTGCCCTGTTTTGTGATCCTTTGAGTAAAGCTATATATATGCAACAGAAGTCGCTGGCTAGGAGTCTTAACATATTAGGGATATTAAGCTATCTTCATTCAGGTTAATTTCTTTTTATTTAACAAATAAGTTTCTTTAAAAAATTCTCCATGCCCTGCATAAGTCAGTCCTGTATGTAAGATATTGAATACCTCAAACACAACCTTTTGCTTTCTCCCAGATCTGTTACCTCTAATCATCTCCGCTGGATTTGTTTACTATTGAGTGGATTTGATCGAAGACTCTTCCACAGAGAAAAATGGTTTGTAGATGAATCAGTTCTTAAGTCGTTCAGGCAGCAATTTGTGCAAATATACACGTCTTTGTCTAGATAATCGTATTTGATAAAACTTTGGGAAAATTTGAGGTTTAGATGTCAGTTCATACATCTCATGTTGAGCCTTCTTACCCTGGAGCAAAGATGATACATTGCCAACCAATTTGTGAACCCGCTGAAAGAACAGTAGCCAGGCAACAAAAGCAGTGGCATAGTCTGCAGCTTAGTTCTGCAGGTTTCCTCAGGAAGAGAGAAAGGATGTTTTTGCAGTAGTTCGATTACATCTTTTTATCCAAGAGAGACTATCACGATTGCTATGTAGTAGTGGGTTTGATTGCTTTTGTTTTATAGCACTGTCTTTTACCTTTCAAAGCACAAATAATCACAGAATCCCAGTATGGCAGGGGTTGGAAGGGACCTCTGGAGATCATCTTGTCCAACTCCCCCACTTGAGCAGGCACCCCCAGAGCAGGGGGCACAGGACCGTGTCCAGGTGGGGTGTGAATGTCTCCAGGGAAGGGACCCCACAGCCTCCCTGGGCAGCCTGTGCCCCTGCTCTGCCACCCGCACAGGGAAGAAGTTTTTTTCTCATATTTAAGTGGTACTTCCTGTATTCCAACCTGTGCCCAGTGACCCTTGGCCTGTTGTTGGGCACCATTGAAAAGAACCCAGTCCCATCCTCCTGACACCCACCCTTTAGATATTTATAGGTATTTATGAAATCCCCCTTCAGTCTTCTCTTCTCCAGGCTGAACAAACCCAAGTCTCTCAGCCTTTCCTCATATAGGAGATGCTCCAGTCCCCTGATCATCTTCACAGCTCTCTGCTGGACTCTCTCCAGTAGCTCCCTGTCCTTCTTGAACTGGGAAGACAAGAACTGGACACACTACTCCAGATGTGGCCTCACTAGGGTGGAACAGAGGGGGAGGAGAACCTCCCTCGCCCTGCTGGCCACACTCCTTTTAATGCATCCCAGGACACCGCTGGCCTCTTGGCCCCAAGGGCCCGGTGCTGGCTCAGGGTCACGTTGCTGCCCACCAGCACCCCCGGGGCCTTTTCAACAGAGCCGCTTTCCAGTAGTTCAGCCCCCAGCCTGTGCTGGTGCGGGGGGTTGTTCCTCCCCAGGGGCATTGTTGAATTTCATGATTTCCCCTGGGCCCAGCTCTCCAGCCTGTCCAGGTCTCACTGGATGGCAGCGCAGCCTTCTGGTGTATCGGCCACTCCTCCCTTCTAGACAGGTGGATTCCACCCCTTCTTAACAGGCTATGGTTGCTGGGGAAAGTCCCATTGTCATAAAAGCCAAAACCCTCGTGACGGCACCAGCCACATAGGCAAGAGTTGATTTGCATTATTTGTCTGTTATTGGCTGCCCATTTTTCTCCAGCTGGTAAAACGGAGAAGGTGACTTGGGCACCGATACTTTTCACTTGCTCCCCCAGGGCTTTGTAGTCAGTGTATAATCTGAGAGAATCCTTTTACAAGCAATCAGCTGATATTTTCCCTGTCCTCATCAGTAGTGGAAAAACTGACTCTTGTGTAAGGAAGAACTTCCTTAATTAGGTAGGAAGAATTATTTTTTTCCTCAGCAGAAGAACAGACGTGTAGCACATAAATGAAATAATGCATTGTATTTAATAAGGAGCTGTACTCTAACTGGTCATGTAACCATCAGTAAATACCAGGCAGTTAAAAATTCAGCATTTTTAAGGTACAGGTGAAGCGGAGAGACAATCTGAAGGTACACTAGTCGCTTAGGGATTTTTTTTTAAGACAGAAACTTTCTTGAAAAAATACCAATCAGATCTAAGTCAGTAGTGAAACTGCTAGCTTTGGCTTGCTCTCAGGACCAATGGGTGGAGTTTCCAAGCAGTGGGGCCGATACATTTGTCAATACCAATGCAACACAGTTAAAACTACTTAGTAACTATGGAATAATCTATCATTTATAATAAATGGTCGGCTTCTTAAAGAGTTAAGTCCTTTCTAATCAAGCAATAACCAGAAAGGATTTTAAATAAGAATTTAGATAGGCTCTGCAAAGCTTTTCATTTTAATGGGCAATTTCCACGAGAGACCTTTAAAGCATTCAGCCAAGGAGCTGGCTGGCCAACTGTTGTAATTTTTAGTTATACTTTGAATACCAGGAAGATCTGAGGGGAACACTATGAGGCACGGGGAAGCTACCTTATCAGTAATTTTACTGGACCTGTGAAATGACGTGAATAAAACCAGGGCACTTAGCTTAATAATGATCATAAGTTCATTATTAAGATCAACATACAGTAAGTGGTACATGCAAATTGGCAAGGGATGATAGCGTTGTTAATATTGATTCAGACGGTTTTGTGGAAATGTCGCTTACCAGATGTACTGTACAATTCCTATGATGCTTACCTTTGAGTTAGTACGTCACAGTGTCTGCCAAACAAGAATTAGTAACGCATAAAAATAACGAAACGCGAATTCAGGAAATGGATTAAAATGTGCCTGGCTTGTAGATTTTGTTCTCAATAACGGGAACTTTTGCTGCGGGATGTTCACGGCAAACATCAGTTATAAGGTGTGTAGTGTGGTACCCAATGTTTTAGTCAAAATTTACAGATATATATATCATGGTAAAGTTTGTAGATGATGATAAGATTTAGTGGCAAGATAAGACAAAATTGATCATATATAGTACCCTTATGGTATTTAGCATTACTTATATCTCTATTATGAAAACCCCAGACCTAATATGTAGATGATAATGTTACGAAAGAGGCAGGTTTAAAATTCATTGCATTCATGTTTTGCCCCACATGGTGATTACTAAATGATCTTTCCGTCTTTAGTCCCGACAGACACCGGAGGGAGAATTTCTGCCGCTAGACCAGTGTGAACTGGATGTTGGATTTGGAACTGGAGCTGACCAGCTGTTTTTAGTTTCTCCGTTAACCATTTGTCACGAAATTAACTCAAAGAGCCCCTTTTTTTGTCTCTCACAAAGATCACTAAGAACCGAGCAATTTGAAATAGTTGTCATCCTTGAAGGAATCGTTGAGACTACTGGTAAGATTTAGAATAACATGTATGCGTGCTCTAATTTTTAGTCTTTGTTTTCAGTCCTGATGTTTTTGGTAAAGCAGCTGTTAATCCTTTCAGGATGTTAATCCTGGATGCTCCAGAATATCCTGACATATGCTACAGAGCTTCAGTGGCCTTTATCAGCCAACAGGAGACGTCCCTTCCCCATAGGGGTCTGCATTACCGATGTCCAAAGTGGCCAGTACATCCAAGACGAGATGTACCCTGCCACTCCTTGATCATGGCGTGTAGAGGAGTACAGCACCCTTACGAGACTCCTGTTTTAAGGACCACCACTCCGAAAGAATGTTGAACTTCAAAAGTTGCCAGGGCTGCAAAATCGCTTTCAGCCTAGCTTGAATTAAATTGACTGCCAAATAACAAATCCAATTTTATAGTACAAATACAGACCACATAGTCGCAAAGATTGTTGGAAAGTGTGGTTATCATCAAATATGAGTAGGGGTTTTTTTAGCTTTTCCTTTTTTTTTTTTTTTTTTAATTCTAATATGGCATTGTCCACATGACAGCTGACTTTGTGGCCTTGTTTTTGAGGACTGAATTCTTTTATGGATCCTGTGACAATGCGCTGCAGTTACGTAAGATGGTCTGCATCGAGGATCCATGTGTACTGTTAAAGTCCAAATCATTCAGTAGGTTCCTTGATATTCTGATCTTCCTCTCCCTTCTTTTGAGGATTTGTTAAACTTTGATTAATCAACAAGCTTTTTCATCCTTCTTTCAACCAGATTACTGGTTGTCCATTTCCTGCCTTAGAAACAGTAACGTCCTTTTGGTGCAGCCAAGTGCTGTCGTCTCATGGTGGACAAGAAACAGAACTGACTAATCACAACCCACGTGATGGACTGAGCCCTAAACAAATACACAGTCCACCCAGGCAGAACACACTTGCACGTCGAGTGCCGCAGTCTAGATACCCACAGAAGGCTCTTCTCATCCTGCAATTGAACCACGTGTCTTAGATAAGCAAGCATTCATAACCGCGCTTCGTGCAATTACCTAACCGAGTATCACAAGGGAAACATATTACACTTGTCAGAGAATTAATGTAGCAGTACCCGGAGAGCAAATCAGAGTTTGGACTTAATGACTGCCAATTCTTCCTCTGAAGTGTACCATGACAGAAAGTCTTACAGTTCTACTCACCGGGGATGTTTGTATTAATTATCATCAGCACGGTTGTGCTGAGATAGTAACAGATTTGTTGGCTTGGTTAGAACACCTTTTAGCTGTCAGTTCACACATGTAAATACTGCCAATGATGTATGTTTGCACTGAGTGGAAAAAATTCTACAAGCTTTACAGCCGTGTCTATGTCTTACTAGCATGGCAGACATCTGCAGTGTCTCTGCACAGCTTTTATCTTGACATACTATTTGGAGAAAAAGTAGCGAAGGCTATAGAAGGAATGGAATATGAAATTTTTCATTTAGCTTTGGCTTCCCCCATGCCCAATCTTTGTTCTGTAAGCCTCTGCCAAGCAACAGTTCTTTCTCCCAGAGTGACTTCTAAGAAACATTATTACATACAAACTATAAGATTGTTGTTGCTAGCGAGCTAATACTGTCTTAATTTTGCGTTTGCTTTTATCAAAAGCTGTTTGCTCGGTGTGAGTCTGCAATATTTAATCAAATATTTGCATAAAAATCTAGTCAATCAATCAGAGGCACTCCATTGACTGTCAGGAGATTGATTAGAAACAATAGTTCCATTTTATAATCTATAAGTTTGTTAGCTTACAGGCTACAATTGATTTTTATCCGTCAGCCTCACCTTGTATTTTTTGTTCCAGGAATGACGTGTCAAGCTAGGACCTCATATACAGAAGATGAAGTTCTTTGGGGTCACAGATTCCTCCCAGTTATGTCCCTAGAAGATGGCTTTTTCCGTGTCGATTATTCTCAGTTTCATGCTACGTTTGAAGTCCCCACTCCTCCGTACAGTGTTAAAGAGCAAGAAGAAAACCTGTCCCTATCATCTCCTTTGAATAGTCCTGTCGATAATAGCAAAACCAGAAGAGAACAGGTTTCTTCACTTGACTGTATTGATATTGGAGGAGAGAAAAACAAGCTCCCTTTTAAACTTCAGAAGATTAGCTTGAGAAAGGAAGACCTTCCAAGAAGACCCCTGAGAATGAGTTCCAGTAACACAGAGAAGACTTGCAGTACTGGAGATCTCTTGAAAATTCAAGAAATAAGTCCCATCTCTGATGGTGAAGACAGTGATGACAGGATACAGCTGAAAGCCTTAAAAAAAAAATGCTGAGGCTTTGACTCAGTCTACTGGCGATCTTGAGTTACAGAAGAACCCTCCAAGTATGTGTGCTCGAGAGGTGAAATTGGAAGATAAATTTCCTGCCAAACTTCAAAAAATGAACTCTGATCGCCTCTCTTAAGAGCAGAAGCAACTGATAAACTGTGTTTGAGACTGCTGACCTGAAAGAGTTGTCTTACAGTAAAGTCATCATTTGGTTTTGCCACTTTCAGGAAGAACAATCCTTTTTGTATAATTATTCTGTACAGATCCAACTTAGGTAGCATAATAGGAGTTTGAGGGGTGGTAAGGTTAGACTGTCATGCCAAAGAGATCACTGCCCTGATGATGTTTATCAGCACGCTCGTTGCAAATCTACATTGTCTTCCATATATGCAGAAGCTTTTTCACGAAGCAAGGACCAGATACTTAGCTGCAGAATGAAACGTTTGGAGATCAAGCCAAAAAGGGTTTAAAACCAGCTGAAATACAGTTTTGTGCAGCTCAGATCTTGGACTGTTCCTGATGTATAGAATAGCAGAACGCAGGAAGAATCTGTGATGCTGCTCGGTCACAGTCCAGTTCTCTCAGTGACCCTGTTGGAAGGTGGCCTTCCTGTGCAGCCTAGTGGCATGCATCCCTCTTCCTCAATGATTGTGGCATGCCAGCTCCGTGCCCCCAGAACCTTGTTCATTGTCATTCACATACACGAAGTGGTTTGAGATAGCCATTTCTGTTGTTTGACTCACATGAGCTCTCATAAACACAAGGATCATTTATCCTGTCCACAGTTAGGCCCCAGCATTCGATCAGGTGGATCACACGTTGAATTTTAACAACCATATCACCACTCACTGTGAAGGGAACTTGAGGTTGGTAGCTCAACTTAATGGTATGTCTCATATCCCAACTTCATGAAATTTTAGTTTGGAGACTCCTTGTAAGTTAATGAAAGCAAAATGCTAGATAGTGTTCCATCATTACAGGAACGGACAATAGTATGTACATATCTCAGAGTTTTACTAATGAATGGTGAAGGTCTTTGATGTTGCTTTTTTGTTGTTGTTGTTACGTTTGCCTTCTCCATTTATGTATGACTCTCAATAGTTTCGTAGATTTGACATTTATAATATGCAATTTACTGCAGAGTAGAACTCTGTTTTAACTTAAATATATTAAGATGCTGAAAGAAAAGGCATCACAGGTCTGCAACATGTTAAGTGTGCAGCTGAGAGAGGACTTTCACATTTTTGAGCGTACTGGAGTGTTCTCTCAAAGTGATTCTGCTAACAGTGGTGGTCTGCTTTCAATTGCTGAATAAATATTTTAGAAAATCATCCCTGGAGTATGGAAACCTTAACTGTAGAAATGTCAAAAAAGATGTCAGTGAAGATTTATGCAGAGATGTTGGTATTTTGATATTCAGTATCTCTTTTAAAGTGTCATACAGCTTTTTCTAAGTGACTGGCCTTGAACAAGAGGAAAAATTGCTCCTCTGGTTTTAAAACAAATCTTGCGTAACTGAAACTATTGTTTGCCTTACTGATCATGAGGAAATGGTGAGAACTAGGCTTTGAGTTTCTTAGATTTCCTGGGGTTCTACACTTCAGAATAATTGCATTACTCTTCAGCTATTCTGCTGTCCATCTCCATCTGTGAAAGAGGGTGGGTTTTTTTCTGGTTGGTAGTGAGCGAGCATAATCAGAACTTGCTATTTTGTCAAATGTGATGTTTGATAGCTCAGCATATAGGGTGCTTATCGCTAGCAAAGCACTCCCCAGCAGAAGGATCAAATTCTGCTCTTGTTATGTGGGCAGAATTAGAGTCAAATTTAAAAGGGTTGCTATGGCCCTATCAATTGGAAACGCATGCATCGATGACTAGAACAGGGAGATAAAGTGATACATCCAAGTCAGGGATGGCTTGGCTTGCATAAATCGCTATTTCTTGCTTTTGATCTCCTGCCTACGGTGTGAAACTGGAAAATGGCATTTTGCACAGGGGTAGGATTTGCTTATTGTTGTTCTTGTTTGTTTTCAACGTGAATTTCAACATTATATATCTGCTGAAATCTGTATTTTCATTTATTATATATATTAGTATGGAATATTTAGATGACAGCGTGAAGTCTTGATGGTCGATGACTCTCCCCACTCTTTGAATGGCCAGAATTAGTATAAAATAAAATTACATTCACCTTGGGTCTCAAGCACTCTTGTGAGTCAGTCAGCTCTGACTGCATTTCTAATAGACACAAAAACAATGAGCAAAACTACCCTATATCTGCTTCTCCAAATAGTTATGTGAAAAGCTGTTCCACATGTTATGCATCTGTCAGACACATAAGGCAGTAATATTCTGTACTGTGCATTCTGGAGGATGGTCCTAGGCTATTTTCAGTTTTCCCAGTTCTGGACTGCTCCTATAGCTGCAGGGTAGACATTGTTGTGGCCTCCCGAGACTTTTGTGTAGACCAGCCTCAGCGCTAAGCAGAATCTTCACGCTCTAAATGTATTATATGAGAGCTTGCAAGCCGTACGGTAATTTTCTGCGATGCCCACTGTGACAAAAATAATTGTCGAAGGACTTCTGGGAACCCCGTGGCAACTTTGTTCCTACTGTGTGAAGCAGAAGGATGTCTTCCTAAGACTGAGCGCTCCGGCACACATTTCTTATAACACTATTACTCTTGCGGGAGTGTATTTGCTCTGGAAGAGAGTAAGGATGAAGGAGTAGGAAAGGAAACTTTTACAAGCAAAATGACACAACAGGGTGCCCAGGACACCAAGGGACCCCTAGTGACTGCAGAGCCACATCTGACCAAGGGGTCTCCAGAAGGCCAGGTCAGGGGATGGATCAGGCCCCGAACTGGAAACTGGGTGGGAGCAAACTGTCCCCCAGCTCCAGGATTGCTCAGGATGGACTGAACAGGAGCAGGGAGTGGTATGTGCCCTGGCTTTCTCGGCAGGTGGCCCAGCTCTGAGCCCACTCTGTGGCTACAAGTGCAACCCTGCAGCCAGGCGCTCTGATGGAACTGTCGCACCAGCACATCAACAGTCAGGGCATGTCCCCAGCCAGCTGAGACACACATGCATTTTGGCCACCCACCAGCTGCCACCTGATGTTCAGTGCTGGGCAATGCAGGTGGTCAAGATCACGACAAAAACTTGCCCCTGTGCCATCCAGCGTTCAGTTCTGTGCTCTGATCTGAGGTCTTGATTTGGCACTGTGCAGGCATGACGGACTGTGCCAGACCGGTGAGGTGGTGGGGAGCCAAAAGGTGTAAAATGTGCTTTTAGGCTGCTAATCTAAGGGTGAGGCAGGAGCACAGACAGGTGCGATCAGGGCTTTTCTTCTCAAATACCAGAAATTAATTCTGTCCCAGGAGGAAAAAGCTCAGGGGAGGCTGACAGCCACCTGGGGACTTGCCACATCAGGGCAACGACTGACCCTTCCCCTCCAGGCTGACGAACACTGATCCAGTAGCAACTGTTCAGGTTTTACAGAAGGGGAACGCATAATGGCACCAAGACCTGTGGAAGTCTCAGTCCCAAGTGTTGTTTATGTGTAATAATTAATAAATGATTGGTTTACTCTTTGTACACATGGCTGTGGCTCCTGCAGTTCCCTTGACTCAGTAAACACCTGTGACAGTGCCTGAGGGAAAGAGGTTACCTATTGTGTCTGAGGAGCAGGAGCTGGTCCCAAGATGTCTTAGACCCCTTTGGGATCACTGGGGGTTCCCACACAGCCCCAGTGCCATTCACCAGGCTGCAGGGGATTTCCTTTGCATTGCCAGGGACACCTGGGGCTGTTGGTATTTGCAATCATCCAGAGCCCCTCCAGGGCTGTGTGAGGTCCCCAAACTGCTCCTGGTTGCTCTCAGCACCCTGAGGTGCCCTGGGAATGCCTGGGCTCAAGAGCTGGGGTAAGCGTAAGCAGTGCTGGGAGACAGATTTTCCACAGGGTCTGGTTACAGCTGCAGGCCACTTCCCATCAAGCACACTGACCCCCATAGCATGCCCTTCTGGTGTGCACCAAGGCCCTTTGGGGGTATATTTGGGTATGACCTGAGGCCCTCTGAACTCCCAAGTCCTGTGTGGCCCAAGGCCCTGTGTGCTGGTGCAAGCCACAATGCTTCCCATTTAGCTTTCTCCCACCCCTGAGTTTTCCCTGCGCTCTTCTGATGTGCTCTGGGGCCATGTGTTTTCCTTTCTGTGTGGCTCAGCTCTCCCCCCCTACCTTTGCCTTTCCTGTGCCCCCAGAGCCCCAGAGCTCTCCCTTTGTTCTCCCTCTTTTTCCTTTCTCTGTACCCCAGAACTCTTGAGCTTTTGGCAAGCTGCTCTCAGCAGCTGGGGCATACCTCTGTTACCCTGGCAGCCACAGCTGTCCTCAATAGTGCTGATAGCAATGGCCTGTGTTCTTCATGGGCTGCAGCTGTGGGCCAAGGGATGAGAAGTGTCAGGTATGCCCTGTGGGGCTGATGGCAATGGCCCCTCTACATCCAACAGGGAGAGGGGCTCTTTGGTGGGGTTCCTGCTGTGGGTGTGGGGTTCATGCTGCCACACCTGGCCTGTCCAGGACAACAGAGGCATTGTGTACTGGGACAACTACTGCAAAACAGGTGAATGGGGCTGGTGTGGGGGTGTTCCTGCGACTGGGAATGTCCCAGGAAATGTGACAGAAATGTGGTGAAGGGTGGGGGAGAGAGGGGAGCTCACCGAGATGGGGCCCAGGGAGACCCACACCAGCGCTGAGGAGGGCAGAATGCGGCGCTAGGGTCATGGGTGGCTCAGGGCTGGAGGAGGTGGCGGGGAGTGCAGGTAAACCTGCGGGGCTGCCCGAGCGCTGGGGCTCGCTTTGGGACCAGAGTAGGGCTACGGGACCGCCTGGGTCGGGTTGGGGCTGTGCAAAAGGGCAGTCCCGGTGAAAGCCCTGACAAAGGTCGTGCGGTGTGCGTGGGGCGGGGGGACGTAGCTGGGACACTTCGAGGCCGTGGCAAGGGACGGGCGGTGTCAAGGAGGTGCGGGGCGGCAGGGGGAGCATCGGCCCTGAACTGCGGCCGGTGGCGTGCTGGGGATCCCGGCGCTCTCATCTGAGCTCCGGGGGAGCACCCGGCTCCCCCGGGTGGGATGGCAGGGTGTCCCGCAGAACTCAGAAGACAGCAGCCCGCAGCGTTCCGGGACGAGCAGCCTCCCGGTGCCCGTCCCTGCCAGCCATACCGCGCTCTCTGGCGTGCCAGCACTTCCGGCACCGGGCGCCCGCTTGGTCACGTGGCGATCTCCGTGGCATGCTGGGAGCTGAAGTCTTCCGACACCCGACTTCCGGCCGCGCGGCCCGGTCCGCGGGCGTGCCGGAGCGCGGAGTCTTTCCGCAGCGTTGGCCCCTGCAGCACGCAGGGGTGGGTGTTTTTTCTCATATGCCCCGTGATGTGCTGGGACTTGCAGTTGTTTGCCAGAGGGGAATTCGCTTGACTGTGTCGCGCGCTGTGGTTGGCTGGGAGCTGTAGTTCCAGCTTCCGCTGCCGCCCTGTGGTGGCCAATCTGCTTGTTTGTTCCTTAGTGCGCTCGTGTGTCTCACATGCTAGTCCACGTAAGTCATCAAGGGGATACAGGTCTTCCCGTTCCCCCCCACCCCCCCCCCCCAAGTGTGGGGCAGTGTGTGTTTCACTGTTCTGGAAGGGAATGATTAGGGCTGTAACCAGGGGCTAGGGCCACCCCCATTTGCAACAGGGTGCCAGAGAGGGTATGGAGGTTGGTGGGGGCTCTCAGTAGCGGTGCCTTTGTCAGACATTGCAGCTGCAAAGGCAGCAGCTGTGAGGAGTTGCAGTACCAGGAGTAGATGTTAATAGAATGGTCCTGTTTTGCCAGCAGAAGGGAAAGTCTCAGGGAAATTTGAACAGCGCTGTAGTTGTATAAGGAACCCCCAAAATGTCCCAAGACACCCAAGAACAGCCCCACCCACCCCACAGCAGCTCCAACATCACCATGTTTGAGTACATTCTAACTGTGTGCAAAGAGCCTGCAAGAGTGCCAGGTACTAGAGGGTCCCCAGTCACCTCTAATCAGCTACTGATTAACTGATTTAACCTCAGCAGGTTTGCTGACCATACCAAGCTGGGAGGAGTGGCCGATACACCAGAAGGCTGCGCTGCCATCCAGTGAGACCTGGACAGGCTGGAGAGCTGGGCCCAGGGGAACTCATGAAATCCAACACAAGCAAGTGCCAGGTCCTGCCCCTGGGGAGGAACAACCCCCCGCATCAGTACAGGCGGGGGCTGAACTACTGGAAAGCAGCTCTGTTGAGAAGGACCTGGGGGTGCTGGGGGACAGCAAGTTGACCGTGAGCCAGCACCGGGCCCTTGGGGCCAAGAGGCCAGCGGTGTCCTGGGATGCATTACAAGGAGTGTGGCCAGCAGATTGAGAGGGGTTATCCTCCCCCTCTACTCTGCCCTAGTGAGACCACATTTGCAGTACTGTGTCCAGTTTTGGGCCCCCCAGTTTACAAAGGATGTGGAACTCCTTGAGCAAGGCCAGCGGAGAGCTATGGAGATGATCAGGGGACTGGAGCATCTCCTATATGAGGAAAGGCTGAGAGACTTGGGTTTGTTCAGCCTGGAGAAGAGAAGACTGAAGGGGGATTTCATAAATACCTATAAATATCTAAAGGGTGGGTGTCAGGAGGATGAGACTGGGCTCTTTTCAATGGTGCCCAACAACAGGCCAAGGGTCACTGGGCACAGGTTGGAATACAGGAAGTACCACTTAAATATGAGAAAAAAACTTCTTCCCTGTGCGGGTGGCAGAGCAGGGGCACAGGCTGCCCAGGGAGGCTGTGGGGTCCCTTCCCTGGAGACATTCACACCCGCCTGGACGCGGTCTGGTGTGCCTGCTCAAGCAGGGGGTGGGACGGGATGATCTCCAGAGACACCTTCCAGCCCCTGCCATGCTGGGATTCTGTGACTGGAAGCACTTTCATTTTCTTTACTAAGGCAGGGACTTCATGATGCCTTGTTGCTTCTGTGTTTATCTGTTCCCAGATGTAGTGTTTTGAGATATACCCTTCTTGCTGCCCTCTGCTCTGCCTGATCTGATGGCTGGATCAAAACAGGCCTGCAGCTGAGGACTATGCCTGAAGCCTTTTTGTTCCCCAGAGCAGTCTGCTTGCCCTCTTCTTAGTCTAGGACCACCTAATGACACCCTAACTCTGATAGGACCTCTGTACCTGGTTCAAAACTTCTCCCAAGGCACTTGTGCCCCAGAGGAATCTGTTGCCCCTCTGGGCCCCTTAGGATCTATTTGGCATGATACTCGGGAGCTTTCCTGAAGCCTTCCTTGTGTCCTACGGCCCTTTTCTAGTTCTGTAATCCCCCTCTGACCTCTTTAGTTCCCTTAGAACCCCTCCTGAGTCATTCATTGTGCCACCGAGCACACTGGCTTCGCTCTGTCCCCCTTAGGGCTCCTCTGCTGGTCCTTTTGTTTCCTTCAGCTCTTTGTACTCTGCTCAGAACACCTCCTGAAGCTATTGTTGTGCCCCAGGGGCAAGTATTGCCCCACTTGCCCCCTTAGGAGCCCTCTGCTTTTCTACCAACCCTTTTGGAGACCTTCACTGTTGCCCTGAGCATTGCCTCCACCCTCTAACCCCCCTAAGATGCCTCTAGGGCTCCCCTGAATCACTCAGTGTTGTCATGGTTTAGCCCCAGTCAGCTGCTTGTTCACTGCCCCCACCCCAGTGCTGGTGCATGATAGGGGATGTGATACACCCACTCAATGCCATGCTCTTTGGCCCAGCTGTCTATGAGGATGTTTCAGAAATGAGTCCCTGTCGTGGTTCAGCCCCAGTTAGCAACTAAACACCACGCAGTCGCTCACTCACTCCCCCCACCCTGTGGGATGGGGGAGAGAATCAGAAGAGCAAAAGCGAAAAAAAAAAAAACAAAACCCACACCCAGACTTGTGAGTTAAGAACAGCTTAATTAGAATAAAATAATAATCATAATAACATTGTTTTCATACTAAGTCCAAAGCACAGCACTGTGCCAGCTGCAGTGAGGAAAGTTAACTCTATCCCAGCTAAAACCATGACAGTCCCATTGTCTGACTCAATTCTTTCTGGGGTGCTATGTCACCATAAGGCTTGTTTTTCAAGGCCCACGATAGCATTTCAGGCAGTGGCATGGGGCACAGGACGTTTCCAGCCATCTGGTGGTTGCTTCCACTATTGTAAGCACATGACACTTGCCTTGGAGGGTTTGTGGGAGTGTGATATAGTCAATTTGCCAGGCCTCTCCATATTTATATTTCAGCCATCGTCCCCCACACCACAGAGGCTTTACCCGCTTCGCTTGCTTGATTGCAGCGCACGTTTCACATTCGTGGATAACCTGCGCAACAGCGTCCATGGTCAAGTCCACCCCTCGATCACGAGCCCGTCTGTATGTTGCATCTCTCCCTTGATGGCCTGAGGTGTCATGGGCCCACCGAGCTAGAAATAGTTCACCCTTATGTTGCCAGTCTAGATATACCTGAGCCGCTTCAATCTTGGCAGCCTGATCCACCTGCTGGTTGTTTTGGTGTTCTTCAGTGGCCCGACTCTTGGGTAGGTGAGCATCTACGTGACATACTTTTACAACCAGGTTCTCTACCCAGACAGCAATGTCTTGCCACAGATGAGTTTGCCTCTGTGCTGCCAGTTCTGCTTCCACTGCTGCAGCCAGCCCCACAGGGCATTTGCCCCCATCCAGGAGTCAGTAGAGAGATAGAGCACTGGCCACTTTTCCCGTTCAGCGATGTCTAAGGCCAGCTGGGTGGCCTTTACCTCTGCAAACTGGCTTGATTCTCCTTCTCCTTCAGCAGGTTCTGCAAGTTGCCATATAGGACTCCATACAGCAGCCTTCCATCTCCAGTGCTTTCCCACGAGGCGACAGGACCCATCAGTGAACAGGGCATACTGCTTCTCCTTTTCTGGCAGTTTGTTATACAGTGGGGCCTCTTCAGCACGTGGCACCCCCTCCTGTGGTGATATTCCAAAGTCTTTGCCTTCTGGCCAGTCCATGGTCACTTCCAAGATTCCTGGGCCACTGGGGTTTCCTACTCGAGCCCGCTGGGTGATCAGTGCAACCCATTTACTCCACGTAGCATCATTTGCATGGTGTGTGGAGGGGACGTTCCCTCTGAACATCCAGCCCAGCACTGGCAGCCGGGGTGCCAGGAGCAGCTGCGCTTCAGTGCCAACCACTTCTGAAGCAGCTCGAACCCCTTCATATGCTGCCAATATCTCTTTTTCAGTTGGAGTATAGCGGGCTTCGGACCCTCTGTATCCCCGACTCCAAAACCCTAGGGGTCGACCTTGGGTCTCCCCTGGTGCTTTCTGCCAGAGGCTCCAGGTAGGGCCATTCTCCCTGGCTGTGGTGTAGAGCACGTTTTACATCTTGTCCTGCCTGGACTGGCCCAAGGCCTACTGCATGAACTATCTCCTGTTTAATTTGTGCAAAGGCCTATTGTTGCTCAGGGCCCCATTTGAAATCATTCTTTCTCTGGGTCACTTGATAGAGAGGGCTTACGATTGGACTACAGTTTGGAAGATGCATTCTCGAAAAACCTGCAACGCCTAAAAAAGCTTGTGTTTCCTTTTTGCCAGTTGGTGGAGACATGGCTGTTATTTTGAGGATCACCTCTATGGGGATCTGACAATGACCATCTTGCCATTTGATTCCTAAAAACTGGATCTCCTGTGCGGGTCCCTTGACCTTACTTTGTTTTATGGCAAAACAAGCCTTCAGAAGGGTTTGGGCTATTTTCTTCCCTTTCTCAAAAACTTCTTCCACTGTGTTGCCCCACACAATGATGCCATCAATGTATTGAAGGTGTTCCAGAGCTCCACGCTGTTCCAGTGCAGTATGGATCAGTCCACGACAAATGGTAGGGCTGTGTTTCCACCTCTGGGGCAGTCTATTCCAGGTGTACTGGACGCCCCTCCAAGTGAAAGCAAACTGTGGCCTGCACTCTGCTGCCAGAGGGATTGAGAAAAATGCATTAGCAATATCAGTTGTGGCATACCACTTGGCTGCCTTTGACTCCAGTTCATATTGGAGTTCCGCGTGTCTGGCACAGCAGCACTCAGCACTGGAGTGACTTCATTCAGGCCACGATAGTCTACTGTTAGTATCTGCTCTCCATTAGGCTTCCACACTAGCCAGACTTCCAGACTAGCGGGTCTTACTGATGGCTCCTTGGCTCTCCAGGCAACAAATGAGCTCATGGTTGGGAACCAGGGAGTCACGGTTGATGCGATATTGCCACCGGTGCACTGTTGTGGTGGTGATTGGCACCTGTTTTTCTTTAACCTTCAGCAGCCCCACAACATAAGGGGTTAGGGTTAGGCACTCACAAAACTATATGCAAAGCGGGATGTCTGCCCCGAGCTCATCGGGCAAGGTGAGCGATGAACAGGGAACCGTAGCAGCCGTCATTTTTGAGGTGTGGAATTGTTTGTGAGTGGGCGGCCGCTTCCAGGCGCAGCGGTCACCTTGTCTCTCTGGTTCTCTAGGCACCGTAGGTGGCGGCGGCCACGACATCCAGCCTCATTAGAGTGTGGGCGAGCGGAAGTTCACGGCGCTTCCGAGGAGGCTGTCGTTGCAGAAGTGGCCGGCGTTGAGTGGTGTGACGCTGAGTGATGGCACCGCACGTTTGGAGATGAAGAGTATCCGTGTGACCGCAGCCCCATCCTACGTAGCCTGTGTGGCCTTTTTAAAGGATGGCTTTTGAGCCCCCTGATTTGGAAGGGAAGCTGAGGGGCCGATGCAGTCTTTGTGCAGGTGGCTGGTCGGTTGGGGGAAGCGCAGGTGGGGCAGGCAGGGGTTGTCAAATCAGCGGAGGGTACCGTTCAGAGACCGGACACGTTTGGGCCGAGAGAGGTTGTGGTGTCCTTTCTGCAAAACTGAAGCATCTGCCAGGCAGGGGAGTTCCTGCCTGTGCTTGTGCTGTTGTGTGGATTTTGTAGTCTGTCTTTGTTCCTTACTGTACTCGGGTCTCGATGTGTCTGTTGTTCTCCGTGCTGAGCAGGCACCTAGGTAGCAATATTGAGGGTTTTGCAAGCCCTGGCTCATCGGCATAATGGTAACCGAGAGCTTCCTTTCTCGCATTTTAAGTCTACTGCATAGATTTGTCTTGTGTCTTAAATATTAGACCTTTATAGAAAGTCATCTTTTTGCGGCAGTGATTAAGGCGGCCTCAGTACTGCTGCTGAAGAGCAGTCTGAATACCCAGAGCCCTTTTCTGGGACCTGTTCCCTGCCCCTGAACGTTCTGAGGTCTTTAAGAGTGGCTTGTCGCTCGTGCATCGTCCTAGTTGTGGGTATATGGTTTTATCGCAGGTGATGGTGCGTGACTTCTCTGCAGATGCTATAGCTTCTTCCTCGCTGCCCTACAGATCTTCTCGCCCGGTGGCATCTCTGGGCCGGAAGTCCGTCGTCTCGGTGAGAATTTTCTTAGGTGCCTCGATCACGTCGCTTGTAGTATTTGTGAGCGGTGTCGTTCCGTGCACGTCGATGCCTGTGTCAGAGCTGCTCCGCCTGGGGGTGTAGCAATGGTAGAGTGGGGGAAAGAATAGCAATAAGGGTATATGGTTAATGTTAATATGCGTAGACTGTTTTGGCAACGCCCGTACAACCCTCGTCGGAGCGAGTGGCCGTTGGCAGCGGGCGAGGACGGTAATTTCCGGGGTGTTTTGTGGGTGCCGAGGGGATGACCGTAGCTGTCTGGGAGAGGCAGCTAGAGTGCTAGCTGAGCAGAGGGTGTCTCTCAGCTGTTCAAGCTTGTACGTGCGTGGGGCTTAACATTCGATTGAAGGTATTTCCTTTAACGGCATGCAGTAGTTGGGCTCTAGATGGTATTCCTACGTGGAAGCAAGACCTGTGGAATGGTTAAGCTGTTGCTGTGCGTCCAGGTGACTTGTTCTATCATGCTGTTCTTGCAGAGGATGAAGATGGAGCTGTGCAGGGTGATAGAGCAGAGCTGAGTAGAGCACACTAAGGCAGCGGGTCCGTGTGCAGGATTAAAGGGAAGATGCGACTGAAGGCTATTTGAGGAGCATTTCAGGCGAGGCGGGTCGCAGTGAGGAGACGCATGGGGCTGGTGACTTTGTTCTCTTTGCTCTCAGGAGCACAGCGCTATCCCTAGGGCCTGGCAAGGTTCTAATTGTGGGGCCGGTGCCCATCGGGTGCTTCTTTTTTTGCGTTACAGTTTAAAGTGTGGATCGCTCTGGTGTTTGAGGAGTTTCTGGGCAGTTGTCGTCTGCGGCGTCGTTCCCAGATGCGTGAACAGCTCTGCTCTGTCGCTGTCCATTTTCAGGGAGCGTGATTTCTTTCCTGCATCCTTACATTCTTAGGTCTTGTAGCTGGGCTTCTTGTGCCTCCTCCCTCTCAGTTTTGAGAGGAACTTCTTGTCACGGGCCCTGATGCTCTTCTAATCTTTTTGGATCGCGTTAGGGCCTCCTTGCGTCACTGTCAGGGTTCTGCAGGTCTTGTTGCTGGACGAGCTCTTCTGTCCAGTTGTCTCTCTGTTTGCCGAGAGCGTTCTCTCGTCTCGGAGGCGCGCGGTTTGTAGTGTTTCTCATAGCGTTGGTGTGTGCGTTTTCCGAGTTTGTCTCGGACCGCCTTGCTGGCCGTGTAGAGTCGGGTAGGTGGCACAGCGATGAGAGCTTAGGGTTCATCTGTTGTTATGCCAAGGCTGTTGGGGGAAAGGTTGTACCGTCATCTCGGATTGAGTGGCCCTCCTCAGCGGGCGAGGACCGTAATCACCGTGACGTTTTGTGGGCTCGGAGGCCGTGACCGTGGCTATCTGGGAGAGGCAGCTAGAGTTCAGCTGAGCAGATTACCTCTGCAGGGTGTTCAAGCTTGTACGTGCGTAGGGCTTCATGTTTGATGTCATATGTTTGTTTTAATGGCAGGTTATAGTCGGTCTTCAGGAACCGTTAAGGTACTGCTGTGCAACCAGGCGACTTGTTTGGTATTGGTTTTGGAGATGCCGAGGGATGAGTCGTGCAGGGCGATGGAGGGGAACTGAGGGGACCGATGTAAGCGGGTGAGTTGGTGCGTGGTGTATATAGAGGGAAGATGTGACCGATGGCTCTATGCCTCCGTTGCTCCTTGAATTTGTCTTTTGTTTTGGTTTTGAAGTAGCGTAGCAATGAGCAAAGCGTGATCGGGGCACCGGAGGCAAGTCGAGCAAGGCAAGTGGTGACTGGTGGGGCTGAAGTAGCAGTTCTTTTCTGAGGTGTTGTGTTGCTGGTGAAGTTATAAGCAACGCGTGTCGTTTGGGTGTTACGGACGGCGGGCGAGCTGAACACGGCACCTGGAAGTGACGTAGGCCGGGTGGGAGGCTGTCGAGGGAAAGGAGTGTATCTGTATCGTGAAGAAAATCCTGCACGGCTGATTCCACTTGCTGCTCAGGTAATAGCACGTACGGGGCGAAACATTTGTGAGTTCAGGGATGCTACAGGTAGTCCACGTCAAATGCAGAGAAAAGGCAAATTTGCTGCCACTGCAGAAAAGCTGATGAAAAATTGCAGTCGGCAGAACCTGCCTCATTCCTGAGTTAGTCCCTTGGTTGTTACAAATGTTTTCCTTTCAGGTAAAAGAATGAACTTTCGTCTGTGATGAATTAAGAGCTGCCTGTTACATTTTTTAGGGTCAAGTGTTTCTCTTCTGTTTGTTCGTACTAACTTTATGGGTAAGTTGGAAATAGCCTTTTATTTTTATATGCATAACTAAATTTTTAGTAATATGTGGCATCAGTATAGTTACTGGCATCTAGGTGCTAGAAAATGAGAAATAAATATGACGGAAACTGGTGTTTAAACTTGACTTTTAGTTGATTTTTGTTTGTTTGTTTGTTTTTCATTAGCGTGTTGATGGCATGTTGTCCTGTGTGGCTCAATCCACATTCTGTTCCGTGGAGCCTTCAGTCTAGGACCTTCACGTAAAAAAAAGTTTGCTCTTCAAAGAAGGGGCTAGTTATTCATAGGATTCAGCTGCAGACTTGGAAAGTCTCTGAAGTACATGATTAGAATTAAAGCCAAATTTCACTTAATGTAGCTGCTGTTTGTCTTCACTTTCATTAATTTCCCCACTGCTCCATCATGGTTGGGAGCTCTGACTCACAATTTTTTTCAGTCTTTAACACATTTTTTTTCCCCAAGGAGATGCTACGTTTAAAAGTTAATTAGTTTCCTCGCAAATGTGTCAGCCAATAGAACTGAGTTATGGTTATTAAAACCGTAAAAATTACACCAGTCTTACAGATCTGGACTATTTCTGAACATGTATTCGTTGCATGCAAATGTCGTTGGGATACAGATCATCTGCACTTCATGCTCTGGTAAGACAATATGCTGAGACAGGGTGAGCTCCAAAAGAAACAAAAGATACAAGATCATGGTTTGGTTTGGTTTTTTGTGGGGTTGTGGTTTTGGTTTGTTTTTGTTTGGTTAGGTTTTTTGTCTTTTTTTTTTTAAAGAGTGCGATGTTAACTAGTAGTAGCCTGCAGAACTCTAATGCTGCCCGACATGTCCTTTTCTTATCTTTCACTCCTATTACATGTCTGTAATTTTCATTTGGATGATTTCAGAAGAGCAGCTAAGTTACTTGCCTGTGTAAATACGCTGGTAATGCCAGGAAGATAAATGCTTGAACCAGTATTGAATAACTTGGCTACAAGTAGAATTTCTGAAGGAAGAACAACAACAACAACAGGAAGCAAATAGCAAGTTCTCAAAAATTTGTGCATCAAAGAAGTCAAAGTCTTATGGCCAAATGTTTGTCATTATGTTCCAAATGGCTATTTTTGGTAAACATAAATTTTCAGGGAATTCAGGGTTGTGTGTGGCAAAACATGTCCCTCTGTCTGTGTGTCCTGCTACACGAATAGCATCAGTCAATAGCATGTCCAGTGGCAGGGCTTTTGTTCCCTACTCTCAATGTTGCCATAGTAATGTTGCAATATTTAGACCTAAAATATGTTTAGGAATGGAAGGCAAATGCCTGCTTTCCATAACGGCTATGAATGCTGACTCTTTTCTCTGATGCTTTCCTGTGCATGTGATGAAGCTGTTTTATTTTTCTCCCTTGTTCCTGGTCTAAATGTTCCTGAAGCTGTTGCTGCTGTGGGTTTGCCATTTCTGTTACTGCATTTTTGTAGAGTTCTAGTTATGGATCATTTCTACTGTGGCAAAGTGTCAAGACAGAGCTGTCGGTTTAAAGCTTCAGAAACTACAGTCATTGAAATCAATAACTCCATGTAGGTAAAACTGGTCTTGTGCATGCAGCTGTGCTTGCAGGGATGCTCAGTGGCTCCTCAGCAAAACAGCAAGGTGTGCGTGGACATCCGTTGGGTTGTGCTCCGAGTGTGAGAGCGTGCTGTGTTTTTGCTGATTGGAGGTGGAATAGAGCACGTGCCTGTTAAATGTGAGGACAGTCAAAAGCTAGGAAGGACCCCAAGCAGGCTTGGTGGCACAACTGCAGTTTTAAAAGGTCTTGACCGTTTGATGAAATGGCCTGAAAAAAATCATTCCTTTTTTGTAAGGAGGTAGTTCACAAGGACAGATGGGTTGCTGTGCACTTTAAGAAAAACATTCAACTTGGGGCATATAGGGTGAGGAAATCTAGGCTATACTTAGGCTCGAGACAATGTATGGAGATCTCCCTGCCTCTCACCTGTGTGTATCTATGAAAGTGAGTTCTAGCGAAAATAAATCTGCCAAGGAGTCAAAAAAAGGCATGGTCATTTAAAAAAAAATGCAAAAGCTCTGGTGGCCTGTAGCAAAGATGATACAAAATACTTTTTCTTCCGCTCAGTTGTAGTCTTAAGAAGCCTTCACAAAAAAAAGGGAAGCTTTAGATTCCTACCCAGCTTTATGCTAAAGGGATTTTTCCTCTCTCAGCAGAATGTCAGCTGCCACCATTTCACTATAGTCACCCTTTTTCTGCCATGAAAGTACAAGACAGATGGAAAGAATCCATAGTGGTCTGCAGTACAAGGTATGTATGCGATGTGTGCCTGCGTTTTCCCTAAGGTATTTGTATTATGGACTTTAAAGTTAACATTAAGAATGTACCAACTCTCTTTCTATAGTTTTTCTATGAAATATTTTAACACAAATACTAAAAAGGTCTGTTCTGGAGCGTGTTATGCCTGTGCAAAGCTTACTTCCCTCCATTTGTTTTCTCCTCCTGAAAGCGTAATCGTGTTAAAAGAGAAGCTGCAGCCTGAGCATTCACATGCCATTCAGGGAGTCGGACAGATGCCACCTGAGACTTAACTGCTAGGACCGGAGTCCCTTTGCAGCAGGCAGCTCCACTGAGCTGACGGGTACCCCTTTTCGACTCCTTGCTCACACACACTCCCTCTTGGGCACTTTTTCTCCTCTCAGGCTCGACCCTGGGTTTCCCTGAAGCACAGTCTCAACACGATGTGTGCCAGGCAAGTTTTTTGAGTGATACAGCAGTGAAGAGCAGCTTGAGGTGGGTGCCCCTGGAGAGGGACCCAGAAAAAAGGAACCTCTGGGCAATTATACCCTTACAATCTAAGTTTCCCTCCCCTTACCCGATGGTTCGGTCCAATAGCGATATTTGGGTCTGGGGTCTCCTTATTCCTGATTGGATCCTTTCTCTGTCTCCAGGCAGGACATCCCTTTTCTTATCTTAACGGATGCAGCTTCTGCTGAAGGTTGTGGCTACCTTGTCTGGTTCGCACTGGTTCCGGGGCCTTCCTTCACGTTGCTAAGTAAACATTCAGTGTGTGGTCAGCATATCTAAGTGAAAGTTCCCAGTTTGTGGCCTTAAGGCTTTAGCAAGCCTTGCTTCTGATGCCACGTATTGGATTCCATTTGAGCTAGGATGTGACTTCTACAGTCGTCCGTTTCTGTGTGCTTACTATTAAATGATACTGTGAAAATAATTTTGTACTAAAAGAGGAAAGAAACTGTTAGTAAGAGTTCAGATGTTTAGAAGAAACAGACTTTGTTTTCACGTGTCCTGGTTTTGGCTGGGATAGGGTTAATGTTCTTTCTAGTAGCTGGTACAATGCTGTGTTTTGGATTTAGTATGAGAATGATGTTGATAACACACTGATGTTTTAGTTGTTGCTAAGTAATGCTTACACTAGTTAAGGACTTTTCAGCTGCCCGTTCTCTGCCAGGCGCACAAGAAGCTGGGAGAGGGCACAGCCAAGATGGCTGACTCCAACTGGCCAAAGGGATATTCCATGCCATATGACATCGTGCTCAGTATGTAAACCATGGGGAGCTGGCTGGGGAGGAGCAATTGCTGCTCAGGGACAGGCTGGGTGTCGGTTGGCAGGTGGTGAGTGGTTGCATCGCTTGTTTTTCCTGGCTTTTGTCCTGTTTCCCCCTCTGCCCCCCTCCCCCCTTGTTTTCCTTTTCATTAAAATTTATTATTTTAATTATTAAAGTGTTCTTAACCCACAAGTTTCCTTACTTTTTCCCTTCAGATCATCTCCCCCATCCCACTAGGGGTGGAGGGGGTGAGCGAGCGGCTTTGTGGTGTTTAGCTGCCTGCCAGGTTAAACTACAACGTCATGATAAAAGCTTTATGCTTTTTCATTCAATAAGTTCTTTAAATACCTTATGGTAGGACTCAAAAACCTTACTGAGATACTAGTGTCTAAAAAGTAATCAAGGTCAAAGAGGAGATGTAGACAAGATAGGACAAATCGGCGTCACTTCAGCATGTTGTTTTCCAGGCTTTCCCAAGAAGCATTAGCAGCCTTGTAACTAGTGACGGTGAGTCCTGATGTGGTTTTGGTGAGTTACTGGTTCGGTAGCGTACTTCTTCCTTAACCTACAGTGTGCAATTTTTGATTCAGTTGGAAAGTGATTTTTCAGAATGGAAATCTTTCTCATTCAAAGAAGTTGCATTTTATAAACTTCCATCAGACCAAGTCCTCAGAGAGATGATGTACTTTGCAGTAGTCGTCATCAGCCTTTTCACTCATCACAAGACTTTCAGTCATCAGAAGACATCACTCCCTTTAAGAAAAAAAAAAAAAGTCAATTTCCTTCCAAAGACCCAAGTGCAGCACGTCTTCCAAAAGTTGATGGCATTGCTGGTCCTTGTTTCTCAGTTGTAACAGTCGAGGTATCATAAAATATGTTCCTCTGCATGCTTCAGTACAAGCAAATACATTAGCAAATCGGCCAGTCCTTTTTGGTAGCCTTATGTATTGTACAACTGCGGATAGGATTCCCCCGCCGCCAAAGTAAAACCACATGGGGGATCTCTTATCTCACTGATTTTTTTTTAATCATAAATGAAGCTTTAAAAAAAAGGTGAAATTGATGATTTACAAACTGATTTGCATTCTTTAAACTGTAACTGCCAAATAGCTATAGTGTATGATTTATTAGGTGTATTTAAGCAGTTAGGTATTTAATAAGAGAGGCGACTGAATATTTTGGGGTTTTTTCCCGTGATAATTTGAGGGACTGTTGTAAAGTACATTCTTTCAGTCTTGCTTTCAGTGGTGCATTTCCCTGGCAGTTCAGCAGCACCTCTTGGGCAGGGCAGCTGGGCGGATGTCCCTCCCGACTCCATAACACACAAAAGCCCCCTAGTCAAATTACTGCTATTTTAGAGGTAGATAATCTAATGGTGTGCATTAACAACTGTGCAAGTTAAATTATTGCAAAAGGAAAATGGTATGTTTTTATAGCTTAGGTATTTTTATTGAATGTGTATAAACACACGCACACCTTTTTAGCATAGAGTGAACTACTGAGATTTGTTCTTTATTTTTTATTTTACTCTTTAAAGTTTGACACTTCATTTTTGGCTTTATTGAGCAAGTAAGCAAGATGTGCAGCAGGGAAAGTGCTGTAGCTGTTGTGGTGGATCTGTAAGTGTAGATTCTGATTACGGTACACCCTTATCCTGCAACCTCACAGGGTTATCTCACCGCAGTGGTGCTGTAAGGAATGGACGGGACTTCTTCTGACACCAGCAGGAGCGTTTAGTTTTATGTGAAGAATCTGTTCAAAATGGTATCAATTAGTCTTAATACTACGTTTATCTGTTCAAATCACACTAGCATTTAAAGGATGTGTTGTACTTAGAGCTGACCTGTTAACCTAGAATACTCCGGCTCAATTTACTTCCTACCCCTTATTCTCACTGAATTCCGGCATTTTCTTCTGTTTCTATTCTTTCAATATGCTAAAATCTAGTTTGGGATTTGTGTCTTTCAGATGTCTTGTAGGTGTCTTGTGATGTTCAATGGATACCCCCCAGCTCAGGTTTGCCTGCTGGTCGTTAAGCATACTGAAGACAAAATACAGCTTGGGATTGCTGTTTTTCAGATGTCTTCTAAGTGTCTCGTGATGCTCAAGAGGCTGTTGAGGGAAAGGAGTGCGAGACGGGGATCGGTGCAGGCAGGCTGTGGCATCGGGCAGCATCTCAGGAGGTGCCTTTTCGCTTGGCTTTTTGCAGGTGCCGCTGGCAGGCTGGGAGCGGTGCTGCCGCATGCCTGTGAGAGGTCTGAGAAGGTGGGGCAGCGGCCAGCATCTAAGACCAGAGAATGCTGTGGTCTGTTGTCGAGCTGTTCAGTTTTGTAGGTAACACATGGGCTGTCTTTGGAACGGCGTATGAGCATTAGAAGTGAGCTGGGTAGTAATGAGGAAGTCACGGGGCGGTGATTTCTCACGAGTGTAACGGTAGTTTACTGTGCGTTGATACATTTGGTGCCACAAGCGATGACGGAAGCGGGGTGTGATGCTGGAATCTGTGCAGAGCAGGTGAGCCGATGGGCACGTTCGTTTTGATGAGGGGGGTGCTCTGGAAGAGATCTGTGTTGACCCGTGTGATACTTATTGCTGACCTTGGTGGTGCTTGTGTTCTCAGTTGTAACAGTCAAGATACCATAAAATACGGTTCCCCTGCATGCTTCGGTACAGCCAAACGCATTAGCATCTCTGCCGGTCCTTCTTGGTAGCCCCATGTATTGCAACACTGGGGATTTGCTTTGTGTGGTTTTTTTGTTGTGGTATTTTTTTTCCCCAAAAAAAGTAAAACCAGATTGGGGATCTCTTCACTCACCGATTCTTCTGTCATAAATGAAAGTTTAAAAAAAGCTAACATTGTCTGATTTACGATGTGACTTGCGCTCTTTCAGCTGTAACTGCCAAGCAGATGTAGGGTACGATTTGTTAGGTGTACTTAAGCAGGTAGGTATTTGTTGTAAATATTTAATGAGAGGCGACTGAATGTTGTGGGGGGGTGTTTCCCGCCGGTGTTTTGAGGGAGCGCTCTTAAGTATTTTATTTCAGTCTCGCTTTCGACACGCGTTTCCCTGGCAGTTCAGCAGCATCTCTTGGGCGGGGCAGCTGGGCGGACGCCCCTCCCGACTCCGTAACACGCCAAAACCCCCCAGTCACGTTGCTGCTGTGTATTTTGAAGATAGATAATCTTATGGCTGGTGTGAACGGCTGTGCGAGTTAAATGAACGCAGAAGGAAAATGGAAAGCTTTTATAGCCTAGACGCTCATATTGGATGTGCGTAAACACGCGCCCGCCTTCTCAGCACAAAGTGAATTACTGAGATTTATTCTTAATTTTTTACGTTACTCTTTCAAGTTTGACACGCTTCACTTCAGGCTTCATTGAGCCAGGCAGCAAGACGTGCGGCGGCAGGGCGAGGGCTGTAGCTGCTGCAGTGGATCTGTGAGCGGAGGTTCCGGTTACGGTACAACTTTGCCCTGCAGCCTCACGGGGTTATCTCCCTGCAGCGGTGCCGTAAGGAAGGGATGAGACGTTTTCCAGCACCAGCCAGAGCGTTCAGTGTTACGCGAAGGATCTGTTCAAAATGGTATCGGTTAGTCTTAATACCGTTTTCAAGTGTTCCAATCACTCTAGCTTTTAAAGGATGTGTTGTGTTTTGACATGACCCGTTTGCCTGGAATCTTCCTGCGGCTCAATTTCCTTCCTATCCCTTATGCTGACTGAGCTCCTCCATTTTCTTCTGTGCTATTTTATTCACGTGCTGAAATATAGTTTGGGATTTCTGTTTTTCAGATGTCTTCTAAGTGTCTCGTGATGCTCAAGAGATGCCCCCCGGCCCGGGTTTGCGGGCCGGTCATTAAGCGTGGTGAAGGTAAGGGGCCATCCCTCTGCCTGGGGGCTCCCGGCTCTGTCTCCAGCGGGTGCCCCACAGGTGCGGCTGCGAGGGCTGCCAGGTGGGGAGAGTCGGGGCCCCCAGGGACCGGGGCTGTTTGTCGCCCCGGGGAGCCCATCCCAGCGCGGGAACAGAGCCGGGAGCATGGCCAAGCAGAGCCTGAGAGAGACGTGACACCGTCCTCTGGCACGCTCCCGCTCCGCCGTGGGGCAGCCACCAGCCTGCGGACAGGGGCTGGGGGGGCTGCAGCTGTTTGGGGGGCTGCCCCACCTTTTAGATTTTAGCAGAGCTCCCCCTTTTTTGGGGGGTGTGGGGTGTGTGTACCTTTGTAAATGGCACTATTAAAGTAATGAGCTGCAGGTTGGAGCAGATTCCCTTGTTTAGTGCCCTTCTTGGGGGTGAAGAAAATTGGGGGAGTCCCGGGGGGGGTGATGATGTCATGCGGGGCGCCCCGGTGTCACTGGGGGAGCTGATAATGCGTCAGAGGAACAGGTGAGTGGAGGCCTGAAAATTCAGGGGGGCTATTACAAAAACCTCTTATTTTATATATATTGAAATGTAATATTAATTTATAGGTGTATAAAGGGATTTTAAAATAAGAACTTATCTCTCCTATATTATATAACGGATTTCAGGATACAAAAAATCTACATCGAGATATAGGGTTTTAAAACACAAAAGTAACTCGACTGTCTATATATCTAAATTAAAAAATAAAGGAGTTTAAAATGAAGAAAAAGGATAGATGAAGGAATTCAAAGCAGAAGAAAGTCTGACTAGAGCGAGCATCTACGCTTAGTGTGTGTTACATAGTCTAAGCAGATGTGTAATCTAAATAGAGGTTATATAGAGTGAAATAAGCCTAGGTGTAACTGTAAGTAGATGTCTAAATAGAGAAGTCGAAAAAGATTGCAGTGTCAAAGGGTAAGTAAGCAGATAGCTAGTCTAAATAGGTGTTTTGTGTATGTGTTAATGTGGAAATCTAAACAGGTATGTGTAAATAGATATTCTGTGTAAGTGTAAATAGCCTAAATAGGTGTAAGTGTAAATTTAATAGCTAAGTCTAAACAGGTATTGTATGTAAATGTAAAATAGTATATATAAAATATAGATGTACTCCATAAGGATGTGTAAGTAGACACATAAGTGCAAATGTCTATGCTATATAAGGTTGTTAAAATGCAAAGAAACCATGTTGATAAGAGATGTTTATAGAGAGGATTTAAAAATTAGACACACACCCCACCCCCACCCCCCAATCAACTGAAGGCACAAAAGCACTTTCAAATGCTGTCGCTTCCCCGTTCTCCTTCTCCCATCCCGATTTGGGGCCGATTCCCCCAAATGGGGACTTCCCCCTCTGGGGCTGCGTAGGCAGCCTGGGAGCTGCTGCCAGGGCAGAGAAACACCCCAAAGCCCCTGAGTCTGGGTCTGCAGTGGGCGGTGAAAAACCCCAAACAGACAAAACACCCAAACAGTTTTGGGGGAAAGAAAACAATTTGGGGCTCCTCGGAAAGCCCACTCCTGCTGGGTTTGTGCAGCTGGAAAGGAGGGAGAAAAAAAAGGTGGTGGTGGGGGAACCCCACTAACCATTCTCATGCGCAAAACCAGGAGCAAAAATCACTGATTTCTGTGTTGTGGAAAGGGCCAAAGAGACCCAGAAGTGAACCGTTTGGAAAAGCAATCCCAACTTTGACCTTATGGAAAAGCAAAAAAAGCCAAAGGAACAAACCCCAAAAAAACCCCAACAACAAAAAAAGCCAAGCCATCCAAACAGAAATCACCAACACCAAACGACCACTGATACAAAAATTCACGGATACTATCCTTCAAAGTCCGAACCTCCCCATAAGAGGAAGCAGAGTATCCAGAAAGTTCCTGAAATAAAACTCAATAGCAACAAAGTCACTATTAAGCAGGCATCCTTTATTACAGCGCTGGGCAGCACTGGGGATTGATCCACCATGAGTGCTCCAGTGATTCAGTAAACTTCCAAAGATTATATGCTATAAAGTCATACATATTCATAAGATTCACGAGGATTCATTAACATATGTAAAAGCTCAAGCTGCATGCATAGTTGTCTTTTTAGTGGTCTTTGGGAGTCCTCCAGTGGTCTCTGATGGTCTTCCTCACCTATCCGCTGGTTGAACTTTGGGTTTCCTTTGCCCATATATAGTCATTGAATTAGCTCCTCGGTCCTTTAGCCTTGGACTGCCACAAGGGGCTGATTTAAACTAGTTCCTCGAGTGCTTATCTCGGCACTGATGTCCTGAGTCTCTGTTATCAATGAATTTACGAGCTTATGCACCATCTTTTTAATCCCATCTGGCACCAAGTTGCATTCTTCAAATCTTTGAATCTATCTTTGCAAGGGAGGAAACCACAAGAGAACAAGGATGCTTACAATAAGGATTAAGTCAAGGACTGTCAGGGGTTTAGTTCTATCACCGCACCAAAAACCCCAAATTGGGGAAAATTTGGGGTGAAACACCAGCAGTTTGAGGGGCATTGCTGGGGCTTATCTGGAATGGATTCTCCGGAGTGGGTCAGTTATCTGGAGCGGATCATCTGCTGCAGGTTAGCCCAGGTGAGTTGCCCGTTGTGGATTATCCACAATTCCAGAAGATTTAGATTTAAAAACTACAGAGCTAATGGAGTGCCACAACCGCCCGGATGTAACTGCAGCCGCTTTGGGGGAATGCCCCAGCCCCCCCAGCCACCGCTATTAATTACTGCCAAGGAGAGCGAAAGGGAATGTAGAAGCAGTGAAGGTGAAATGTGAGCAGTACGCTTTTTCCTAAGTCATCTCTTCGTGTCAGGAGAGGAAAGAAAATGGAAAGAAGATGTTTGCAGGTGGTCTGTGCTGGGTTACCTGCGCGTCTCTTCCGTGCATCCTTGAGGAGACATTTAGCTCCTGTTGGGCGCTCGCAGGTGGAGACAGGGCGAGCTGGAGGCAGGATCGGTGCCGGCACTGATAAAGGGATGGGCAACGAGCTGAGAGAAGAGGGGGCAAGGGCTGAAAAAGGGTCACCGGTTCTGCAGGGAAGGCAGCGGGATGTGACTCGGCAACCGCTCTGACGAGTGCAGGGTCATTCGCTGCGATGAAGTCAGGGTCTGCGGCTGGCCCGGAGAGGCAGCAGAAATCCCAAACTCTTTGCAGGGGTACCGGCCAGATTAGGGCAACACCTGAACAGTAAAACCATTTAGGGGAAGCAGAGCTGGGCTGCACCGCGTGGCCAACCTCCCTCTTCTCCGTGAGTCCCAAAGGGGCAGCTCCAAGAATGTGCTGAGAATTCATCCCTTGCGCTAAAAATGAGACGTAAGTAGCACCCACCCGTGAATTTTATGGGAAGGGAAGGGAAGGGAAGGGAAGCACAGTGAGAGCTGGGCTTGTCAAAGAGTAATGGGGGTGGTGGGAAGCGTAGCTAGAACCGGAGAGCTACAGCGCAAAAGCGAAGCGGACGGGACGCAAAAGTAAAATGGTGCACAGGAATGCTGAGGAGAGAACTCCCGCAGCACGCAGGAAATCAGTGTCAGAATCTATTTTCTTCTGACTGCCAAATTAAAAATAACGGCACGCTTTGCAACGCTAAGCTCGCTCTAATCGTCTGAACTGTTTCTTTCCAACCCCCCACTGCCCCCAGCACACCGTTCAGCCTCCTCAGCCTGAAATGCCTTGTTTTCCTTTTTTTTTTTTTTATGACAGGGCAACTTCTGTTCCCGAGGTGGTGCCTACAGTACAGCTATCTCTTCGAAGACAGTTTGGTTTAGGTCAGAGAATGTTTAGCCTGGACTGAATCAGCCTCTGTTTCTATTTCTGGAAATCGTCGGTCCTGTGCATCAAGCCCGGAAAAAAGGAAATATGAACCAAAGGACGTGGGGCCTGCAGGGCTAGGAAAATATTTGAGAAGAGGTTCAGTGGGGAAATGACTGTTTGTCTGTGGGGCGTCCAGGCAAGCAACCCAGCTGCTAGAAAGCGGCGCTGTCCCCAGGATGGCCTCGGCGGTCCCGTCGGAGTCGGGGGAACAAGGACAAGGCAGGGTGAAGCATCTGGCCTGCCGTGCGGAACGTGACTGTACAAAGCACGTGTGATGCACTGCAAGTTTACTTGTTTAAACTGTGAGTTAAAGAAGGTGTGCAGTTGCTTTGTAAACAGCCGACGCTCTAAAGCTACACCCATCTAATTGCTAGCTGTATTAAATCTATCGTATTGCTGTTTCTGCATTAAAAAATAAAAAAGAAAAAAACCAACACGCCTATGTAAGCACTTCTAAGTACAATGGAAAACCACTGTTTAACGCGTGGCATGTGTGGGTTGTTTTTTTGGGGTGGGGGGTGGGGTGTATGACAAAAACCTGCAAGAGACACACGCACATACGCACATGTCATGTTTAGCGCTCACCTAAACCCAAAAAAGAAAATCCACTCTTTATTTTGCAGCATTAGCATTAGCTTCCAGCGCACAGCCTGAGCGTGCACCTCTGCTCTCACCGTCTGCTCCCTCTTCAACCGTGTGTGGCTGTCATCAGCTTGCACAGGCTTTGCTTGTGCACGTTTCCGCGACAGCTTACGAGAAGGCAGGCAAACAAACTCAGCAAGACGCGTAGTGCCTTCCTCTATGGGCTCCGTCCAGCCTTTGTTAAAATGAGCAGAAAAGAAATCTTCTACTGCCTTTACCCTGACTGACTCTTACAGAGAGCATCTGACTTGACCCGCAGCAAAGCGATGCCCCAGGCAGCAGCACGTATTGGCGCGGACCGCGGTTTCACCCACCTGTTTTACTGCGCCGGTCCTTTCCCACGGCCGATGCCGCAGATGTGGCGCGCCCCACCCCCAAACCTCTTTACGAGGGTTCCCTGGGCTCTGCAAGTCGCCTGCTGGACATGTTGCTGATTCAGGCACGGGCAAAGTCAGCTTCTTCGCTGGCCTCGGGCCAGGGCAGCCCCGTACCTGAGGGAAACTGAGAGTATCTCCAGCGAGATCTCACCGGGAGGCTGGGACCTCATCAGTAGGGGAGAAAGCCAAGCGACTGACACTGAAAGGGAGCTCTTTGCTAGGCTGTAGATCATAAAGTTAAAAAAGAAAACAAACCTGCCTTTTTAAAAATGCCCCCTTTTGAGTCTGCCACGTTTGATACAGATTTTTTAAATTGCAGGGTATATCTCCTACAAGCCTCATGCAAAGGGAAGTGAGTACCTCTGGCTCTCAGGACAAGGGGGTCCCTCAGGAGCCCAGGTGCTCATGCCAGCCGGCATCTGGCACAGCACAGGGCAGGAGCTTTGGCAGTAGTACGTGAGCTGAGAATGAGAGTCTGGCAGCACTGCATGCTTCTCCTGTGAGCTGCCGAGGCTCGCGCACTGTACCTTCCACAAATAAAAGGCCAGAAGAGTCAGCATTTCTGCTAGTTCCAGCCTCATCCGTACCCTCGTCGGTGTAACTGTAAGCAAGCGTCCCGTAGTGACTGGGAGCGTGGCAGCTGGGCTTCCTGCGCTGCCTTAGGTTGTGCCCTTGGAGAGACCCTTCTCCGAGCCCCGGGGTGGGTGGGCTGAGGTGCCGTTCAACGCTGAATAGGCACGAAGGCCTGTAAACAAAATGTATTTATATTGCACCCATACCCGGCAGCCAATCGCCGCTTTATTTACATATTCTGCACCTCCTGCCGACGCTTTTAAACTTAGCCGATATTGCTGCAGTTTTCACTGACGGGGCAGGGGACTGCCACGCTGCAGGGGGAGTGTCTGGGTGTCTCCCACGGACACAGACGTCCTCAGCTGGGTAAGGACAGGGTGAGAGCTGGAACAACTCTGCTGACATGTAAGGGCCGTCCCAGGGCAAGGCTCCTGGGTCTGGGGGCTGAAAGGCGAGCCGCGCTGGGTGGTTGGTGTGGGAGTTGTGGAGCAAGTAGGGGGAAAAAAAAGCAACAAGAAAAAAACATCCAAATGTTTCACAGCAGGTAGAAAGCTTGGCAGAAAGCAAACTGAATGCTGTAAAGACAAAAGCCGAAAGCCGGCTATGGACTGTACGAAAAGAGTCAGTGGCACGGAAAGAGCTTATTTCTTCAACTGACCATAGGAGGCTTTTTGTGAGAAAACACAACACCTCTTCTTTCTGCTATGGCGTGGTACCGCAGCAGTAATGGGCCAGAGCGTCCGAGCACCTTTGGCAGTATCGGTAACGGCCGGGGCACGGCCGAACTGCCAGCCCACCTTCCGCACAAGGAAAACACCACTCCCCTGGAACGCCACGCAGACCCAGGGCGGGTAAGGCGGAGGCCGAGCCCAGGCGCCCCCATTGCCAAGGACCACCTTGGCCTTGCAGCGTCTCACGCTTCGGGGTGTTTTGCAGGCCGTGGCTAAGCTCAGGCCCCCTGCTCGTGGCTGCCCCCGGTCCCCCGGCGCCAGTCGGGCCCCAGCCCCCAGCGCAGTGCGGCGCAGGGCAGTGACCCAGCAGGGCGGCCCCACGGGCCCCAGCTCCCCCCCCGCCTGCGGCCAGGGCCCTGCGGCCGCCGGCCCCTTCCTCCTCTGCTCGCTCCCGTCGCGCACGGCTCGGTATGTGTCACGAGCGGCAGCCCCGTTCAGCAGCTCTCGGAGGGCGCGCGGCTCTGCCCGGCCGTGACCGGGGCCCGCAGGGGTTTCCCGCTCGCCCCGATAAGGAGCCGGCCCCGAGCCGGCGCGTCCCGCCCCGCCCGGCCCTCGGCGCCCTCGCGAGCTGAGCGCGGCCCGGCCAGCAGGGGGCGCTGGCGCTCACCGGCTGGGCGCGGGGGCGGTCCGGCGCGGGGGCGGGGCCGGTGGGGGCCGGTCCTTCCGGCCGCCCTTTAAGGGCCGCCCCGCGGGGCTTGGGCTTCTGGTGGCGCGTGCGCGGCGCGGCGGAGCGGGAGCGGGGGCGGTGCGTGTGGAGGCCGAAGCGCCGGTGCGTGGGGCGGCCGGGTCGCGAGGCGTCCCTGTGCGGTGCCGGGGCCCCTCTGCGGCCCGGCGTGGGAAGCCCGCGGCCGGCGGAGCCTGCTCGGAGCTGGGCGGGGAGCGCCGCAGCGGTCCGGCTGCCGGCAGCCATCCCCTGCGGTGGCCGGCAGCCCCTCGGGACGCCTGGAGGCCTGGCGGTGCCCGAGCCTCGCCTGCGGCAGCCGCCTGAGAGAGCAGCGCGGCCGTGGCCGGGGGCCGTAGAGCGCTGGTGGGTGAGTTCGGGCAGCGGGGGGGGGGGGTGGGGTCTCCGTGCGGGGCGGGGCCGGGCCGGGGGGCTCCGTGCCCCGCAGAGAAGCCCCGGTCGGGCATCGTTCGCTTCCGAACAATGCAGGTCTGTCCCTGGTTATTTTCTGTGTACAGTGTTTCGGGCCACCTGAAACCCTTTAGCCGGGTAGGTTTGGTGCGGGGAGATGGCAGGTCTGGAGCCTGAAAGATCTCGGGTGGGGGGCGTGGGGGGTATTTCTTGCCTTAAAACTCTGAGCCCACCTCGTGTGTCATGTGTTATCATGTCGTGAGTCTCGTGGCTGTGGCAAATGGCTCAGTCGGGCGTTTTCTGATAACTAACTTCTGAACGTGTGCGTGTGTAGGCACGGGGAGATTTGTGCAGGGTGACGGAGCCCCTTGTGCTTCTGTGCTAATGTCTACCTGTTCTAGACCTCCAGTGTTGGAAAGCCTTTGTTTAGTGCCTAGTTGTGCCTGCGTAACAAATGTTTTAGCTGCTGATGTGTTATACCTCTGCTACGAACTTCTTCCTGGGTGGCTTGATTGTTTCTGGTTGTCCGTGTAAATCTAGGCAGCTATTTTCTGCCCGGTGGTGAAGCCTATCGCTTTGGATAACAAAGGGCAGGAGAGCAATAAAGAAAAAGGGAATCCGTCTGCTGCAGCTCCTTGGAAACGATTCGTTCCTTATTTTCTGCCGTCGGGGAGGTGTTGTGCTTTCCAGATAATGCAGCCTCTCCTGTGCCTGTCCACGCCGTGCATTTTTGTCCTGCCCTTGCTTGAAAAGGCTCTCCTTGCCTTCCTCCTCTCTGCTGCAGTTGGCTTAATCTCTCGCTGCTCCTGCTGGAAGAGGGATAAAGGGAGTGTTGTCGATCGGGTTGTTAAAAGCTTTTTCGCGGGCTGTAACGCGCGGGAAAGGGTGGGCGGGGGGGGCAGCTCAGTACGGGGGAGGGGGGAGGATTAGTCTGCGGGGAAAATGGGAAACCAACATCACTTTCCCCTCCTACGGCGCAGCCCGGCCGCACGGCTCCCCGGGGATGCCCCTGCCGCGGGTGTACCGTGTGTGCGCCCCCCGCGTGGGGCGGGGGGGGACGACACACACCCCTACACCGTCGGCGGCACTGGGGCAACCCCTGCCCCAGGGCTCCGCGCTCGTATCCGGGTCTCCCCGCTCCGGCACCGCATGGGGCTGGACGCACCGAGGACACCCCGGGGCGGCTTCTCGCGTCCGGGCGAGAACAGGGCCTGGCCCCGAGCAGCAGAGCGGGCACCGCCGGTAGCTCGGAGGAGCGGGGCCGGCTCGGCTCGAGGCGTCAGAGCGAAAAGGCACGAGAACCGGCCCGGAGCGTCCGGGGGTTGGGTGGGGCGGCGGATGGTCCGGTGGCCGGGTTTGGCTTCGTGCCGGGCCGTGGGGCAGCCGGAGCCACGCCGGGGGGCAGGTGAGGAGCCGCGTGGCCGGGCGCGCTGTGGGTCGGCGGGTTTGGGCTGTGGGGTCTCCCGGTCCGCGGGAGGTGGGGGTGCGGGCAGCAGCGGCCCCGGGCCGAGCGCTGTCGTGGGTCTGTGGTTGGGTTTTGGGGCCGAGCCCGTGCCCGGCCCCGGGGAGTAGGGGCAGCCCCACCCGGCTCTCGGCTGCTCCTCGTCGGGGTCGGGCGGCGGCGGCGACCCCGGCGGGGGCTCCTGCGGTGCCGGGCGGGTCCCCCCTTGCCCGCGAGGCAGGCAAGGACCCTGGCTGCTGCCGCCCTGGTTTGCTGGAGGCGGGCTGGGCCCGGCCCCCTGTGGGGTTGGGGTGCGGGCCCGGCGGTGCCGGCGCTGCCGGGGAAACGAGGCCTGCGAGAGCAGGAAGAAAGCGCTGCCGGGCCGGCGCTGGGCTGCCCCGCCGGGGTGCGGGGCCGGGCCCGCGCAGTTCAGTTCCCAAGGCCTCCCCGACAGTGCCCGCGTGGGCCGTGGGGGTGCAGGGCTGCGGGGTGGCTGCGCTCTCCGCGGCCCTGAGCGTTGCCCGTGGGGACTGCTGCAGGGGAAAGCAGGGGTTGGGCAGGGTACGAGGACCCTCCCCGGAGGTGGGGGTCTGGTCACATCGGACCCCGAGGTTCGGGAGGCCGGCATGCACCAGAGCGAACTCGCCACCTGAGGCGGGTCTCTGGAGGAAGGGTGCTTTTTGGATCCAGCGCAGCGCACCCTCTTTGGGTCCAGCTCTTCTTTCTGCGCTGCTCAGAATAGTTATTAACCAATTAATTAAACATACAAACTAAGTCACAACAGCTCTATCGGCTCCATCGTGGTTTGGAGCCCTGAATCGGTTTCATTTGGTGTCTAACACGTTTTTTCCCCAAGGAGAGGCTACGTTTCAAAGTTAATTAGTTTTCTCACAAGTGTGTCAGTTGATAAAATTGAGTTACGATTATTAAAACCACAAAGGTGGCAGGAGTCTCACAGATCTGGTCTATTTCTGAAAATGTCTTCATCCCATGCAAATGTCATCGGGATACAGATCATCTGCACTTCATGCTCTGACAAGACAATATGCTGAGACAGGGATGAGCTCCAAAAGGACTGCTGAAAAGAAAAACAAAAAAGCACTTCATGAAGTCATGGGTTTTTTTTGTTTGCATTTGGGGGGGGGCGGGGTGGCTTTAACAAAAGAGTGCAGTGTTGGCTGGCAGCAGCCTGCAGAGCATCTTTAGTGGCTGATCTTTTCTTCTCTTTCACTCCCCTTTCAGGGCTGTAATTGTCATTTGGATAGTTTTAGAAGAGCAGTTAAGTTCCTCGCCTGTGTCAATGTGCTGGTAATACCAGGAAGGTGAATGCTTGAACCTGTCGGGTGGGTGGGAATAACTTGGCTGCAGGTAGAACTTCTGAGGGAAGACCAGCAAAACCAGGAAGCAAATAGCAGGTTCCCAAAAAATGTGCGGGTGTCAAACACAAAAGTTTTATTGCCGAATGTTTTCGGCAATATGTTCCAAATGCCTATTTTTGGTAAACATAAATTTTCAGGAGATTCAGGGTTGTGTGTGGCAAAACATGTCCCTCTGTTTTTGTGTCGTGCCGCACAAATGACCGGCGGCAGGGCTCTTGGTCCCCGCTCTCGCTATTGCCACAGCAGGGCTGCGATATTTAGACCTAAGGGATGGGTTTAGGAATGGAAGGAGAGAGAACGCCTGTGTTCTGTAAGGGCTATGAATGCTGACCCTTTGTCTCCGTCTGCCGCTTTTCCTGTGCGGGTGATGAAGCCGTTTTACTTTTCTCTGTTGTTCCTGGTCTAAATGGCTGCGAAGCTGTCGCTGCTGTGGGTGTGCAATTTGTGTTGCTGTGTTTCTGTGGAGTCCTAGCTACGGCTCGCTTCTAGTGTGGCCAAGCGTCAAGGTAGGGCTTTCAGCTTAAAGCTTCAGAAGCGCTGCGTGCTGAAATGGGTGTAGGTGAAACTGCTGTTGCGCCTGCAGCTGTGCTCGCAGGGATGCTGGGTGGCTCTGCTACAAAACGGCGAGGTGCGCGTGGACCTCCGTCGGGCTGCGCCCTGGGTGCGTGAGCGTGCTGTGTTTTTGCTGTTCCGGCTTGTATGTGCGAGGGCTTAACGTTTGATTTAATGCATTTCCTTTAACGGCAGGCTGTAGTTGGACTCTAGATGGTATTCCTACGTGGGCGCAAGAGCTGTGGAATGGTTAAGCTGTTGCTGTGCCTCCAGGTGACTTGTTCAGTAACACTGTTTTTCCAGGTGCAGATGGATGAGTCGTGCAGGGCAACGGAGGAGAGCCCAGGGGAGCGCTATAAGAAGGTGAGTCTGTGTGTAGTACTGGAGGGAAGATGTGACTGATGGCTATAGGGCTCCATTATGGGTTTTACTCTTTTATTTTTTTTGTGATCTGAGGGTGCTAAGTGATGAGCTGAGCGTGATCTGGGCCCTGGAGGTGAGTCAGGCAAGGTGACCGGTGCTTGGTGGGCTGGAGTAGGTGTTCTTTTTCAGGTTATTCAGGGTTTTTTCTTCTTCTCTTCACTTTCCCATCCCAATTTGGGGCCGATTCCCTCAAATGGGGACTTCCCCCTGTGGGGCTGTTTATGCAGCCTGGGAGCTGCTGCCTGGGCACAAAAAAACCTCAAACCCCGTGACTCTGGGTCTGCAATGGGGGGTGAAAATACAGGAAGAATTCTGGTGGAAAGAAAACAACTTGGGGCTTCTGGGAAAGCCAACTCCAGCTGGATTTGTGCGGCTGGAAAGGAAAAATAAGGGGGTGGGGGGAAGGAACAACAACCTAAAAGCACCCACCAACCATTCTCATGCACAAAACCGAAAGTGAAAATGTCCATTTTTTGTAGGGCAAAAGCACAAAAAATCCCCACAGAACTCAGTAGTCTGGAAAATCAACCCCAATTATTACATTATGTAAAGAAGGCGGGGGAAAAAAGAACCAAAACCCTATCACAACCCTGATGCCACATGCCTACAAGCAGTTCCTGGGGCTTATTCTGCAGGGGTGGGAACCCAACCTTGTTCTCCAGGTTTGCTGTGCTGCTTCTCCTCCCTCGGGCATGGCGGGGGGGGCAGTGGCATGGACAGTAGCAAGCACCAGATTTTTTTAGGCAGTCGAGAAGAAAGGACTGAAATGTTCGAGACGCTTTGCTGTTTGGTGCAGAGGCAATGAACGGTGCTGCTGGGGCTGCGAGGGGGAAAGGTGCAGAGGAATAGAAGCTCTGTGGATGCAGCCAAGTTACGGTTTCTGGATGGTATTAATCGAGAAGAGTAATTCAGATAATGCTGCTGCCCAGCGACCAGAATTGGGTACTGAGCCCGGGAGCCGCGCACGCGCGGTGGTGTCCCTGTGATCCCCATTGCTCTCTCCGCAGGTAACAGCCCTGCGATGCTGCGGTGCCTGCGAGGTGATGCCGCCGTGCTCGTTGCTGCTTCCTGGTAAGGAAAGGCCTCCTCTGCTCCTGCTGCAGTGTGGTGGTGTGTCGGACACGATTCCCTGTGTCGGTTGAGGCCTAGGGCTGCCGGCGAGGTGAGTGAGCCCCTTGGGTGGGTGCAGGGGTGTCTCCTTGTGTGCCTGCACTACTGGGGCTGGTGGGATGGGAAGCTTCAAATGACCCGCCGAGGCAGGCTTCTGGTATGCTAAAGGCGAGCGGGTGAGGGCAGCCCCAGGAGTTACCCGGGAGCTGATAGAAGGGAAGAGGGAAAGGAGGAGGAGGATGATGACCTTTTCCCCCTGCCCAGGGTGCAGAAGATGGCCGACTCCCCAGCTCACCAGAGCTCCCCCTCAGCCTCCCCTGGCCCCCCTTGCCCCGTGCGCCTGCCCCCAGCTCCAGCACGAGCAAGCTAGGCTACGTGCCTAGGAAGCCTCATCTCGTAAGAGCTGTAAGGCACCCTTGTATTCTCTTCAGGTGGAGGACGGCCTAGAGTCTGGAGCTGCAGAAGAGGCAGGGAGGAGAGAAGGGGAAAGAAGCATCTGAACGGCTAAATTGTGCCAGCAGCGCTGAGAGCGAGAGTCACGGTGAGTCCTGGGCCACTGGGGCCCCGTTGCCTCTCTTGTGCGTCCTGGGCCCTCCCTGTCTCTCCCCGGGCCCCCTCTCTTTCCTTAAGTGCTGCAAAATTCTACTTTTTCTTTTGCGCCCCCCCGCCCCTTCTTTCTCCATCTCGCTCTGAGTGGCTCCCTGCCTCCCCGTCTTTTCAGTCCTCCCTCCCTCTGTCCTGTAGCCTGTGGCTCCTTTTTCTATCTCTGCCTCTCTCTGCCTGGCTCTGGCTCCGTTTTTTTATTCCTCCTGCTCTGTCCTGTAGCCTGTCGGTATCTTGTTGTTCTCTGGCTCTCTTGGTCTGACTCCCTGTGTTACCGAAAAACGCGGTAAAATCGGAAACAACTCCTCAACGCCAATTTAGTATTAAAGAGCAGTCATTCTTTATTCACGGTGCCAGATGCACGGGGGATCGCTCCTCCTGGCATGCGTATCTCACGCACCTTTCCCGTACAATTTGTAGATCAATGTTTTACGTATTCATACATATTCATTATTGTCCTGTTGACTGATTGGTACAAACTTACTCGTTCCGTATGTAAATCACTGCGCAGGCTCGGTTGTCCTCTTCCGTTCTCTTCTGAGTAGGTGGTATTACTTGGGTTGGTGGTGGTCTGTGAGTCGGTGGTCGCGATCTCCCCCTGCCAGAATTACCTTTTACCTTCTTGGCTCTTAATCTTGGCAGTCTTGGCTAGTTCTCTCAGTCCGCTACACGAAACCGCGTTTTGTCATCCTTTTCTGACAGAAGCACGTTGTCTGTTGTTCTGCTGACATTAATGATCGCCTAGTGACTAAAATGCAGATCAACAGGTACGCATGTTCCCATAATGGAACACCGTCTCTGGTTGATTTCATCGCTTTGGTTACATTTCCCCCGTTTGGAAGTTCTGAAATAATAATTTTCTCAATACTTCCATCCTAGATCAATAATATTCCGCTATGTCAGTTCAGTGTTTGGTTCATCTTCTCAAAGTTTTCACTTGATTGTGGTCTCCAGGGTGTATGCAGGTCCCATTTTCTACCCAAAATTTTATTAAATTGTTGAACTACCTCTGCAAAAAAATGTGGTGCTCCATCAGAGGACATTCCCGTTGGCACTCTAAATCTTGGTATTATTTCTTTCAGCAACGTTTTAATTACTACTCTAGCTTTGTTGGTGCAGCACGAGAAAGCTTCTGGCCATCTAGAAAATTTGTCAATCAGCACTAACAAATACTGCTATATCTATTTTGTCTGGGTAACTCAGAGAACTTAATTTGCTAATAATTTCTGGGAGAATTTTTTGTTTTGTTACTCCTGAAGGTGGTTTCCTTTGGTTCAGGGGATTATTTCTAGGACAGATTGGACACTTAGCTACTATGGGTTTAACTATTCTTGTCATGCCTACACACGCTACAGATGTTTTTAAACTCAAAACCGTAGCATCTACACCCTAATGTGTTTGCTCATGCTTTTCTTTTGCAAGTTCTGTCATAACTTGTGGGGTTGTTATTATTATTACTTGTTTTTCTGGTGTTACCTACCATCTCTCTGTGTTTTGTGATGCTTCCAATTGTTCTGCTAATTGCTCATCCAATTTATTATATCTCGGTTTCAACTTTGGAATTCTGATCTGTTTTACTGGTACTAGTGCAAGGATACCTTGCTCTGCAGTCCTCTTTGCAGCTTTATCTGTCAATCGTTTGCTTATGTTTACAGCCGTCTGGCCGAATTGATGAGCTTTGCAACGCTTTACCGCCACTTCTTTTGGTTTCTGCACGTCTTCCGGAAGTTGGAGAATTTCTTCTTTATGCTGTATTGACGATTCTTGGGCTGATGGCAGTCCTTTTCCCTTCCCAATAGCTCCATGATCGTGGATCACACCAAATGCATGTTTGGAATCAGTCTAGATATTTATCCTTTGTCCTTCTGCCATTCGCAGAGCTCGCTTCAATGCTACCAATACTGCTTTCTGTGCTGAGGTGTTTGCAGGCAGCACCCCTGACTCCATTCCCTCGGCGGTGATAACGACAGCATATCCAGCCATTCGCTTCTCTTCTCGCCCAGAGCTTCTTCGATCTGTAAACAACTCCAGATCAGGATTTTCCCAGAGGTTTGTGTCTCAGGTCTGGTCTGCTGGAATAGACTTGTTCAATAGTTAGCAAGCGATCATGTTTGAAATTGTCCGTAAGGTTTTCTGTTGTTAAAAACATAGCAGGATTCAGTATAGCAGTAGTCTTCGATTCCACATCGTCTTGTTCTAACAGAACAACTTGATATTTCAACATTCTGCTAAGGGATAGCCAACGACCCCCCTTTTGTCCTAAAACAGTCACCGCTATGTGCGGGACACATACTGTCATCTTCTGTCCCATTGTTAACTTTGGGGCTTCCTGGATCGGCAGCGCTGCTGTTGCTACTGCCCGTAAACACCTAGGCCGTCTTTTACTCACGTGGTCGAGTTGTTTGGAGAAGTAGCCCACAGGTCTCTTCGAGGTTCCCAGTCGCTGTGTCAGCACTCCAAGGGCTAAATATTGTCTTTCGTGGACAAACAACTCAAAAGGTTTAGCGAAATCAGGTAGGCCTAATGCAGGGGCCATCATCGAGGCTCTTTTCAGTTCTTTGAATGCCGTTTGGCATCCGGGTGTCCAGGTTAAATATTTATCCTTTGATTCTTTCAATGCCTCAAATAATGGTTTTACATACAGTCTATAGTTCAGAATCCAGAGCTGATGCTATTTCATTGTTTTCAGAAAAGCTCTCAGTTCCTTCGGGCTGCTAGGTTCGGGAATTTGACAAATAGTTTCTTTCTTTTCACTTTCTAATTGTCTTTGTCTTTGAGATATTTCAAATCCTAAATAAATGGCTGCTTCTTTTCCTATTTGGGTTTTGTTTCTGGAAACTCCGCATCTTCCTTGGCCCAGAAAATTTAAAAATTTCAAAACATTATTCTTTACTTTCTGCCGCTATCAGAATGTCTTCCGCATTCTGTAACAATATGCCTCTCCCTGGGTTCTGTTTTTTCTATATCTCTGATTTTTTTTTTTTGCCAGCTGAGTCTCAAGTATCGTAGGACTATTTTTAAATCCTTGTGGACGTACGGTCCATGTTAGCTGTGTCTTTCATTCTGTGGTGGGGCTTTCCCATTCCAAAGCAAATAGGCTTTGACTTTTTATGCCTGGAGGTATGCAAAAGAAGGCGTCCTTCAAATCTAGTACAGTAAACCATTTATGCTCCTCCTTTAAAAGAGGTCAGTAAAGTGTATGGATTAGCTACTACCGGATGTATATCTTGGACCACCTGATTTATAGCCCTTAAATCGCGAACTAGCTAATACTCTTTGCCTCTAGATTTCTTTACTGGCGACACAGAAGTACTATATTCTGATTCACATTCCACTAAAAGCTCATTCTGAAAAATTTTATAATTAACTTCTCTAATCCTTTTCGAGCCTCTCGCTTAATAGGGTATTGTTTTTGTCTTACCGGTTTGGCTCCAGGCTTTAAGGTTACTTTTACCGGCTCTGCCCACTTAGATCGCTCCGGAGCTCCGCTCGCTCAAACCAAAGGAATTACTACGTTTTCCACTTCTTCGGGAACCTGTTCCTCCCTGGAGGAATCCTGTAACATAAACGCTCTCGCCTCTGTGGCTTTTGATTCTGGTATTAGTAATTTAATCTCTCCATCTTTAAAAGTTACTTGAGCATCTAATTGACTTAATAGATCTCGTCATAACAGAGGCAGTGGACATTCAGGCATATATAGAAACTGGTGAGTTGCCCATTGCTTCTCCAATTTAAACTTTAATGGCTCTGAGAGGGGCTAATTTTTCTTTGCCCTGTCGCACTAACAACATCTACTGATTTATGATCAAATTTCTCTTTACGTGTATTCAATACCAAATAAGTGGCTCCCGTATCTACCAAAAATTCTATTTCTTCATTCCCTAGCCTCAGTGTAACCAGGTGTTCAGCTAGGGTTGATTCCCCTGGTCTCCTTCATGCCAAGCTACTTCAAGCATTTTACCCAGATCTCTGGATTCAGGTTCTTCTAGTTTCTGAAGGTTGTTTTCTCCCCCCCCCCCCCGCCCCCCCCATCTGGGGCTGATTGTCTTATGAATATAGAGACCAACTGAATTGCTTTTTCTGTTTTTTCTGGGTTCAAATGAGTATATTTTCTGGTGGTCACCTTCAGTCTTTCCTTAAAGGCTGAAGGGGACTCATTTAATTCTTGTCTCACTTCATAAATTTTGACCCATTTATTGCTTTTGGCATTGCTTGTCTTACTCCAAATAAAATCTCTCTCTGACATCTAGTCAACATTCCCCTGGGTCCTGGCAGATTCGGGTCCCACTCGGGATTTGTAGATGGAAAATTCTTATTCATTGTTCTCTGTAAATTCCCGTTAGCATGTGCTCCCTGCACCTGCCTTCTGGCTGTATTCAATACTATTTTCTTGTCAGTTCCATCAAGCGAAGTATCCAATATCACAAGTAGAGCAACACTTTTTCAAGTTCTCACCGCGTTTTTCTCCTTTCAAAAACATTGCCGTAGAATCTTGTGGACATACCTCACGCTGTTTCTGCTGCTCTGGATGATTCCACAGTGTAAAGAACAAATCAACATATGCCACTTCTTCCCATTTGCCTTCCCTTTTTACAAAACAACATTAATTGCAAGATGGTATGATATTGCAATGTCTCATGTTCTGGCCATTTGTGCCCACCTTCCAACTGATACGTTGGCCACCAATGATTGCAATATTCAATTAATGGTTTCCGAGTTAGTGGGTCACCACCCCCGATGTCTTTCCAGTGCTTCAAAATACATCCCAAAAGTGTTCTCTGTGGGATAGGTTTCTTACTCAGAAATGCTCCCATCTCCCAGTCGACTAGTAGTTGTGATAGTGTACTATCACAAATACTAGTCAGAGGGACTCCAACCCCCGTTAGAGGTCTCACTGGAAATCCGCCACTGGGATCTGTAGCCCCCTGCTAGATATCCCTGGAGACTTCAACCCCCTGTTGAAGACTCCCCTACCCTCGGGTCCCGCTCCACAGGCTTTCGCCTAGCAGAGACTTACCAACCGAGGTACTTCATGGCCCCAACCCTGCGTGGCTTTCGCCGCGCCTTACGGGCAGGCCTGTGGGACTCAAACCCACTATCCTATCCTATGTGGGAAGCTAACCCCATGTATTATTCTACCTAAGTTTCTTCTTAAAAGAACGCCTCGTTTACCTCAATCCAGGGGATCTTGCTCAGAATTCTCCGGCCCGGGGATCGGAAGCTCTCCTCGAGAATTCCTCGGCGCCAGCTGCAGGTCCCACGATCCCGCGGATCCGTCGAGATTCAAAAGCAGGGTCCCATCTGGGGTGCCAAAACTGTTACCGAAAAACGCGGTAAAATCGGAAACAACTCCTCAACACCAATTTAGTGTTAAAGAGCAGGCATTCTTTATTCACGGCGCTGGATGCACGGGGGATCACTCCTCCTGGCGTGCGTACCTCACGCACCTTTCCCGTACAATTTGTAGATCAATGTTTTACGTATTCATACATATTCATTATTGTCCTGTCTACTGATCGGTACAAACTTGCTCGTTCCGTATGTAAATTACTGCGCAGGCTCGGTGGTGGTCTGTGAGTCGGTAGTCGTGATCTCCCCCTGCCAGAATTGCCTTTTACCTTCTTGGCTCTTAATCTTGGCAGTCTTGGCTAGTTCTCTCAGTCCGCTACACGAAACCGCGTTTTGTCATCCTTTTCTGACAGAAGCACGTTGTCTGTTGTTCTGCTGACATTATCGATCGCCTAGGGACTAAAATGTGGATCGACAGATGCGCTGATTCGTATGCTCCATGTTCCCGTAATGGAACACAGTCTCTGGTTGGTTGATTTCATCGCTTTGGTTACACCTGTTCCTGTTGTTCGGTTTCTTTTTTGGCTTTGTTTGATTCTCTCTGTGATTCTGTTTTTCTCTGCCTGGCTTTTCCCAGCTCCCCGTCCCTCACTTTGAATGCCCATTATCCTTCACCAGCTCACTCTCCCTTGGTTGCCATCCCCGTTTCTGAATTCCTCCTGCTTTGCCACGTAGCCCGTGACTTTTTTCTTAATCTCTCTCTGTCTGCCGCAACGCTCCTGCCGCGCTTTTTAATTCATCTGCTCTGCTCTGTACCCTGCTACTGTTCTTGCCTTTCTGAGTTCTTCTCTGTCCAGCTCCCTTTCCCTATTCATGAATTCCTGTTCTTCCTGCAGCCACCGCTGTTCCCTGTGATCTCCATCTCTCTCTGTCCAGCTCCCTGTCCCTAGGTTTTAATTCCTGCCTCTGCCCGCTGTAGCCCGTCTAGATTTTTCTCTCGGCCTCTCTCTCTGTCTGGCTCCCTCTCTCTGTGTTCTAATTCCACGTTCTCTGTCACGTAGACCCGTGCTATTTGTTTGTCCTCATCTCTCTCTGTCCAGCTCCTTGCTGCGATGTTTTATTTCTTCCCTTTCTGTCTGTCTTGGTACCCCATTGCCGTTGGTTTTTTTTTACTTGTTTCTTCATTTGTCTCTGTCTGCCTCCCAGTGCCTGATCTTTAATTCCTCCTTCCCTGTTAGGCCGCTGTTCCTTTTTTCCATTCTACGTTGTGTTCTCTTTGGTCTCCTGTTTTTATTCATCGATTCCCTCCTCGCCACCCTGTGGCTTGTCCCCATTTATTGTTGCCTCTCTCTCCCTCTCTCTGGCTTCTTGCCCCTGTTTTTAAAATTCCTCCCTCTCTTCTCTCTTCCCTGTTGGCCGTGTGATCTTCAGCCTTTCTCCACCTCTTTCTGCCCAGCTCTCTGCGTCTATTCATTAATTCTTCCCTCTCTGCCCTGTAGCCTGTAGCTTTTGTCCTTTCTCCATCTTGCTGTCTCTGGCTTCCCCATGACCCTATTTTAGAATTGTTTCTCTCTTCTCTCTATACGCATTGCGATTCCTTTTGCTCTCCATCTCCCTTTGTTTTGGTGTTTTTTTGTTGTTTTTCTGGCTCCCTGTCCCTAATCCTTAATTTTCTGCCTTCTCATGCTCTGTACCACGTAGCCCCATGGTTTGTTTTGTGGTGTTCCCTCCCCGGCCCCTTCCCTCCGTTGTTGGCTGTCTCGGCTCCCTGTCCCCATGGCTTCATTCTTCCCTTTCTGCCCTGTTCTTGTCGCTTATCTTGTCTTTCTCCATCGCGCTCGGTCCAGCTTCCTGCCCCTATTCTTCTTTCCTCCCTCGCTGTCGTGCTGCCTGCCCCAGGTTCTTTGTGCGTCTCCAGCCTGCTCCTCTTCCTTCTTTGTTGGTCTGTGTCCTGCTCTTTCCTCTTTCTGCTGCCTCTCTTCCCCTCTCTCTGCTGCTTTTATCTCCACCTCCGTCAGGCTCCCTGTCCTTCTCTGGCCGTCCTGTTCCCTGCCTCGTGCCTTCTCACTACATGCACGCACGCCCCCCCCGCCCCCATCCAGCCGGATGCCGCTCTTCTCTCCTCCTACTGTCCTGTGCCCTGCTCCTCACCTTTGGTGGCCTCCCCCTCTGCCCAGCAGCCCGTCGCTCCAGGAGCCAGGTGACGGACGGTCCGTTCCCTGCCAAACCAGGACAAGCGCGTGCTGTGGCTTAGCCCCAGCTGGCAACTCTGCGCCAGGCAGCTGCTTGCTCGCTCCACCCTCAGTGGGCTGGGGGAGAGAGCTGGAAGGGTAAAAGTGAGAAAAATCATGGGTTGAGATCAAGACGGTTTAATAGGTAAAGCAAAAGCTGTGCGTGGAAGCAAAGCAAGGAATTAATTCACTCCTTTTCGGCGGGGAGGTGTTGAGCTGTTTCTGGGAAAGCAGGGCTCTGTCATGTGTAACAGTTACTCAGGGAGAGAAATGCTGTAGCCCCCCCCCAAGGACTCCCCCTTCTTCCCCCAGCTGCGTGTGCTGAGCATGATGTCAAATGGTATGGAATATCCCTTTGGTCAGTTAGCTGGGAAAGCTTTCCCAGCTGTGTCCTCTCCCAGCCTACTTGCTGGTGGGGCACTGAGAGAACCAGAAGAGGCCCTGACTCTGGAAGCAGTGCTTAGCAAGAACCAAAACACCTCTACGTTATTAACGTTGTTTTGAGCATAAATCCAAAACTTATCCCTTCCTAGCTACTATGGAGAACATGAGCACTATCCTAGCCAACACCAGCTCCGTGCGGCTGCGGCAACGGCGGCCGAGGTGGCCTTGGGCAGGGGGAGCGTTGGGGACCCTGAGCCACGAATCGCTCCTGGGACTTGTTACGTGCGCGCCTGCACAAACACCTGCCCTCTCCTTTGCCCTCAGGGCTGCGTTTGCGCTGCCTTTGCGTGGGGCAAGGGGCTGTGATGGAGCCCGGGGAGGAGGTGGTGCACTGTGGGGGTGAGGGGAGGGGGCCCCCCGTTGCTGCTGCGCCTCAGCTGTGGGCGGGGTCTGGATGGAGGAGCCCCAGGTGCGGGCAGTGGGGCTGATGGTGCCGGCTCCTCCCTGGAAAAGGGGTGGTGCCGTGCTCCGGGGGGCCAGTGTGAGCCGAGGGCGGAGCGGAGCGGAGCTGTGGCCGAGCGTCAGCGGGCTGTGACTGTAGCGAGGGGGAAGGTGAGCGGGGGCTGGGTGATGGACCGCTGGGTCCCGGGTAAAGCCCCGAGGATGGCTGCGGCGGGGCAGCGCCGGGTCGGAGCGGGCGGTGGGGAGAGCGAGGCTGTGCTGAGGGCTCGGTGGGGGTTCCGGGTGCATCGGCGGGAGGGACGGTGCCCCGCAGGGTCAGAGAGCGGCGAAGGCGGGCTCGCGGCATGCCGGGAGCTGTGGTGGCGTGGCTGCTGGCTGGCCCTGCAGCCGTGTTGTGCCGCAGAGCATGCCGGGAGCTGTAGTACTCGTTGGTGGTGGGTGCCGGGCGGGGGGGTGTCCCGTTGTGCTGCAGAGCATGCCAGGAGCTGTGGTGGTGTGGCTGCTGGCTGGCTGTGCGGCCGTGTTGTGCCGCAGAGCATGCCGGGAGCTGTAGTCCTTGCGGCGCGCGGCTGCCGGGCGGCCGTGTTGTGCCGCAGAGCATGCCGGGAGCTGTAGTCCTTGTGGCGCGCGGCTGCCGGGCGGCCGTGTTGTGCCGCAGAGCATGCCGGGAGCTGTAGTCCTTGTGGCGCGCGGCTGCCGGGCGGCCGTGTTGTGCCACAGAGCATGCCGGGAGCTGTAGTCCTTGCGGCGCGCGGCTGCTGGGCGGCCGTGTTGTGCCGCAGAGCATGCCGGGAGCTGTAGTCCTTGTGGCGCGCGGCTGCCGGGCGGCCGTGTTGTGCCGCAGAGCATGCCGGGAGCTGTAGTCCTGGCGCAGTGGTTGCCGGCCCTGTCGCGTGGTTCGCCGGGGTGTGGCGGGAGGCGCGGTGTTCCGGCGCTCGGGTGCCGGGCGGCCGTGGCGCGTACGGTACGTGAGGTGTATTTGGGGTTGGATTCGTGTTGATTTCTGGGGGCTTGCGGGTGCGGCCGTTCCCCGAGAAGCGGTGAGCTCCCCGGGAGCTGACAGAAGGGAAGAGGGAAAGGAAGAGGATGATGACCTCTTCCCCCTGCCCAGGGCGCAGATGATGGCTGCCTCCCTGGCTCACCGGAGCTCCTGCTCAGCCTCCCCTGGCCCCCCTTGCCCCGTGCGCCTGCCCCCAGCTCCGGCACCTCCCCTGAAGCGTGCTGCGTAGCCCTTGGCTGCCCCCAGGCCCTGTCGTGAAGGCAGCGAGCCGGCCCTCAAGCGCACTGGATTCCCCCTCGGCGCAGGGGCCCTTAGCAGTAGCGCGGGGAAGGAGCGGTGTGTCCAGAAGCCCCTGCGGAAGGAGAGGCTTTGGTCAGGGTCGATTGACGGTAATGACAGTCGCTGTTTCTTCTTTCCCTCTCCCAGGGACTGTGCTGAGGACGTGGTTGTCTGTCCTTCCCCCGGGGATGCCGTTGACTGCGGCCGTCTCAGGCTCGCGTGGCTTCTCTCTGCCCGGCCTCGCCGTCCTTGCAGCGCAGGGCCGAAAAGGGATAGACAAAGCCCTTCCCGGCTGTGGACAGGAGCTGCCTCGGCTGAAGCTGGAGACGCCGACGAAAGGTAAAGCAGAAGAAACTGAAGGCGCTCTGGCTGCCAGCTGCCTTCCTGCTGCAGGCAAGAGAGAGCCTGTCCCTGCAGGTGAGGGAGGAAGAATCCCCCTTCATAGTCCGCCGCGGGCCAGGCCACCAATGTGCACCGCAGGGTCTGTACACGTAACCCGGAGTTGGGTACGGACATGTAGTGCACGAGCGAGCTAGGCTACGTGCCTAGGAAGCCTCATCTCGTAAGAGCGGTAAGACACCCATGTATCCTCTTTAGGTGGAGGACGGCCTAGAGTCTGGAGCTGCAGAAGAGGCAGGGAGGAGAGGAGGGGAAAGAAGCATCTGAATGGCTAAATTGTGCCAGCAGCGCTGAGAGCGAGAGTCGCGGTGAGTCCTGGGCCACTGGGGCCCCATTGCCTCTCTTGTGCGTCCTGGGCCCTCCCTGTCTCTCCTCCGGCCCCCTCTCTTTTCCTTAGCTGCTGCAAAAGGTTCCCCCTGCCCCGCCCCTTCTTTCTCCATCTCGCTCTGAGTGGCTCCCTGCCTCCCCGTCTTCTCAGTCCTCCCTCTCTCTGTCCTGTAGCCTGTGGCTACTTTTCCTTTCTCCATCTCTCTCTGCCTAGTAGTGGATTCCCCCTCAGTGCAGGGGCCCTTAGCAGTAGTGCAGGGAAGGAGAGGTGTGTCCAGAAGCCCCTGCGGAAGGAGAGGCATTGGTCTGGGTCGATCTGCGGTAATAACGGTTGCTGTTTCCTCTTTCCCTCTCCCAGAGGCTGTGCTCAGGATGGGGTTGTCTGTCCTTCCTGTTCGTCTCTTCCTCTCTCTATTCCTTTGCACTGGTCCCTCTCCCTATTGTTTATTGTTTTGCTTCTCTGAACCTTTTTTTTATTCCCAGTGTTCTCCTGTGACAGGAGCGGCGAAGAAGGGAGCGGAGTATTGGGGTATCCATGGAGAGAGCATCGGGTGTCCTCCTGTCTTTGCAGGGCTGACCCTGAGGAAGTGTGGCACGTGGGTCGATAGCATGAATATATATATTTTGTGGGTGCACAAATCCTTTTCAGAGTGTCAGAGGGTAAGGGTTTTTTTCTGTTCAGTGTAAACATTGTTCTGTTTGGTGTATTTGTCGAAGACGAGAGTTTAGTGGGGGAGGAAGTCAGCTCTCTCGCTGGTTTGAGGTGGGCTATACGTGTTTGTCGTCATCTCTCACCTGCCAGATGTTTTGAACTAGTTTTATCTGGTTTTCCTAGGGAGTCACGAAGGGGTTTGGGGCTCCCCGGTGGCGGGTGCTGTGGCCAAAAGAGAAAGCAGGGTCACAGAGTGCTTCATTTACGGGGCTGGCCTCGGCCATCTCCTGCACAAACTTCTGGTATGTAGTGATCGGGATTCGATTTCCTGAAGAAGGAGAGGATGATGGAGCTCATTATAAGAGCATAATCATTTTCTCTTCCTTTGGCAGTACGGGCACCCGAGGGCCAGACTGCTTTTGAGGAACAGCATGAGGATGTCTGTGTCGATGCTCAGCAGTGGAAGGAAGCTTCTTTTGGAGGCCAAGAAGATGAAGTGGAGTGCGTATTTGTTGTGTTTGATTTTCATTGCGGGGATGGGGAGGGGTGGGACATGGAAAACGCGGTCCTGGGCAGGGGAGGTGTCTATGACGTGGGAGGCCGTGAGAGAGATCATGGACGCTGCTGGACAGGCGTTAGAACCTGTTGCTCGGGTTGGACGGACCCGGCAGAACCACTGCACCATCTTAAGTAATGCCTGCTCACATACTGAGATTTTGGTAGTTGCCCCCACATCACCATTGGCTTTTCCTCATCGAGCTTGTATTTTGGCAAGAAGCGTCTCTCGTTAAGCGTTTGGGTCTAAGGGGTGTCCACGAGGTTACGTGGTGCCCATCCCCATGAGATTTTGTGACCATCAAGTGATATTCAGCGTCCATCTTATGCCCGTCTCCTGTAACTACTCTGCAGTTTTCGCTTAAGGCTTGATAGCGCAGCGTTAGCTGATGGCGGCATTTCCCCCGCTGGCCCCTCCACACCGACCGCGTTTCCTCTGCCGGCCGCTGTCCGTTCCCTGTAACCGTGACTCTTGTCCTGGCAGAACCTTTGCCAAAGCCACCTTTGTGCTCCACAGCAGTCTGTTTTCTGTCTCGAGTATATTTCTTTTCGGTATCCGATACCCCAGAGCTGTGTACCGTTGGCTCAGGTCTCTCCTTGAGCTTCTGCAAGAAGAGAGAGCCTTCATCTGTTTTTATCGATGCGTCTCCTGGGGTGTTTTTTTGTTGTCCTTTACAATTTAGTTTTGTCCCAGCTATTGAGGTGTTAATTTAGCTGCTTCATACAGTTCCCGATACGCTTGTGTATTTCCACATTTCTTTTCATGTGTTTTGTCCTTTGAGACTGATCTAGTTCTGTTAAGGGACTGAGCGAGAGAGAGCGTTGAGGTGACTCCGAATGGTTGATGGTTTTACAGTAAATGATTTACTTTATAACCAGAGATATTTTTTGAGAAGGGGTTCTTAAAAAATTTCATTCTGCTTTGCCATTCCGCTGGCGTAGATGAGCCCCAGCCTTTTTTCGGGAGGCTCATTCTGCTCCTGGGCTTCTCTGGTACTGTTCCTTGAGTTGGTTGCAGGTTTTGAGCTGTCTAAGCTCTTTGGGTAGGTGTGTTTTGACGTTTAGAGAGGGGGAGGTTTCTGGCTGAGGTAAGAGATTAAGGAGCAGTCAAAGTTGAGCAGCAGATGTATATTAGAAAGTACACTTGTACGAGCTTTTGTTTTTCCTTGGGTCAGTAAGTTTGTGTTGGGTGTTCAGGGGTAGCAAGATGGTCTAATAGTGTGTTTTGGATTATTTGGTTTTGTGAGGGTGTTATGGTTTTGTCTGGGTTTTTTTGTTTGTGGTTTGTTTTTTTGTGTGTGGTAGGTTTTTTGTTTGGTTGTTTTGTTTTCCAGGAATTTTATGACTTGAACAAAGGTAGAAGCTTATATTTTTTCCACCGGTTTTGCCTGTGTGTTGTGCAAGTTGTTGACGTTATCTCTCAATAGGACTGATGGTGAGATGCTGCGGTAGGGGTTAGGGTGAGCGTGTTGTACGTGTCTGTATATGGAGCTCTAGCCTTCCTTCAGAAAGCAGCAGGGACGTAATGCATAGTGTGTGTCGGGGTACGGAACTGCTCGTCGTCTTTCCCGATCGCCCGCAGAGTACCACGTTGTCCCGAGAACCTTTGCAGCTTGCGGCAGGTCCCTTGTAGATTATAAGCATCAGGGCTTCCGTTATTTTGTGGGCCTGTAGAGAGCACGGAGTCTGCGGGAAGCCGGAAGGTGGGAGGTGCTCGCAGAACGCGGGGCAGAGGTGGGAAGGGCAGCTCCCGAGGAGCGGCTGACAGAGGGGCTTTAGGGGTGCAAATACAGGGCAGGAGCTGTCGGGAAGGAGTGAGGTTCCTTCCCTGACAGTTCAGGAGGAGAGGAGGGGTTTTTGAAGTCTTGGTACGGGGGGATGGTTGGGAAAGGGGTGTTTAAGTGTTAGCTAACGGTCGCGTTCTGTGTGCAAGCAGCCTCCGGTAGCCCAGTCTCCTTCCCCGTATGTGTCAGCGCGGCCACTCGAGCGTGCTGTCTGCCGAGAGGTTCTCCACGCAGCTGTTCATGGAGTCGCTCAGGAGTGAGTTACCTACAAAGGGAGAGTGTGTCACTACACCAGCCACACCCGTTTGCTTCCCGTATTGCTTTTGGCATTTGCCCTATCGGTGTCCGCCTGTGCTTGAGTCATCTGACATGAACTGTAATTTGTGTGTGTTGCATGGTTTGACTTTTTCTTGCAGTTTAAGTCATAGGTCTAGGGTTAAGCAGGACAATTGAGCGAGGCGTAGCAGCAAAGGCGAGCAGATGGCGTCGTGTGCTGTGACGGGGCAGGCTGTGCGGTCACTCGTCTGGGATTTCTGCCTTTGGGGTCTCTGTGTTGCCGAACAAGTCAGTCAAAAGGATTTGTTAGTTTGTTTTGCGTGGTGAGCTCTTGCTTTTGGAAAGCAGCGTCTAATATCTGTGTGCCTCTCCGTATTTCCCCAGAAGTGGGCCCGGCATTGAAGGTGACGGTTACCCAGCCATTGGGGACGGACCGAGTACGTGAGCAGGCGCCTGACGCGGCCCCTGACCTGGGAGGCATGGATCGGGAGGTGAGGGAGCCGTGTTGGCATGGTAGGGGAAAGGATGAGTCTGGAATGTGGCTGTTGGTGGAGATGCATGGCAGGGAGCCGGACACGGGAGGGAGGGGGCGAACAGAGCATCGTGAGAAGGTAGGTCAGCACGTGACAACGGAGGGGTCGTGCAGTGCGAGCACTTATGTGACTAGTTAATGAAGGGACTCACAAAACTATATGCAAAGCGGGATGTCTGCCGCGAGCTCATCGGGCAAGGTGAGCGATGAACAGGGAACCGTAGCAGCCGTCATTTTTGAGGTGTGGAATTGTTTGTGAGTGGGCGGCCGCTTCCAGGCGCAGCGGTCACCTTGTCTCTCTGGTTCTCTAGGCACCGTAGGTGGCGGCGGCCACGACATCCAGCCTCATTAGAGTGTGGGCGAGCGGAAGTTCACGGCGCTTCCGAGGAGGCTGTCGTTGCAGAAGTGGCCGGCGTTGAGTGGTGTGACGCTGAGTGATGGCACCGCACGTTTGGAGATGAAGAGTATCCGTGTGACCGCAGCCCCATCCTACGTAGCCTGTGTGGCCTTTTTAAAGGATGGCTTTTGAGCCCCCTGATTTGGAAGGGAAGCTGAGGGGCCGATGCAGTCTTTGTGCAGGTGGCTGGTCGGTTGGGGGAAGCGCAGGTGGGGCAGGCAGGGGTTGTCAAATCAGCGGAGGGTACCGTTCAGAGACCGGACACGTTTGGGCCGAGAGAGGTTGTGTTGCCCTTTCTGCAAAACAGAAGCATCTGCCAGGCAGGGGAGTTCCTGCCTGTGCTTGTGCTGTTGTGTGGATTTTGTAGTCTGTCTTTGTTCCTTACTGTACTCGGGTCTCGATGTGTCTGTTGTTCTCCGTGCTGAGCAGGCACCTAGGTAGCAATATTGAGGGTTTTGCAAGCCCTGGCTCATCGGCATAATGGTAACCGAGAGCTTCCTTTCTCGCATTTTAAGTCTACTGCATAGATTTGTCTTGTGTCTTAAATATTAGACCTTTATAGAAAGTCATCTTTTTGCGGCAGTGATTAAGGCGGCCTCAGTACTGCTGCTGAAGAGCAGTCTGAATACCCAGAGCCCTTTTCTGGGACCTGTTCCCTGCCCCTGAACGTTCTGAGGTCTTTAAGAGTGGCTTGTCGCTCGTGCATCGTCCTAGTTGTGGGTATATGGTTTTATCGCAGGTGATGGTGCGTGACTTCTCTGCAGATGCTATAGCTTCTTCCTCGCTGCCCTACAGATCTTCTCGCCCGGTGGCATCTCTGGGCCGGAAGTCCGTCGTCTCGGTGAGAATTTTCTTAGGTGCCTCGATCACGTCGCTTGTAGTATTTGTGAGCGGTGTCGTTCCGTGCATGTCGATGCCTGTGTCAGAGCTGCTCCGCCTGGGGGTGTAGCAATGGTAGAGTGGGGGAAAGAATAGCAATAAGGGTATATGGTTAATGTTAATATGCGTAGACTGTTTTGGCAACGCCCGTACAACCCTCGTCGGAGCGAGTGGCCGTTGGCAGCGGGCGAGGACGGTAATTTCCGGGGTGTTTTGTGGGTGCCGAGGGGATGACCGTAGCTGTCTGGGAGAGGCAGCTAGAGTGCTAGCTGAGCAGAGGGTGTCTCTCAGCTGTTCAAGCTTGTACGTGCGTGGGGCTTAACATTCGATTGAAGGTATTTCCTTTAACGGCATGCAGTAGTTGGGCTCTAGATGGTATTCCTACGTGGAAGCAAGACCTGTGGAATGGTTAAGCTGTTGCTGTGCGTCCAGGTGACTTGTTCTATCATGCTGTTCTTGCAGAGGATGAAGATGGAGCTGTGCAGGGTGATAGAGCAGAGCTGAGTAGAGCACACTAAGGCAGCGGGTCCGTGTGCAGGATTAAAGGGAAGATGCGACTGAAGGCTATTTGAGGAGCATTTCAGGCGAGGCGGGTCGCAGTGAGGAGACGCATGGGGCTGGTGACTTTGTTCTCTTTGCTCTCAGGAGCACAGCGCTATCCCTAGGGCCTGGCAAGGTTCTAATTGTGGGGCCGGTGCCCATCGGGTGCTTCTTTTTTTGCGTTACAGTTTAAAGTGTGGATCGCTCTGGTGTTTGAGGAGTTTCTGGGCAGTTGTCGTCTGCGGCGTCGTTCCCAGATGCGTGAACAGCTCTGCTCTGTCGCTGTCCATTTTCAGGGAGCGTGATTTCTTTCCTGCATCCTTACATTCTTAGGTCTTGTAGCTGGGCTTCTTGTGTCTCCTCCCTCTCAGTTTTGAGAGGAACTTCTTGTCACGGGCCCTGATGCTCTTCTAATCTTTTTGGATCGCGTTAGGGCCTCCTTGCGTCACTGTCAGGGTTCTGCAGGTCTTGTTGCTGGACGAGCTCTTCTGTCCAGTTGTCTCTCTGTTTGCCGAGAGCGTTCTCTCGTCTCGGAGGCGCGCGGTTTGTAGTGTTTCTCATAGCGTTGGTGTGTGCGTTTTCCGAGTTTGTCTCGGACCGCCTTGCTGGCCGTGTAGAGTCGGGTAGGTGGCACAGCGATGAGAGCTTAGGGTTCATCTGTTGTTATGCCAAGGCTGTTGGGGGAAAGGTTGTACCGTCATCTCGGATTGAGTGGCCCTCCTCAGCGGGCGAGGACCGTAATCACCGTGACGTTTTGTGGGCTCGGAGGCCGTGACCGTGGCTATCTGGGAGAGGCAGCTAGAGTTCAGCTGAGCAGATTACCTCTGCAGGGTGTTCAAGCTTGTACGTGCGTAGGGCTTCATGTTTGATGTCATATGTTTGTTTTAATGGCAGGTTATAGTCGGTCTTCAGGAACCGTTAAGGTACTGCTGTGCAACCAGGCGACTTGTTTGGTATTGGTTTTGGAGATGCCGAGGGATGAGTCGTGCAGGGCGATGGAGGGGAACTGAGGGGACCGATGTAAGCGGGTGAGTTGGTGCGTGGTGTATATAGAGGGAAGATGTGACCGATGGCTCTATGCCTCCGTTGCTCCTTGAATTTGTCTTTTGTTTTGGTTTTGAAGTAGCGTAGCAATGAGCAAAGCGTGATCGGGGCACCGGAGGCAAGTCGAGCAAGGCAAGTGGTGACTGGTGGGGCTGAAGTAGCAGTTCTTTTCTGAGGTGTTGTGTTGCTGGTGAAGTTATAAGCAACGCGTGTCGTTTGGGTGTTACGGACGGCGGGCGAGCTGAACACGGCACCTGGAAGTGACGTAGGCCGGGTGGGAGGCTGTCGAGGGAAAGGAGTGTATCTGTATCGTGAAGAAAATCCTGCACGGCTGATTCCACTTGCTGCTCAGGTAATAGCACGTACGGGGCGAAACATTTGTGAGTTCAGGGATGCTACAGGTAGTCCACGTCAAATGCAGAGAAAAGGCAAATTTGCTGCCACTGCAGAAAAGCTGATGAAAAATTGCAGTCGGCAGAACCTGCCTCATTCCTGAGTTAGTCCCTTGGTTGTTACAAATGTTTTCCTTTCAGGTAAAAGAATGAACTTTCGTCTGTGATGAATTAAGAGCTGCCTGTTACATTTTTTAGGGTCAAGTGTTTCTCTTCTGTTTGTTCGTACTAACTTTATGGGTAAGTTGGAAATAGCCTTTTATTTTTATATGCATAACTAAATTTTTAGTAATATGTGGCATCAGTATAGTTACTGGCATCTAGGTGCTAGAAAATGAGAAATAAATATGACGGAAACTGGTGTTTAAACTTGACTTTTAGTTGATTTTTGTTTGTTTGTTTGTTTTTCATTAGCGTGTTGATGGCATGTTGTCCTGTGTGGCTCAATCCACATTCTGTTCCGTGGAGCCTTCAGTCTAGGACCTTCACGTAAAAAAAAGTTTGCTCTTCAAAGAAGGGGCTAGTTATTCATAGGATTCAGCTGCAGACTTGGAAAGTCTCTGAAGTACATGATTAGAATTAAAGCCAAATTTCACTTAATGTAGCTGCTGTTTGTCTTCACTTTCATTAATTTCCCCACTGCTCCATCATGGTTGGGAGCTCTGACTCACAATTTTTTTCAGTCTTTAACACATTTTTTTTCCCCAAGGAGATGCTACGTTTAAAAGTTAATTAGTTTCCTCGCAAATGTGTCAGCCAATAGAACTGAGTTATGGTTATTAAAACCGTAAAAATTACACCAGTCTTACAGATCTGGACTATTTCTGAACATGTATTCGTTGCATGCAAATGTCGTTGGGATACAGATCATCTGCACTTCATGCTCTGGTAAGACAATATGCTGAGACAGGGTGAGCTCCAAAAGAAACAAAAGATACAAGATCATGGTTTGGTTTGGTTTTTTGTGGGGTTGTGGTTTTGGTTTGTTTTTGTTTGGTTAGGTTTTTTGTCTTTTTTTTTTTTAAAGAGTGCGATGTTAACTAGTAGTAGCCTGCAGAACTCTAATGCTGCCCGACATGTCCTTTTCTTATCTTTCACTCCTATTACATGTCTGTAATTTTCATTTGGATGATTTCAGAAGAGCAGCTAAGTTACTTGCCTGTGTAAATACGCTGGTAATGCCAGGAAGATAAATGCTTGAACCAGTATTGAATAACTTGGCTACAAGTAGAATTTCTGAAGGAAGAACAACAACAACAACAGGAAGCAAATAGCAAGTTCTCAAAAATTTGTGCATCAAAGAAGTCAAAGTCTTATGGCCAAATGTTTGTCATTATGTTCCAAATGGCTATTTTTGGTAAACATAAATTTTCAGGGAATTCAGGGTTGTGTGTGGCAAAACATGTCCCTCTGTCTGTGTGTCCTGCTACACGAATAGCATCAGTCAATAGCATGTCCAGTGGCAGGGTTTTTGTTCCCTACTCTCAATGTTGCCATAGTAATGTTGCAATATTTAGACCTAAAATATGTTTAGGAATGGAAGGCAAATGCCTGCTTTCCATAACGGCTATGAATGCTGACTCTTTTCTCTGATGCTTTCCTGTGCATGTGATGAAGCTGTTTTATTTTTCTCCCTTGTTCCTGGTCTAAATGTTCCTGAAGCTGTTGCTGCTGTGGGTTTGCCATTTCTGTTACTGCATTTTTGTAGAGTTCTAGTTATGGATCATTTCTACTGTGGCAAAGTGTCAAGACAGAGCTGTCGGTTTAAAGCTTCAGAAACTACAGTCATTGAAATCAATAACTCCATGTAGGTAAAACTGGTCTTGTGCATGCAGCTGTGCTTGCAGGGATGCTCAGTGGCTCCTCAGCAAAACAGCAAGGTGTGCGTGGACATCCGTTGGGTTGTGCTCCGAGTGTGAGAGCGTGCTGTGTTTTTGCTGATTGGAGGTGGAATAGAGCACGTGCCTGTTAAATGTGAGGACAGTCAAAAGCTAGGAAGGACCCCAAGCAGGCTTGGTGGCACAACTGCAGTTTTAAAAGGTCTTGACCGTTTGATGAAATGGCCTGAAAAAAATCATTCCTTTTTTGTAAGGAGGTAGTTCACAAGGACAGATGGGTTGCTGTGCACTTTAAGAAAAACATTCAACTTGGGGCATATAGGGTGAGGAAATCTAGGCTATACTTAGGCTCGAGACAATGTATGGAGATCTCCCTGCCTCTCACCTGTGTGTATCTATGAAAGTGAGTTCTAGCGAAAATAAATCTGCCAAGGAGTCAAAAAAAGGCATGGTCATTTAAAAAAAAATGCAAAAGCTCTGGTGGCCTGTAGCAAAGATGATACAAAATACTTTTTCTTCCGCTCAGTTGTAGTCTTAAGAAGCCTTCACAAAAAAAAGGGAAGCTTTAGATTCCTACCCAGCTTTATGCTAAAGGGATTTTTCCTCTCTCAGCAGAATGTCAGCTGCCACCATTTCACTATAGTCACCCTTTTTCTGCCATGAAAGTACAAGACAGATGGAAAGAATCCATAGTGGTCTGCAGTACAAGGTATGTATGCGATGTGTGCCTGCGTTTTCCCTAAGGTATTTGTATTATGGACTTTAAAGTTAACATTAAGAATGTACCAACTCTCTTTCTATAGTTTTTCTATGAAATATTTTAACACAAATACTAAAAAGGTCTGTTCTGGAGCGTGTTATGCCTGTGCAAAGCTTACTTCCCTCCATTTGTTTTCTCCTCCTGAAAGCGTAATCGTGTTAAAAGAGAAGCTGCAGCCTGAGCATTCACATGCCATTCAGGGAGTCGGACAGATGCCACCTGAGACTTAACTGCTAGGACCGGAGTCCCTTTGCAGCAGGCAGCTCCACTGAGCTGACGGGTACCCCTTTTCGACTCCTTGCTCACACACACTCCCTCTTGGGCACTTTTTCTCCTCTCAGGCTCGACCCTGGGTTTCCCTGAAGCACAGTCTCAACACGATGTGTGCCAGGCAAGTTTTTTGAGTGATACAGCAGTGAAGAGCAGCTTGAGGTGGGTGCCCCTGGAGAGGGACCCAGAAAAAAGGAACCTCTGGGCAATTATACCCTTACAATCTAAGTTTCCCTCCCCTTACCCGATGGTTCGGTCCAATAGCGATATTTGGGTCTGGGGTCTCCTTATTCCTGATTGGATCCTTTCTCTGTCTCCAGGCAGGACATCCCTTTTCTTATCTTAACGGATGCAGCTTCTGCTGAAGGTTGTGGCTACCTTGTCTGGTTCGCACTGGTTCCGGGGCCTTCCTTCACGTTGCTAAGTAAACATTCAGTGTGTGGTCAGCATATCTAAGTGAAAGTTCCCAGTTTGTGGCCTTAAGGCTTTAGCAAGCCTTGCTTCTGATGCCACGTATTGGATTCCATTTGAGCTAGGATGTGACTTCTACAGTCGTCCGTTTCTGTGTGCTTACTATTAAATGATACTGTGAAAATAATTTTGTACTAAAAGAGGAAAGAAACTGTTAGTAAGAGTTCAGATGTTTAGAAGAAACAGACTTTGTTTTCACGTGTCCTGGTTTTGGCTGGGATAGGGTTAATGTTCTTTCTAGTAGCTGGTACAATGCTGTGTTTTGGATTTAGTATGAGAATGATGTTGATAACACACTGATGTTTTAGTTGTTGCTAAGTAATGCTTACACTAGTTAAGGACTTTTCAGCTGCCCGTTCTCTGCCAGGCGCACAAGAAGCTGGGAGAGGGCACAGCCAAGATGGCTGACTCCAACTGGCCAAAGGGATATTCCATGCCATATGACATCGTGCTCAGTATGTAAACCATGGGGAGCTGGCTGGGGAGGAGCAATTGCTGCTCAGGGACAGGCTGGGTGTCGGTTGGCAGGTGGTGAGTGGTTGCATCGCTTGTTTTTCCTGGCTTTTGTCCTGTTTCCCCCTCTGCCCCCCTCCCCCCTTGTTTTCCTTTTCATTAAAATTTATTATTTTAATTATTAAAGTGTTCTTAACCCACAAGTTTCCTTACTTTTTCCCTTCAGATCATCTCCCCCATCCCACTAGGGGTGGAGGGGGTGAGCGAGCGGCTTTGTGGTGTTTAGCTGCCTGCCAGGTTAAACTACAACGTCATGATAAAAGCTTTATGCTTTTTCATTCAATAAGTTCTTTAAATACCTTATGGTAGGACTCAAAAACCTTACTGAGATACTAGTGTCTAAAAAGTAATCAAGGTCAAAGAGGAGATGTAGACAAGATAGGACAAATCGGCGTCACTTCAGCATGTTGTTTTCCAGGCTTTCCCAAGAAGCATTAGCAGCCTTGTAACTAGTGACGGTGAGTCCTGATGTGGTTTTGGTGAGTTACTGGTTCGGTAGCGTACTTCTTCCTTAACCTACAGTGTGCAATTTTTGATTCAGTTGGAAAGTGATTTTTCAGAATGGAAATCTTTCTCATTCAAAGAAGTTGCATTTTATAAACTTCCATCAGACCAAGTCCTCAGAGAGATGATGTACTTTGCAGTAGTCGTCATCAGCCTTTTCACTCATCACAAGACTTTCAGTCATCAGAAGACATCACTCCCTTTAAGAAAAAAAAAAAAAGTCAATTTCCTTCCAAAGACCCAAGTGCAGCACGTCTTCCAAAAGTTGATGGCATTGCTGGTCCTTGTTTCTCAGTTGTAACAGTCGAGGTATCATAAAATATGTTCCTCTGCATGCTTCAGTACAAGCAAATACATTAGCAAATCGGCCAGTCCTTTTTGGTAGCCTTATGTATTGTACAACTGCGGATAGGATTCCCCCGCCGCCAAAGTAAAACCACATGGGGGATCTCTTATCTCACTGATTTTTTTTTAATCATAAATGAAGCTTTAAAAAAAAGGTGAAATTGATGATTTACAAACTGATTTGCATTCTTTAAACTGTAACTGCCAAATAGCTATAGTGTATGATTTATTAGGTGTATTTAAGCAGTTAGGTATTTAATAAGAGAGGCGACTGAATATTTTGGGGTTTTTTCCCGTGATAATTTGAGGGACTGTTGTAAAGTACATTCTTTCAGTCTTGCTTTCAGTGGTGCATTTCCCTGGCAGTTCAGCAGCACCTCTTGGGCAGGGCAGCTGGGCGGATGTCCCTCCCGACTCCATAACACACAAAAGCCCCCTAGTCAAATTACTGCTATTTTAGAGGTAGATAATCTAATGGTGTGCATTAACAACTGTGCAAGTTAAATTATTGCAAAAGGAAAATGGTATGTTTTTATAGCTTAGGTATTTTTATTGAATGTGTATAAACACACGCACACCTTTTTAGCATAGAGTGAACTACTGAGATTTGTTCTTTATTTTTTATTTTACTCTTTAAAGTTTGACACTTCATTTTTGGCTTTATTGAGCAAGTAAGCAAGATGTGCAGCAGGGAAAGTGCTGTAGCTGTTGTGGTGGATCTGTAAGTGTAGATTCTGATTACGGTACACCCTTATCCTGCAACCTCACAGGGTTATCTCACCGCAGTGGTGCTGTAAGGAATGGACGGGACTTCTTCTGACACCAGCAGGAGCGTTTAGTTTTATGTGAAGAATCTGTTCAAAATGGTATCAATTAGTCTTAATACTACGTTTATCTGTTCAAATCACACTAGCATTTAAAGGATGTGTTGTACTTAGAGCTGACCTGTTAACCTAGAATACTCCGGCTCAATTTACTTCCTACCCCTTATTCTCACTGAATTCCGGCATTTTCTTCTGTTTCTATTCTTTCAATATGCTAAAATCTAGTTTGGGATTTGTGTCTTTCAGATGTCTTGTAGGTGTCTTGTGATGTTCAATGGATACCCCCCAGCTCAGGTTTGCCTGCTGGTCGTTAAGCATACTGAAGACAAAATACAGCTTGGGATTGCTGTTTTTCAGATGTCTTCTAAGTGTCTCGTGATGCTCAAGAGGCTGTTGAGGGAAAGGAGTGCGAGACGGGGATCGGTGCAGGCAGGCTGTGGCATCGGGCAGCATCTCAGGAGGTGCCTTTTCGCTTGGCTTTTTGCAGGTGCCGCTGGCAGGCTGGGAGCGGTGCTGCCGCATGCCTGTGAGAGGTCTGAGAAGGTGGGGCAGCGGCCAGCATCTAAGACCAGAGAATGCTGTGGTCTGTTGTCGAGCTGTTCAGTTTTGTAGGTAACACATGGGCTGTCTTTGGAACGGCGTATGAGCATTAGAAGTGAGCTGGGTAGTAATGAGGAAGTCACGGGGCGGTGATTTCTCACGAGTGTAACGGTAGTTTACTGTGCGTTGATACATTTGGTGCCACAAGCGATGACGGAAGCGGGTGTGATGCTGGAATCTGTGCAGAGCAGGTGAGCCGATGGGCACGTTCGTTTTGATGAGGGGGGTGCTCTGGAAGAGATCTGTGTTGACCCGTGTGATACTTATTGCTGGCCTGGTGTTTTTGGTTTTTTTTGGGTTTTTTTATGTGATGAAGAGGCACCTGGCCACTGCGAGAATATCCTGGTTAGCTGGTGTGTTTCTTGTTGTGAAAGGATTCATCATCTGGCCCATCTGAAAGCCCCGCAGTGTGACTTTTGTTAGGAAGAGATTTTGAAAAATTGAGATATTTCTTATTCAGTGAGTTTGCATTCTGTGAACTTGCCATCAGAGTGCATCTTAGAGACGATGTCTTTGTCAGTAGAACTAATCAGCACAAGACTTGCAAAGTATTGCTTTTTTTTTTAAGATAAAAAAATCAATGGTCCTTGCGGAGATCCAAGCACAGCACATACTCCAAAGGTTGATGGCATTGGTAGTGCTTGTGTTCTCAGTTGTAACAGTCGAGATACCATAAAAATACGGTTCCCCTGTATGCTTCGGTACAGCCAAATGCATTAGCATCTCTGCCGGTCCTTCTTGGTAGCCCCATGTATTGCAACACTGGGGATTTGATTTGCGTGGTTTTTTGTTGTGGTATTTTTTTTCCCCAAAAAAAGTAAAACCGTATTGGGGATCTCTTCACTCACCGATTCTTCTGTCATAAATGAAAGTTTAAAAAAAGCTAACAGCGTCTGATTTATGATGTGACTTGCGCTCTTTCAGCTGTAACTGCCAAGCAGATGTAGGGTACGATTTGTTAGGTGTACTTAAGCAGGTAGGTATTTGTTGTAAATATTTAATGAGAGGCGACTGAATGTTTGGGGGGAGGCGGTTTCCTGCTGGTATTTTGAGGGAGCGCTCTTAAGTATTTTATTTCAGTCTCGCTTTCGACGCGCGTTTCCCTGGCAGTTCAGCAGCATCTCTTGGGCGGGGCAGCTGGGCGGACGTCCCTCCCGACTCCATAACACGCCAAAACCCCCCAGTCACGTTGCTGCTGTGTATTTTGGAGATAGATAATCTTATGGCGGGTGTGAACGGCTGTGCGAGTTAAATGAACGCAGAAGGAAAATGGAAAGCTTTTATAGCCTAGACGCTCATATTGGATGTGCGTAAACACGCGCCCGCCTTCTCAGCACAAAGTGAATTACTGAGATTTATTCTTAATTTTTTACGTTACTCTTTCAAGTTTGACGCTTCACTTCAGGCTTCATTGAGCCAGGCAGCAAGACGTGCGGCGGCAGGGCGAGGGCTGTAGCTGCTGCGGTGGATCTGTAATGGGAGGTTCCGGTTCCGGTACAACTTTGCCCTGCAGCCTCACGGGGTTATCTCCCTGCAGCGGTGCCGTAAGGAAGGGATGAGACGTTTTCCAGCACCAGCCAGAGCGTTCAGTGTTACGCGAAGAATCTGTTCAAAATGGTATCGGTTAGTCTTAATACCGTTTTCAAGTGTTCCAATCACTCTAGCTTTTAAAGGATGTGTTGTGTTTTGACATGACCCGTTTGCCTAGAATCTTGCTGCGGCTCAATTTCCTTCCTATCCCTTATGCTGACTGAGCTCCTCCATTTTCTTCTGTGCTATTTTATTCACGTGCTGAAATATAGTTTGGGATTTCTGTTTTTCAGATGTCTTCTAAGTGTCTCGTGATGCTCAAGAGATGCCCCCCGGCCCAGGTTTGCCTGCCGGTCATTAAGCGTGGTGAAGGTAAGGGGCCATCCCTCTGCCTGGGGGCTCCCGGCTCTGTCTCCAGCGGGTGCCCCGCAGGTATGACCGCGAGGGCTGCCTGGCGGGGAGAGTCGGGGCCCCCAGGGACCGGGGCTGTTCGTTGCCCCGGCGAGCCCATCCCAGCGCGGGAACAGAGTGGGAGCATGGCCAAGCAGAGCCCGAGAGAGACATGACACTGTCCTCTGGCACGCTCCTGCTTTGCCGTGGGGCAGCCGCCAGCCTGCGGACAGGGGCTGGGGGGGCTGCCCTACCTTTTAGATATTAGCAGAGCTCCCCTTTTTTGGGGCGGTGGGTGGGGTGGGTGTGTGTACCTTTGTAAATGACGCTATTAATGAGCTGCAGGTTGGAGCAGATTCCCTTGTATAGTGCCCTTCTTGGGGGTGAATCACAGATTCTCAGGTTGGAAGGGACCTCAGGGATCACCTAGTCCAACCTTACTATAATAAAATAGGGGGAGTCCTGGAGGGGTGATGATGTCATGCGGGGCACCCCAGTGTCAATGGGGGAGCTGATAATGCATCAGAGCAGCAGGTCAGTGTGTGTGTGGGTCATCTAGGGGTTCCCCCCCCTCAAAAAGTGGGGTTGCAGCCCAAAAATGCCGGAAAATTCAGGGGGCTATTAAGAAAAATATTTTAAGAAGCAAACGTGGGTGTGAGGCACTGAATTAGAGAAAACCTCCTATTTTATATGTATTGAAAAGTATTATTACTTTATAGATGTATAAAGGGATTTTAGGACAGAAAGAATTCTACATTGAGATACAGGATTTTAAAATACAAAAGTAACTCGCCTGTCTACATATATTTAAAATAAAAAACAAAGGCGTTTAAAATGAAGAAAAAGGATTTATGAAGGAATTCAAAATAGAAGGAAGTCTGACTAGAGCGAGCATCTACACTTACTGTGTGTTACATAGTCAAAGTAGATGTCTAAATAGAGAAGTTGAAAAAGATTCAAGTGTCAGAAAAGTATAAGTAAGCAGATAGCTAGTCTAAATAGGTGTTCTATATATGTATTGCTATGTAAGTCTAAACAGGTATGTGTAAATAGCTATTCTGTGTAAGTGTAAATAGTCTAAATAGATATGTGTAAAATATATGTATTCCATAAGCATATGGATGTGTAAGTAGACACATAAGTGTAAATGTCTATGCTATATAAGGTTTTTAAAATGCAAAGAAACCCTATTTATACATAGGATTTATAAATTGGACAACGCCCCTCAACTCCCCCCATCAATTGAAGATACAAATGCGCTTTCAAATGCTGCCCCTCTCGCCTTCTCCTTTTCCTATCCCAGTGTGGGCCTGATTCCCCCAAATGGGGATTTTCCCCTGTGGGGCTGCATATGCAGAGTGGGAGCTGCTGTCAGGGTACAAAAGAACCCCGAACCTTTTGAGTCTGGGTCTGCAGTGGTGGGGGGTGGGGGAACCAAAGCAAACAGAAGAAAACTAACAAAAACCCAAACAGTTTTGGGGGAAAGAAAACTGGAAGAGTCAACTCCAGGTGGAGTTGTGCAGCTGGAAAGCAAGAAGATGGCTGGGGAGTATGAAAGGGGGAAGGGGCTCTTAAGATGCAAAACCAGAAGTTAACTGTTCTATCTCTGAATGCTTATCCAGCTGAAAGTTAATTGTTGCGGAACGCTTGTCTAGCCGCTGTGTAAAATAATTAGCAAGGAGGCCTGGAATCCACTTGCAAAGGACAAATTCCTGAGAAGGACAGAAAATTGTCTAAAGAACCAGCTAAAACAGGTAAAACAGTAGTTTGGACAAGTGTCAAGAGATACTGAGTCTGCGCAAAACCAAAAGGTTACTAGCGGTGATGAAGAGGAGCCAGCAGCCTTCATCTTTACTACCCCCGATCACCACCACGAGGAGGCACTGTGCAAGCTCAGTTGGGAAAGATTTATGGAAATTACTTTTTTGGCTAATTCTAATATGACATGGGGAAAGGTCATGCATATCTATAGGCGTATTGGGAAATTGTATGTATCTGTAATGCTTTACTATATAAATGGAAGACAAACTATCACACAGGCACGCATGACTTTGGTGGGACTACCCCCCGTGCTGCCCAGCGCTGAATAAACATACCTACTTCACAGTCTTACAGCTTGTGGAATCCGCTTTCCGCGCATCAGGTAGGTGGGCTGGGGAGTGACAAAACAAACACACACCACAAAAAACTCCAAATGAAGAAAACCCATGGACCAGCCACTGTCATCCACAAAACAAACTGTAAATCAGCAATTCTTGTGGTTCAAAAACACACACCCCCCACTATATACAATGTTTTTGAAAAAAAAACCCCCAATTTTTATATTATGAAAAAAAAGACTCAAAACACAAATCCCCAAGAAACCCAGCAAAATGGAAAACAACACAACCTAAAGATAACAAAAAAACCCTCCAAAGCAATAATTGACCAACCCAACCCTATAAAAAAAAAACCTATGAAAATCCTATTTTGGGGATTACTAGGTGTGAAACACCTGCATTTGGAAGGGCATTTCTGGGGCTTGTCTGGAATAGATTCTCTGCAGTGGGTCAGTTATCTGGAGCGGATCATCATCTGTAGGTTATCCCAGGTGAGTTGCCCGTTGTGGATTATCCTGGGGGGACCCCCTGGTGTCAGTCACCCCCATGCATGTTCCCCATGGAGCGTCTGCCCAGACATTCCCCCATCCAGCAGTGTGTGTCTCCTCCCCCACCCTTCCTCTGCATGTGTCTGTGCCCTCCCTTCCACTGAAATGGGCCTCCTGTGTGGGTTTTTTCTTGGTGACATGCCCTCACTTGCCCTGCTCTCCTGTTTCGTGCTCGCTGAAGCCTTGTGCTTACGCAGGATGAGCAGAGCAGGGTCCTGGCAGTGCAGAGGCGAGGTGCTGACAAGCCAATGAAGGCCTAGGCTCGGCAGTGCACAACTGCTTTGCAGGTCAGCCACTGGCATCTGGTCTGCCTGGCTGCCCTGTGCCCTGACGCACAGCTGCCCCCATCACCCCAAGCAGCCTGCCTTCACAAGGGCAGCTGTGTTCCCCTGATTTTACTCCTTTAGGTTTGACACTTTGGGCTTCATTGAGTAAGCATGATGTGCAGCAGCAGCAGCGAAAGAGCTGTAGCTGTGGTGGTGAATCGGTAAGCATAGATTCTTGGTACGCTATAGCATTGCCCTGCAGTCTCATAGGGTTATCTCCCTGCAGCAGTGCCGTAAGGAAGGGATGAGGCTTTTTCCAACACCAGCAAGAATGTTTAGTGTGGTACCATTTTGATCAGATTTTTAGTATAAATAGCTGTTAATAGTGTTTTTAAGTGTTCTGCTCACTTAAGCTGTAAAGGCTGTGTTTCAAGCTGATCCATTTACTTAGAAACCTCCTTTGACTGAACTGATACACTATGCCTTAGGCTGACAACAGTTTGTATTTTCATCTGCTCCAATTTTTTTAATATGGTGACATATAGTTAGATTTGTTTTTCCAACATCTCGATGAAAGCATCTCGGTATGCTCAGTAAATATGTCCCCACCCATGCTTGCTTCCTGTTACTCGGGGCACACTAATGTCACTATGTGTGGGGAAATGATGCAGCAGAGCAGCCGGTGAGGGGGGATGGTGCGTGAGGGATTTTAGATGGTGGTCAGTGTAGGGCCACAGTGGAAGAATCACAAGCTGAACACAGCTGTGAGAATGCAACCTCCAAGGGGGGAAGCGGGAGGAATGTCATTGCACAATATGTTGTTGCAACCCCAGAACCGCCGTTAGCTGGCAGAGCACGTACCCGGCAGGCCTTGTTGCATGTGCCGGCCACGCGTGCGGCAACGTCTAGGCAGTTCTTTTGCCTTGAATCTGCTGAGGGTATAAAAAGGGGCATCTCAAAGCAGGGAGGGGGGGAGACAGCACACTCTGGGAACCACAGGGGACACCCTGAAGGTGCCATGTGTACCTCCCTTCTCCGCGATGACCTTGCTCACGGTCACCCTCCTGCTCGGTGGTGTCTCGGGTATAGCCGGGTTGGTCAGACTCTGCTGAGGGGAAAACAATATGCTAGTAACTGCTTCTGCAAGGCTCTAACGGAGCAATAAATACTGTTGTGCTTTTGAAATATCATATGTTGGGTGAATTTTGTGCATGGGAATCCTGCTAACCTGTTACAGATGGGGGTGTAATGGGGGGTCCCTCCCCAAAGAGTCATGGGGGGATTATTAAATATTATAAACTATAAGTATGGGTGTGTGGCATTGCAATAAAGGAAAAGGTTTTTTTTTCTATTTTGAATTCCTTCCTCTATATAGAGTTTAAAATGCACAAAAAATTTATTTTATGTCTATACAAGTTTTTTATATTTTAAGAGCCTGTACATGTTTCTAATTGGAATATAAAAAATTTAAAGTTCTTTGTACTATACAGTAGGTAAAAAGTTTTTTTTAAAGTTTTTTTTTATTTATAAGTTAATATTGGTTTTCAAAATATATAAGAAGTCATCTGACTGGATAAAGCTATCTGAATTTAGCGTGTGTTCTATAATAAGCCTACCGCAGGGTCACAGGTTGGAAGGTTCTCAGGCATCATCTAGTCCAACCCTTCTGTTAGATATTCTATGTAATCTAAATAAAGATAACAAAATAAGTGTAAACAGGTATAGAGATAAGTAGATATCTCAGTCTAAATAGAGAAGTGTAAAATTAGTGTCAAAATATGTAATTTTAAACAGATAGCTAATCTAAATAGAAGTTCTGGTAAAAGTGTTGATTGGTATGTCTAAACAGACAGATGCATAAATATTCTATAGATGTATATAGATATAGTCACAATAGATAGTGTAAACAGGTATTAAGTTATAAAACATCTATGTATTCCCTAAATATACATATATTTAAGTAGATACTGCAGTGTAAATATCTCTGCTATATAGGGTTTTTACAACACTAAAAAAACCCACTATTTATAGAACGGTTTCAGAAGCTCAAGCCCCCCCTTCATACGTACTGAAGTTATAAAAGCGCTTTCTAAGGCTGCCCCTTATCCCTTTTCCTTTTCCTCTCCAAGTCAGGGCCCATCCTCCCAGTTGGTCACTTGCTCCTGTAGGGCTGCGCTCGCAGAGCGAGAGCTGCTACCACAGCACTAATACACCCTCAAATCCCCGATTCTGGTCCACCTACCTCTCTGGTGCCCCAAAAGTTGTTGCTCTTTTGCCAATTCTGCCCTGTACGCTTCACCTCTTCATTTCTTGTTCCCATGTGCCTTGTTCCGGCTCTTTCCTCTGTCCTTCCTCCCTGTTTATTCTTTTTCCTCTGTCACACTGCTTTTGGGTGCTGACCCTGGTAGCCAGCTCACTGCAACCATATCTGACGCGTGTGAAGGGACGAGGCTTCGCTGCCTCCTGCGCATTCCCAGATGTGTTTGCAGCCCCTGGGCTTCGGGGTGAGTGGCTGCAGTTGGGTCCAAGGGAGAAGATGATGTGCTGTTGGATGCAGCCGGTGAGTCCGAGGACAGGGCTGGCCCTGCTGTGCCAAGGGGCTCTAGCTGGGGAGAGGGCTGCCTGGACACTCCTGCCTGCAGGAGCTGGCTGAGGAGTGAAAGGAAGGGTGTTGCACAGGCAGGTGCCTCCAGCAAGGAACAGCGTGTCGTTGAGCAAGGAAGGATCCGTCCCGGCCAGAGCACGCCACTAGCACAAGGTAACAGGATACCAGCAGCTCTGTTGGCTATGTGCGTTGGCCCCCGTGTGTCCAGGAAACATGGTCAGAGAGGAGTGTCGGGGCACCCGCCTCCTGCTCCTGGAGGGGCATGGTTTGGGCAGCCAGCACTGTGGAGGGGGACGGGGCAGAGGGAGAGAGAAAAACCTGAGGGCTGTGAAGGTGTCCTGCCCACAACAGGAGCTGCAGTGAGTCGCACGGCTCCTCCCATGCATCTGGGCTTATCCTCGCTATGCTTTTCCCGGTGTCTGTCTGCCTCCTTGCCTGTCCCTGCCTCTGTCTCCTCCTTGGGCTGCCCAGCTCACCAAAGCTTTTTGGTCTTCTGCCAACACTGCCCTGCACCCCATCACCTTCTATGTGTCCTTTCTATACCTCTCCTTTTCTGGCACCACACCTGCTATTATTTCTCTCTTCCCTATCACTTGTAAAAATTGCATTTCTAGGTCTGCCTCTACCCAGCGACCTATCTCCATTTCAGTGACTCCCTCTGCTCTGCCCCGGCTTGCTCTTCCTACGTCCTTTCTCTGTGGCCATCTATCCGTCTCCCTCTCTTGATATTTAACTTCTACCCACATGGCCAGAACCCCGTTGATTTTTATATTTGCGCTGTCTGTCTACATTCAGTTCCGCGTCCACGTTTGTTTCTTCCTGCCTGTCCTCAACTAAATCACTTTTTCAATTTTGTTTGTCTTCATTGATTTAGTTTGTGGACCCTATTTCTTACTTTTTCCTGTCTGACCCTTACCCCATTGCTTTTAAAATTCTCTTTCTAGGTTTAGTTTTACAAAGCTGCCAATCCCTAATTTTAAGGGTTATTTGTTGGTCATGCACCCCATTGCTTTTAAAATATTTTATCAAGGTGACTGTTTATTTTTTTTATAGAGTTAATAAGGTTGGAAAAGACCTGTGATATCATTGAGTCCAATCATCAACCCAACACTACGGTGCCTCCTAAAGCACGTTCTAAAGTGCCACGTATACACATCTTTTGAACGCCTCCAGGGAGGGCAACTGCCCCACCTCTCTGGGCAGCCTGTTCCAACACCTGACGACTCTTCGGGTAAAGAAATTTTTCCTAATACCCTATCTGATCATTCCCTGATGGAACTCGACACCATTTCCTCTTGTCCAATCGCTAGCTCGTTGGGAAAAGGAACCTACACCCAGTTCACTACAACCTCCTTTGAGCCTCCTCTTCTGCAGACTAAAACAACCCCAGTTCCCTCAGCTGCTCTTCATAAGACTTCTTTTCCAGACCCTTCCCCAAGCTTTGTTGCCCTTCTCTGGACATACTCCAACTACTCAATGTCCTTTTTGTACTGAAGGGCCCGAAAGGGAACACGATACTCAAGGTGCGGCCTCACCAGTGCCAAGTCGGGGGTACAATCACTTCCCTACTCCTGCTGGCCACACTATTTCTGATACAAGGCAGGACCCCATCGGCCTCCTTGCCAACCCAGGCAGACCACCGCCTCATGTTCAGCCGGCTGTCAACCGGCACCCCTGGGTCCTTCTCTGCCACACAGTTTTCCAGCCGCTCTTCCCAAGCCTGTAGCATTGCATGGGGTCGTTGTGACCCGAGCACAGGACCCGGCACTCAGCCTTGTTAATTCTCATAGAGCTGACGTCAGGCCGTGGGTCCAGCCTGTCCAGATCCCTCTGCAGAGCCTTCCTACCCTCAAGCAGATGAACACTCCCGCCCAACTTGGTATCATCTGCAAACTTACTGAAGGCACACTGTCCCCTCATTCAGATCCCTGATAAAGACATGGAACAAGACTAGTCCTAAAGTTGACCCCTAGGGAACAGCGCTCATGACCAGCCACAAATTTGATTTAACTTCTGTCACCACTACTCTTTGGGCTCAGCCATCCAGCTAGTTTTGTACTCAGCAAAGAGTACACCTGTCCAAGCTAGGAACCACCAGCTTCTCCAGGAGAATGCTGTGGGAGAGAGTGTCAAAGGCTTTACTGAAGTACAGGTAGATAACATCCACGGCCCTTTCCTCATCCACTAGGTGGGTCACCTGGTCATAGAAGGAGACTGGGTTGGTCAGGCAGAACCTGCGGTGTCTGGGCCTGATCCCCTGGTCATCCTGTACATGCCTGGTGAGTGCACTGAAGGTGAACCATTACTACCCTGGTGATAAACAGCCAGTCTACTAGAGACTGAGGCCAAGAAGGCTTCAAGTACCTCAGTCTATTCCTCAGTGGCAGCATTCCCCACCCCAGCCCCCAGTAGAGGCTGGAGATTCTCTTTGGTTCTCTTTCTGTTAGCATATATGTAAAAGCATGTTTTGTCATCTCTAACAACAGTGGCCGGTTGAGTTCTAGCTGGGCTTTTGCCTTCCTGGTTTGCTCTCCGATTGGCATAACAAGCTCTGTGTTCTGTTCCTGACTTGCCTACCCATTCTTCAAAAGCAGTAAACTCTCCTTTCCCCCCGCCCCGAGCCACCGCAAAAGCTCTCTGTTCAGCCAGGCCTGTCATCTTCCTGCCCGTTTGTCTTACTGCGCACAGGGACAACCTGGTTCTGCACCTTCCAGATTTCCTTCTTGAACATCCAGCCTTCCAGGACCCCTTAGCCCTTCAGGACTTCCTCCCAAGGAACCCTTTCAACCAGCGTCCCGAAGAGTCCAAAGCCTGCCCTCCGCAAGTCCACGGTATAGATTTTGCCAGCCCCCCCTTCCTTATTTTGCCAGGCATCAGGAATTCTATCAGGGTGCAGTCGCTAGGCACAAAATGGCTTCCAACTCCCACATCTCCCACCGGTCCTTCTGTTTCTAAAAAGCAGGTCAGTCAAGGCACCTCCCCAGTAGGCTCATTTACCAGCTGCATCAGGAAGTTACCTTCCACGTGCTCCATGAACCTCCTAGACAGTTTCCTTTGCTGCATTTTCTTTCCAGCAGACATCTGGTAAGTTCAAGTGCCCCATGAGAATAAGGGGTAGCAAGTGGGAGAGTTCTGCCAGCTGCCTGTAGAATTCTTCAGCTACTTCATCATTGCAGTCAGGTGGTCTACAGCAGACCCCCAGCTGGATATCTGCCTCCTTGGCCTTTCCCCTCATCCTTACCCATAAGCTGTCAACCTCATCCTCCCGATCATTGAGCTCTCTACAACCAAAACACTACCTAATGTACAGAGCCACCCCACCACATCTCCTTCCTTGCCTAACCCTTTGTAAGAGATTAGAGCCATCCTTTGCAGCACTCGAATTGTACGAGGCATCCCACCGCATCTGGTGAGAAACTGTACTAGGAGCAGCTAAAGTCACTTGGTTTATTAAGCCTAGAGACAGGGAGACCTCATCTCAGTCTGCAGCTTCTTCACAAGGGGTGGAGGAGGTGCAGGCGCCGATCATTTTTCTCCAGTGACCAACAATAGGACCTAAGGGAACAGCAGGAGGATGGGCCGGGGAGGTTTAGGGTGGGTATTAGGAAAAGGTTTTTCACTCAGAGGGCCACGGAACATGGAACAGGCTCCCCAGGGAAGCAGGCACAGTGCCAAGCCTGACAATAATCAAGCAGCACTAGGGCAACACCATCAGAGGCATGGGGTGAATTTGGGGTTGTCCTGTGCAGGGAAAGGAGTTGGACTCTAATCTTCGTGGGTCCCTTCTGACCCAGAACGTTCTATGATTCTGCGATGTCTGCGACAGCAAGAAAATCAAAGCTATCCCGCTGCACAACAGCTTTTATCTCCTGCCTTACGGCATCCGTGCTGCGTGCATCGGGGTAGACACGCTCAAGCTGGGATAGCGATTTCGCCCTCGAGCTTGGCACGCCGCCCCTAGGCTCTTCTTTAGCAAGCCTGGCTATATCCCTTTCCCTTAAAGTCTCCCTTAAAGCCGCCTCCCCGAGCCCTGCAAATTCCCAAGGAAGAATGCTTTTCCCCCTTTGAGATAGATGAACTCCTTATTCAATCCCTTTTAATTTTTTTCCAGTGGTACCCTAACCACCCTTGCGTTTATCGTGTTCTTTTTGTGTACTATTATCACCTTTACTGTGGTCATTTGTTAATTTTCAGCTCTTTCCTTAGCACCATCGCTTTTAAAATTTTATGTCTGTGTTTTATTTCTATTACTATTTTTTAGTTGTTATTGTCTCTTAATCCCTTGGCTTTTAAACTTTCCTACTTTTGTCTCGTTCGCTGGTGTTACTTCTCAATTATTTTTCATAGCGCTCTCGCTTTTTACATTTCCTTTTCACGTCTGTTTTGGGTCACTGTCCTTATTGCATAAGATTGTCTTTATTTCCTAATACGCACTGCTGGCTAGGCTTTCTTTCTACAGCAACCTCAGTTCTCTTTGTCTTTGCAAAATTATTTCTCGTCTCTCTTTAGCGCCCTCGCTTTTTCCATTTTCTTTATACCTCCCTTCTAGGTTACAGTCTCTGTTTTAATTTTTTCTTTTATTTCCCTATAAGCCCTTCCTTTTTAAATGTTATTTATAAGTTAACTCTCATTCCTTTGGAAGTTTAAAAAAAGTTATTTCTTCTTTTTCACTAGTGACCTTGCTTTTTCCACTTTCTTTCTACATTTCCATTTTACTTGACGTTTGCTATTTTTAATTTTTTTTCCCCTCATTTCTTGAATCGTATTTGCCTCTAATATTTTGTACAATTTTATCTGGTGTCTTTATGTTTTAGAGTTATTTCTTGTCCTTAGTAGCAGTACCTTTGCTTTTATAATATTTTTCGATTTTCCATCCCTATTATTAATAGTTTGCTCTCGGTTTCCTTAATCCCTGTCACTTTTTAGATTTCTTCCTTTAGCCCGTTTCCTGTGCTTATTTTGCTCTGTTTTCTTTCAAGTATATGTCTTCCCTTAACACCATCACTTCACCAGTTTTCTTCATCCGTTTGCTGTCCCTATGTTTTAAATTTTATCTTTATTTCCATAATCCCCCTTGCTTTTTAAACCTTTTCTATGCCATTTTTTTCTCCCTTTGCTGTATTTTAAAAATTATTTCTTCTCTTCCCTTAGTGTCACAGCTTTTAAAATTTGCTGTCTCTTTTAGCTGGCTGTCCCTATTTATTTTTGCCCTTCCTTTTCCTAATCTCTTGCTTCCTAAATGTTCTGTCTACTTTTATTCCCTTTGCTGTTTCTCAGAATTATTTCTTGTCTTTCATTAGTACCGCTGCATTTTAACTTTCTTTCCGCTCCCGTTTCAGTTCCGTGTCCCTGTCTTTTAATTTTTCTCTCTGTTTTTCTAACATCCTGCAGGTTTTTTTTTTTTCCCTACATCTCCAATTCAGTTGGCCTTTGGTATTTGTTTTTCCCTATTTCTTTACTATCAGTTTTTAACCTTTCTGTCTCATGTTATCCATTGGCTGTATTAGCACTTGAATCATTTCTTGTCTTTTGTTAGCATGTCAGCTTTTTAAATTTCTTCTTTTACCTCATCGTCTTAGATGTTCCCCAGCAGCACATTTTTGTCGCAATCGCACCTCTCCCGAGACATCTGTTCCCAAAAAAGAGCAATCTTTTTCTTTTCTATGCCATCTAGGATGCCTCCCGAGACCTTCCCTGTGCTCCACAGCATTTTGGTAGCATTTACTCTCCTTTTCAATCTCTTATCCCGCGAGCCTTTCGTGACCCCTCCGCTCCCAGTCGCCGTGCGTCCAGAGAGCCCCTTTGCGTCCCACAACCCTGTTTTAGCTCAGTAGCGGACTTTGGTCTTCCCTTGTTACCTCTGAACCCAGTCTTCGGGTTTGCTTGTGCCTCGGAGCACTCTTAGCATACCGTCTGCTGACTACGGTACCTCCAGCCAGTCCCCGGCTCCTGAGGAGATCTGTAATTTGGTCACACCCCTCCAGACCGTATCCTCGTTTCCCAGAGCATTCTTTTGTCTCTGTGCCGCATCCGGGACCCCTCAGGGTGCCGCAACACCTATCGGTCCCTTTGAGGTCGCATTCTGCGCAGTTTTAGCTTTGCCGTGGCACTCGCACCCCTCTCTCGCCATCTGAAGGTTTCCCGAGTCTGTATATGCTGCGCACAGCAGTCATTCTGTCCTTTCTTCCTTCTGTTTGTGCCTCCATTTGTTCCCTGGCTTTCTCACGTTGCGTTTACTGAGCTCAGATGCCCTCTGGATGTAATTGTCACATCCCCAAATATTTTTCTGTCTCTCTGCCTTCCTCAGGACATCTTCTATCCTAGTCACAGTCCTTTCCTAGACTTCCCTCAGGCTCCCGCTCCAAGGCTTGTTTGGTGTCTTGGGCTCCCTCAGGACTCCTCTGCTCCGTTTGCTGAGTTCCCATGAGACATCCCCTATAGCCCAGGACTCTGTTCTAGCTCAGAAGGGCACTTTGCACCCCTCTTTACCCTCCAGCTCTATTCCTGAGTTGGTATCTGTTACCCCGATCCCCGTTTTGTTTTCTCAATTCTTTGCCGCCCCCCTGTTCCAGCTCCCCCGAGAATATCTGTTAGTTTGGTGAATTCCCTTTTGAGCTTCCTGCATTCTCACCACTGCTTTAGTTTCTCTGGTCCATTAGAAACTATTCCTATCCCTGTGACAACGCCTCTTGTTCTGCCAGAACCTTTCCTAAAGCCATCTTTGTACTCTGCAGTAATTAATTTGTTTTCTGTCTTATTGTATGTTTCTCTTTGCTATCTGGTACCCGAAAAATGTCTACGGGTGTCTCTGATCTTCTCTTGAGATTCTTGGAGAATCAATAACCTGGATCTATTTTTAGCAACACACATCTCGATGAGTTTTTACGGCACTTCCCCATTTATTCTTTATTTAGCTGCTTATATGCTCATTAGGATGCTTCATATAACTTTTGATACCATTCCTGTATTTCCCTTTTATAATCTTTGTTCTTTGAAACTGCTATCAGTCTCTTAAGCAAATCAGTCAGACAGTGTCAAAATTACTCTGAATTATCAGTGATTTATAGAAAATAATTTCATTGGAACCAGAGGTTTAATTCACTTTGCCATTCAGTCATATCTAGACTATAGCTCTGCTAGTATGTAGATAGTATGTGTGGTTTTGCTAGAAATGAACCATAACTGTATAACTCTTCTGTTTTACAGAAAAGTAAAACATATAACTAATGGTCATAATAGTGGTGTTATAATCCAGGAGCTGCTCTTCTATATAAATTAGTAAGACATGGTTTTTCCCCTGTATACATCCCAGGAAAATGAAGTTTAATTTCTTACCTGGCCACATTGCTGATGCAATACACGTAAGGGAAGAAAAACAAATGGTAGTACAATTGCAGTAAGAACCACTCTTTTTATCATCTTCCACACTGTAAACATAAAGCACATGAGAAAACTCCCTGCTGTTCCTTCAGCTGCCTTTATACCCTGTGGTGGTTCACCCCTCCCCTTTCCCAGGTGATTGTGGGAAGGGTGGTGGGCAGGGCCCGGGGTATATGAGCCACAGCCTCTGATGAGGGAGTTCACTTCCCTCCTGGGTTTCTCCAGTGTGGGTGCTTTGGTGTTCCTGCACTTAATTGTAATTTTTGAGCTGTTTCAATATTTTGGATAGGTATGTTTTGATATTTAAAGAAATGCAGATGTTTGCGGGAGGTAAGGCTTTTAGCACTCGATAAGGGTTGGTGAAATTTAAATTTGAAAGATCATTTGTGTCTAAACATATGTTTTTCTTTATCTAATACTGCATTGGAGGTTCAGGTGTGGTAAGATGGCTTGATAGTATGTTGTTCTGTTATTTTTTTTCTTTTTAGTTTTGAGTATGTTTCTTTTTATTGGAATTCTCAACTTTATTGAATCTTAAAATTATTTTTGTAAACTCTCTTGCATAATCTGGAAGGTGTTGACATGAACTGTTAAGGGTATTGATAAAATGTGGTAGGGGTTAGGGTGAGTGTTCTGTATGCATTTATGTGTGGCAATTTATATATGCTGTTTCTTCAGGAAAAGAAGAGCGATACAAGTGGATAGTTAATATCCATAGACTTCTGTAAAACCCTGTGTAGCCTTGTGCAGAGCCAATAGCTTAAAGCAATGGGAAAGGTCAGTAACTTTAGTAGTATTTTGTAGATGCTAAGGGGATGACTGTAGCTGGCAGCTAGAGTGCTAGCTGAGAGTACATCCTAACGGTCTTCAGGTTTGTACGTGTACAGGGTGTAATGCTTGAGTTAACGTATATCTTTTAACGGGAGGTGGTAGTTGGGCTCTACATGGTATTCCTACATGGGAGCAATGCCTATGGATCGGTTAAGCTATTGCTGTGCATCCAGGTGACTTCCACCATGTCCTTTTTTTCCAGAGGCAGAGGAGTTGTTCAGGGTGACAGAGGAAAGCCGGGGAAATGCTGTAAGAAGGTAGGCCAGTGTGTGCTATATAGAAGGAAGATGTTACTGATGGCTGAATGACTCTGCAGTGTGTTTTGGGGGGTTAAGAAGGCAGTAACGAATGAGCCAAGTGTGAGCCGGATACAGGAGGGGAGTTGAGCAAGATCAGAGGGGATTGGTGCGCTGAAGTAGCGGTTCTTTCTGAGGTGTTGTGTTGATAGCAGAGGTAAAACTGACCTGTGTTCCTTGTGCGTTACAGGTGATGAATGAGCCTCAAAGTGGCAGCTGGAACTGACAGAGGCTGGGCAGGAAAGCTGTCAAATAAAAGCTATGTGAGAACGGGATTCGGTCTGGGTAGGATGCTGTTCTGGGTAATATCGTTGCATGTATCTTATTCCTTTAGTTTTTGCTCATGCTCCATGTAGGCTTTTTGGGAGAGACACAGTGTGGTGATGAGAACGCAGAGAAAGCGACGGTGAGCGGTGGGCTGAAGTGTAGCGATTCGTCCTGAGGGGTCGTGTTGCAGGTGGTTGTGAGCAACATGCGTTTGGCTCTTGCAGGTGGCGGGCGAGCCTCCAGAGGGCCACCGGATCTGCTGGAGGCCAGGCAGGTGAGCCGTCGAGGGAAAGGTGCGTGTCTGAGATGGGGGGGGGGGGGTGGTTGGTGTGGGTATCCTGAGACCCCCGCAGCACCCGAGCGGGTCCTTTTTTGCTTGGGTTCTTGCAGGTGCCGCACGCAGGCTTCAGAGGGGAGATGCCGCATGCCGACGAGAGGTCCGAGAGGTGAGGGGCTTGAAGGCCAGGCTGTTGTTGGAGAGCAAGGTGTCGTACGGCCACTCAATTGAAGCGTTTGTCTTTGGCGTTGCAGGTTGTGCGCCCGGCTGCCTCTGGGCCTGGATGCGCGTTTGAGGTGAGCTGGGTCGCAGAGGGGAGGGGCGCGGGGCTGGTGTGGTTCGTTCTTCCTTTTTTGGCAGAGCGATGGTAACGTTGTGCATCCTGTGGCATCTCTAGGGGCCGCAGGGGATGGCGTTCGTCCTCGTCCGGAATGGGCACGGAGCAGCCGGGTGAGCGGCGCAGCTGGGTGCGCGTGAGGTGGGGGGCGTTGCGGGGTAGGCCCTTTGAGTGATGGGATGCTGACAGCGCTGCTGTGCGTGTGTTTTTGTTGTTTTTGTTCAGATGATGAAAAGGCACCTGGCCCTTGGAGGAGCGGTGCCGCGGGCTGCCTGTGCGCTTGTTCTTCTGAAGGATGGGTGGACCGGGACTGTGGGCCCCTTGAAAGCTAAGTTGAGGCAACGGTGCCGGGGAAGGGGTTGGGGGAGGGAGGGGTTTTAGAGGTGGCGCAGCGGAGCGGGCTGTCCGGGAAGCGGTCCCCTTTGAGAGCAGGGAAAAGGAGCGGGTTCCTCTTCAACGTGACGGGAACGTGTGCCGGGCAGGGCGGTTCCAGGCTGTGTGTGTGATTGCGCCGTGTGTGTGTGTGTTTTGTGTTGGGCGTCTCCGACCTTCCTCGGGTCTCGGTTGGTGCCTTTGTTCCTTAGGAGCCAGGCAGGTGCCTCGGCAGCGTTGCTAGGGCCCGGCGAGGCCCTCGTCGTGGGCTCGGCGCCCGTCGGGCGCCTCTCTTTTGGCGTCGCAAGCTTCGGGCGTGGATCGGTCTGGCGTCTCGGACGGTCGTCTTGCGCGGCGTCGTTCCCGGCTGCGTGAGCGGCGCCGCTCTGTCGCTGTGAGTTTTTGGGACTGGCATTTCTTCCTTGCATCCTTAGGCGGTTAGGTCTTGAAGCCGGGCTGGTTGCGCGTCTGTCGTCTCGGTTGTGAGGGGAAGCGCTTGTCACGGGCCGCGAAGCTGTCGGCCTTCTCTGGCGTTGCCGTAGGGCCCGCTGCCGTCGCCGTCGGGGTCCCGCAGGCGGTCTTGCCGGACGGGGGGGTTCCGTCTGGGTGTCGTCGTTCTCTCCGAGAGCTGCCTCTCATCCTTCGGGGCGCGTTGCCTGTAGCGTTCTGTGTAGCGTTGTTCTGTGTTTGTCTCGGAGCCGCCCTGCCCGGGGATGTAGAGTCAGGGCGAGGTGGGTGGTGCTGGCATCTAGGGATGCGCCCAGGCTTGGGGAGGGGGAGGGGGAAAGGGGGGGGGAAAGGAGTTTTGCAGCCGTCTTGGATCGAGTGGCTGTCGTCGGTGGGTGAGGGAAGTAATTCCTGTTGGGTTTTGTGGGCCCCCAGGGAACAACCGTAGGTGTCTGGGAGAGGGGGCTAGAGTCTTAGCTGAGCAGGTAGCGTGTCAAGGGTGTTCTGGCTTGTCTGTGCGCTGGGCTCAAGGTTTGATGTATTGTGCGCATGTTTCGGAGCCGCCCTAGCTGGGCTTTCGAGGGGTGTTCCTACATGCGATCGAGACCTGTGTCGTGGTTCAGCTGTGGCTGTGCATGCAGGTGACGTGTTTGGTATTGGTTTGGCAGATGCCGAGGGAGGAGTCGTGCGGGGTGATGGAGGACGGCGCTGTCAGCAGGCGAGTTGGTGTGCGGTGTATCTAGAGGGAGGATGTGGCCGTTGGCTCCACGAGCCCATTAACGGTATTTTTCTTTGTGGGCGCATGCGAGGAGCCGAGCGGGATCTGGGCGCCGGAGGGGAGTCGCACGGGGTGAGCGGTGATGGGTGGGCTGAAGCGTAGCGATTCGTCCTGAGGGGTCGCGTTGCAGGTGGTTGTGAGCAACATGCGTTTGGCTCTTGCAGGTGGCGGGCGAGCCTCCAGAGGGCCACCGGATCTGCTGGAGGCCAGGCAGGTGAGCCGTCGAGGGAAAGGTGCGTGTCTGAGAGGGGGGGGGGGGGTGGGGGGGTGGTTGGTGCGGGTATCCTGAGACCCCCGCAGCACCCGAGCGGGTCCTTTTTTGCTTGGGTTCTTGCAGGTGCCGCACGCAGGCTTCAGAGGGGAGACGCCGCATGCCGACGAGAGGTCCGAGAGGTGAGGGGCTTGAAGGCCAGGCTGTTGTTGGAGAGCAAGGTGTCGTACGGCCACTCAATTGAAGCGTTTGTCTTTGGCGTTGCAGGTTGTGCGCCCGGCTGCCTCTGGGCCTGGATGCGCGTTTGAGGTGAGCTGGGTCGCAGAGGGGAGGGGCGCGGGGCTGGTGTGGTTCGTTCTTCCTTTTTTGGCAGAGCGATGGTAACATTGTGCATCCTGTGGCATCTCTAGGGGCCGCAGGGGATGGCGCTCGTCCTCGTCCGGAATGGGCACGGAGCAGCCGGGTGAGCGGCGCAGCCGGGTGCGCGTGAGGTGGGGGGCGTTGCGGGGGTGGGTCCTTGTGGAGCGATGGGATGCTGACAGCGCTGCTGTGCGTGTGTTTTTGTTGTTTTTGTTCAGATGATGAAAAGGCACCTGGCCCTTGGAGGAGCGGTGCCGCGGGCTGCCTGTGCGCTTGTTCTTCTGAAGGATGGGTGGACCGGGACTCTGGGCCCCTTGAAAGCTAAGCTGAGGCAACGGTGCTGGGGAAGGGGTTGGGGGAGGGAGGGGTTTTAGAGGTGGCGCAGCGGAGCGGGCTGTCCGGGAAGCGGTCCCCTTTGAGAGCAGGGAAAAGGAGCGGGTTCCTCTTCAACGTGACGGGAACGTGTGCCGGGCAGGGCGGTTCCAGGCTGTGTGTGTGATTGCGCCGTGTGTGTGTGTGTTTTGTGTTGGGCGTCTCCGACCTTCCTCGGGTCTCGGTTGGTGCCTTTGTTCCTTAGGAGCCAGGCAGGTGCCTCGGCAGCGTTGCTAGGGCCCGGCGAGGCCCTCGTCGTGGGCTCGGCGCCCGTCGGGCGCCTCTCTTTTGGCGTCGCAAGCTTCGGGCGTGGATCGGTCTGGCGTCTCGGACGGTCGTCTTGCGCGGCGTCGTTCCCGGCTGCGTGAGCGGCGCCGCTCTGTCGCTGTGAGTTTTTGGGACTGGCATTTCTTCCTTGCATCCTTAGGCGGTTAGGTCTTGAAGCCGGGCTGGTTGCGCGTCTGTCGTCTCGGTTGTGAGGGGAAGCGCTTGTCACGGGCCGCGAAGCTGTCGGCCTTCTCTGGCGTTGCCGTAGGGCCCGCTGCCGTCGCCGTCGGGGTCCCGCAGGCGGTCTTGCCGGACGGGGGGGTTCCGTCTGGGTGTCGTCGTTCTCTCCGAGAGCTGCCTCTCATCCTTCGGGGCGCGTTGCCTGTAGCGTTCTGTGTAGCGTTGTTCTGTGTTTGTCTCGGAGCCGCCCTGCCCGGGGATGTAGAGTCAGGGCGAGGTGGGTGGTGCTGGCATCTAGGGATGCGCCCAGGCTTGGGGAGGGGGAGGGGGAAAGGGGGGGGGAAAGGAGTTTTGCAGCCGTCTTGGATCGAGTGGCTGTCGTCGGTGGGTGAGGGAAGTAATTCCTGTTGGGTTTTGTGGGCCCCCAGGGAACAACCGTAGGTGTCTGGGAGAGGGGGCTAGAGTCTTAGCTGAGCAGGTAGCGTGTCAAGGGTGTTCTGGCTTGTCTGTGCGCTGGGCTCAAGGTTTGATGTATTGTGCGCATGTTTCGGAGCCGCCCTAGCTGGGCTTTCGAGGGGTGTTCCTACATGCGATCGAGACCTGTGTCGTGGTTCAGCTGTGGCTGTGCATGCAGGTGACGTGTTTGGTATTGGTTTGGCAGATGCCGAGGGAGGAGTCGTGCGGGGTGATGGAGGACGGCGCTGTCAGCAGGCGAGTTGGTGTGCGGTGTATCTAGAGGGAGGATGTGGCCGTTGGCTCCACGAGCCCATTAACGGTATTTTTCTTTGTGGGCGCATGCGAGGAGCCGAGCGGGATCTGGGCGCCGGAGGGGAGTCGCACGGGGTGAGCGGTGATGGGTGGGCTGAAGCGTAGCGATTCGTCCTGAGGGGTCGCGTTGCAGGTGGTTGTGAGCAACATGCGTTTGGCTCTTGCAGGTGGCGGGCGAGCCTCCAGAGGGCCACCGGATCTGCTGGAGGCCAGGCAGGTGAGCCGTCGAGGGAAAGGTGCGTGTCTGAGAGGGGGGGGGGGGTGGGGGGGTGGTTGGTGCGGGTATCCTGAGACCCCCGCAGCACCCGAGCGGGTCCTTTTTTGCTTGGGTTCTTGCAGGTGCCGCACGCAGGCTTCAGAGGGGAGACGCCGCATGCCGACGAGAGGTCCGAGAGGTGAGGGGCTTGAAGGCCAGGCTGTTGTTGGAGAGCAAGGTGTCGTACGGCCACTCAATTGAAGCGTTTGTCTTTGGCGTTGCAGGTTGTGCGCCCGGCTGCCTCTGGGCCTGGATGCGCGTTTGAGGTGAGCTGGGTCGCAGAGGGGAGGGGCGCGGGGCTGGTGTGGTTCGTTCTTCCTTTTTTGGCAGAGCGATGGTAACGTTGTGCATCCTGTGGCATCTCTAGGGGCCGCAGGGGATGGCGCTCGTCCTCGTCCGGAATGGGCACGGAGCAGCCGGGTGAGCGGCGCAGCCGGGTGCGCGTGAGGTGGGGGGCGTTGCGGGGGTGGGTCCTTGTGGAGCGATGGGATGCTGACAGCGCTGCTGTGCGTGTGTTTTTGTTGTTTTTGTTCGATGATGAAAAGGCACCTGGCCCTTGGAGGAGCGGTGCCGCGGGCTGCCTGTGCGCTTGTTCTTCTGAAGGATGGGTGGACCGGGACTCTGGGCCCCTTGAAAGCTAAGTTGAGGCAACGGTGCCGGGGAAGGGGTTGGGGGAGGGAGGGGTTTTAGAGGGTGGCGCAGCGGAGCGGGCTGTCCGGGAAGCGGTCCCCTTTGAGAGCAGGGAAAAGGAGCGGGTTCCTCTTCAACGTGACGGGAACGTGTGCCGGGCAGGGCGGTTCCAGGCTGTGTGTGTGATTGCGCCGTGTGTGTGTGTGTTTTGTGTTGGGCGTCTCCGACCTTCCTCGGGTCTCGGTTGGTGCCTTTGTTCCTTAGGAGCCAGGCAGGTGCCTCGGCAGCGTTGCTAGGGCCCGGCGAGGCCCTCGTCGTGGGCTCGGCGCCCGTCGGGCGCCTCTCTTTTGGCGTCGCAAGCTTCGGGCGTGGATCGGTCTGGCGTCTCGGACGGTCGTCTTGCGCGGCGTCGTTCCCGGCTGCGTGAGCGGCGCCGCTCTGTCGCTGTGAGTTTTTGGGACTGGCATTTCTTCCTTGCATCCTTAGGCGGTTAGGTCTTGAAGCCGGGCTGGTTGCGCGTCTGTCGTCTCGGTTGTGAGGGGAAGCGCTTGTCACGGGCCGCGAAGCTGTCGGCCTTCTCTGGCGTTGCCGTAGGGCCCGCTGCCGTCGCCGTCGGGGTCCCGCAGGCGGTCTTGCCGGACGGGGGGGTTCCGTCTGGGTGTCGTCGTTCTCTCCGAGAGCTGCCTCTCATCCTTCGGGGCGCGTTGCCTGTAGCGTTCTGTGTAGCGTTGTTCTGTGTTTGTCTCGGAGCCGCCCTGCCCGGGGATGTAGAGTCAGGGCGAGGTGGGTGGTGCTGGCATCTAGGGATGCGCCCAGGCTTGGGGAGGGGGAGGGGGAAAGGGGGGGGGAAAGGAGTTTTGCAGCCGTCTTGGATCGAGTGGCTGTCGTCGGTGGGTGAGGGAAGTAATTCCTGTTGGGTTTTGTGGGCCCCCAGGGAACAACCGTAGGTGTCTGGGAGAGGGGGCTAGAGTCTTAGCTGAGCAGGTAGCGTGTCAAGGGTGTTCTGGCTTGTCTGTGCGCTGGGCTCAAGGTTTGATGTATTGTGCGCATGTTTCGGAGCCGCCCTAGCTGGGCTTTCGAGGGGTGTTCCTACATGCGATCGAGACCTGTGTCGTGGTTCAGCTGTGGCTGTGCATGCAGGTGACGTGTTTGGTATTGGTTTGGCAGATGCCGAGGGAGGAGTCGTGCGGGGTGATGGAGGACGGCGCTGTCAGCAGGCGAGTTGGTGTGCGGTGTATCTAGAGGGAGGATGTGGCCGTTGGCTCCACGAGCCCATTAACGGTATTTTTCTTTGTGGGCGCATGCGAGGAGCCGAGCGGGATCTGGGCGCCGGAGGGGAGTCGCACGGGGTGAGCGGTGATGGGTGGGCTGAAGCGTAGCGATTCGTCCTGAGGGGTCGCGTTGCAGGTGGTTGTGAGCAACATGCGTTTGGCTCTTGCAGGTGGCGGGCGAGCCTCCAGAGGGCCACCGGATCTGCTGGAGGCCAGGCAGGTGAGCCGTCGAGGGAAAGGTGCGTGTCTGAGAGGGGGTGGGGGGTGGGGGGGTGGTTGGTGCGGGTATCCTGAGACCCCCGCAGCACCCGAGCGGGTCCTTTTTTGCTTGGGTTCTTGCAGGTGCCGCACGCAGGCTTCAGAGGGGAGACGCCGCATGCCGACGAGAGGTCCGAGAGGTGAGGGGCTTGAAGGCCAGGCTGTTGTTGGAGAGCAAGGTGTCGTACGGCCACTCAATTGAAGCGTTTGTCTTTGGCGTTGCAGGTTGTGCGCCCGGCTGCCTTCTGGGCCTGGATGCGCGTTTGAGGTGAGCTGGGTCGCAGAGGGGAGGGGCGCGGGGCTGGTGTGGTTCGTTCTTCCTTTTTTGGCAGAGCGATGGTAACGTTGTGCATCCTGTGGCATCTCTAGGGGCCGCAGGGGATGGCGCTCGTCCTCGTCCGGAATGGGCACGGAGCAGCCGGGTGAGCGGCGCAGCCGGGTGCGCGTGAGGTGGGGGGCGTTGCGGGGGTGGGTCCTTGTGGAGCGATGGGATGCTGACAGCGCTGCTGTGCGTGTGTTTTTGTTGTTTTTGTTCAGATGATGAAAAGGCACCTGGCCCTTGGAGGAGCGGTGCCGCGGGCTGCCTGTGCGCTTGTTCTTCTGAAGGATGGGTGGACCGGGACTCTGGGCCCCTTGAAAGCTAAGCTGAGGCAACGGTGCTGGGGAAGGGGTTGGGGGAGGGAGGGGTTTTAGAGGTGGCGCAGCGGAGCGGGCTGTCCGGGAAGCGGTCCCCTTTGAGAGCAGGGAAAAGGAGCGGGTTCCTCTTCAACGTGACGGGAACGTGTGCCGGGCAGGGCGGTTCCAGGCTGTGTGTGTGATTGCGCCGTGTGTGTGTGTGTTTTGTGTTGGGCGTCTCCGACCTTCCTCGGGTCTCGGTTGGTGCCTTTGTTCCTTAGGAGCCAGGCAGGTGCCTCGGCAGCGTTGCTAGGGCCCGGCGAGGCCCTCGTCGTGGGCTCGGCGCCCGTCGGGCGCCTCTCTTTTGGCGTCGCAAGCTTCGGGCGTGGATCGGTCTGGCGTCTCAGACGGTCGTCTTGCGCGGCGTCGTTCCCGGCTGCGGTGAGCGGCGCCGCTCTGTCGCTGTGAGTTTTTGGGACTGGCATTTCTTCCTTGCATCCTTAGGCGGTTAGGTCTTGAAGCCGGGCTGGTTGCGCGTCTGTCGTCTCGGTTGTGAGGGGAAGCGCTTGTCACGGGCCGCGAAGCTGTCGGCCTTCTCTGGCGTTGCCGTAGGGCCCGCTGCCGTCGCCGTCGGGGTCCCGCAGGCGGTCTTGCCGGACGGGGGGGTTCCGTCTGGGTGTCGTCGTTCTCTCCGAGAGCTGCCTCTCATCCTTCGGGGCGCGTTGCCTGTAGCGTTCTGTGTAGCGTTGTTCTGTGTTTGTCTCGGAGCCGCCCTGCCCGGGGATGTAGAGTCAGGGCGAGGTGGGTGGTGCTGGCATCTAGGGATGCGCCCAGGCTTGGGGAGGGGGAGGGGGAAAGGGGGGGGGAAAGGAGTTTTGCAGCCGTCTTGGATCGAGTGGCTGTCGTCGGTGGGTGAGGGAAGTAATTCCTGTTGGGTTTTGTGGGCCCCCAGGGAACAACCGTAGGTGTCTGGGAGAGGGGGCTAGAGTCTTAGCTGAGCAGGTAGCGTGTCAAGGGTGTTCTGGCTTGTCTGTGCGCTGGGCTCAAGGTTTGATGTATTGTGCGCATGTTTCGGAGCCGCCCTAGCTGGGCTTTCGAGGGGTGTTCCTACATGCGATCGAGACCTGTGTCGTGGTTCAGCTGTGGCTGTGCATGCAGGTGACGTGTTTGGTATTGGTTTGGCAGATGCCGAGGGAGGAGTCGTGCGGGGTGATGGAGGACGGCGCTGTCAGCAGGCGAGTTGGTGTGCGGTGTATCTAGAGGGAGGATGTGGCCGTTGGCTCCACGAGCCCATTAACGGTATTTTTCTTTGTGGGCGCATGCGAGGAGCCGAGCGGGATCTGGGCGCCGGAGGGGAGTCGCACGGGGTGAGCGGTGATGGGTGGGCTGAAGCGTAGCGATTCGTCCTGAGGGGTCGCGTTGCAGGTGGTTGTGAGCAACATGCGTTTGGCTCTTGCAGGTGGCGGGCGAGCCTCCAGAGGGCCACCGGATCTGCTGGAGGCCAGGCAGGTGAGCCGTCGAGGGAAAGGTGCGTGTCTGAGAGGGGGGGGGGGTGGGGGGGTGGTTGGTGCGGGTATCCTGAGACCCCCGCAGCACCCGAGCGGGTCCTTTTTTGCTTGGGTTCTTGCAGGTGCCGCACGCAGGCTTCAGAGGGGAGACGCCGCATGCCGACGAGAGGTCCGAGAGGTGAGGGGCTTGAAGGCCAGGCTGTTGTTGGAGAGCAAGGTGTCGTACGGCCACTCAATTGAAGCGTTTGTCTTTGGCGTTGCAGGTTGTGCGCCCGGCTGCCTCTGGGCCTGGATGCGCGTTTGAGGTGAGCTGGGTCGCAGAGGGGAGGGGCGCGGGGCTGGTGTGGTTCGTTCTTCCTTTTTTGGCAGAGCGATGGTAACGTTGTGCATCCTGTGGCATCTCTAGGGGCCGCAGGGGATGGCGCTCGTCCTCGTCCGGAATGGGCACGGAGCAGCCGGGTGAGCGGCGCAGCCGGGTGCGCGTGAGGTGGGGGGCGTTGCGGGGGTGGGTCCTTGTGGAGCGATGGGATGCTGACAGCGCTGCTGTGCGTGTGTTTTTGTTGTTTTTGTTCAGATGATGAAAAGGCACCTGGCCCTTGGAGGAGCGGTGCCGCGGGCTGCCTGTGCGCTTGTTCTTCTGAAGGATGGGTGGACCGGGACTCTGGGCCCCTTGAAAGCTAAGCTGAGGCAACGGTGCTGGGGAAGGGGTTGGGGGAGGGAGGGGTTTTAGAGGTGGCGCAGCGGAGCGGGCTGTCCGGGAAGCGGTCCCCTTTGAGAGCAGGGAAAAGGAGCGGGTTCCTCTTCAACGTGACGGGAACGTGTGCCGGGCAGGGCGGTTCCAGGCTGTGTGTGTGATTGCGCCGTGTGTGTGTGTGTTTTGTGTTGGGCGTCTCCGACCTTCCTCGGGTCTCGGTTGGTGCCTTTGTTCCTTAGGAGCCAGGCAGGTGCCTCGGCAGCGTTGCTAGGGCCCGGCGAGGCCCTCGTCGTGGGCTCGGCGCCCGTCGGGCGCCTCTCTTTTGGCGTCGCAAGCTTCGGGCGTGGATCGGTCTGGCGTCTCGGACGGTCGTCTTGCGCGGCGTCGTTCCCGGCTGCGTGAGCGGCGCCGCTCTGTCGCTGTGAGTTTTTGGGACTGGCATTTCTTCCTTGCATCCTTAGGCGGTTAGGTCTTGAAGCCGGGCTGGTTGCGCGTCTGTCGTCTCGGTTGTGAGGGGAAGCGCTTGTCACGGGCCGCGAAGCTGTCGGCCTTCTCTGGCGTTGCCGTAGGGCCCGCTGCCGTCGCCGTCGGGGTCCCGCAGGCGGTCTTGCCGGACGGGGGGGTTCCGTCTGGGTGTCGTCGTTCTCTCCGAGAGCTGCCTCTCATCCTTCGGGGCGCGTTGCCTGTAGCGTTCTGTGTAGCGTTGTTCTGTGTTTGTCTCGGAGCCGCCCTGCCCGGGGATGTAGAGTCAGGGCGAGGTGGGTGGTGCTGGCATCTAGGGATGCGCCCAGGCTTGGGGAGGGGGAGGGGGAAAGGGGGGGGGAAAGGAGTTTTGCAGCCGTCTTGGATCGAGTGGCTGTCGTCGGTGGGTGAGGGAAGTAATTCCTGTTGGGTTTTGTGGGCCCCCAGGGAACAACCGTAGGTGTCTGGGAGAGGGGGCTAGAGTCTTAGCTGAGCAGGTAGCGTGTCAAGGGTGTTCTGGCTTGTCTGTGCGCTGGGCTCAAGGTTTGATGTATTGTGCGCATGTTTCGGAGCCGCCCTAGCTGGGCTTTCGAGGGGTGTTCCTACATGCGATCGAGACCTGTGTCGTGGTTCAGCTGTGGCTGTGCATGCAGGTGACGTGTTTGGTATTGGTTTGGCAGATGCCGAGGGAGGAGTCGTGCGGGGTGATGGAGGACGGCGCTGTCAGCAGGCGAGTTGGTGTGCGGTGTATCTAGAGGGAGGATGTGGCCGTTGGCTCCACGAGCCCATTAACGGTATTTTTCTTTGTGGGCGCATGCGAGGAGCCGAGCGGGATCTGGGCGCCGGAGGGGAGTCGCACGGGGTGAGCGGTGATGGGTGGGCTGAAGCGTAGCGATTCGTCCTGAGGGGTCGCGTTGCAGGTGGTTGTGAGCAACATGCGTTTGGCTCTTGCAGGTGGCGGGCGAGCCTCCAGAGGGCCACCGGATCTGCTGGAGGCCAGGCAGGTGAGCCGTCGAGGGAAAGGTGCGTGTCTGAGAGGGGGGGGGGGGGTGGGGGGGTGGTTGGTGCGGGTATCCTGAGACCCCCGCAGCACCCGAGCGGGTCCTTTTTTGCTTGGGTTCTTGCAGGTGCCGCACGCAGGCTTCAGAGGGGAGACGCCGCATGCCGACGAGAGGTCCGAGAGGTGAGGGGCTTGAAGGCCAGGCTGTTGTTGGAGAGCAAGGTGTCGTACGGCCACTCAATTGAAGCGTTTGTCTTTGGCGTTGCAGGTTGTGCGCCCGGCTGCCTCTGGGCCTGGATGCGCGTTTGAGGTGAGCTGGGTCGCAGAGGGGAGGGGCGCGGGGCTGGTGTGGTTCGTTCTTCCTTTTTTGGCAGAGCGATGGTAACATTGTGCATCCTGTGGCATCTCTAGGGGCCGCAGGGGATGGCGCTCGTCCTCGTCCGGAATGGGCACGGAGCAGCCGGGTGAGCGGCGCAGCCGGGTGCGCGTGAGGTGGGGGGCGTTGCGGGGGTGGGTCCTTGTGGAGCGATGGGATGCTGACAGCGCTGCTGTGCGTGTGTTTTTGTTGTTTTTGTTCAGATGATGAAAAGGCACCTGGCCCTTGGAGGAGCGGTGCCGCGGGCTGCCTGTGCGCTTGTTCTTCTGAAGGATGGGTGGACCGGGACTCTGGGCCCCTTGAAAGCTAAGTTGAGGCAACGGTGCCGGGGAAGGGGTTGGGGGAGGGAGGGGTTTTAGAGGTGGCGCAGCGGAGCGGGCTGTCCGGGAAGCGGTCCCCTTTGAGAGCAGGGAAAAGGAGCGGGTTCCTCTTCAACGTGACGGGAACGTGTGCCGGGCAGGGCGGTTCCAGGCTGTGTGTGTGATTGCGCCGTGTGTGTGTGTGTTTTGTGTTGGGCGTCTCCGACCTTCCTCGGGTCTCGGTTGGTGCCTTTGTTCCTTAGGAGCCAGGCAGGTGCCTCGGCAGCGTTGCTAGGGCCCGGCGAGGCCCTCGTCGTGGGCTCGGCGCCCGTCGGGCGCCTCTCTTTTGGCGTCGCAAGCTTCGGGCGTGGATCGGTCTGGCGTCTCGGACGGTCGTCTTGCGCGGCGTCGTTCCCGGCTGCGTGAGCGGCGCCGCTCTGTCGCTGTGAGTTTTTGGGACTGGCATTTCTTCCTTGCATCCTTAGGCGGTTAGGTCTTGAAGCCGGGCTGGTTGCGCGTCTGTCGTCTCGGTTGTGAGGGGAAGCGCTTGTCACGGGCCGCGAAGCTGTCGGCCTTCTCTGGCGTTGCCGTAGGGCCCGCTGCCGTCGCCGTCGGGGTCCCGCAGGCGGTCTTGCCGGACGGGGGGGTTCCGTCTGGGTGTCGTCGTTCTCTCCGAGAGCTGCCTCTCATCCTTCGGGGCGCGTTGCCTGTAGCGTTCTGTGTAGCGTTGTTCTGTGTTTGTCTCGGAGCCGCCCTGCCCGGGGATGTAGAGTCAGGGCGAGGTGGGTGGTGCTGGCATCTAGGGATGCGCCCAGGCTTGGGGAGGGGGAGGGGGAAAGGGGGGGGGAAAGGAGTTTTGCAGCCGTCTTGGATCGAGTGGCTGTCGTCGGTGGGTGAGGGAAGTAATTCCTGTTGGGTTTTGTGGGCCCCCAGGGAACAACCGTAGGTGTCTGGGAGAGGGGGCTAGAGTCTTAGCTGAGCAGGTAGCGTGTCAAGGGTGTTCTGGCTTGTCTGTGCGCTGGGCTCAAGGTTTGATGTATTGTGCGCATGTTTCGGAGCCGCCCTAGCTGGGCTTTCGAGGGGTGTTCCTACATGCGATCGAGACCTGTGTCGTGGTTCAGCTGTGGCTGTGCATGCAGGTGACGTGTTTGGTATTGGTTTGGCAGATGCCGAGGGAGGAGTCGTGCGGGGTGATGGAGGACGGCGCTGTCAGCAGGTGAGTTGGTGTGCGGTGTATCTAGAGGGAGGATGTGGCCGTTGGCTCCACGAGCCCATTAACGGTATTTTTCTTTGTGGGCGCATGCGAGGAGCCGAGCGGGATCTGGGCGCCGGAGGGGAGTCGCACGGGGTGAGCGGTGATGGGTGGGCTGAAGCGTAGCGATTCGTCCTGAGGGGTCGCGTTGCAGGTGGTTGTGAGCAACATGCGTTTGGCTCTTGCAGGTGGCGGGCGAGCCTCCAGAGGGCCACCGGATCTGCTGGAGGCCAGGCAGGTGAGCCGTCGAGGGAAAGGTGCGTGTCTGAGAGGGGGTGGGGGGTGGGGGGGTGGTTGGTGCGGGTATCCTGAGACCCCCGCAGCACCCGAGCGGGTCCTTTTTTGCTTGGGTTCTTGCAGGTGCCGCACGCAGGCTTCAGAGGGGAGACGCCGCATGCCGACGAGAGGTCCGAGAGGTGAGGGGCTTGAAGGCCAGGCTGTTGTTGGAGAGCAAGGTGTCGTACGGCCACTCAATTGAAGCGTTTGTCTTTGGCGTTGCAGGTTGTGCGCCCGGCTGCCTCTGGGCCTGGATGCGCGTTTGAGGTGAGCTGGGTCGCAGAGGGGAGGGGCGCGGGGCTGGTGTGGTTCGTTCTTCCTTTTTTGGCAGAGCGATGGTAACGTTGTGCATCCTGTGGCATCTCTAGGGGCCGCAGGGGATGGCGTTCGTCCTCGTCCGGAATGGGCACGGAGCAGCCGGGTGAGCGGCGCAGCCCGGTGCGCGTGAGGTGGGGGGCGTTGCGGGGGTGGGTCCTTGTGGAGCGATGGGATGCTGACAGCGCTGCTGTGCGTGTGTTTTTGTTGTTTTTGTTCAGATGATGAAAAGGCACCTGGCCCTTGGAGGAGCGGTGCCGCGGGCTGCCTGTGCGCTTGTTCTTCTGAAGGATGGGTGGACCGGGACTGTGGGCCCCTTGAAAGCTAAGTTGAGGCAACGGTGCCGGGGAAGGGGTTGGGGGAGGGAGGGGTTTTAGAGGTGGCGCAGCGGAGCGGGCTGTCCGGGAAGCGGTCCCCTTTGAGAGCAGGGAAAAGGAGCGGGTTCCTCTTCAACGTGACGGGAACGTGTGCCGGGCAGGGCGGTTCCAGGCTGTGTGTGTGATTGCGCCGTGTGTGTGTGTGTTTTGTGTTGGGCGTCTCCGACCTTCCTCGGGTCTCGGTTGGTGCCTTTGTTCCTTAGGAGCCAGGCAGGTGCCTCGGCAGCGTTGCTAGGGCCCGGCGAGGCCCTCGTCGTGGGCTCGGCGCCCGTCGGGCGCCTCTCTTTTGGCGTCGCAAGCTTCGGGCGTGGATCGGTCTGGCGTCTCGGACGGTCGTCTTGCGCGGCGTCGTTCCCGGCTGCGTGAGCGGCGCCGCTCTGTCGCTGTGAGTTTTTGGGACTGGCATTTCTTCCTTGCATCCTTAGGCGGTTAGGTCTTGAAGCCGGGCTGGTTGCGCGTCTGTCGTCTCGGTTGTGAGGGGAAGCGCTTGTCACGGGCCGCGAAGCTGTCGGCCTTCTCTGGCGTTGCCGTAGGGCCCGCTGCCGTCGCCGTCGGGGTCCCGCAGGCGGTCTTGCCGGACGGGGGGGTTCCGTCTGGGTGTCGTCGTTCTCTCCGAGAGCTGCCTCTCATCCTTCGGGGCGCGTTGCCTGTAGCGTTCTGTGTAGCGTTGTTCTGTGTTTGTCTCGGAGCCGCCCTGCCCGGGGATGTAGAGTCAGGGCGAGGTGGGTGGTGCTGGCATCTAGGGATGCGCCCAGGCTTGGGGAGGGGGAGGGGGAAAGGGGGGGGGAAAGGAGTTTTGCAGCCGTCTTGGATCGAGTGGCTGTCGTCGGTGGGTGAGGGAAGTAATTCCTGTTGGGTTTTGTGGGCCCCCAGGGAACAACCGTAGGTGTCTGGGAGAGGGGGCTAGAGTCTTAGCTGAGCAGGTAGCGTGTCAAGGGTGTTCTGGCTTGTCTGTGCGCTGGGCTCAAGGTTTGATGTATTGTGCGCATGTTTCGGAGCCGCCCTAGCTGGGCTTTCGAGGGGTGTTCCTACATGCGATCGAGACCTGTGTCGTGGTTCAGCTGTGGCTGTGCATGCAGGTGACGTGTTTGGTATTGGTTTGGCAGATGCCGAGGGAGGAGTCGTGCGGGGGTGATGGAGGACGGCGCTGTCAGCAGGCGAGTTGGTGTGCGGTGTATCTAGAGGGAGGATGTGGCCGTTGGCTCCACGAGCCCATTACGGTATTTTTCTTTGTGGGCGCATGCGAGGAGCCGAGCGGGATCTGGGCGCCGGAGGGGAGTCGCACGGGGTGAGCGGTGGTGGGTGGGCTGAAGCGTAGCGATTCGTCCTGAGGGGTCGCGTTGCAGGTGGTTGTGAGCAACGTGCGTTTGGCTCTTGCAGGTGGCGGGCGAGCCTCCAGAGGGCCACCGGATCTGCTGGAGGCCAGGCAGGTGAGCCGTCGAGGGAAAGGTGCGTGTCTGAGATGGGGGGGGGGGTGGGGGGGTGGTTGGTGCGGGTATCCTGAGACCCCCGCAGCACCCGAGCGGGTCCTTTTTTGCTTGGGTTCTTGCAGGTGCCGCACGCAGGCTTCAGAGGGGAGACGCCGCATGCCGACGAGAGGTCCGAGAGGTGAGGGGCTTGAAGGCCAGGCTGTTGTTGGAGAGCAAGGTGTCGTACGGCCACTCAATTGAAGCGTTTGTCTTTGGCGTTGCAGGTTGTGCGCCCGGCTGCCTCTGGGCCTGGATGCGCGTTTGAGGTGAGCTGGGTCGCAGAGGGGAGGGGCGCGGGGCTGGTGTGGTTCGTTCTTCCTTTTTTGGCAGAGCGATGGTAACGTTGTGCATCCTGTGGCATCTCTAGGGGCCGCAGGGGATGGCGTTCGTCCTCGTCCGGAATGGGCACGGAGCAGCCGGGTGAGCGGCGCAGCCCGGTGCGCGTGAGGTGGGGGGCGTTGCGGGGGTGGGTCCTTGTGGAGCGATGGGATGCTGACAGCGCTGCTGTGCGTGTGTTTTTGTTGTTTTTGTTCAGATGATGAAAAGGCACCTGGCCCTTGGAGGAGCGGTGCCGCGGGCTGCCTGTGCGCTTGTTCTTCTGAAGGATGGGTGGACCGGGACTGTGGGCCCCTTGAAAGCTAAGTTGAGGCAACGGTGCCGGGGAAGGGTTGGGGGAGGGAGGGGTTTTAGAGGTGGCGCAGCGGAGCGGGCTGTCCGGGAAGCGGTCCCCTTTGAGAGCAGGGAAAAGGAGCGGGTTCCTCTTCAACGTGACGGGAACGTGTGCCGGGCAGGGCGGTTCCAGGCTGTGTGTGTGATTGCGCCGTGTGTGTGTGTGTTTTGTGTTGGGCGTCTCCGACCTTCCTCGGGTCTCGGTTGGTGCCTTTGTTCCTTAGGAGCCAGGCAGGTGCCTCGGCAGCGTTGCTAGGGCCCGGCGAGGCCCTCGTCGTGGGCTCGGCGCCCGTCGGGCGCCTCTCTTTTGGCGTCGCAAGCTTCGGGCGTGGATCGGTCTGGCGTCTCGGACGGTCGTCTTGCGCGGCGTCGTTCCCGGCTGCGTGAGCGGCGCCGCTCTGTCGCTGTGAGTTTTTGGGACTGGCATTTCTTCCTTGCATCCTTAGGCGGTTAGGTCTTGAAGCCGGGCTGGTTGCGCGTCTGTCGTCTCGGTTGTGAGGGGAAGCGCTTGTCACGGGCCGCGAAGCTGTCGGCCTTCTCTGGCGTTGCCGTAGGGCCCGCTGCCGTCGCCGTCGGGGTCCCGCAGGCGGTCTTGCCGGACGGGGGGGTTCCGTCTGGGTGTCGTCGTTCTCTCCGAGAGCTGCCTCTCATCCTTCGGGGCGCGTTGCCTGTAGCGTTCTGTGTAGCGTTGTTCTGTGTTTGTCTCGGAGCCGCCCTGCCCGGGGATGTAGAGTCAGGGCGAGGTGGGTGGTGCTGGCATCTAGGGATGCGCCCAGGCTTGGGGAGGGGGAGGGGGAAAGGGGGGGGGAAAGGAGTTTTGCAGCCGTCTTGGATCGAGTGGCTGTCGTCGGTGGGTGAGGGAAGTAATTCCTGTTGGGTTTTGTGGGCCCCCAGGGAACAACCGTAGGTGTCTGGGAGAGGGGGCTAGAGTCTTAGCTGAGCAGGTAGCGTGTCAAGGGTGTTCTGGCTTGTCTGTGCGCTGGGCTCAAGGTTTGATGTATTGTGCGCATGTTTCGGAGCCGCCCTAGCTGGGCTTTCGAGGGGTGTTCCTACATGCGATCGAGACCTGTGTCGTGGTTCAGCTGTGGCTGTGCATGCAGGTGACGTGTTTGGTATTGGTTTGGCAGATGCCGAGGGAGGAGTCGTGCGGGGTGATGGAGGACGGCGCTGTCAGCAGGCGAGTTGGTGTGCGGTGTATCTAGAGGGAGGATGTGGCCGTTGGCTCCACGAGCCCATTACGGTATTTTTCTTTGTGGGCGCATGCGAGGAGCCGAGCGGGATCTGGGCGCCGGAGGGGAGTCGCACGGGGTGAGCGGTGATGGGTGGGCTGAAGCGTAGCGATTCGTCCTGAGGGGTCGCGTTGCAGGTGGTTGTGAGCAACACGCGTTTGGCTCTTGCAGGTGGCGGGCGAGCCTCCAGAGGGCCACCGGATCTGCTGGAGGCCAGGCAGGTGAGCCGTCGAGGGAAAGGTGCGTGTCTGAGATGGGGGGGGGGGTGGGGGGGTGGTTGGTGCGGGTATCCTGAGACCCCCGCAGCACCCGAGCGGGTCCTTTTTTGCTTGGGTTCTTGCAGGTGCCGCACGCAGGCTTCAGAGGGGAGACGCCGCATGCCGACGAGAGGTCCGAGAGGTGAGGGGCTTGAAGGCCAGGCTGTTGTTGGAGAGCAAGGTGTCGTACGGCCACTCAATTGAAGCGTTTGTCTTTGGCGTTGCAGGTTGTGCGCCCGGCTGCCTCTGGGCCTGGATGCGCGTTTGAGGTGAGCTGGGTCGCAGAGGGGAGGGGCGCGGGGCTGGTGTGGTTCGTTCTTCCTTTTTTGGCAGAGCGATGGTAACGTTGTGCATCCTGTGGCATCTCTAGGGGCCGCAGGGGATGGCGTTCGTCCTCGTCCGGAATGGGCACGGAGCAGCCGGGTGAGCGGCGCAGCCGGGTGCGCGTGAGGTGGGGGGCGTTGCGGGGGTGGGTCCTTGTGGAGCGATGGGATGCTGACAGCGCTGCTGTGCGTGTGTTTTTGTTGTTTTTGTTCAGATGATGAAAAGGCACCTGGCCCTTGGAGGAGCGGTGCCGCGGGCTGCCTGTGCGCTTGTTCTTCTGAAGGATGGGTGGACCGGGACTGTGGGCCCCTTGAAAGCTAAGTTGAGGCAACGGTGCCGGGGAAGGGGTTGGGGGAGGGAGGGGTTTTAGAGGTGGCGCAGCGGAGCGGGCTGTCCGGGAAGCGGTCCCCCTTTGAGAGCAGGGAAAAGGAGCGGGTTCCTCTTCAACGTGACGGGAACGTGTGCCGGGCAGGGCGGTTCCAGGCTGTGTGTGTGATTGCGCCGTGTGTGTGTGTGTTTTGTGTTGGGCGTCTCCGACCTTCCTCGGGTCTCGGTTGGTGCCTTTGTTCCTTAGGAGCCAGGCAGGTGCCTCGGCAGCGTTGCTAGGGCCCGGCGAGGCCCTCGTCGTGGGCTCGGCGCCCGTCGGGCGCCTCTCTTTTGGCGTCGCAAGCTTCGGGCGTGGATCGGTCTGGCGTCTCGGACGGTCGTCTTGCGCGGCGTCGTTCCCGGCTGCGTGAGCGGCGCCGCTCTGTCGCTGTGAGTTTTTGGGACTGGCATTTCTTCCTTGCATCCTTAGGCGGTTAGGTCTTGAAGCCGGGCTGGTTGCGCGTCTGTCGTCTCGGTTGTGAGGGGAAGCGCTTGTCACGGGCCGCGAAGCTGTCGGCCTTCTCTGGCGTTGCCGTAGGGCCCGCTGCCGTCGCCGTCGGGGTCCCGCAGGCGGTCTTGCCGGACGGGGGGGTTCCGTCTGGGTGTCGTCGTTCTCTCCGAGAGCTGCCTCTCATCCTTCGGGGCGCGTTGCCTGTAGCGTTCTGTGTAGCGTTGTTCTGTGTTTGTCTCGGAGCCGCCCTGCCCGGGGATGTAGAGTCAGGGCGAGGTGGGTGGTGCTGGCATCTAGGGATGCGCCCAGGCTTGGGGAGGGGGAGGGGGAAAGGGGGGGGGAAAGGAGTTTTGCAGCCGTCTTGGATCGAGTGGCTGTCGTCGGTGGGTGAGGGAAGTAATTCCTGTTGGGTTTTGTGGGCCCCCAGGGAACAACCGTAGGTGTCTGGGAGAGGGGGCTAGAGTCTTAGCTGAGCAGGTAGCGTGTCAAGGGTGTTCTGGCTTGTCTGTGCGCTGGGCTCAAGGTTTGATGTATTGTGCGCATGTTTCGGAGCCGCCCTAGCTGGGCTTTCGAGGGGTGTTCCTACATGCGATCGAGACCTGTGTCGTGGTTCAGCTGTGGCTGTGCATGCAGGTGACGTGTTTGGTATTGGTTTGGCAGATGCCGAGGGAGGAGTCGTGCGGGGTGATGGAGGACGGCGCTGTCAGCAGGCGAGTTGGTGTGCGGTGTATCTAGAGGGAGGATGTGGCCGTTGGCTCCACGAGCCCATTACGGTATTTTTCTTTGTGGGCGCATGCGAGGAGCCGAGCGGGATCTGGGCGCCGGAGGGGAGTCGCACGGGGTGAGCGGTGGTGGGTGGGCTGAAGCGTAGCGATTCGTCCTGAGGGGTCGCGTTGCAGGTGGTTGTGAGCAACACGCGTTTGGCTCTTGCAGGTGGCGGGCGAGCCTCCAGAGGGCCACCGGATCTGCTGGAGGCCAGGCAGGTGAGCCGTCGAGGGAAAGGTGCGTGTCTGAGATGGGGGGGGGGGTGGGGGGGTGGTTGGTGCGGGTATCCTGAGACCCCCGCAGCACCCGAGCGGGTCCTTTTTTGCTTGGGTTCTTGCAGGTGCCGCACGCAGGCTTCAGAGGGGAGACGCCGCATGCCGACGAGAGGTCCGAGAGGTGAGGGGCTTGAAGGCCAGGCTGTTGTTGGAGAGCAAGGTGTCGTACGGCCACTCAATTGAAGCGTTTGTCTTTGGCGTTGCAGGTTGTGCGCCCGGCTGCCTCTGGGCCTGGATGCGCGTTTGAGGTGAGCCGGGTCGCAGAGGGGAGGGGCGCGGGGCTGGTGTGGTTCGTTCTTCCTTTTTTGGCAGAGCGATGGTAACGTTGTGCATCCTGTGGCATCTCTAGGGGCCGCAGGGGATGGCGTTCGTCCTCGTCCGGAATGGGCACGGAGCAGCCGGGTGAGCGGCGCAGCCGGGTGCGCGTGAGGTGGGGGGCGTTGCGGGGGTGGGTCCTTGTGGAGCGATGGGATGCTGACAGCGCTGCTGTGCGTGTGTTTTTGTTGTTTTTGTTCAGATGATGAAAAGGCACCTGGCCCTTGGAGGAGCGGTGCCGCGGGCTGCCTGTGCGCTTGTTCTTCTGAAGGATGGGTGGACCGGGACTGTGGGCCCCTTGAAAGCTAAGTTGAGGCAACGGTGCCGGGGAAGGGGTTGGGGGAGGGAGGGGTTTTAGAGGTGGCGCAGCGGAGCGGGCTGTCCGGGAAGCGGTCCCCTTTGAGAGCAGGGAAAAGGAGCGGGTTCCTCTTCAACGTGACGGGAACGTGTGCCGGGCAGGGCGGTTCCAGGCTGTGTGTGTGATTGCGCCGTGTGTGTGTGTGTGTTTTGTGTTGGGCGTCTCCGACCTTCCTCGGGTCTCGGTTGGTGCCTTTGTTCCTTAGGAGCCAGGCAGGTGCCTCGGCAGCGTTGCTAGGGCCCGGCGAGGCCCTCGTCGTGGGCTCGGCGCCCGTCGGGCGCCTCTCTTTTGGCGTCGCAAGCTTCGGGCGTGGATCGGTCTGGCGTCTCGGACGGTCGTCTTGCGCGGCGTCGTTCCCGGCTGCGTGAGCGGCGCCGCTCTGTCGCTGTGAGTTTTTGGGACTGGCATTTCTTCCTTGCATCCTTAGGCGGTTAGGTCTTGAAGCCGGGCTGGTTGCGCGTCTGTCGTCTCGGTTGTGAGGGGAAGCGCTTGTCACGGGCCGCGAAGCTGTCGGCCTTCTCTGGCGTTGCCGTAGGGCCCGCTGCCGTCGCCGTCGGGGTCCCGCAGGCGGTCTTGCCGGACGGGGGGGTTCCGTCTGGGTGTCGTCGTTCTCTCCGAGAGCTGCCTCTCATCCTTCGGGGCGCGTTGCCTGTAGCGTTCTGTGTAGCGTTGTTCTGTGTTTGTCTCGGAGCCGCCCTGCCCGGGGATGTAGAGTCAGGGCGAGGTGGGTGGTGCTGGCATCTAGGGATGCGCCCAGGCTTGGGGAGGGGGAGGGGGAAAGGGGGGGGGAAAGGAGTTTTGCAGCCGTCTTGGATCGAGTGGCTGTCGTCGGTGGGTGAGGGAAGTAATTCCTGTTGGGTTTTGTGGGCCCCCAGGGAACAACCGTAGGTGTCTGGGAGAGGGGGCTAGAGTCTTAGCTGAGCAGGTAGCGTGTCAAGGGTGTTCTGGCTTGTCTGTGCGCTGGGCTCAAGGTTTGATGTATTGTGCGCATGTTTCGGAGCCGCCCTAGCTGGGCTTTCGAGGGGTGTTCCTACATGCGATCGAGACCTGTGTCGTGGTTCAGCTGTGGCTGTGCATGCAGGTGACGTGTTTGGTATTGGTTTGGCAGATGCCGAGGGAGGAGTCGTGCGGGGTGATGGAGGACGGCGCTGTCAGCAGGCGAGTTGGTGTGCGGTGTATCTAGAGGGAGGATGTGGCCGTTGGCTCCACGAGCCCATTACGGTATTTTTCTTTGTGGGCGCATGCGAGGAGCCGAGCGGGATCTGGGCGCCGGAGGGGAGTCGCACGGGGTGAGCGGTGATGGGTGGGCTGAAGCGTAGCGATTCGTCCTGAGGGGTCGCGTTGCAGGTGGTTGTGAGCAACGTGCGTTTGGCTCTTGCAGGTGGCGGGCGAGCCTCCAGAGGGCCACCGGATCTGCTGGAGGCCAGGCAGGTGAGCCGTCGAGGGAAAGGTGCGTGTCTGAGATGGGGGGGGGGGTGGGGGGGTGGTTGGTGCGGGTATCCTGAGACCCCCGCAGCACCCGAGCGGGTCCTTTTTTGCTTGGGTTCTTGCAGGTGCCGCACGCAGGCTTCAGAGGGGAGACGCCGCATGCCGACGAGAGGTCCGAGAGGTGAGGGGCTTGAAGGCCAGGCTGTTGTTGGAGAGCAAGGTGTCGTACGGCCACTCAATTGAAGCGTTTGTCTTTGGCGTTGCAGGTTGTGCGCCCGGCTGCCTCTGGGCCTGGATGCGCGTTTGAGGTGAGCTGGGTCGCAGAGGGGAGGGGCGCGGGGCTGGTGTGGTTCGTTCTTCCTTTTTTGGCAGAGCGATGGTAACGTTGTGCATCCTGTGGCATCTCTAGGGGCCGCAGGGGATGGCGTTCGTCCTCGTCCGGAATGGGCACGGAGCAGCCGGGTGAGCGGCGCAGCCGGGTGCGCGTGAGGTGGGGGGCGTTGCGGGGGTGGGTCCTTGTGGAGCGATGGGATGCTGACAGCGCTGCTGTGCGTGTGTTTTTGTTGTTTTTGTTCAGATGATGAAAAGGCACCTGGCCCTTGGAGGAGCGGTGCCGCGGGCTGCCTGTGCGCTTGTTCTTCTGAAGGATGGGTGGACCGGGACTGTGGGCCCCTTGAAAGCTAAGTTGAGGCAACGGTGCCGGGGAAGGGGTTGGGGGAGGGAGGGGTTTTAGAGGTGGCGCAGCGGAGCGGGCTGTCCGGGAAGCGGTCCCCCTTTGAGAGCAGGGAAAAGGAGCGGGTTCCTCTTCAACGTGACGGGAACGTGTGCCAGGCAGGGCGGTTCCAGGCTGTGTGTGTGATTGCGCCGTGTGTGTGTGTGTTTTGTGTTGGGCGTCTCCGACCTTCCTCGGGTCTCGGTTGGTGCCTTTGTTCCTTAGGAGCCAGGCAGGTGCCTCGGCAGCGTTGCTAGGGCCCGGCGAGGCCCTCGTCGTGGGCTCGGCGCCCGTCGGGCGCCTCTCTTTTGGTGTCGCAAGCTTCGGGCGTGGATCGGTCTGGCGTCTCGGACGGTCGTCTTGCGCGGCGTCGTTCCCGGCTGCGTGAGCGGCGCCGCTCTGTCGCTGTGAGTTTTTGGGACTGGCATTTCTTCCTTGCATCCTTAGGCGGTTAGGTCTTGAAGCCGGGCTGGTTGCGCGTCTGTCGTCTCGGTTGTGAGGGGAAGCGCTTGTCACGGGCCGCGAAGCTGTCGGCCTTCTCTGGCGTTGCCGTAGGGCCCGCTGCCGTCGCCGTCGGGGTCCCGCAGGCGGTCTTGCCGGACGGGGGGGTTCCGTCTGGGTGTCGTCGTTCTCTCCGAGAGCTGCCTCTCATCCTTCGGGGCGCGTTGCCTGTAGCGTTCTGTGTAGCGTTGTTCTGTGTTTGTCTCGGAGCCGCCCTGCCCGGGGATGTAGAGTCAGGGCGAGGTGGGTGGTGCTGGCATCTAGGGATGCGCCCAGGCTTGGGGAGGGGGAGGGGGAAAGGGGGGGGGAAAGGAGTTTTGCAGCCGTCTTGGATCGAGTGGCTGTCGTCGGTGGGTGAGGGAAGTAATTCCTGTTGGGTTTTGTGGGCCCCCAGGGAACAACCGTAGGTGTCTGGGAGAGGGGGCTAGAGTCTTAGCTGAGCAGGTAGCGTGTCAAGGGTGTTCTGGCTTGTCTGTGCGCTGGGCTCAAGGTTTGATGTATTGTGCGCATGTTTCGGAGCCGCCCTAGCTGGGCTTTCGAGGGGTGTTCCTACATGCGATCGAGACCTGTGTCGTGGTTCAGCTGTGGCTGTGCATGCAGGTGACGTGTTTGGTATTGGTTTGGCAGATGCCGAGGGAGGAGTCGTGCGGGGTGATGGAGGACGGCGCTGTCAGCAGGCGAGTTGGTGTGCGGTGTATCTAGAGGGAGGATGTGGCCGTTGGCTCCACGAGCCCATTACGGTATTTTTCTTTGTGGGCGCATGCGAGGAGCCGAGCGGGATCTGGGCGCCGGAGGGGAGTCGCACGGGGTGAGCGGTGGTGGGTGGGCTGAAGCGTAGCGATTCGTCCTGAGGGGTCGCGTTGCAGGTGGTTGTGAGCAACGTGCGTTTGGCTCTTGCAGGTGGCGGGCGAGCCTCCAGAGGGCCACCGGATCTGCTGGAGGCCAGGCAGGTGAGCCGTCGAGGGAAAGGTGCGTGTCTGAGATGGGGGGGGGGTGGGGGGGTGGTTGGTGCGGGTATCCTGAGACCCCCGCAGCACCCGAGCGGGTCCTTTTTTGCTTGGGTTCTTGCAGGTGCCGCACGCAGGCTTCAGAGGGGAGACGCCGCATGCCGACGAGAGGTCCGAGAGGTGAGGGGCTTGAAGGCCAGGCTGTTGTTGGAGAGCAAGGTGTCGTACGGCCACTCAATTGAAGCGTTTGTCTTTGGCGTTGCAGGTTGTGCGCCCGGCTGCCTCTGGGCCTGGATGCGCGTTTGAGGTGAGCCGGGTCGCAGAGGGGAGGGGCGCGGGGCTGGTGTGGTTCGTTCTTCCTTTTTTGGCAGAGTGATGGTAACGTTGTGCATCCTGTGGCATCTCTAGGGGCCGCAGGGGATGGCGTTCGTCCTCGTCCGGAATGGGCACGGAGCAGCCGGGTGAGCGGCGCAGCCCGGTGCGCGTGAGGTGGGGGGCGTTGCGGGGGTGGGTCCTTGTGGAGCGATGGGATGCTGACAGCGCTGCTGTGCGTGTGTTTTTGTTGTTTTTGTTCAGATGATGAAAAGGCACCTGGCCCTTGGAGGAGCGGTGCCGCGGGCTGCCTGTGCGCTTGTTCTTCTGAAGGATGGGTGGACCGGGACTCTGGGCCCCTTGAAAGCTAAGCTGAGGCAACGTGCCGGGGAAGGGGTTGGGGGAGGGAGGGGTTTTAGAGGTGGCGCAGCGGAGCGGGCTGTCCGGGAAGCGGTCCCCTTTGAGAGCAGGGAAAAGGAGCGGGTTCCTCTTCAACGTGACGGGAACGTGTGCCGGGCAGGGCGGTTCCAGGCTGTGTGTGTGATTGCGCCGTGTGTGTGTGTGTTTTGTGTTGGGCGTCTCCGACCTTCCTCGGGTCTCGGTTGGTGCCTTTGTTCCTTAGGAGCCAGGCAGGTGCCTCGGCAGCGTTGCTAGGGCCCGGCGAGGCCCTCGTCGTGGGCTCGGCGCCCGTCGGGCGCCTCTCTTTTGGCGTCGCAAGCTTCGGGCGTGGATCGGTCTGGCGTTTCGGACGGTCGTCTTGCGCGTCGTCGTTCCCGGCTGCGTGAGCGGCGCCGCTCTGTCGCTGTGAGTTTTTGGGACTGGCATTTCTTCCTTGCATCCTTAGGCGGTTAGGTCTTGAAGCCGGGCTGGTTGCGCGTCTGTCGTCTCGGTTGTGAGGGGAAGCGCTTGTCACGGGCCGCGAAGCTGTCGGCCTTCTCTGGCGTTGCCGTAGGGCCCGCTGCCGTCGCCGTCGGGGTCCCGCAGGCGGTCTTGCCGGACGGGGGGGTTCCGTCTGGGTGTCGTCGTTCTCTCCGAGAGCTGCCTCTCATCCTTCGGGGCGCGTTGCCTGTAGCGTTCTGTGTAGCGTTGTTCTGTGTTTGTCTCGGAGCCGCCCTGCCCGGGGATGTAGAGTCAGGGCGAGGTGGGTGGTGCTGGCATCTAGGGATGCGCCCAGGCTTGGGGAGGGGGAGGGGGAAAGGGGGGGGGAAAGGAGTTTTGCAGCCGTCTTGGATCGAGTGGCTGTCGTCGGTGGGTGAGGGAAGTAATTCCTGTTGGGTTTTGTGGGCCCCCAGGGAACAACCGTAGGTGTCTGGGAGAGGGGGCTAGAGTCTTAGCTGAGCAGGTAGCGTGTCAAGGGTGTTCTGGCTTGTCTGTGCGCTGGGCTCAAGGTTTGATGTATTGTGCGCATGTTTCGGAGCCGCCCTAGCTGGGCTTTCGAGGGGTGTTCCTACATGCGATCGAGACCTGTGTCGTGGTTCAGCTGTGGCTGTGCATGCAGGTGACGTGTTTGGTATTGGTTTGGCAGATGCCGAGGGAGGAGTCGTGCGGGGTGATGGAGGACGGCGCTGTCAGCAGGCGAGTTGGTGTGCGGTGTATCTAGAGGGAGGATGTGGCCGTTGGCTCCACGAGCCCATTACGGTATTTTTCTTTGTGGGCGCATGCGAGGAGCCGAGCGGGATCTGGGCGCCGGAGGGGAGTCGCACGGGGTGAGCGGTGATGGGTGGGCTGAAGCGTAGCGATTCGTCCTGAGGGGTCGCGTTGCAGGTGGTTGTGAGCAACATGCGTTTGGCTCTTGCAGGTGGCGGGCGAGCCTCCAGAGGGCCACCGGATCTGCTGGAGGCCAGGCAGGTGAGCCGTCGAGGGAAAGGTGCGTGTCTGAGATGGGGGGGGGGGTGGGGGGGTGGTTGGTGCGGGTATCCTGAGACCCCCGCAGCACCCGAGCGGGTCCTTTTTTGCTTGGGTTCTTGCAGGTGCCGCACGCAGGCTTCAGAGGGGAGACGCCGCATGCCGACGAGAGGTCCGAGAGGTGAGGGGCTTGAAGGCCAGGCTGTTGTTGGAGAGCAAGGTGTCGTACGGCCACTCAATTGAAGCGTTTGTCTTTGGCGTTGCAGGTTGTGCGCCCGGCTGCCTCTGGGCCTGGATGCGCGTTTGAGGTGAGCCGGGTCGCAGAGGGGAGGGGCGCGGGGCTGGTGTGGTTCGTTCTTCCTTTTTTGGCAGAGCGATGGTAACGTTGTGCATCCTGTGGCATCTCTAGGGGCCGCAGGGGATGGCGTTCGTCCTCGTCCGGAATGGGCACGGAGCAGCCGGGTGAGCGGCGCAGCCCGGTGCGCGTGAGGTGGGGGGCGTTGCGGGGGTGGGTCCTTGTGGAGCGATGGGATGCTGACAGCGCTGCTGTGCGTGTGTTTTTGTTGTTTTTGTTCAGATGATGAAAAGGCACCTGGCCCTTGGAGGAGCGGTGCCGCGGGCTGCCTGTGCGCTTGTTCTTCTGAAGGATGGGTGGACCGGGACTGTGGGCCCCTTGAAAGCTAAGTTGAGGCAACGGTGCCGGGGAAGGGGTTGGGGGAGGGAGGGGTTTTAGAGGTGGCGCAGCGGAGCGGGCTGTCCGGGAAGCGGTCCCCTTTGAGAGCAGGGAAAAGGAGCGGGTTCCTCTTCAACGTGACGGGAACGTGTGCCGGGCAGGGCGCTTCCTGGCTGTGTGTGTGATTGCGCCGTGTGTGTGTGTGTGTTTTGTGTTGGGCGTCTCCGACCTTCCTCGGGTCTTGGTTGGTGCCTTTGTTCCTTAGGAGCCAGGCAGGTGCCTCGGCAGCGTTGCTAGGGCCCGGCGAGGCCCTCGTCGTGGGCTCGGCGCCCGTCGGGCGCCTCTCTTTTGGCGTCGCAAGCTTCGGGCGTGGATCGGTCTGGCGTCTCGGACGGTCGTCTTGCGCGGCGTCGTTCCCGGCTGCGTGAGCGGCGCCGCTCTGTCGCTGTGAGTTTTTGGGACTGGCATTTCTTCCTTGCATCCTTAGGCGGTTAGGTCTTGAAGCCGGGCTGGTTGCGCGTCTGTCGTCTCGGTTGTGAGGGGAAGCGCTTGTCACGGGCCGCGAAGCTGTCGGCCTTCTCTGGCGTTGCCGTAGGGCCCGCTGCCGTCGCCGTCGGGGTCCCGCAGGCGGTCTTGCCGGACGGGGGGGTTCCGTCTGGGTGTCGTCGTTCTCTCCGAGAGCTGCCTCTCATCCTTCGGGGCGCGTTGCCTGTAGCGTTCTGTGTAGCGTTGTTCTGTGTTTGTCTCGGAGCCGCCCTGCCCGGGGATGTAGAGTCAGGGCGAGGTGGGTGGTGCTGGCATCTAGGGATGCGCCCAGGCTTGGGGAGGGGGAGGGGGAAAGGGGGGGGGAAAGGAGTTTTTCAGCCGTCTTGGATCGAGTGGCTGTCGTCGGTGGGTGAGGGAAGTAATTCCTGTTGGGTTTTGTGGGCCCCCAGGGAACAACCGTAGGTGTCTGGGAGAGGGGGCTAGAGTCTTAGCTGAGCAGGTAGCGTGTCAAGGGTGTTCTGGCTTGTCTGTGCGCTGGGCTCAAGGTTTGATGTATTGTGCGCATGTTTCGGAGCCGCCCTAGCTGGGCTTTCGAGGGGTGTTCCTACATGCGATCGAGACCTGTGTCGTGGTTCAGCTGTGGCTGTGCATGCAGGTGACGTGTTTGGTATTGGTTTGGCAGATGCCGAGGGAGGAGTCGTGCGGGGTGATGGAGGACGGCGCTGTCAGCAGGCGAGTTGGTGTGCGGTGTATCTAGAGGGAGGATGTGGCCGTTGGCTCCACGAGCCCATTACGGTATTTTTCTTTGTGGGCGCATGCGAGGAGCCGAGCGGGATCTGGGCGCCGGAGGGGAGTCGCACGGGGTGAGCGGTGGTGGGTGGGCTGAAGCGTAGCGATTCGTCCTGAGGGGTCGCGTTGCAGGTGGTTGTGAGCAACACGCGTTTGGCTCTTGCAGGTGGCGGGCGAGCCTCCAGAGGGCCACCGGATCTGCTGGAGGCCAGGCAGGTGAGCCGTCGAGGGAAAGGTGCGTGTCTGAGATGGGGGGGGGGGGTGGGGGGGTGGTTGGTGCGGGTATCCTGAGACCCCCGCAGCACCCGAGCGGGTCCTTTTTTGCTTGGGTTCTTGCAGGTGCCGCACGCAGGCTTCAGAGGGGAGACGCCGCATGCCGACGAGAGGTCCGAGAGGTGAGGGGCTTGAAGGCCAGGCTGTTGTTGGAGAGCAAGGTGTCGTACGGCCACTCAATTGAAGCGTTTGTCTTTGGCGTTGCAGGTTGTGCGCCCGGCTGCCTCTGGGCCTGGATGCGCGTTTGAGGTGAGCCGGGTCGCAGAGGGGAGGGGCGCGGGGCTGGTGTGGTTCGTTCTTCCTTTTTTGGCAGAGCGATGGTAACGTTGTGCATCCTGTGGCATCTCTAGGGGCCGCAGGGGATGGCGTTCGTCCTCGTCCGGAATGGGCACGGAGCAGCCGGGTGAGCGGCGCAGCCCGGTGCGCGTGAGGTGGGGGGCGTTGCGGGGGTGGGTCCTTGTGGAGCGATGGGATGCTGACAGCGCTGCTGTGCGTGTGTTTTTGTTGTTTTTGTTCAGATGATGAAAAGGCACCTGGCCCTTGGAGGAGCGGTGCCGCGGGCTGCCTGTGCGCTTGTTCTTCTGAAGGATGGGTGGACCGGGACTGTGGGCCCCTTGAAAGCTAAGTTGAGGCAACGGTGCCGGGGAAGGGGTTGGGGGAGGGAGGGGTTTTAGAGGTGGCGCAGCGGAGCGGGCTGTCCGGGAAGCGGTCCCCTTTGAGAGCAGGGAAAAGGAGCGGGTTCCTCTTCAACGTGACGGGAACGTGTGCCGGGCAGGGCGGTTCCAGGCTGTGTGTGTGATTGCGCCGTGTGTGTGTGTGTGTTTTGTGTTGGGCGTCTCCGACCTTCCTCGGGTCTCGGTTGGTGCCTTTGTTCCTTAGGAGCCAGGCAGGTGCCTCGGCAGCGTTGCTAGGGCCCGGCGAGGCCCTCGTCGTGGGCTCGGCGCCCGTCGGGCGCCTCTCTTTTGGCGTCGCAAGCTTCGGGCGTGGATCGGTCTGGCGTCTCGGACGGTCGTCTTGCGCGGCGTCGTTCCCGGCTGCGTGAGCGGCGCCGCTCTGTCGCTGTGAGTTTTTGGGACTGGCATTTCTTCCTTGCATCCTTAGGCGGTTAGGTCTTGAAGCCGGGCTGGTTGCGCGTCTGTCGTCTCGGTTGTGAGGGGAAGCGCTTGTCACGGGCCGCGAAGCTGTCGGCCTTCTCTGGCGTTGCCGTAGGGCCCGCTGCCGTCGCCGTCGGGGTCCCGCAGGCGGTCTTGCCGGACGGGGGGGTTCCGTCTGGGTGTCGTCGTTCTCTCCGAGAGCTGCCTCTCATCCTTCGGGGCGCGTTGCCTGTAGCGTTCTGTGTAGCGTTGTTCTGTGTTTGTCTCGGAGCCGCCCTGCCCGGGGATGTAGAGTCAGGGCGAGGTGGGTGGTGCTGGCATCTAGGGATGCGCCCAGGCTTGGGGAGGGGGAGGGGGAAAGGGGGGGGGAAAGGAGTTTTGCAGCCGTCTTGGATCGAGTGGCTGTCGTCGGTGGGTGAGGGAAGTAATTCCTGTTGGGTTTTGTGGGCCCCCAGGGAACAACCGTAGGTGTCTGGGAGAGGGGGCTAGAGTCTTAGCTGAGCAGGTAGCGTGTCAAGGGTGTTCTGGCTTGTCTGTGCGCTGGGCTCAAGGTTTGATGTATTGTGCGCATGTTTCGGAGCCGCCCTAGCTGGGCTTTCGAGGGGTGTTCCTACATGCGATCGAGACCTGTGTCGTGGTTCAGCTGTGGCTGTGCATGCAGGTGACGTGTTTGGTATTGGTTTGGCAGATGCCGAGGGAGGAGTCGTGCGGGGTGATGGAGGACGGCGCTGTCAGCAGGCGAGTTGGTGTGCGGTGTATCTAGAGGGAGGATGTGGCCGTTGGCTCCACGAGCCCATTACGGTATTTTTCTTTGTGGGCGCATGCGAGGAGCCGAGCGGGATCTGGGCGCCGGAGGGGAGTCGCACGGGGTGAGCGGTGATGGGTGGGCTGAAGCGTAGCGATTCGTCCTGAGGGGTCGCGTTGCAGGTGGTTGTGAGCAACGTGCGTTTGGCTCTTGCAGGTGGCGGGCGAGCCTCCAGAGGGCCACCGGATCTGCTGGAGGCCAGGCAGGTGAGCCGTCGAGGGAAAGGTGCGTGTCTGAGATGGGGGGGGGGGGTGGGGGGGTGGTTGGTGCGGGTATCCTGAGACCCCCGCAGCACCCGAGCGGGTCCTTTTTTGCTTGGGTTCTTGCAGGTGCCGCACGCAGGCTTCAGAGGGGAGACGCCGCATGCCGACGAGAGGTCCGAGAGGTGAGGGGCTTGAAGGCCAGGCTGTTGTTGGAGAGCAAGGTGTCGTACGGCCACTCAATTGAAGCGTTTGTCTTTGGCGTTGCAGGTTGTGCGCCCGGCTGCCTCTGGGCCTGGATGCGCGTTTGAGGTGAGCCGGGTCGCAGAGGGGAGGGGCGCGGGGCTGGTGTGGTTCGTTCTTCCTTTTTTGGCAGAGCGATGGTAACGTTGTGCATCCTGTGGCATCTCTAGGGGCCGCAGGGGATGGCGTTCGTCCTCGTCCGGAATGGGCACGGAGCAGCCGGGTGAGCGGCGCAGCCCGGTGCGCGTGAGGTGGGGGGCGTTGCGGGGGTGGGTCCTTGTGGAGCGATGGGATGCTGACAGCGCTGCTGTGCGTGTGTTTTTGTTGTTTTTGTTCAGATGATGAAAAGGCACCTGGCCCTTGGAGGAGCGGTGCCGCGGGCTGCCTGTGCGCTTGTTCTTCTGAAGGATGGGTGGACCGGGACTGTGGGCCCCTTGAAAGCTAAGTTGAGGCAACGGTGCCGGGGAAGGGGTTGGGGGAGGGAGGGGTTTTAGAGGTGGCGCAGCGGAGCGGGCTGTCCGGGAAGCGGTCCCCTTTGAGAGCAGGGAAAAGGAGCGGGTTCCTCTTCAACGTGACGGGAACGTGTGCCGGGCAGGGCGGTTCCAGGCTGTGTGTGTGATTGCGCCGTGTGTGTGTGTGTGTTTTGTGTTGGGCGTCTCCGACCTTCCTCGGGTCTCGGTTGGTGCCTTTGTTCCTTAGGAGCCAGGCAGGTGCCTCGGCAGCGTTGCTAGGGCCCGGCGAGGCCCTCGTCGTGGGCTCGGCGCCCGTCGGGCGCCTCTCTTTTGGCGTCGCAAGCTTCGGGCGTGGATCGGTCTGGCGTCTCGGACGGTCGTCTTGCGCGGCGTCGTTCCCGGCTGCGTGAGCGGCGCCGCTCTGTCGCTGTGAGTTTTTGGGACTGGCATTTCTTCCTTGCATCCTTAGGCGGTTAGGTCTTGAAGCCGGGCTGGTTGCGCGTCTGTCGTCTCGGTTGTGAGGGGAAGCGCTTGTCACGGGCCGCGAAGCTGTCGGCCTTCTCTGGCGTTGCCGTAGGGCCCGCTGCCGTCGCCGTCGGGGTCCCGCAGGCGGTCTTGCCGGACGGGGGGGTTCCGTCTGGGTGTCGTCGTTCTCTCCGAGAGCTGCCTCTCATCCTTCGGGGCGCGTTGCCTGTAGCGTTCTGTGTTTGTCTCGGAGCCGCCCTGCCCGGGGATGTAGAGTCAGGGCGAGGTGGGTGGTGCTGGCATCTAGGGATGCGCCCAGGCTTGGGGAGGGGGAGGGGGAAAGGGGGGGGGAAAGGAGTTTTGCAGCCGTCTTGGATCGAGTGGCTGTCGTCGGTGGGTGAGGGAAGTAATTCCTGTTGGGTTTTGTGGGCCCCCAGGGAACAACCGTAGGTGTCTGGGAGAGGGGGCTAGAGTCTTAGCTGAGCAGGTAGCGTGTCAAGGGTGTTCTGGCTTGTCTGTGCGCTGGGCTCAAGGTTTGATGTATTGTGCGCATGTTTCGGAGCCGCCCTAGCTGGGCTTTCGAGGGGTGTTCCTACATGCGATCGAGACCTGTGTCGTGGTTCAGCTGTGGCTGTGCATGCAGGTGACGTGTTTGGTATTGGTTTGGCAGATGCCGAGGGAGGAGTCGTGCGGGGTGATGGAGGACGGCGCTGTCAGCAGGCGAGTTGGTGTGCGGTGTATCTAGAGGGAGGATGTGGCCGTTGGCTCCACGAGCCCATTACGGTATTTTTCTTTGTGGGCGCATGCGAGGAGCCGAGCGGGATCTGGGCGCCGGAGGGGAGTCGCACGGGGTGAGCGGTGGTGGGTGGGCTGAAGCGTAGCGATTCGTCCTGAGGGGTCGCGTTGCAGGTGGTTGTGAGCAACGTGCGTTTGGCTCTTGCAGGTGGCGGGCGAGCCTCCAGAGGGCCACCGGATCTGCTGGAGGCCAGGCAGGTGAGCCGTCGAGGGAAAGGTGCGTGTCTGAGATGGGGGGGGGGGTGGGGGGGTGGTTGGTGCGGGTATCCTGAGACCCCCGCAGCACCCGAGCGGGTCCTTTTTTGCTTGGGTTCTTGCAGGTGCCGCACGCAGGCTTCAGAGGGGAGACGCCGCATGCCGACGAGAGGTCCGAGAGGTGAGGGGCTTGAAGGCCAGGCTGTTGTTGGAGAGCAAGGTGTCGTACGGCCACTCAATTGAAGCGTTTGTCTTTGGCGTTGCAGGTTGTGCGCCCGGCTGCCTCTGGGCCTGGATGCGCGTTTGAGGTGAGCCGGGTCGCAGAGGGGAGGGGCGCGGGGCTGGTGTGGTTCGTTCTTCCTTTTTTGGCAGAGCGATGGTAACGTTGTGCATCCTGTGGCATCTCTAGGGGCCGCAGGGGATGGCGTTCGTCCTCGTCCGGAATGGGCACGGAGCAGCCGGGTGAGCGGCGCAGCCCGGTGCGCGTGAGGTGGGGGGCGTTGCGGGGGTGGGTCCTTGTGGAGCGATGGGATGCTGACAGCGCTGCTGTGCGTGTGTTTTTGTTGTTTTTGTTCAGATGATGAAAAGGCACCTGGCCCTTGGAGGAGCGGTGCCGCGGGCTGCCTGTGCGCTTGTTCTTCTGAAGGATGGGTGGACCGGGACTGTGGGCCCCTTGAAAGCTAAGCTGAGGCAACGTGCCGGGGAAGGGGTTGGGGGAGGGAGGGGTTTTAGAGGTGGCGCAGCGGAGCGGGCTGTCCGGGAAGCGGTCCCCTTTGAGAGCAGGGAAAAGGAGCGGGTTCCTCTTCAACGTGACGGGAACGTGTGCCGGGCAGGGCGGTTCCAGGCTGTGTGTGTGATTGCGCCGTGTGTGTGTGTGTGTTTTGTGTTGGGCGTCTCCGACCTTCCTCGGGTCTCGGTTGGTGCCTTTGTTCCTTAGGAGCCAGGCAGGTGCCTCGGCAGCGTTGCTAGGGCCCGGCGAGGCCCTCGTCGTGGGCTCGGCGCCCGTCGGGCGCCTCTCTTTTGGCGTCGCAAGCTTCGGGCGTGGATCGGTCTGGCGTCTCGGACGGTCGTCTTGCGCGGCGTCGTTCCCGGCTGCGTGAGCGGCGCCGCTCTGTCGCTGTGAGTTTTTGGGACTGGCATTTCTTCCTTGCATCCTTAGGCGGTTAGGTCTTGAAGCCGGGCTGGTTGCGCGTCTGTCGTCTCGGTTGTGAGGGGAAGCGCTTGTCACGGGCCGCGAAGCTGTCGGCCTTCTCTGGCGTTGCCGTAGGGCCCGCTGCCGTCGCCGTCGGGGTCCCGCAGGCGGTCTTGCCGGACGGGGGGGTTCCGTCTGGGTGTCGTCGTTCTCTCCGAGAGCTGCCTCTCATCCTTCGGGGCGCGTTGCCTGTAGCGTTCTGTGTAGCGTTGTTCTGTGTTTGTCTCGGAGCCGCCCTGCCCGGGGATGTAGAGTCAGGGCGAGGTGGGTGGTGCTGGCATCTAGGGATGCGCCCAGGCTTGGGGAGGGGGAGGGGGAAAGGGGGGGGGAAAGGAGTTTTGCAGCCGTCTTGGATCGAGTGGCTGTCGTCGGTGGGTGAGGGAAGTAATTCCTGTTGGGTTTTGTGGGCCCCCAGGGAACAACCGTAGGTGTCTGGGAGAGGGGGCTAGAGTCTTAGCTGAGCAGGTAGCGTGTCAAGGGTGTTCTGGCTTGTCTGTGCGCTGGGCTCAAGGTTTGATGTATTGTGCGCATGTTTCGGAGCCGCCCTAGCTGGGCTTTCGAGGGGTGTTCCTACATGCGATCGAGACCTGTGTCGTGGTTCAGCTGTGGCTGTGCATGCAGGTGACGTGTTTGGTATTGGTTTGGCAGATGCCGAGGGAGGAGTCGTGCGGGGTGATGGAGGACGGCGCTGTCAGCAGGCGAGTTGGTGTGCGGTGTATCTAGAGGGAGGATGTGGCCGTTGGCTCCACGAGCCCATTACGGTATTTTTCTTTGTGGGCGCATGCGAGGAGCCGAGCGGGATCTGGGCGCCGGAGGGGAGTCGCACGGGGTGAGCGGTGATGGGTGGGCTGAAGCGTAGCGATTCGTCCTGAGGGGTCGCGTTGCAGGTGGTTGTGAGCAACATGCGTTTGGCTCTTGCAGGTGGCGGGCGAGCCTCCAGAGGGCCACCGGATCTGCTGGAGGCCAGGCAGGTGAGCCGTCGAGGGAAAGGTGCGTGTCTGAGATGGGGGGGGGGGGTGGGGGGGTGGTTGGTGCGGGTATCCTGAGACCCCCGCAGCACCCGAGCGGGTCCTTTTTTGCTTGGGTTCTTGCAGGTGCCGCACGCAGGCTTCAGAGGGGAGACGCCGCATGCCGACGAGAGGTCCGAGAGGTGAGGGGCTTGAAGGCCAGGCTGTTGTTGGAGAGCAAGGTGTCGTACGGCCACTCAATTGAAGCGTTTGTCTTTGGCGTTGCAGGTTGTGCGCCCGGCTGCCTCTGGGCCTGGATGCGCGTTTGAGGTGAGCCGGGTCGCAGAGGGGAGGGGCGCGGGGCTGGTGTGGTTCGTTCTTCCTTTTTTGGCAGAGCGATGGTAACGTTGTGCATCCTGTGGCATCTCTAGGGGCCGCAGGGGATGGCGTTCGTCCTCGTCCGGAATGGGCACGGAGCAGCCGGGTGAGCGGCGCAGCCGGGTGCGCGTGAGGTGGGGGGCGTTGCGGGGGTGGGTCCTTGTGGAGCGATGGGATGCTGACAGCGCTGCTGTGCGTGTGTTTTTGTTGTTTTTGTTCAGATGATGAAAAGGCACCTGGCCCTTGGAGGAGCGGTGCCGCGGGCTGCCTGTGCGCTTGTTCTTCTGAAGGATGGGTGGACCGGGACTGTGGGCCCCTTGAAAGTTAAGTTGAGGCAACGGTGCCGGGGAAGGGGTTGGGGGAGGGAGGGGTTTTAGAGGTGGCGCAGCGGAGCGGGCTGTCCGGGAAGCGGTCCCCTTTGAGAGCAGGGAAAAGGAGCGGGTTCCTCTTCAACGTGACGGGAACGTGTGCCGGGCAGGGCGCTTCCTGGCTGTGTGTGTGATTGCGCCGTGTGTGTGTGTGTGTTTTGTGTTGGGCGTCTCCGACCTTCCTCGGGTCTCGGTTGGTGCCTTTGTTCCTTAGGAGCCAGGCAGGTGCCTCGGCAGCGTTGCTAGGGCCCGGCGAGGCCCTCGTCGTGGGCTCGGCGCCCGTCGGGCGCCTCTCTTTTGGCGTCGCAAGCTTCGGGCGTGGATCGGTCTGGCGTCTCGGACGGTCGTCTTGCGCGGCGTCGTTCCCGGCTGCGTGAGCGGCGCCGCTCTGTCGCTGTGAGTTTTTGGGACTGGCATTTCTTCCTTGCATCCTTAGGCGGTTAGGTCTTGAAGCCGGGCTGGTTGCGCGTCTGTCGTCTCGGTTGTGAGGGGAAGCGCTTGTCACGGGCCGCGAAGCTGTCGGCCTTCTCTGGCGTTGCCGTAGGGCCCGCTGCCGTCGCCGTCGGGGTCCCGCAGGCGGTCTTGCCGGACGGGGGGGTTCCGTCTGGGTGTCGTCGTTCTCTCCGAGAGCTGCCTCTCATCCTTCGGGGCGCGTTGCCTGTAGCGTTCTGTGTAGCGTTGTTCTGTGTTTGTCTCGGAGCCGCCCTGCCCGGGGATGTAGAGTCAGGGCGAGGTGGGTGGTGCTGGCATCTAGGGATGCGCCCAGGCTTGGGGAGGGGGAGGGGGAAAGGGGGGGGGAAAGGAGTTTTGCAGCCGTCTTGGATCGAGTGGCTGTCGTCGGTGGGTGAGGGAAGTAATTCCTGTTGGGTTTTGTGGGCCCCCAGGGAACAACCGTAGGTGTCTGGGAGAGGGGGCTAGAGTCTTAGCTGAGCAGGTAGCGTGTCAAGGGTGTTCTGGCTTGTCTGTGCGCTGGGCTCAAGGTTTGATGTATTGTGCGCATGTTTCGGAGCCGCCCTAGCTGGGCTTTCGAGGGGTGTTCCTACATGCGATCGAGACCTGTGTCGTGGTTCAGCTGTGGCTGTGCATGCAGGTGACGTGTTTGGTATTGGTTTGGCAGATGCCGAGGGAGGAGTCGTGCGGGGTGATGGAGGACGGCGCTGTCAGCAGGCGAGTTGGTGTGCGGTGTATCTAGAGGGAGGATGTGGCCGTTGGCTCCACGAGCCCATTACGGTATTTTTCTTTGTGGGCGCATGCGAGGAGCCGAGCGGGATCTGGGCGCCGGAGGGGAGTCGCACGGGGTGAGCGGTGGTGGGTGGGCTGAAGCGTAGCGATTCGTCCTGAGGGGTCGCGTTGCAGGTGGTTGTGAGCAACGTGCGTTTGGCTCTTGCAGGTGGCGGGCGAGCCTCCAGAGGGCCACCGGATCTGCTGGAGGCCAGGCAGGTGAGCCGTCGAGGGAAAGGTGCGTGTCTGAGATGGGGGGGGGGTGGGGGGGTGGTTGGTGCGGGTATCCTGAGACCCCCGCAGCACCCGAGCGGGTCCTTTTTTGCTTGGGTTCTTGCAGGTGCCGCACGCAGGCTTCAGAGGGGAGACGCCGCATGCCGACGAGAGGTCCGAGAGGTGAGGGGCTTGAAGGCCAGGCTGTTGTTGGAGAGCAAGGTGTCGTACGGCCACTCAATTGAAGCGTTTGTCTTTGGCGTTGCAGGTTGTGCGCCCGGCTGCCTCTGGGCCTGGATGCGCGTTTGAGGTGAGCCGGGTCGCAGAGGGGAGGGGCGCGGGGCTGGTGTGGTTCGTTCTTCCTTTTTTGGCAGAGCGATGGTAACGTTGTGCATCCTGTGGCATCTCTAGGGGCCGCAGGGGATGGCGTTCGTCCTCGTCCGGAATGGGCACGGAGCAGCCGGGTGAGCGGCGCAGCCCGGTGCGCGTGAGGTGGGGGGCGTTGCGGGGGTGGGTCCTTGTGGAGCGATGGGATGCTGACAGCGCTGCTGTGCGTGTGTTTTTGTTGTTTTTGTTCAGATGATGAAAAGGCACCTGGCCCTTGGAGGAGCGGTGCCGCGGGCTGCCTGTGCGCTTGTTCTTCTGAAGGATGGGTGGACCGGGACTGTGGGCCCCTTGAAAGCTAAGCTGAGGCAACGTGCCGGGGAAGGGGTTGGGGGAGGGAGGGGTTTTAGAGGTGGCGCAGCGGAGCGGGCTGTCCGGGAAGCGGTCCCCTTTGAGAGCAGGGAAAAGGAGCGGGTTCCTCTTCAACGTGACGGGAACGTGTGCCGGGCAGGGCGGTTCCAGGCTGTGTGTGTGATTGCGCCGTGTGTGTGTGTGTGTTTTGTGTTGGGCGTCTCCGACCTTCCTCGGGTCTCGGTTGGTGCCTTTGTTCCTTAGGAGCCAGGCAGGTGCCTCGGCAGCGTTGCTAGGGCCCGGCGAGGCCCTCGTCGTGGGCTCGGCGCCCGTCGGGCGCCTCTCTTTTGGCGTCGCAAGCTTCGGGCGTGGATCGGTCTGGCGTCTCGGACGGTCGTCTTGCGCGGCGTCGTTCCCGGCTGCGTGAGCGGCGCCGCTCTGTCGCTGTGAGTTTTTGGGACTGGCATTTCTTCCTTGCATCCTTAGGCGGTTAGGTCTTGAAGCCGGGCTGGTTGCGCGTCTGTCGTCTCGGTTGTGAGGGGAAGCGCTTGTCACGGGCCGCGAAGCTGTCGGCCTTCTCTGGCGTTGCCGTAGGGCCCGCTGCCGTCGCCGTCGGGGTCCCGCAGGCGGTCTTGCCGGACGGGGGGGTTCCGTCTGGGTGTCGTCGTTCTCTCCGAGAGCTGCCTCTCATCCTTCGGGGCGCGTTGCCTGTAGCGTTCTGTGTAGCGTTGTTCTGTGTTTGTCTCGGAGCCGCCCTGCCCGGGGATGTAGAGTCAGGGCGAGGTGGGTGGTGCTGGCATCTAGGGATGCGCCCAGGCTTGGGGAGGGGGAGGGGGAAAGGGGGGGGGAAAGGAGTTTTGCAGCCGTCTTGGATCGAGTGGCTGTCGTCGGTGGGTGAGGGAAGTAATTCCTGTTGGGTTTTGTGGGCCCCCAGGGAACAACCGTAGGTGTCTGGGAGAGGGGGCTAGAGTCTTAGCTGAGCAGGTAGCGTGTCAAGGGTGTTCTGGCTTGTCTGTGCGCTGGGCTCAAGGTTTGATGTATTGTGCGCATGTTTCGGAGCCGCCCTAGCTGGGCTTTCGAGGGGTGTTCCTACATGCGATCGAGACCTGTGTCGTGGTTCAGCTGTGGCTGTGCATGCAGGTGACGTGTTTGGTATTGGTTTGGCAGATGCCGAGGGAGGAGTCGTGCGGGGTGATGGAGGACGGCGCTGTCAGCAGGCGAGTTGGTGTGCGGTGTATCTAGAGGGAGGATGTGGCCGTTGGCTCCACGAGCCCATTACGGTATTTTTCTTTGTGGGCGCATGCGAGGAGCCGAGCGGGATCTGGGCGCCGGAGGGGAGTCGCACGGGGTGAGCGGTGGTGGGTGGGCTGAAGCGTAGCGATTCGTCCTGAGGGGTCGCGTTGCAGGTGGTTGTGAGCAACGTGCGTTTGGCTCTTGCAGGTGGCGGGCGAGCCTCCAGAGGGCCACCGGATCTGCTGGAGGCCAGGCAGGTGAGCCGTCGAGGGAAAGGTGCGTGTCTGAGATGGGGGGGGGGTGGGGGGGTGGTTGGTGCGGGTATCCTGAGACCCCCGCAGCACCCGAGCGGGTCCTTTTTTGCTTGGGTTCTTGCAGGTGCCGCACGCAGGCTTCAGAGGGGAGACGCCGCATGCCGACGAGAGGTCCGAGAGGTGAGGGGCTTGAAGGCCAGGCTGTTGTTGGAGAGCAAGGTGTCGTACGGCCACTCAATTGAAGCGTTTGTCTTTGGCGTTGCAGGTTGTGCGCCCGGCTGCCTCTGGGCCTGGATGCGCGTTTGAGGTGAGCCGGGTCGCAGAGGGGAGGGGCGCGGGGCTGGTGTGGTTCGTTCTTCCTTTTTTGGCAGAGCGATGGTAACGTTGTGCATCCTGTGGCATCTCTAGGGGCCGCAGGGGATGGCGTTCGTCCTCGTCCGGAATGGGCACGGAGCAGCCGGGTGAGCGGCGCAGCCCGGTGCGCGTGAGGTGGGGGGCGTTGCGGGGGTGGGTCCTTGTGGAGCGATGGGATGCTGACAGCGCTGCTGTGCGTGTGTTTTTGTTGTTTTTGTTCAGATGATGAAAAGGCACCTGGCCCTTGGAGGAGCGGTGCCGCGGGCTGCCTGTGCGCTTGTTCTTCTGAAGGATGGGTGGACCGGGACTGTGGGCCCCTTGAAAGCTAAGCTGAGGCAACGTGCCGGGGAAGGGGTTGGGGGAGGGAGGGGTTTTAGAGGTGGCGCAGCGGAGCGGGCTGTCCGGGAAGCGGTCCCCTTTGAGAGCAGGGAAAAGGAGCGGGTTCCTCTTCAACGTGACGGGAACGTGTGCCGGGCAGGGCGGTTCCAGGCTGTGTGTGTGATTGCGCCGTGTGTGTGTGTGTGTTTTGTGTTGGGCGTCTCCGACCTTCCTCGGGTCTCGGTTGGTGCCTTTGTTCCTTAGGAGCCAGGCAGGTGCCTCGGCAGCGTTGCTAGGGCCCGGCGAGGCCCTCGTCGTGGGCTCGGCGCCCGTCGGGCGCCTCTCTTTTGGCGTCGCAAGCTTCGGGCGTGGATCGGTCTGGCGTCTCGGACGGTCGTCTTGCGCGGCGTCGTTCCCGGCTGCGTGAGCGGCGCCGCTCTGTCGCTGTGAGTTTTTGGGACTGGCATTTCTTCCTTGCATCCTTAGGCGGTTAGGTCTTGAAGCCGGGCTGGTTGCGCGTCTGTCGTCTCGGTTGTGAGGGGAAGCGCTTGTCACGGGCCGCGAAGCTGTCGGCCTTCTCTGGCGTTGCCGTAGGGCCCGCTGCCGTCGCCGTCGGGGTCCCGCAGGCGGTCTTGCCGGACGGGGGGGTTCCGTCTGGGTGTCGTCGTTCTCTCCGAGAGCTGCCTCTCATCCTTCGGGGCGCGTTGCCTGTAGCGTTCTGTGTAGCGTTGTTCTGTGTTTGTCTCGGAGCCGCCCTGCCCGGGGATGTAGAGTCAGGGCGAGGTGGGTGGTGCTGGCATCTAGGGATGCGCCCAGGCTTGGGGAGGGGGAGGGGGAAAGGGGGGGGGAAAGGAGTTTTGCAGCCGTCTTGGATCGAGTGGCTGTCGTCGGTGGGTGAGGGAAGTAATTCCTGTTGGGTTTTGTGGGCCCCCAGGGAACAACCGTAGGTGTCTGGGAGAGGGGGCTAGAGTCTTAGCTGAGCAGGTAGCGTGTCAAGGGTGTTCTGGCTTGTCTGTGCGCTGGGCTCAAGGTTTGATGTATTGTGCGCATGTTTCGGAGCCGCCCTAGCTGGGCTTTCGAGGGGTGTTCCTACATGCGATCGAGACCTGTGTCGTGGTTCAGCTGTGGCTGTGCATGCAGGTGACGTGTTTGGTATTGGTTTGGCAGATGCCGAGGGAGGAGTCGTGCGGGGTGATGGAGGACGGCGCTGTCAGCAGGCGAGTTGGTGTGCGGTGTATCTAGAGGGAGGATGTGGCCGTTGGCTCCACGAGCCCATTACGGTATTTTTCTTTGTGGGCGCATGCGAGGAGCCGAGCGGGATCTGGGCGCCGGAGGGGAGTCGCACGGGGTGAGCGGTGATGGGTGGGCTGAAGCGTAGCGATTCGTCCTGAGGGGTCGCGTTGCAGGTGGTTGTGAGCAACATGCGTTTGGCTCTTGCAGGTGGCGGGCGAGCCTCCAGAGGGCCACCGGATCTGCTGGAGGCCAGGCAGGTGAGCCGTCGAGGGAAAGGTGCGTGTCTGAGATGGGGGGGGGGGGTGGGGGGGTGGTTGGTGCGGGTATCCTGAGACCCCCGCAGCACCCGAGCGGGTCCTTTTTTGCTTGGGTTCTTGCAGGTGCCGCACGCAGGCTTCAGAGGGGAGACGCCGCATGCCGACGAGAGGTCCGAGAGGTGAGGGGCTTGAAGGCCAGGCTGTTGTTGGAGAGCAAGGTGTCGTACGGCCACTCAATTGAAGCGTTTGTCTTTGGCGTTGCAGGTTGTGCGCCCGGCTGCCTCTGGGCCTGGATGCGCGTTTGAGGTGAGCCGGGTCGCAGAGGGGAGGGGCGCGGGGCTGGTGTGGTTCGTTCTTCCTTTTTTGGCAGAGCGATGGTAACGTTGTGCATCCTGTGGCATCTCTAGGGGCCGCAGGGGATGGCGTTCGTCCTCGTCCGGAATGGGCACGGAGCAGCCGGGTGAGCGGCGCAGCCCGGTGCGCGTGAGGTGGGGGGCGTTGCGGGGGTGGGTCCTTGTGGAGCGATGGGATGCTGACAGCGCTGCTGTGCGTGTGTTTTTGTTGTTTTTGTTCAGATGATGAAAAGGCACCTGGCCCTTGGAGGAGCGGTGCCGCGGGCTGCCTGTGCGCTTGTTCTTCTGAAGGATGGGTGGACCGGGACTGTGGGCCCCTTGAAAGCTAAGTTGAGGCAACGGTGCCGGGGAAGGGGTTGGGGGAGGGAGGGGTTTTAGAGGTGGCGCAGCGGAGCGGGCTGTCCGGGAAGCGGTCCCCTTTGAGAGCAGGGAAAAGGAGCGGGTTCCTCTTCAACGTGACGGGAACGTGTGCCGGGCAGGGCGCTTCCTGGCTGTGTGTGTGATTGCGCCGTGTGTGTGTGTGTGTTTTGTGTTGGGCGTCTCCGACCTTCCTCGGGTCTCGGTTGGTGCCTTTGTTCCTTAGGAGCCAGGCAGGTGCCTCGGCAGCGTTGCTAGGGCCCGGCGAGGCCCTCGTCGTGGGCTCGGCGCCCGTCGGGCGCCTCTCTTTTGGCGTCGCAAGCTTCGGGCGTGGATCGGTCTGGCGTCTCGGACGGTCGTCTTGCGCGGCGTCGTTCCCGGCTGCGTGAGCGGCGCCGCTCTGTCGCTGTGAGTTTTTGGGACTGGCATTTCTTCCTTGCATCCTTAGGCGGTTAGGTCTTGAAGCCGGGCTGGTTGCGCGTCTGTCGTCTCGGTTGTGAGGGGAAGCGCTTGTCACGGGCCGCGAAGCTGTCGGCCTTCTCTGGCGTTGCCGTAGGGCCCGCTGCCGTCGCCGTCGGGGTCCCGCAGGCGGTCTTGCCGGACGGGGGGGTTCCGTCTGGGTGTCGTCGTTCTCTCCGAGAGCTGCCTCTCATCCTTTGGGGCGCGTTGCCTGTAGCGTTCTGTGTAGCGTTGTTCTGTGTTTGTCTCGGAGCCGCCCTGCCCGGGGATGTAGAGTCAGGGCGAGGTGGGTGGTGCTGGCATCTAGGGATGCGCCCAGGCTTGGGGAGGGGGAGGGGGAAAGGGGGGGGGAAAGGAGTTTTGCAGCCGTCTTGGATCGAGTGGCTGTCGTCGGTGGGTGAGGGAAGTAATTCCTGTTGGGTTTTGTGGGCCCCCAGGGAACAACCGTAGGTGTCTGGGAGAGGGGGCTAGAGTCTTAGCTGAGCAGGTAGCGTGTCAAGGGTGTTCTGGCTTGTCTGTGCGCTGGGCTCAAGGTTTGATGTATTGTGCGCATGTTTCGGAGCCGCCCTAGCTGGGCTTTCGAGGGGTGTTCCTACATGCGATCGAGACCTGTGTCGTGGTTCAGCTGTGGCTGTGCATGCAGGTGACGTGTTTGGTATTGGTTTGGCAGATGCCGAGGGAGGAGTCGTGCGGGGTGATGGAGGACGGCGCTGTCAGCAGGCGAGTTGGTGTGCGGTGTATCTAGAGGGAGGATGTGGCCGTTGGCTCCACGAGCCCATTACGGTATTTTTCTTTGTGGGCGCATGCGAGGAGCCGAGCGGGATCTGGGCGCCGGAGGGGAGTCGCACGGGGTGAGCGGTGGTGGGTGGGCTGAAGCGTAGCGATTCGTCCTGAGGGGTCGCGTTGCAGGTGGTTGTGAGCAACACGCGTTTGGCTCTTGCAGGTGGCGGGCGAGCCTCCAGAGGGCCACCGGATCTGCTGGAGGCCAGGCAGGTGAGCCGTCGAGGGAAAGGTGCGTGTCTGAGATGGGGGGGGGGGGTGGGGGGGTGGTTGGTGCGGGTATCCTGAGACCCCCGCAGCACCCGAGCGGGTCCTTTTTTGCTTGGGTTCTTGCAGGTGCCGCACGCAGGCTTCAGAGGGGAGACGCCGCATGCCGACGAGAGGTCCGAGAGGTGAGGGGCTTGAAGGCCAGGCTGTTGTTGGAGAGCAAGGTGTCGTACGGCCACTCAATTGAAGCGTTTGTCTTTGGCGTTGCAGGTTGTGCGCCCGGCTGCCTCTGGGCCTGGATGCGCGTTTGAGGTGAGCTGGGTCGCAGAGGGGAGGGGCGCGGGGCTGGTGTGGTTCGTTCTTCCTTTTTTGGCAGAGCGATGGTAACGTTGTGCATCCTGTGGCATCTCTAGGGGCCGCAGGGGATGGCGTTCGTCCTCGTCCGGAATGGGCACGGAGCAGCCGGGTGAGCGGCGCAGCCCGGTGCGCGTGAGGTGGGGGGCGTTGCGGGGGTGGGTCCTTGTGGAGCGATGGGATGCTGACAGCGCTGCTGTGCGTGTGTTTTTGTTGTTTTTGTTCAGATGATGAAAAGGCACCTGGCCCTTGGAGGAGCGGTGCCGCGGGCTGCCTGTGCGCTTGTTCTTCTGAAGGATGGGTGGACCGGGACTGTGGGCCCCTTGAAAGCTAAGCTGAGGCAACGGTGCCGGGGAAGGGGTTGGGGGAGGGAGGGGTTTTAGAGGTGGCGCAGCGGAGCGGGCTGTCCGGGAAGCGGTCCCCTTTGAGAGCAGGGAAAAGGAGCGGGTTCCTCTTCAACGTGACGGGAACGTGTGCCGGGCAGGGCGGTTCCAGGCTGTGTGTGTGATTGCGCCGTGTGTGTGTGTGTTTTGTGTTGGGCGTCTCCGACCTTCCTCGGGTCTCGGTTGGTGCCTTTGTTCCTTAGGAGCCAGGCAGGTGCCTCGGCAGCGTTGCTAGGGCCCGGCGAGGCCCTCGTCGTGGGCTCGGCGCCCGTCGGGCGCCTCTCTTTTGGCGTCGCAATCTTCGGGCGTGGATCGGTCTGGCGTCTCGGACGGTCGTCTTGCGCGGCGTCGTTCCCGGCTGCGTGAGCGGCGCCGCTCTGTCGCTGTGAGTTTTTGGGACTGGCATTTCTTCCTTGCATCCTTAGGCGGTTAGGTCTTGAAGCCGGGCTGGTTGCGCGTCTGTCGTCTCGGTTGTGAGGGGAAGCGCTTGTCACGGGCCGCGAAGCTGTCGGCCTTCTCTGGCGTTGCCGTAGGGCCCGCTGCCGTCGCCGTCGGGGTCCCGCAGGCGGTCTTGCCGGACGGGGGGGTTCCGTCTGGGTGTCGTCGTTCTCTCCGAGAGCTGCCTCTCATCCTTCGGGGAGCGTTGCCTGTAGCGTTCTGTGTAGCGTTGTTCTGTGTTTGTCTCGGAGCCGCCCTGCCCGGGGATGTAGAGTCAGGGCGAGGTGGGTGGTGCTGGCATCTAGGGATGCGCCCAGGCTTGGGGAGGGGGAGGGGGAAAGGGGGGGGGAAAGGAGTTTTGCAGCCGTCTTGGATCGAGTGGCTGTCGTCGGTGGGTGAGGGAAGTAATTCCTGTTGGGTTTTGTGGGCCCCCAGGGAACAACCGTAGGTGTCTGGGAGAGGGGGCTAGAGTCTTAGCTGAGCAGGTAGCGTGTCAAGGGTGTTCTGGCTTGTCTGTGCGCTGGGCTCAAGGTTTGATGTATTGTGCGCATGTTTCGGAGCCGCCCTAGCTGGGCTTTCGAGGGGTGTTCCTACATGCGATCGAGACCTGTGTCGTGGTTCAGCTGTGGCTGTGCATGCAGGTGACGTGTTTGGTATTGGTTTGGCAGATGCCGAGGGAGGAGTCGTGCGGGGTGATGGAGGACGGCGCTGTCAGCAGGCGAGTTGGTGTGCGGTGTATCTAGAGGGAGGATGTGGCCGTTGGCTCCACGAGCCCATTACGGTATTTTTCTTTGTGGGCGCATGCGAGGAGCCGAGCGGGATCTGGGCGCCGGAGGGGAGTCGCACGGGGTGAGCGGTGGTGGGTGGGCTGAAGCGTAGCGATTCGTCCTGAGGGGTCGCGTTGCAGGTGGTTGTGAGCAACGTGCGTTTGGCTCTTGCAGGTGGCGGGCGAGCCTCCAGAGGGCCACCGGATCTGCTGGAGGCCAGGCAGGTGAGCCGTCGAGGGAAAGGTGCGTGTCTGAGATGGGGGGGGGGGTGGGGGGGTGGTTGGTGCGGGTATCCTGAGACCCCCGCAGCACCCGAGCGGGTCCTTTTTTGCTTGGGTTCTTGCAGGTGCCGCACGCAGGCTTCAGAGGGGAGACGCCGCATGCCGACGAGAGGTCCGAGAGGTGAGGGGCTTGAAGGCCAGGCTGTTGTTGGAGAGCAAGGTGTCGTACGGCCACTCAATTGAAGCGTTTGTCTTTGGCGTTGCAGGTTGTGCGCCCGGCTGCCTCTGGGCCTGGATGCGCGTTTGAGGTGAGCCGGGTCGCAGAGGGGAGGGGCGCGGGGCTGGTGTGGTTCGTTCTTCCTTTTTTGGCAGAGCGATGGTAACGTTGTGCATCCTGTGGCATCTCTAGGGGCCGCAGGGGATGGCGTTCGTCCTCGTCCGGAATGGGCACGGAGCAGCCGGGTGAGCGGCGCAGCCCGGTGCGCGTGAGGTGGGGGGCGTTGCGGGGGTGGGTCCTTGTGGAGCGATGGGATGCTGACAGCGCTGCTGTGCGTGTGTTTTTGTTGTTTTTGTTCAGATGATGAAAAGGCACCTGGCCCTTGGAGGAGCGGTGCCGCGGGCTGCCTGTGCGCTTGTTCTTCTGAAGGATGGGTGGACCGGGACTGTGGGCCCCTTGAAAGCTAAGCTGAGGCAACGTGCCGGGGAAGGGGTTGGGGGAGGGAGGGGTTTTAGAGGTGGCGCAGCGGAGCGGGCTGTCCGGGAAGCGGTCCCCTTTGAGAGCAGGGAAAAGGAGCGGGTTCCTCTTCAACGTGACGGGAACGTGTGCCGGGCAGGGCGGTTCCAGGCTGTGTGTGTGATTGCGCCGTGTGTGTGTGTGTGTTTTGTGTTGGGCGTCTCCGACCTTCCTCGGGTCTCGGTTGGTGCCTTTGTTCCTTAGGAGCCAGGCAGGTGCCTCGGCAGCGTTGCTAGGGCCCGGCGAGGCCCTCGTCGTGGGCTCGGCGCCCGTCGGGCGCCTCTCTTTTGGCGTCGCAAGCTTCGGGCGTGGATCGGTCTGGCGTCTCGGACGGTCGTCTTGCGCGGCGTCGTTCCCGGCTGCGTGAGCGGCGCCGCTCTGTCGCTGTGAGTTTTTGGGACTGGCATTTCTTCCTTGCATCCTTAGGCGGTTAGGTCTTGAAGCCGGGCTGGTTGCGCGTCTGTCGTCTCGGTTGTGAGGGGAAGCGCTTGTCACGGGCCGCGAAGCTGTCGGCCTTCTCTGGCGTTGCCGTAGGGCCCGCTGCCGTCGCCGTCGGGGTCCCGCAGGCGGTCTTGCCGGACGGGGGGGTTCCGTCTGGGTGTCGTCGTTCTCTCCGAGAGCTGCCTCTCATCCTTCGGGGCGCGTTGCCTGTAGCGTTCTGTGTTTGTCTCGGAGCCGCCCTGCCCGGGGATGTAGAGTCAGGGCGAGGTGGGTGGTGCTGGCATCTAGGGATGCGCCCAGGCTTGGGGAGGGGGAGGGGGAAAGGGGGGGGGAAAGGAGTTTTGCAGCCGTCTTGGATCGAGTGGCTGTCGTCGGTGGGTGAGGGAAGTAATTCCTGTTGGGTTTTGTGGGCCCCCAGGGAACAACCGTAGGTGTCTGGGAGAGGGGGCTAGAGTCTTAGCTGAGCAGGTAGCGTGTCAAGGGTGTTCTGGCTTGTCTGTGCGCTGGGCTCAAGGTTTGATGTATTGTGCGCATGTTTCGGAGCCGCCCTAGCTGGGCTTTCGAGGGGTGTTCCTACATGCGATCGAGACCTGTGTCGTGGTTCAGCTGTGGCTGTGCATGCAGGTGACGTGTTTGGTATTGGTTTGGCAGATGCCGAGGGAGGAGTCGTGCGGGGTGATGGAGGACGGCGCTGTCAGCAGGCGAGTTGGTGTGCGGTGTATCTAGAGGGAGGATGTGGCCGTTGGCTCCACGAGCCCATTACGGTATTTTTCTTTGTGGGCCGCATGCGAGGAGCCGAGCGGGATCTGGGCGCCGGAGGGGAGTCGCACGGGGTGAGCGGTGATGGGTGGGCTGAAGCGTAGCGATTCGTCCTGAGGGGTCGCGTTGCAGGTGGTTGTGAGCAACACGCGTTTGGCTCTTGCAGGTGGCGGGCGAGCCTCCAGAGGGCCACCGGATCTGCTGGAGGCCAGGCAGGTGAGCCGTCGAGGGAAAGGTGCGTGTCTGAGATGGGGGGGGGGGTGGGGGGGTGGTTGGTGCGGGTATCCTGAGACCCCCGCAGCACCCGAGCGGGTCCTTTTTTGCTTGGGTTCTTGCAGGTGCCGCACGCAGGCTTCAGAGGGGAGACGCCGCATGCCGACGAGAGGTCCGAGAGGTGAGGGGCTTGAAGGCCAGGCTGTTGTTGGAGAGCAAGGTGTCGTACGGCCACTCAATTGAAGCGTTTGTCTTTGGCGTTGCAGGTTGTGCGCCCGGCTGCCTCTGGGCCTGGATGCGCGTTTGAGGTGAGCCGGGTCGCAGAGGGGAGGGGCGCGGGGCTGGTGTGGTTCGTTCTTCCTTTTTTGGCAGAGCGATGGTAACGTTGTGCATCCTGTGGCATCTCTAGGGGCCGCAGGGGATGGCGTTCGTCCTCGTCCGGAATGGGCACGGAGCAGCCGGGTGAGCGGCGCAGCCGGGTGCGCGTGAGGTGGGGGGCGTTGCGGGGGTGGGTCCTTGTGGAGCGATGGGATGCTGACAGCGCTGCTGTGCGTGTGTTTTTGTTGTTTTTGTTCAGATGATGAAAAGGCACCTGGCCCTTGGAGGAGCGGTGCCGCGGGCTGCCTGTGCGCTTGTTCTTCTGAAGGATGGGTGGACCGGGACTGTGGGCCCCTTGAAAGCTAAGTTGAGGCAACGGTGCCGGGGAAGGGGTTGGGGGAGGGAGGGGTTTTAGAGGTGGCGCAGCGGAGCGGGCTGTCCGGGAAGCGGTCCCCTTTGAGAGCAGGGAAAAGGAGCGGGTTCCTCTTCAACGTGACGGGAACGTGTGCCGGGCAGGGCGCTTCCTGGCTGTGTGTGTGATTGCGCCGTGTGTGTGTGTGTGTTTTGTGTTGGGCGTCTCCGACCTTCCTCGGGTCTCGGTTGGTGCCTTTGTTCCTTAGGAGCCAGGCAGGTGCCTCGGCAGCGTTGCTAGGGCCCGGCGAGGCCCTCGTCGTGGGCTCGGCGCCCGTCGGGCGCCTCTCTTTTGGCGTCGCAAGCTTCGGGCGTGGATCGGTCTGGCGTCTCGGACGGTCGTCTTGCGCGGCGTCGTTCCCGGCTGCGTGAGCGGCGCCGCTCTGTCGCTGTGAGTTTTTGGGACTGGCATTTCTTCCTTGCATCCTTAGGCGGTTAGGTCTTGAAGCCGGGCTGGTTGCGCGTCTGTCGTCTCGGTTGTGAGGGGAAGCGCTTGTCACGGGCCGCGAAGCTGTCGGCCTTCTCTGGCGTTGCCGTAGGGCCCGCTGCCGTCGCCGTCGGGGTCCCGCAGGCGGTCTTGCCGGACGGGGGGGTTCCGTCTGGGTGTCGTCGTTCTCTCCGAGAGCTGCCTCTCATCCTTCGGGGCGCGTTGCCTGTAGCGTTCTGTGTAGCGTTGTTCTGTGTTTGTCTCGGAGCCGCCCTGCCCGGGGATGTAGAGTCAGGGCGAGGTGGGTGGTGCTGGCATCTAGGGATGCGCCCAGGCTTGGGGAGGGGGAGGGGGAAAGGGGGGGGGAAAGGAGTTTTGCAGCCGTCTTGGATCGAGTGGCTGTCGTCGGTGGGTGAGGGAAGTAATTCCTGTTGGGTTTTGTGGGCCCCCAGGGAACAACCGTAGGTGTCTGGGAGAGGGGGCTAGAGTCTTAGCTGAGCAGGTAGCGTGTCAAGGGTGTTCTGGCTTGTCTGTGCGCTGGGCTCAAGGTTTGATGTATTGTGCGCATGTTTCGGAGCCGCCCTAGCTGGGCTTTCGAGGGGTGTTCCTACATGCGATCGAGACCTGTGTCGTGGTTCAGCTGTGGCTGTGCATGCAGGTGACGTGTTTGGTATTGGTTTGGCAGATGCCGAGGGAGGAGTCGTGCGGGGTGATGGAGGACGGCGCTGTCAGCAGGCGAGTTGGTGTGCGGTGTATCTAGAGGGAGGATGTGGCCGTTGGCTCCACGAGCCCATTACGGTATTTTTCTTTGTGGGCGCATGCGAGGAGCCGAGCGGGATCTGGGCGCCGGAGGGGAGTCGCACGGGGTGAGCGGTGATGGGTGGGCTGAAGCGTAGCGATTCGTCCTGAGGGGTCGCGTTGCAGGTGGTTGTGAGCAACACGCGTTTGGCTCTTGCAGGTGGCGGGCGAGCCTCCAGAGGGCCACCGGATCTGCTGGAGGCCAGGCAGGTGAGCCGTCGAGGGAAAGGTGCGTGTCTGAGATGGGGGGTGGGGTGGGGGGGTGGTTGGTGCGGGTATCCTGAGACCCCCGCAGCACCCGAGCGGGTCCTTTTTTGCTTGGGTTCTTGCAGGTGCCGCACGCAGGCTTCAGAGGGGAGACGCCGCATGCCGACGAGAGGTCCGAGAGGTGAGGGGCTTGAAGGCCAGGCTGTTGTTGGAGAGCAAGGTGTCGTACGGCCACTCAATTGAAGCGTTTGTCTTTGGCGTTGCAGGTTGTGCGCCCGGCTGCCTCTGGGCCTGGATGCGCGTTTGAGGTGAGCCGGGTCGCAGAGGGGAGGGGCGCGGGGCTGGTGTGGTTCGTTCTTCCTTTTTTGGCAGAGCGATGGTAACGTTGTGCATCCTGTGGCATCTCTAGGGGCCGCAGGGGATGGCGTTCGTCCTCGTCCGGAATGGGCACGGAGCAGCCGGGTGAGCGGCGCAGCCCGGTGCGCGTGAGGTGGGGGGCGTTGCGGGGGTGGGTCCTTGTGGAGCGATGGGATGCTGACAGCGCTGCTGTGCGTGTGTTTTTGTTGTTTTTGTTCAGATGATGAAAAGGCACCTGGCCCTTGGAGGAGCGGTGCCGCGGGCTGCCTGTGCGCTTGTTCTTCTGAAGGATGGGTGGACCGGGACTGTGGGCCCCTTGAAAGCTAAGTTGAGGCAACGGTGCCGGGGAAGGGGTTGGGGGAGGGAGGGGTTTTAGAGGTGGCGCAGCGGAGCGGGCTGTCCGGGAAGCGGTCCCCTTTGAGAGCAGGGAAAAGGAGCGGGTTCCTCTTCAACGTGACGGGAACGTGTGCCGGGCAGGGCGCTTCCTGGCTGTGTGTGTGATTGCGCCGTGTGTGTGTGTGTGTTTTGTGTTGGGCGTCTCCGACCTTCCTCGGGTCTCGGTTGGTGCCTTTGTTCCTTAGGAGCCAGGCAGGTGCCTCGGCAGCGTTGCTAGGGCCCGGCGAGGCCCTCGTCGTGGGCTCGGCGCCCGTCGGGCGCCTCTCTTTTGGCGTCGCAAGCTTCGGGCGTGGATCGGTCTGGCGTCTCGGACGGTCGTCTTGCGCGGCGTCGTTCCCGGCTGCGTGAGCGGCGCCGCTCTGTCGCTGTGAGTTTTTGGGACTGGCATTTCTTCCTTGCATCCTTAGGCGGTTAGGTCTTGAAGCCGGGCTGGTTGCGCGTCTGTCGTCTCGGTTGTGAGGGGAAGCGCTTGTCACGGGCCGCGAAGCTGTCGGCCTTCTCTGGCGTTGCCGTAGGGCCCGCTGCCGTCGCCGTCGGGGTCCCGCAGGCGGTCTTGCCGGACGGGGGGGTTCCGTCTGGGTGTCGTCGTTCTCTCCGAGAGCTGCCTCTCATCCTTCGGGGCGCGTTGCCTGTAGCGTTCTGTGTAGCGTTGTTCTGTGTTTGTCTCGGAGCCGCCCTGCCCGGGGATGTAGAGTCAGGGCGAGGTGGGTGGTGCTGGCATCTAGGGATGCGCCCAGGCTTGGGGAGGGGGAGGGGGAAAGGGGGGGGGAAAGGAGTTTTGCAGCCGTCTTGGATCGAGTGGCTGTCGTCGGTGGGTGAGGGAAGTAATTCCTGTTGGGTTTTGTGGGCCCCCAGGGAACAACCGTAGGTGTCTGGGAGAGGGGGCTAGAGTCTTAGCTGAGCAGGTAGCGTGTCAAGGGTGTTCTGGCTTGTCTGTGCGCTGGGCTCAAGGTTTGATGTATTGTGCGCATGTTTCGGAGCCGCCCTAGCTGGGCTTTCGAGGGGTGTTCCTACATGCGATCGAGACCTGTGTCGTGGTTCAGCTGTGGCTGTGCATGCAGGTGACGTGTTTGGTATTGGTTTGGCAGATGCCGAGGGAGGAGTCGTGCGGGGTGATGGAGGACGGCGCTGTCAGCAGGCGAGTTGGTGTGCGGTGTATCTAGAGGGAGGATGTGGCCGTTGGCTCCACGAGCCCATTACGGTATTTTTCTTTGTGGGCGCATGCGAGGAGCCGAGCGGGATCTGGGCGCCGGAGGGGAGTCGCACGGGGTGAGCGGTGATGGGTGGGCTGAAGCGTAGCGATTCGTCCTGAGGGGTCGCGTTGCAGGTGGTTGTGAGCAACACGCGTTTGGCTCTTGCAGGTGGCGGGCGAGCCTCCAGAGGGCCACCGGATCTGCTGGAGGCCAGGCAGGTGAGCCGTCGAGGGAAAGGTGCGTGTCTGAGATGGGGGGGGGGGTGGGGGGGTGGTTGGTGCGGGTATCCTGAGACCCCCGCAGCACCCGAGCGGGTCCTTTTTTGCTTGGGTTCTTGCAGGTGCCGCACGCAGGCTTCAGAGGGGAGACGCCGCATGCCGACGAGAGGTCCGAGAGGTGAGGGGCTTGAAGGCCAGGCTGTTGTTGGAGAGCAAGGTGTCGTACGGCCACTCAATTGAAGCGTTTGTCTTTGGCGTTGCAGGTTGTGCGCCCGGCTGCCTCTGGGCCTGGATGCGCGTTTGAGGTGAGCTGGGTCGCAGAGGGGAGGGGCGCGGGGCTGGTGTGGTTCGTTCTTCCTTTTTTGGCAGAGCGATGGTAACGTTGTGCATCCTGTGGCATCTCTAGGGGCCGCAGGGGATGGCGTTCGTCCTCGTCCGGAATGGGCACGGAGCAGCCGGGTGAGCGGCGCAGCCGGGTGCGCGTGAGGTGGGGGGCGTTGCGGGGGTGGGTCCTTGTGGAGCGATGGGATGCTGACAGCGCTGCTGTGCGTGTGTTTTTGTTGTTTTTGTTCAGATGATGAAAAGGCACCTGGCCCTTGGAGGAGCGGTGCCGCGGGCTGCCTGTGCGCTTGTTCTTCTGAAGGATGGGTGGACCGGGACTGTGGGCCCCTTGAAAGCTAAGTTGAGGCAACGGTGCCGGGGAAGGGGTTGGGGGAGGGAGGGGTTTTAGAGGTGGCGCAGCGGAGCGGGCTGTCCGGGAAGCGGTCCCCTTTGAGAGCAGGGAAAAGGAGCGGGTTCCTCTTCAACGTGACGGGAACGTGTGCCGGGCAGGGCGGTTCCAGGCTGTGTGTGTGATTGCGCCGTGTGTGTGTGTGTTTTGTGTTGGGCGTCTCCGACCTTCCTCGGGTCTCGGTTGGTGCCTTTGTTCCTTAGGAGCCAGGCAGGTGCCTCGGCAGCGTTGCTAGGGCCCGGCGAGGCCCTCGTCGTGGGCTCGGCGCCCGTCGGGCGCCTCTCTTTTGGCGTCGCAAGCTTCGGGCGTGGATCGGTCTGGCGTCTCGGACGGTCGTCTTGCGCGGCGTCGTTCCCGGCTGCGTGAGCGGCGCCGCTCTGTCGCTGTGAGTTTTTGGGACTGGCATTTCTTCCTTGCATCCTTAGGCGGTTAGGTCTTGAAGCCGGGCTGGTTGCGCGTCTGTCGTCTCGGTTGTGAGGGGAAGCGCTTGTCACGGGCCGCGAAGCTGTCGGCCTTCTCTGGCGTTGCCGTAGGGCCCGCTGCCGTCGCCGTCGGGGTCCCGCAGGCGGTCTTGCCGGACGGGGGGGTTCCGTCTGGGTGTCGTCGTTCTCTCCGAGAGCTGCCTCTCATCCTTCGGGGCGCGTTGCCTGTAGCGTTCTGTGTAGCGTTGTTCTGTGTTTGTCTCGGAGCCGCCCTGCCCGGGGATGTAGAGTCAGGGCGAGGTGGGTGGTGCTGGCATCTAGGGATGCGCCCAGGCTTGGGGAGGGGGAGGGGGAAAGGGGGGGGGAAAGGAGTTTTGCAGCCGTCTTGGATCGAGTGGCTGTCGTCGGTGGGTGAGGGAAGTAATTCCTGTTGGGTTTTGTGGGCCCCCAGGGAACAACCGTAGGTGTCTGGGAGAGGGGGCTAGAGTCTTAGCTGAGCAGGTAGCGTGTCAAGGGTGTTCTGGCTTGTCTGTGCGCTGGGCTCAAGGTTTGATGTATTGTGCGCATGTTTCGGAGCCGCCCTAGCTGGGCTTTCGAGGGGTGTTCCTACATGCGATCGAGACCTGTGTCGTGGTTCAGCTGTGGCTGTGCATGCAGGTGACGTGTTTGGTATTGGTTTGGCAGATGCCGAGGGAGGAGTCGTGCGGGGTGATGGAGGACGGCGCTGTCAGCAGGCGAGTTGGTGTGCGGTGTATCTAGAGGGAGGATGTGGCCGTTGGCTCCACGAGCCCATTACGGTATTTTTCTTTGTGGGCGCATGCGAGGAGCCGAGCGGGATCTGGGCGCCGGAGGGGAGTCGCACGGGGTGAGCGGTGGTGGGTGGGCTGAAGCGTAGCGATTCGTCCTGAGGGGTCGCGTTGCAGGTGGTTGTGAGCAACACGCGTTTGGCTCTTGCAGGTGGCGGGCGAGCCTCCAGAGGGCCACCGGATCTGCTGGAGGCCAGGCAGGTGAGCCGTCGAGGGAAAGGTGCGTGTCTGAGATGGGGGGGGGGGTGGGGGGGTGGTTGGTGCGGGTATCCTGAGACCCCCGCAGCACCCGAGCGGGTCCTTTTTTGCTTGGGTTCTTGCAGGTGCCGCACGCAGGCTTCAGAGGGGAGACGCCGCATGCCGACGAGAGGTCCGAGAGGTGAGGGGCTTGAAGGCCAGGCTGTTGTTGGAGAGCAAGGTGTCGTACGGCCACTCAATTGAAGCGTTTGTCTTTGGCGTTGCAGGTTGTGCGCCCGGCTGCCTCTGGGCCTGGATGCGCGTTTGAGGTGAGCTGGGTCGCAGAGGGGAGGGGCGCGGGGCTGGTGTGGTTCGTTCTTCCTTTTTTGGCAGAGCGATGGTAACGTTGTGCATCCTGTGGCATCTCTAGGGGCCGCAGGGGATGGCGTTCGTCCTCGTCCGGAATGGGCACGGAGCAGCCGGGTGAGCGGCGCAGCCCGGTGCGCGTGAGGTGGGGGGCGTTGCGGGGGTGGGTCCTTGTGGAGCGATGGGATGCTGACAGCGCTGCTGTGCGTGTGTTTTTGTTGTTTTTGTTCAGATGATGAAAAGGCACCTGGCCCTTGGAGGAGCGGTGCCGCGGGCTGCCTGTGCGCTTGTTCTTCTGAAGGATGGGTGGACCGGGACTGTGGGCCCCTTGAAAGCTAAGCTGAGGCAACGGTGCCGGGGAAGGGGTTGGGGGAGGGAGGGGTTTTAGAGGTGGCGCAGCGGAGCGGGCTGTCCGGGAAGCGGTCCCCTTTGAGAGCAGGGAAAAGGAGCGGGTTCCTCTTCAACGTGACGGGAACGTGTGCCGGGCAGGGCGGTTCCAGGCTGTGTGTGTGATTGCGCCGTGTGTGTGTGTGTTTTGTGTTGGGCGTCTCCGACCTTCCTCGGGTCTCGGTTGGTGCCTTTGTTCCTTAGGAGCCAGGCAGGTGCCTCGGCAGCGTTGCTAGGGCCCGGCGAGGCCCTCGTCGTGGGCTCGGCGCCCGTCGGGCGCCTCTCTTTTGGCGTCGCAAGCTTCGGGCGTGGATCGGTCTGGCGTCTCGGACGGTCGTCTTGCGCGGCGTCGTTCCCGGCTGCGTGAGCGGCGCCGCTCTGTCGCTGTGAGTTTTTGGGACTGGCATTTCTTCCTTGCATCCTTAGGCGGTTAGGTCTTGAAGCCGGGCTGGTTGCGCGTCTGTCGTCTCGGTTGTGAGGGGAAGCGCTTGTCACGGGCCGCGAAGCTGTCGGCCTTCTCTGGCGTTGCCGTAGGGCCCGCTGCCGTCGCCGTCGGGGTCCCGCAGGCGGTCTTGCCGGACGGGGGGGTTCCGTCTGGGTGTCGTCGTTCTCTCCGAGAGCTGCCTCTCATCCTTCGGGGCGCGTTGCCTGTAGCGTTCTGTGTAGCGTTGTTCTGTGTTTGTCTCGGAGCCGCCCTGCCCGGGGATGTAGAGTCAGGGCGAGGTGGGTGGTGCTGGCATCTAGGGATGCGCCCAGGCTTGGGGAGGGGGAGGGGGAAAGGGGGGGGGAAAGGAGTTTTGCAGCCGTCTTGGATCGAGTGGCTGTCGTCGGTGGGTGAGGGAAGTAATTCCTGTTGGGTTTTGTGGGCCCCCAGGGAACAACCGTAGGTGTCTGGGAGAGGGGGCTAGAGTCTTAGCTGAGCAGGTAGCGTGTCAAGGGTGTTCTGGCTTGTCTGTGCGCTGGGCTCAAGGTTTGATGTATTGTGCGCATGTTTCGGAGCCGCCCTAGCTGGGCTTTCGAGGGGTGTTCCTACATGCGATCGAGACCTGTGTCGTGGTTCAGCTGTGGCTGTGCATGCAGGTGACGTGTTTGGTATTGGTTTGGCAGATGCCGAGGGAGGAGTCGTGCGGGGTGATGGAGGACGGCGCTGTCAGCAGGCGAGTTGGTGTGCGGTGTATCTAGAGGGAGGATGTGGCCGTTGGCTCCACGAGCCCATTACGGTATTTTTCTTTGTGGGCGCATGCGAGGAGCCGAGCGGGATCTGGGCGCCGGAGGGGAGTCGCACGGGGTGAGCGGTGGTGGGTGGGCTGAAGCGTAGCGATTCGTCCTGAGGGGTCGCGTTGCAGGTGGTTGTGAGCAACGTGCGTTTGGCTCTTGCAGGTGGCGGGCGAGCCTCCAGAGGGCCACCGGATCTGCTGGAGGCCAGGCAGGTGAGCCGTCGAGGGAAAGGTGCGTGTCTGAGATGGGGGGGGGGTGGGGGGGTGGTTGGTGCGGGTATCCTGAGACCCCCGCAGCACCCGAGCGGGTCCTTTTTTGCTTGGGTTCTTGCAGGTGCCGCACGCAGGCTTCAGAGGGGAGACGCCGCATGCCGACGAGAGGTCCGAGAGGTGAGGGGCTTGAAGGCCAGGCTGTTGTTGGAGAGCAAGGTGTCGTACGGCCACTCAATTGAAGCGTTTGTCTTTGGCGTTGCAGGTTGTGCGCCCGGCTGCCTCTGGGCCTGGATGCGCGTTTGAGGTGAGCCGGGTCGCAGAGGGGAGGGGCGCGGGGCTGGTGTGGTTCGTTCTTCCTTTTTTGGCAGAGCGATGGTAACGTTGTGCATCCTGTGGCATCTCTAGGGGCCGCAGGGGATGGCGTTCGTCCTCGTCCGGAATGGGCACGGAGCAGCCGGGTGAGCGGCGCAGCCCGGTGCGCGTGAGGTGGGGGGCGTTGCGGGGGTGGGTCCTTGTGGAGCGATGGGATGCTGACAGCGCTGCTGTGCGTGTGTTTTTGTTGTTTTTGTTCAGATGATGAAAAGGCACCTGGCCCTTGGAGGAGCGGTGCCGCGGGCTGCCTGTGCGCTTGTTCTTCTGAAGGATGGGTGGACCGGGACTGTGGGCCCCTTGAAAGCTAAGCTGAGGCAACGTGCCGGGGAAGGGGTTGGGGGAGGGAGGGGTTTTAGAGGTGGCGCAGCGGAGCGGGCTGTCCGGGAAGCGGTCCCCTTTGAGAGCAGGGAAAAGGAGCGGGTTCCTCTTCAACGTGACGGGAACGTGTGCCGGGCAGGGCGGTTCCAGGCTGTGTGTGTGATTGCGCCGTGTGTGTGTGTGTGTTTTGTGTTGGGCGTCTCCGACCTTCCTCGGGTCTCGGTTGGTGCCTTTGTTCCTTAGGAGCCAGGCAGGTGCCTCGGCAGCGTTGCTAGGGCCCGGCGAGGCCCTCGTCGTGGGCTCGGCGCCCGTCGGGCGCCTCTCTTTTGGCGTCGCAAGCTTCGGGCGTGGATCGGTCTGGCGTCTCGGACGGTCGTCTTGCGCGGCGTCGTTCCCGGCTGCGTGAGCGGCGCCGCTCTGTCGCTGTGAGTTTTTGGGACTGGCATTTCTTCCTTGCATCCTTAGGCGGTTAGGTCTTGAAGCCGGGCTGGTTGCGCGTCTGTCGTCTCGGTTGTGAGGGGAAGCGCTTGTCACGGGCCGCGAAGCTGTCGGCCTTCTCTGGCGTTGCCGTAGGGCCCGCTGCCGTCGCCGTCGGGGTCCCGCAGGCGGTCTTGCCGGACGGGGGGGTTCCGTCTGGGTGTCGTCGTTCTCTCCGAGAGCTGCCTCTCATCCTTCGGGGCGCGTTGCCTGTAGCGTTCTGTGTTTGTCTCGGAGCCGCCCTGCCCGGGGATGTAGAGTCAGGGCGAGGTGGGTGGTGCTGGCATCTAGGGATGCGCCCAGGCTTGGGGAGGGGGAGGGGGAAAGGGGGGGGGAAAGGAGTTTTGCAGCCGTCTTGGATCGAGTGGCTGTCGTCGGTGGGTGAGGGAAGTAATTCCTGTTGGGTTTTGTGGGCCCCCAGGGAACAACCGTAGGTGTCTGGGAGAGGGGGCTAGAGTCTTAGCTGAGCAGGTAGCGTGTCAAGGGTGTTCTGGCTTGTCTGTGCGCTGGGCTCAAGGTTTGATGTATTGTGCGCATGTTTCGGAGCCGCCCTAGCTGGGCTTTCGAGGGGTGTTCCTACATGCGATCGAGACCTGTGTCGTGGTTCAGCTGTGGCTGTGCATGCAGGTGACGTGTTTGGTATTGGTTTGGCAGATGCCGAGGGAGGAGTCGTGCGGGGTGATGGAGGACGGCGCTGTCAGCAGGCGAGTTGGTGTGCGGTGTATCTAGAGGGAGGATGTGGCCGTTGGCTCCACGAGCCCATTACGGTATTTTTCTTTGTGGGCGCATGCGAGGAGCCGAGCGGGATCTGGGCGCCGGAGGGGAGTCGCACGGGGTGAGCGGTGATGGGTGGGCTGAAGCGTAGCGATTCGTCCTGAGGGGTCGCGTTGCAGGTGGTTGTGAGCAACATGCGTTTGGCTCTTGCAGGTGGCGGGCGAGCCTCCAGAGGGCCACCGGATCTGCTGGAGGCCAGGCAGGTGAGCCGTCGAGGGAAAGGTGCGTGTCTGAGATGGGGGGGGGGGGTGGGGGGGTGGTTGGTGCGGGTATCCTGAGACCCCCGCAGCACCCGAGCGGGTCCTTTTTTGCTTGGGTTCTTGCAGGTGCCGCACGCAGGCTTCAGAGGGGAGACGCCGCATGCCGACGAGAGGTCCGAGAGGTGAGGGGCTTGAAGGCCAGGCTGTTGTTGGAGAGCAAGGTGTCGTACGGCCACTCAATTGAAGCGTTTGTCTTTGGCGTTGCAGGTTGTGCGCCCGGCTGCCTCTGGGCCTGGATGCGCGTTTGAGGTGAGCCGGGTCGCAGAGGGGAGGGGCGCGGGGCTGGTGTGGTTCGTTCTTCCTTTTTTGGCAGAGCGATGGTAACGTTGTGCATCCTGTGGCATCTCTAGGGGCCGCAGGGGATGGCGTTCGTCCTCGTCCGGAATGGGCACGGAGCAGCCGGGTGAGCGGCGCAGCCGGGTGCGCGTGAGGTGGGGGGCGTTGCGGGGGTGGGTCCTTGTGGAGCGATGGGATGCTGACAGCGCTGCTGTGCGTGTGTTTTTGTTGTTTTTGTTCAGATGATGAAAAGGCACCTGGCCCTTGGAGGAGCGGTGCCGCGGGCTGCCTGTGCGCTTGTTCTTCTGAAGGATGGGTGGACCGGGACTGTGGGCCCCTTGAAAGCTAAGTTGAGGCAACGGTGCCGGGGAAGGGGTTGGGGGAGGGAGGGGTTTTAGAGGTGGCGCAGCGGAGCGGGCTGTCCGGGAAGCGGTCCCCTTTGAGAGCAGGGAAAAGGAGCGGGTTCCTCTTCAACGTGACGGGAACGTGTGCCGGGCAGGGCGCTTCCTGGCTGTGTGTGTGATTGCGCCGTGTGTGTGTGTGTGTTTTGTGTTGGGCGTCTCCGACCTTCCTCGGGTCTCGGTTGGTGCCTTTGTTCCTTAGGAGCCAGGCAGGTGCCTCGGCAGCGTTGCTAGGGCCCGGCGAGGCCCTCGTCGTGGGCTCGGCGCCCGTCGGGCGCCTCTCTTTTGGCGTCGCAAGCTTCGGGCGTGGATCGGTCTGGCGTCTCGGACGGTCGTCTTGCGCGGCGTCGTTCCCGGCTGCGTGAGCGGCGCCGCTCTGTCGCTGTGAGTTTTTGGGACTGGCATTTCTTCCTTGCATCCTTAGGCGGTTAGGTCTTGAAGCCGGGCTGGTTGCGCGTCTGTCGTCTCGGTTGTGAGGGGAAGCGCTTGTCACGGGCCGCGAAGCTGTCGGCCTTCTCTGGCGTTGCCGTAGGGCCCGCTGCCGTCGCCGTCGGGGTCCCGCAGGCGGTCTTGCCGGACGGGGGGGTTCCGTCTGGGTGTCGTCGTTCTCTCCGAGAGCTGCCTCTCATCCTTCGGGGCGCGTTGCCTGTAGCGTTCTGTGTAGCGTTGTTCTGTGTTTGTCTCGGAGCCGCCCTGCCCGGGGATGTAGAGTCAGGGCGAGGTGGGTGGTGCTGGCATCTAGGGATGCGCCCAGGCTTGGGGAGGGGGAGGGGGAAAGGGGGGGGGAAAGGAGTTTTGCAGCCGTCTTGGATCGAGTGGCTGTCGTCGGTGGGTGAGGGAAGTAATTCCTGTTGGGTTTTGTGGGCCCCCAGGGAACAACCGTAGGTGTCTGGGAGAGGGGGCTAGAGTCTTAGCTGAGCAGGTAGCGTGTCAAGGGTGTTCTGGCTTGTCTGTGCGCTGGGCTCAAGGTTTGATGTATTGTGCGCATGTTTCGGAGCCGCCCTAGCTGGGCTTTCGAGGGGTGTTCCTACATGCGATCGAGACCTGTGTCGTGGTTCAGCTGTGGCTGTGCATGCAGGTGACGTGTTTGGTATTGGTTTGGCAGATGCCGAGGGAGGAGTCGTGCGGGGTGATGGAGGACGGCGCTGTCAGCAGGCGAGTTGGTGTGCGGTGTATCTAGAGGGAGGATGTGGCCGTTGGCTCCACGAGCCCATTACGGTATTTTTCTTTGTGGGCGCATGCGAGGAGCCGAGCGGGATCTGGGCGCCGGAGGGGAGTCGCACGGGGTGAGCGGTGGTGGGTGGGCTGAAGCGTAGCGATTCGTCCTGAGGGGTCGCGTTGCAGGTGGTTGTGAGCAACGTGCGTTTGGCTCTTGCAGGTGGCGGGCGAGCCTCCAGAGGGCCACCGGATCTGCTGGAGGCCAGGCAGGTGAGCCGTCGAGGGAAAGGTGCGTGTCTGAGATGGGGGGGGGGTGGGGGGGTGGTTGGTGCGGGTATCCTGAGACCCCCGCAGCACCCGAGCGGGTCCTTTTTTGCTTGGGTTCTTGCAGGTGCCGCACGCAGGCTTCAGAGGGGAGACGCCGCATGCCGACGAGAGGTCCGAGAGGTGAGGGGCTTGAAGGCCAGGCTGTTGTTGGAGAGCAAGGTGTCGTACGGCCACTCAATTGAAGCGTTTGTCTTTGGCGTTGCAGGTTGTGCGCCCGGCTGCCTCTGGGCCTGGATGCGCGTTTGAGGTGAGCTGGGTCGCAGAGGGGAGGGGCGCGGGGCTGGTGTGGTTCGTTCTTCCTTTTTTGGCAGAGCGATGGTAACGTTGTGCATCCTGTGGCATCTCTAGGGGCCGCAGGGGATGGCGTTCGTCCTCGTCCGGAATGGGCACGGAGCAGCCGGGTGAGCGGCGCAGCCCGGTGCGCGTGAGGTGGGGGGCGTTGCGGGGGTGGGTCCTTGTGGAGCGATGGGATGCTGACAGCGCTGCTGTGCGTGTGTTTTTGTTGTTTTTGTTCAGATGATGAAAAGGCACCTGGCCCTTGGAGGAGCGGTGCCGCGGGCTGCCTGTGCGCTTGTTCTTCTGAAGGATGGGTGGACCGGGACTGTGGGCCCCTTGAAAGCTAAGCTGAGGCAACGGTGCCGGGGAAGGGGTTGGGGGAGGGAGGGGTTTTAGAGGTGGCGCAGCGGAGCGGGCTGTCCGGGAAGCGGTCCCCTTTGAGAGCAGGGAAAAGGAGCGGGTTCCTCTTCAACGTGACGGGAACGTGTGCCGGGCAGGGCGGTTCCAGGCTGTGTGTGTGATTGCGCCGTGTGTGTGTGTGTTTTGTGTTGGGCGTCTCCGACCTTCCTCGGGTCTCGGTTGGTGCCTTTGTTCCTTAGGAGCCAGGCAGGTGCCTCGGCAGCGTTGCTAGGGCCCGGCGAGGCCCTCGTCGTGGGCTCGGCGCCCGTCGGGCGCCTCTCTTTTGGCGTCGCAAGCTTCGGGCGTGGATCGGTCTGGCGTCTCGGACGGTCGTCTTGCGCGGCGTCGTTCCCGGCTGCGTGAGCGGCGCCGCTCTGTCGCTGTGAGTTTTTGGGACTGGCATTTCTTCCTTGCATCCTTAGGCGGTTAGGTCTTGAAGCCGGGCTGGTTGCGCGTCTGTCGTCTCGGTTGTGAGGGGAAGCGCTTGTCACGGGCCGCGAAGCTGTCGGCCTTCTCTGGCGTTGCCGTAGGGCCCGCTGCCGTCGCCGTCGGGGTCCCGCAGGCGGTCTTGCCGGACGGGGGGGTTCCGTCTGGGTGTCGTCGTTCTCTCCGAGAGCTGCCTCTCATCCTTCGGGGCGCGTTGCCTGTAGCGTTCTGTGTAGCGTTGTTCTGTGTTTGTCTCGGAGCCGCCCTGCCCGGGGATGTAGAGTCAGGGCGAGGTGGGTGGTGCTGGCATCTAGGGATGCGCCCAGGCTTGGGGAGGGGGAGGGGGAAAGGGGGGGGGAAAGGAGTTTTGCAGCCGTCTTGGATCGAGTGGCTGTCGTCGGTGGGTGAGGGAAGTAATTCCTGTTGGGTTTTGTGGGCCCCCAGGGAACAACCGTAGGTGTCTGGGAGAGGGGGCTAGAGTCTTAGCTGAGCAGGTAGCGTGTCAAGGGTGTTCTGGCTTGTCTGTGCGCTGGGCTCAAGGTTTGATGTATTGTGCGCATGTTTCGGAGCCGCCCTAGCTGGGCTTTCGAGGGGTGTTCCTACATGCGATCGAGACCTGTGTCGTGGTTCAGCTGTGGCTGTGCATGCAGGTGACGTGTTTGGTATTGGTTTGGCAGATGCCGAGGGAGGAGTCGTGCGGGGTGATGGAGGACGGCGCTGTCAGCAGGCGAGTTGGTGTGCGGTGTATCTAGAGGGAGGATGTGGCCGTTGGCTCCACGAGCCCATTACGGTATTTTTCTTTGTGGGCGCATGCGAGGAGCCGAGCGGGATCTGGGCGCCGGAGGGGAGTCGCACGGGGTGAGCGGTGGTGGGTGGGCTGAAGCGTAGCGATTCGTCCTGAGGGGTCGCGTTGCAGGTGGTTGTGAGCAACGTGCGTTTGGCTCTTGCAGGTGGCGGGCGAGCCTCCAGAGGGCCACCGGATCTGCTGGAGGCCAGGCAGGTGAGCCGTCGAGGGAAAGGTGCGTGTCTGAGATGGGGGGGGGGTGGGGGGGTGGTTGGTGCGGGTATCCTGAGACCCCCGCAGCACCCGAGCGGGTCCTTTTTTGCTTGGGTTCTTGCAGGTGCCGCACGCAGGCTTCAGAGGGGAGACGCCGCATGCCGACGAGAGGTCCGAGAGGTGAGGGGCTTGAAGGCCAGGCTGTTGTTGGAGAGCAAGGTGTCGTACGGCCACTCAATTGAAGCGTTTGTCTTTGGCGTTGCAGGTTGTGCGCCCGGCTGCCTCTGGGCCTGGATGCGCGTTTGAGGTGAGCCGGGTCGCAGAGGGGAGGGGCGCGGGGCTGGTGTGGTTCGTTCTTCCTTTTTTGGCAGAGCGATGGTAACGTTGTGCATCCTGTGGCATCTCTAGGGGCCGCAGGGGATGGCGTTCGTCCTCGTCCGGAATGGGCACGGAGCAGCCGGGTGAGCGGCGCAGCCCGGTGCGCGTGAGGTGGGGGGCGTTGCGGGGGTGGGTCCTTGTGGAGCGATGGGATGCTGACAGCGCTGCTGTGCGTGTGTTTTTGTTGTTTTTGTTCAGATGATGAAAAGGCACCTGGCCCTTGGAGGAGCGGTGCCGCGGGCTGCCTGTGCGCTTGTTCTTCTGAAGGATGGGTGGACCGGGACTGTGGGCCCCTTGAAAGCTAAGTTGAGGCAACGGTGCCGGGGAAGGGGTTGGGGGAGGGAGGGGTTTTAGAGGTGGCGCAGCGGAGCGGGCTGTCCGGGAAGCGGTCCCCTTTGAGAGCAGGGAAAAGGAGCGGGTTCCTCTTCAACGTGACGGGAACGTGTGCCGGGCAGGGCGGTTCCAGGCTGTGTGTGTGATTGCGCCGTGTGTGTGTGTGTGTTTTGTGTTGGGCGTCTCCGACCTTCCTCGGGTCTCGGTTGGTGCCTTTGTTCCTTAGGAGCCAGGCAGGTGCCTCGGCAGCGTTGCTAGGGCCCGGCGAGGCCCTCGTCGTGGGCTCGGCGCCCGTCGGGCGCCTCTCTTTTGGCGTCGCAAGCTTCGGGCGTGGATCGGTCTGGCGTCTCGGACGGTCGTCTTGCGCGGCGTCGTTCCCGGCTGCGTGAGCGGCGCCGCTCTGTCGCTGTGAGTTTTTGGGACTGGCATTTCTTCCTTGCATCCTTAGGCGGTTAGGTCTTGAAGCCGGGCTGGTTGCGCGTCTGTCGTCTCGGTTGTGAGGGGAAGCGCTTGTCACGGGCCGCGAAGCTGTCGGCCTTCTCTGGCGTTGCCGTAGGGCCCGCTGCCGTCGCCGTCGGGGTCCCGCAGGCGGTCTTGCCGGACGGGGGGGTTCCGTCTGGGTGTCGTCGTTCTCTCCGAGAGCTGCCTCTCATCCTTCGGGGCGCGTTGCCTGTAGCGTTCTGTGTTTGTCTCGGAGCCGCCCTGCCCGGGGATGTAGAGTCAGGGCGAGGTGGGTGGTGCTGGCATCTAGGGATGCGCCCAGGCTTGGGGAGGGGGAGGGGGAAAGGGGGGGGGAAAGGAGTTTTGCAGCCGTCTTGGATCGAGTGGCTGTCGTCGGTGGGTGAGGGAAGTAATTCCTGTTGGGTTTTGTGGGCCCCCAGGGAACAACCGTAGGTGTCTGGGAGAGGGGGCTAGAGTCTTAGCTGAGCAGGTAGCGTGTCAAGGGTGTTCTGGCTTGTCTGTGCGCTGGGCTCAAGGTTTGATGTATTGTGCGCATGTTTCGGAGCCGCCCTAGCTGGGCTTTCGAGGGGTGTTCCTACATGCGATCGAGACCTGTGTCGTGGTTCAGCTGTGGCTGTGCATGCAGGTGACGTGTTTGGTATTGGTTTGGCAGATGCCGAGGGAGGAGTCGTGCGGGGTGATGGAGGACGGCGCTGTCAGCAGGCGAGTTGGTGTGCGGTGTATCTAGAGGGAGGATGTGGCCGTTGGCTCCACGAGCCCATTACGGTATTTTTCTTTGTGGGCGCATGCGAGGAGCCGAGCGGGATCTGGGCGCCGGAGGGGAGTCGCACGGGGTGAGCGGTGATGGGTGGGCTGAAGCGTAGCGATTCGTCCTGAGGGGTCGCGTTGCAGGTGGTTGTGAGCAACATGCGTTTGGCTCTTGCAGGTGGCGGGCGAGCCTCCAGAGGGCCACCGGATCTGCTGGAGGCCAGGCAGGTGAGCCGTCGAGGGAAAGGTGCGTGTCTGAGATGGGGGGGGGGGGTGGGGGGGTGGTTGGTGCGGGTATCCTGAGACCCCCGCAGCACCCGAGCGGGTCCTTTTTTGCTTGGGTTCTTGCAGGTGCCGCACGCAGGCTTCAGAGGGGAGACGCCGCATGCCGACGAGAGGTCCGAGAGGTGAGGGGCTTGAAGGCCAGGCTGTTGTTGGAGAGCAAGGTGTCGTACGGCCACTCAATTGAAGCGTTTGTCTTTGGCGTTGCAGGTTGTGCGCCCGGCTGCCTCTGGGCCTGGATGCGCGTTTGAGGTGAGCCGGGTCGCAGAGGGGAGGGGCGCGGGGCTGGTGTGGTTCGTTCTTCCTTTTTTGGCAGAGCGATGGTAACGTTGTGCATCCTGTGGCATCTCTAGGGGCCGCAGGGGATGGCGTTCGTCCTCGTCCGGAATGGGCACGGAGCAGCCGGGTGAGCGGCGCAGCCGGGTGCGCGTGAGGTGGGGGGCGTTGCGGGGGTGGGTCCTTGTGGAGCGATGGGATGCTGACAGCGCTGCTGTGCGTGTGTTTTTGTTGTTTTTGTTCAGATGATGAAAAGGCACCTGGCCCTTGGAGGAGCGGTGCCGCGGGCTGCCTGTGCGCTTGTTCTTCTGAAGGATGGGTGGACCGGGACTGTGGGCCCCTTGAAAGCTAAGTTGAGGCAACGGTGCCGGGGAAGGGGTTGGGGGAGGGAGGGGTTTTAGAGGTGGCGCAGCGGAGCGGGCTGTCCGGGAAGCGGTCCCCTTTGAGAGCAGGGAAAAGGAGCGGGTTCCTCTTCAACGTGACGGGAACGTGTGCCGGGCAGGGCGCTTCCTGGCTGTGTGTGTGATTGCGCCGTGTGTGTGTGTGTGTTTTGTGTTGGGCGTCTCCGACCTTCCTCGGGTCTCGGTTGGTGCCTTTGTTCCTTAGGAGCCAGGCAGGTGCCTCGGCAGCGTTGCTAGGGCCCGGCGAGGCCCTCGTCGTGGGCTCGGCGCCCGTCGGGCGCCTCTCTTTTGGCGTCGCAAGCTTCGGGCGTGGATCGGTCTGGCGTCTCGGACGGTCGTCTTGCGCGGCGTCGTTCCCGGCTGCGTGAGCGGCGCCGCTCTGTCGCTGTGAGTTTTTGGGACTGGCATTTCTTCCTTGCATCCTTAGGCGGTTAGGTCTTGAAGCCGGGCTGGTTGCGCGTCTGTCGTCTCGGTTGTGAGGGGAAGCGCTTGTCACGGGCCGCGAAGCTGTCGGCCTTCTCTGGCGTTGCCGTAGGGCCCGCTGCCGTCGCCGTCGGGGTCCCGCAGGCGGTCTTGCCGGACGGGGGGGTTCCGTCTGGGTGTCGTCGTTCTCTCCGAGAGCTGCCTCTCATCCTTCGGGGCGCGTTGCCTGTAGCGTTCTGTGTAGCGTTGTTCTGTGTTTGTCTCGGAGCCGCCCTGCCCGGGGATGTAGAGTCAGGGCGAGGTGGGTGGTGCTGGCATCTAGGGATGCGCCCAGGCTTGGGGAGGGGGAGGGGGAAAGGGGGGGGGAAAGGAGTTTTGCAGCCGTCTTGGATCGAGTGGCTGTCGTCGGTGGGTGAGGGAAGTAATTCCTGTTGGGTTTTGTGGGCCCCCAGGGAACAACCGTAGGTGTCTGGGAGAGGGGGCTAGAGTCTTAGCTGAGCAGGTAGCGTGTCAAGGGTGTTCTGGCTTGTCTGTGCGCTGGGCTCAAGGTTTGATGTATTGTGCGCATGTTTCGGAGCCGCCCTAGCTGGGCTTTCGAGGGGTGTTCCTACATGCGATCGAGACCTGTGTCGTGGTTCAGCTGTGGCTGTGCATGCAGGTGACGTGTTTGGTATTGGTTTGGCAGATGCCGAGGGAGGAGTCGTGCGGGGTGATGGAGGACGGCGCTGTCAGCAGGCGAGTTGGTGTGCGGTGTATCTAGAGGGAGGATGTGGCCGTTGGCTCCACGAGCCCATTACGGTATTTTTCTTTGTGGGCGCATGCGAGGAGCCGAGCGGGATCTGGGCGCCGGAGGGGAGTCGCACGGGGTGAGCGGTGGTGGGTGGGCTGAAGCGTAGCGATTCGTCCTGAGGGGTCGCGTTGCAGGTGGTTGTGAGCAACGTGCGTTTGGCTCTTGCAGGTGGCGGGCGAGCCTCCAGAGGGCCACCGGATCTGCTGGAGGCCAGGCAGGTGAGCCGTCGAGGGAAAGGTGCGTGTCTGAGATGGGGGGGGGGTGGGGGGGTGGTTGGTGCGGGTATCCTGAGACCCCCGCAGCACCCGAGCGGGTCCTTTTTTGCTTGGGTTCTTGCAGGTGCCGCACGCAGGCTTCAGAGGGGAGACGCCCCATGCCGACGAGAGGTCCGAGAGGTGAGGGGCTTGAAGGCCAGGCTGTTGTTGGAGAGCAAGGTGTCGTACGGCCACTCAATTGAAGCGTTTGTCTTTGGCGTTGCAGGTTGTGCGCCCGGCTGCCTCTGGGCCTGGATGCGCGTTTGAGGTGAGCCGGGTCGCAGAGGGGAGGGGCGCGGGGCTGGTGTGGTTCGTTCTTCCTTTTTTGGCAGAGCGATGGTAACGTTGTGCATCCTGTGGCATCTCTAGGGGCCGCAGGGGATGGCGTTCGTCCTCGTCCGGAATGGGCACGGAGCAGCCGGGTGAGCGGCGCAGCCGGGTGCGCGTGAGGTGGGGGGCGTTGCGGGGGTGGGTCCTTGTGGAGCGATGGGATGCTGACAGCGCTGCTGTGCGTGTGTTTTTGTTGTTTTTGTTCAGATGATGAAAAGGCACCTGGCCCTTGGAGGAGCGGTGCCGCGGGCTGCCTGTGCGCTTGTTCTTCTGAAGGATGGGTGGACCGGGACTGTGGGCCCCTTGAAAGCTAAGTTGAGGCAACGGTGCCGGGGAAGGGGTTGGGGGAGGGAGGGGTTTTAGAGGTGGCGCAGCGGAGCGGGCTGTCCGGGAAGCGGTCCCCTTTGAGAGCAGGGAAAAGGAGCGGGTTCCTCTTCAACGTGACGGGAACGTGTGCCGGGCAGGGCGGTTCCAGGCTGTGTGTGTGATTGCGCCGTGTGTGTGTGTGTTTTGTGTTGGGCGTCTCCGACCTTCCTCGGGTCTCGGTTGGTGCCTTTGTTCCTTAGGAGCCAGGCAGGTGCCTCGGCAGCGTTGCTAGGGCCCGGCGAGGCCCTCGTCGTGGGCTCGGCGCCCGTCGGGCGCCTCTCTTTTGGCGTCGCAAGCTTCGGGCGTGGATCGGTCTGGCGTCTCGGACGGTCGTCTTGCGCGGCGTCGTTCCCGGCTGCGTGAGCGGCGCCGCTCTGTCGCTGTGAGTTTTTGGGACTGGCATTTCTTCCTTGCATCCTTAGGCGGTTAGGTCTTGAAGCCGGGCTGGTTGCGCGTCTGTCGTCTCGGTTGTGAGGGGAAGCGCTTGTCACGGGCCGCGAAGCTGTCGGCCTTCTCTGGCGTTGCCGTAGGGCCCGCTGCCGTCGCCGTCGGGGTCCCGCAGGCGGTCTTGCCGGACGGGGGGGTTCCGTCTGGGTGTCGTCGTTCTCTCCGAGAGCTGCCTCTCATCCTTCGGGGCGCGTTGCCTGTAGCGTTCTGTGTAGCGTTGTTCTGTGTTTGTCTCGGAGCCGCCCTGCCCGGGGATGTAGAGTCAGGGCGAGGTGGGTGGTGCTGGCATCTAGGGATGCGCCCAGGCTTGGGGAGGGGGAGGGGGAAAGGGGGGGGGAAAGGAGTTTTGCAGCCGTCTTGGATCGAGTGGCTGTCGTCGGTGGGTGAGGGAAGTAATTCCTGTTGGGTTTTGTGGGCCCCCAGGGAACAACCGTAGGTGTCTGGGAGAGGGGGCTAGAGTCTTAGCTGAGCAGGTAGCGTGTCAAGGGTGTTCTGGCTTGTCTGTGCGCTGGGCTCAAGGTTTGATGTATTGTGCGCATGTTTCGGAGCCGCCCTAGCTGGGCTTTCGAGGGGTGTTCCTACATGCGATCGAGACCTGTGTCGTGGTTCAGCTGTGGCTGTGCATGCAGGTGACGTGTTTGGTATTGGTTTGGCAGATGCCGAGGGAGGAGTCGTGCGGGGTGATGGAGGACGGCGCTGTCAGCAGGCGAGTTGGTGTGCGGTGTATCTAGAGGGAGGATGTGGCCGTTGGCTCCACGAGCCCATTACGGTATTTTTCTTTGTGGGCGCATGCGAGGAGCCGAGCGGGATCTGGGCGCCGGAGGGGAGTCGCACGGGGTGAGCGGTGATGGGTGGGCTGAAGCGTAGCGATTCGTCCTGAGGGGTCGCGTTGCAGGTGGTTGTGAGCAACACGCGTTTGGCTCTTGCAGGTGGCGGGCGAGCCTCCAGAGGGCCACCGGATCTGCTGGAGGCCAGGCAGGTGAGCCGTCGAGGGAAAGGTGCGTGTCTGAGATGGGGGGGTGGTTGGTGCGGGTATCCTGAGACCCCCGCAGCACCCGAGCGGGTCCTTTTTTGCTTGGGTTCTTGCAGGTGCCGCACGCAGGCTTCAGAGGGGAGACGCCGCATGCCGACGAGAGGTCCGAGAGGTGAGGGGCTTGAAGGCCAGGCTGTTGTTGGAGAGCAAGGTGTCGTACGGCCACTCAATTGAAGCGTTTGTCTTTGGCGTTGCAGGTTGTGCGCCCGGCTGCCTCTGGGCCTGGATGCGCGTTTGAGGTGAGCCGGGTCGCAGAGGGGAGGGGCGCGGGGCTGGTGTGGTTCGTTCTTCCTTTTTTGGCAGAGCGATGGTAACGTTGTGCATCCTGTGGCATCTCTAGGGGCCGCAGGGGATGGCGTTCGTCCTCGTCCGGAATGGGCACGGAGCAGCCGGGTGAGCGGCGCAGCCGGGTGCGCGTGAGGTGGGGGGCGTTGCGGGGGTGGGTCCTTGTGGAGCGATGGGATGCTGACAGCGCTGCTGTGCGTGTGTTTTTGTTGTTTTTGTTCAGATGATGAAAAGGCACCTGGCCCTTGGAGGAGCGGTGCCGCGGGCTGCCTGTGCGCTTGTTCTTCTGAAGGATGGGTGGACCGGGACTGTGGGCCCCTTGAAAGCTAAGTTGAGGCAACGGTGCCGGGGAAGGGGTTGGGGGAGGGAGGGGTTTTAGAGGTGGCGCAGCGGAGCGGGCTGTCCGGGAAGCGGTCCCCTTTGAGAGCAGGGAAAAGGAGCGGGTTCCTCTTCAACGTGACGGGAACGTGTGCCGGGCAGGGCGGTTCCAGGCTGTGTGTGTGATTGCGCCGTGTGTGTGTGTGTTTTGTGTTGGGCGTCTCCGACCTTCCTCGGGTCTCGGTTGGTGCCTTTGTTCCTTAGGAGCCAGGCAGGTGCCTCGGCAGCGTTGCTAGGGCCCGGCGAGGCCCTCGTCGTGGGCTCGGCGCCCGTCGGGCGCCTCTCTTTTGGCGTCGCAAGCTTCGGGCGTGGATCGGTCTGGCGTCTCGGACGGTCGTCTTGCGCGGCGTCGTTCCCGGCTGCGTGAGCGGCGCCGCTCTGTCGCTGTGAGTTTTTGGGACTGGCATTTCTTCCTTGCATCCTTAGGCGGTTAGGTCTTGAAGCCGGGCTGGTTGCGCGTCTGTCGTCTCGGTTGTGAGGGGAAGCGCTTGTCACGGGCCGCGAAGCTGTCGGCCTTCTCTGGCGTTGCCGTAGGGCCCGCTGCCGTCGCCGTCGGGGTCCCGCAGGCGGTCTTGCCGGACGGGGGGGTTCCGTCTGGGTGTCGTCGTTCTCTCCGAGAGCTGCCTCTCATCCTTCGGGGCGCGTTGCCTGTAGCGTTCTGTGTAGCGTTGTTCTGTGTTTGTCTCGGAGCCGCCCTGCCCGGGGATGTAGAGTCAGGGCGAGGTGGGTGGTGCTGGCATCTAGGGATGCGCCCAGGCTTGGGGAGGGGGAGGGGGAAAGGGGGGGGGAAAGGAGTTTTGCAGCCGTCTTGGATCGAGTGGCTGTCGTCGGTGGGTGAGGGAAGTAATTCCTGTTGGGTTTTGTGGGCCCCCAGGGAACAACCGTAGGTGTCTGGGAGAGGGGGCTAGAGTCTTAGCTGAGCAGGTAGCGTGTCAAGGGTGTTCTGGCTTGTCTGTGCGCTGGGCTCAAGGTTTGATGTATTGTGCGCATGTTTCGGAGCCGCCCTAGCTGGGCTTTCGAGGGGTGTTCCTACATGCGATCGAGACCTGTGTCGTGGTTCAGCTGTGGCTGTGCATGCAGGTGACGTGTTTGGTATTGGTTTGGCAGATGCCGAGGGAGGAGTCGTGCGGGGTGATGGAGGACGGCGCTGTCAGCAGGCGAGTTGGTGTGCGGTGTATCTAGAGGGAGGATGTGGCCGTTGGCTCCACGAGCCCATTACGGTATTTTTCTTTGTGGGCGCATGCGAGGAGCCGAGCGGGATCTGGGCGCCGGAGGGGAGTCGCACGGGGTGAGCGGTGGTGGGTGGGCTGAAGCGTAGCGATTCGTCCTGAGGGGTCGCGTTGCAGGTGGTTGTGAGCAACGTGCGTTTGGCTCTTGCAGGTGGCGGGCGAGCCTCCAGAGGGCCACCGGATCTGCTGGAGGCCAGGCAGGTGAGCCGTCGAGGGAAAGGTGCGTGTCTGAGATGGGGGGGGGGTGGGGGGGTGGTTGGTGCGGGTATCCTGAGACCCCCGCAGCACCCGAGCGGGTCCTTTTTTGCTTGGGTTCTTGCAGGTGCCGCACGCAGGCTTCAGAGGGGAGACGCCGCATGCCGACGAGAGGTCCGAGAGGTGAGGGGCTTGAAGGCCAGGCTGTTGTTGGAGAGCAAGGTGTCGTACGGCCACTCAATTGAAGCGTTTGTCTTTGGCGTTGCAGGTTGTGCGCCCGGCTGCCTCTGGGCCTGGATGCGCGTTTGAGGTGAGCTGGGTCGCAGAGGGGAGGGGCGCGGGGCTGGTGTGGTTCGTTCTTCCTTTTTTGGCAGAGCGATGGTAACGTTGTGCATCCTGTGGCATCTCTAGGGGCCGCAGGGGATGGCGTTCGTCCTCGTCCGGAATGGGCACGGAGCAGCCGGGTGAGCGGCGCAGCCCGGTGCGCGTGAGGTGGGGGGCGTTGCGGGGGTGGGTCCTTGTGGAGCGATGGGATGCTGACAGCGCTGCTGTGCGTGTGTTTTTGTTGTTTTTGTTCAGATGATGAAAAGGCACCTGGCCCTTGGAGGAGCGGTGCCGCGGGCTGCCTGTGCGCTTGTTCTTCTGAAGGATGGGTGGACCGGGACTGTGGGCCCCTTGAAAGCTAAGTTGAGGCAACGGTGCCGGGGAAGGGGTTGGGGGAGGGAGGGGTTTTAGAGGTGGCGCAGCGGAGCGGGCTGTCCGGGAAGCGGTCCCCTTTGAGAGCAGGGAAAAGGAGCGGGTTCCTCTTCAACGTGACGGGAACGTGTGCCGGGCAGGGCGGTTCCAGGCTGTGTGTGTGATTGCGCCGTGTGTGTGTGTGTGTTTTGTGTTGGGCGTCTCCGACCTTCCTCGGGTCTCGGTTGGTGCCTTTGTTCCTTAGGAGCCAGGCAGGTGCCTCGGCAGCGTTGCTAGGGCCCGGCGAGGCCCTCGTCGTGGGCTCGGCGCCCGTCGGGCGCCTCTCTTTTGGCGTCGCAAGCTTCGGGCGTGGATCGGTCTGGCGTCTCGGACGGTCGTCTTGCGCGGCGTCGTTCCCGGCTGCGTGAGCGGCGCCGCTCTGTCGCTGTGAGTTTTTGGGACTGGCATTTCTTCCTTGCATCCTTAGGCGGTTAGGTCTTGAAGCCGGGCTGGTTGCGCGTCTGACGTCTCGGTTGTGAGGGGAAGCGCTTGTCACGGGCCGCGAAGCTGTCGGCCTTCTCTGGCGTTGCCGTAGGGCCCGCTGCCGTCGCCGTCGGGGTCCCGCAGGCGGTCTTGCCGGACGGGGGGGTTCCGTCTGGGTGTCGTCGTTCTCTCCGAGAGCTGCCTCTCATCCTTCGGGGCGCGTTGCCTGTAGCGTTCTGTGTTTGTCTCGGAGCCGCCCTGCCCGGGGATGTAGAGTCAGGGCGAGGTGGGTGGTGCTGGCATCTAGGGATGCGCCCAGGCTTGGGGAGGGGGAGGGGGAAAGGGGGGGGGAAAGGAGTTTTGCAGCCGTCTTGGATCGAGTGGCTGTCGTCGGTGGGTGAGGGAAGTAATTCCTGTTGGGTTTTGTGGGCCCCCAGGGAACAACCGTAGGTGTCTGGGAGAGGGGGCTAGAGTCTTAGCTGAGCAGGTAGCGTGTCAAGGGTGTTCTGGCTTGTCTGTGCGCTGGGCTCAAGGTTTGATGTATTGTGCGCATGTTTCGGAGCCGCCCTAGCTGGGCTTTCGAGGGGTGTTCCTACATGCGATCGAGACCTGTGTCGTGGTTCAGCTGTGGCTGTGCATGCAGGTGACGTGTTTGGTATTGGTTTGGCAGATGCCGAGGGAGGAGTCGTGCGGGGTGATGGAGGACGGCGCTGTCAGCAGGCGAGTTGGTGTGCGGTGTATCTAGAGGGAGGATGTGGCCGTTGGCTCCACGAGCCCATTACGGTATTTTTCTTTGTGGGCGCATGCGAGGAGCCGAGCGGGATCTGGGCGCCGGAGGGGAGTCGCACGGGGTGAGCGGTGATGGGTGGGCTGAAGCGTAGCGATTCGTCCTGAGGGGTCGCGTTGCAGGTGGTTGTGAGCAACATGCGTTTGGCTCTTGCAGGTGGCGGGCGAGCCTCCAGAGGGCCACCGGATCTGCTGGAGGCCAGGCAGGTGAGCCGTCGAGGGAAAGGTGCGTGTCTGAGATGGGGGGGGGGGTGGGGGGGTGGTTGGTGCGGGTATCCTGAGACCCCCGCAGCACCCGAGCGGGTCCTTTTTTGCTTGGGTTCTTGCAGGTGCCGCACGCAGGCTTCAGAGGGGAGACGCCGCATGCCGACGAGAGGTCCGAGAGGTGAGGGGCTTGAAGGCCAGGCTGTTGTTGGAGAGCAAGGTGTCGTACGGCCACTCAATTGAAGCGTTTGTCTTTGGCGTTGCAGGTTGTGCGCCCGGCTGCCTCTGGGCCTGGATGCGCGTTTGAGGTGAGCCGGGTCGCAGAGGGGAGGGGCGCGGGGCTGGTGTGGTTCGTTCTTCCTTTTTTGGCAGAGCGATGGTAACGTTGTGCATCCTGTGGCATCTCTAGGGGCCGCAGGGGATGGCGTTCGTCCTCGTCCGGAATGGGCACGGAGCAGCCGGGTGAGCGGCGCAGCCGGGTGCGCGTGAGGTGGGGGGCGTTGCGGGGGTGGGTCCTTGTGGAGCGATGGGATGCTGACAGCGCTGCTGTGCGTGTGTTTTTGTTGTTTTTGTTCAGATGATGAAAAGGCACCTGGCCCTTGGAGGAGCGGTGCCGCGGGCTGCCTGTGCGCTTGTTCTTCTGAAGGATGGGTGGACCGGGACTGTGGGCCCCTTGAAAGCTAAGTTGAGGCAACGGTGCCGGGGAAGGGGTTGGGGGAGGGAGGGGTTTTAGAGGTGGCGCAGCGGAGCGGGCTGTCCGGGAAGCGGTCCCCTTTGAGAGCAGGGAAAAGGAGCGGGTTCCTCTTCAACGTGACGGGAACGTGTGCCGGGCAGGGCGCTTCCTGGCTGTGTGTGTGATTGCGCCGTGTGTGTGTGTGTGTTTTGTGTTGGGCGTCTCCGACCTTCCTCGGGTCTCGGTTGGTGCCTTTGTTCCTTAGGAGCCAGGCAGGTGCCTCGGCAGCGTTGCTAGGGCCCGGCGAGGCCCTCGTCGTGGGCTCGGCGCCCGTCGGGCGCCTCTCTTTTGGCGTCGCAAGCTTCGGGCGTGGATCGGTCTGGCGTCTCGGACGGTCGTCTTGCGCGGCGTCGTTCCCGGCTGCGTGAGCGGCGCCGCTCTGTCGCTGTGAGTTTTTGGGACTGGCATTTCTTCCTTGCATCCTTAGGCGGTTAGGTCTTGAAGCCGGGCTGGTTGCGCGTCTGTCGTCTCGGTTGTGAGGGGAAGCGCTTGTCACGGGCCGCGAAGCTGTCGGCCTTCTCTGGCGTTGCCGTAGGGCCCGCTGCCGTCGCCGTCGGGGTCCCGCAGGCGGTCTTGCCGGACGGGGGGGTTCCGTCTGGGTGTCGTCGTTCTCTCCGAGAGCTGCCTCTCATCCTTCGGGGCGCGTTGCCTGTAGCGTTCTGTGTAGCGTTGTTCTGTGTTTGTCTCGGAGCCGCCCTGCCCGGGGATGTAGAGTCAGGGCGAGGTGGGTGGTGCTGGCATCTAGGGATGCGCCCAGGCTTGGGGAGGGGGAGGGGGAAAGGGGGGGGGAAAGGAGTTTTGCAGCCGTCTTGGATCGAGTGGCTGTCGTCGGTGGGTGAGGGAAGTAATTCCTGTTGGGTTTTGTGGGCCCCCAGGGAACAACCGTAGGTGTCTGGGAGAGGGGGCTAGAGTCTTAGCTGAGCAGGTAGCGTGTCAAGGGTGTTCTGGCTTGTCTGTGCGCTGGGCTCAAGGTTTGATGTATTGTGCGCATGTTTCGGAGCCGCCCTAGCTGGGCTTTCGAGGGGTGTTCCTACATGCGATCGAGACCTGTGTCGTGGTTCAGCTGTGGCTGTGCATGCAGGTGACGTGTTTGGTATTGGTTTGGCAGATGCCGAGGGAGGAGTCGTGCGGGGTGATGGAGGACGGCGCTGTCAGCAGGCGAGTTGGTGTGCGGTGTATCTAGAGGGAGGATGTGGCCGTTGGCTCCACGAGCCCATTACGGTATTTTTCTTTGTGGGCGCATGCGAGGAGCCGAGCGGGATCTGGGCGCCGGAGGGGAGTCGCACGGGGTGAGCGGTGGTGGGTGGGCTGAAGCGTAGCGATTCGTCCTGAGGGGTCGCGTTGCAGGTGGTTGTGAGCAACGTGCGTTTGGCTCTTGCAGGTGGCGGGCGAGCCTCCAGAGGGCCACCGGATCTGCTGGAGGCCAGGCAGGTGAGCCGTCGAGGGAAAGGTGCGTGTCTGAGATGGGGGGGGGGTGGGGGGGTGGTTGGTGCGGGTATCCTGAGACCCCCGCAGCACCCGAGCGGGTCCTTTTTTGCTTGGGTTCTTGCAGGTGCCGCACGCAGGCTTCAGAGGGGAGACGCCCCATGCCGACGAGAGGTCCGAGAGGTGAGGGGCTTGAAGGCCAGGCTGTTGTTGGAGAGCAAGGTGTCGTACGGCCACTCAATTGAAGCGTTTGTCTTTGGCGTTGCAGGTTGTGCGCCCGGCTGCCTCTGGGCCTGGATGCGCGTTTGAGGTGAGCCGGGTCGCAGAGGGGAGGGGCGCGGGGCTGGTGTGGTTCGTTCTTCCTTTTTTGGCAGAGCGATGGTAACGTTGTGCATCCTGTGGCATCTCTAGGGGCCGCAGGGGATGGCGTTCGTCCTCGTCCGGAATGGGCACGGAGCAGCCGGGTGAGCGGCGCAGCCCGGTGCGCGTGAGGTGGGGGGCGTTGCGGGGGTGGGTCCTTGTGGAGCGATGGGATGCTGACAGCGCTGCTGTGCGTGTGTTTTTGTTGTTTTTGTTCAGATGATGAAAAGGCACCTGGCCCTTGGAGGAGCGGTGCCGCGGGCTGCCTGTGCGCTTGTTCTTCTGAAGGATGGGTGGACCGGGACTGTGGGCCCCTTGAAAGCTAAGTTGAGGCAACGGTGCCGGGGAAGGGGTTGGGGGAGGGAGGGGTTTTAGAGGTGGCGCAGCGGAGCGGGCTGTCCGGGAAGCGGTCCCCTTTGAGAGCAGGGAAAAGGAGCGGGTTCCTCTTCAACGTGACGGGAACGTGTGCCGGGCAGGGCGGTTCCAGGCTGTGTGTGTGATTGCGCCGTGTGTGTGTGTGTGTTTTGTGTTGGGCGTCTCCGACCTTCCTCGGGTCTCGGTTGGTGCCTTTGTTCCTTAGGAGCCAGGCAGGTGCCTCGGCAGCGTTGCTAGGGCCCGGCGAGGCCCTCGTCGTGGGCTCGGCGCCCGTCGGGCGCCTCTCTTTTGGCGTCGCAAGCTTCGGGCGTGGATCGGTCTGGCGTCTCGGACGGTCGTCTTGCGCGGCGTCGTTCCCGGCTGCGTGAGCGGCGCCGCTCTGTCGCTGTGAGTTTTTGGGACTGGCATTTCTTCCTTGCATCCTTAGGCGGTTAGGTCTTGAAGCCGGGCTGGTTGCGCGTCTGTCGTCTCGGTTGTGAGGGGAAGCGCTTGTCACGGGCCGCGAAGCTGTCGGCCTTCTCTGGCGTTGCCGTAGGGCCCGCTGCCGTCGCCGTCGGGGTCCCGCAGGCGGTCTTGCCGGACGGGGGGGTTCCGTCTGGGTGTCGTCGTTCTCTCCGAGAGCTGCCTCTCATCCTTCGGGGCGCGTTGCCTGTAGCGTTCTGTGTTTGTCTCGGAGCCGCCCTGCCCGGGGATGTAGAGTCAGGGCGAGGTGGGTGGTGCTGGCATCTAGGGATGCGCCCAGGCTTGGGGAGGGGGAGGGGGAAAGGGGGGGGGAAAGGAGTTTTGCAGCCGTCTTGGATCGAGTGGCTGTCGTCGGTGGGTGAGGGAAGTAATTCCTGTTGGGTTTTGTGGGCCCCCAGGGAACAACCGTAGGTGTCTGGGAGAGGGGGCTAGAGTCTTAGCTGAGCAGGTAGCGTGTCAAGGGTGTTCTGGCTTGTCTGTGCGCTGGGCTCAAGGTTTGATGTATTGTGCGCATGTTTCGGAGCCGCCCTAGCTGGGCTTTCGAGGGGTGTTCCTACATGCGATCGAGACCTGTGTCGTGGTTCAGCTGTGGCTGTGCATGCAGGTGACGTGTTTGGTATTGGTTTGGCAGATGCCGAGGGAGGAGTCGTGCGGGGTGATGGAGGACGGCGCTGTCAGCAGGCGAGTTGGTGTGCGGTGTATCTAGAGGGAGGATGTGGCCGTTGGCTCCACGAGCCCATTACGGTATTTTTCTTTGTGGGCGCATGCGAGGAGCCGAGCGGGATCTGGGCGCCGGAGGGGAGTCGCACGGGGTGAGCGGTGATGGGTGGGCTGAAGCGTAGCGATTCGTCCTGAGGGGTCGCGTTGCAGGTGGTTGTGAGCAACATGCGTTTGGCTCTTGCAGGTGGCGGGCGAGCCTCCAGAGGGCCACCGGATCTGCTGGAGGCCAGGCAGGTGAGCCGTCGAGGGAAAGGTGCGTGTCTGAGATGGGGGGGGGGGGTGGGGGGGTGGTTGGTGCGGGTATCCTGAGACCCCCGCAGCACCCGAGCGGGTCCTTTTTTGCTTGGGTTCTTGCAGGTGCCGCACGCAGGCTTCAGAGGGGAGACGCCGCATGCCGACGAGAGGTCCGAGAGGTGAGGGGCTTGAAGGCCAGGCTGTTGTTGGAGAGCAAGGTGTCGTACGGCCACTCAATTGAAGCGTTTGTCTTTGGCGTTGCAGGTTGTGCGCCCGGCTGCCTCTGGGCCTGGATGCGCGTTTGAGGTGAGCCGGGTCGCAGAGGGGAGGGGCGCGGGGCTGGTGTGGTTCGTTCTTCCTTTTTTGGCAGAGCGATGGTAACGTTGTGCATCCTGTGGCATCTCTAGGGGCCGCAGGGGATGGCGTTCGTCCTCGTCCGGAATGGGCACGGAGCAGCCGGGTGAGCGGCGCAGCCGGGTGCGCGTGAGGTGGGGGGCGTTGCGGGGGTGGGTCCTTGTGGAGCGATGGGATGCTGACAGCGCTGCTGTGCGTGTGTTTTTGTTGTTTTTGTTCAGATGATGAAAAGGCACCTGGCCCTTGGAGGAGCGGTGCCGCGGGCTGCCTGTGCGCTTGTTCTTCTGAAGGATGGGTGGACCGGGACTGTGGGCCCCTTGAAAGCTAAGTTGAGGCAACGGTGCCGGGGAAGGGGTTGGGGGAGGGAGGGGTTTTAGAGGTGGCGCAGCGGAGCGGGCTGTCCGGGAAGCGGTCCCCTTTGAGAGCAGGGAAAAGGAGCGGGTTCCTCTTCAACGTGACGGGAACGTGTGCCGGGCAGGGCGCTTCCTGGCTGTGTGTGTGATTGCGCCGTGTGTGTGTGTGTGTTTTGTGTTGGGCGTCTCCGACCTTCCTCGGGTCTCGGTTGGTGCCTTTGTTCCTTAGGAGCCAGGCAGGTGCCTCGGCAGCGTTGCTAGGGCCCGGCGAGGCCCTCGTCGTGGGCTCGGCGCCCGTCGGGCGCCTCTCTTTTGGCGTCGCAAGCTTCGGGCGTGGATCGGTCTGGCGTCTCGGACGGTCGTCTTGCGCGGCGTCGTTCCCGGCTGCGTGAGCGGCGCCGCTCTGTCGCTGTGAGTTTTTGGGACTGGCATTTCTTCCTTGCATCCTTAGGCGGTTAGGTCTTGAAGCCGGGCTGGTTGCGCGTCTGTCGTCTCGGTTGTGAGGGGAAGCGCTTGTCACGGGCCGCGAAGCTGTCGGCCTTCTCTGGCGTTGCCGTAGGGCCCGCTGCCGTCGCCGTCGGGGTCCCGCAGGCGGTCTTGCCGGACGGGGGGGTTCCGTCTGGGTGTCGTCGTTCTCTCCGAGAGCTGCCTCTCATCCTTCGGGGCGCGTTGCCTGTAGCGTTCTGTGTAGCGTTGTTCTGTGTTTGTCTCGGAGCCGCCCTGCCCGGGGATGTAGAGTCAGGGCGAGGTGGGTGGTGCTGGCATCTAGGGATGCGCCCAGGCTTGGGGAGGGGGAGGGGGAAAGGGGGGGGGAAAGGAGTTTTGCAGCCGTCTTGGATCGAGTGGCTGTCGTCGGTGGGTGAGGGAAGTAATTCCTGTTGGGTTTTGTGGGCCCCCAGGGAACAACCGTAGGTGTCTGGGAGAGGGGGCTAGAGTCTTAGCTGAGCAGGTAGCGTGTCAAGGGTGTTCTGGCTTGTCTGTGCGCTGGGCTCAAGGTTTGATGTATTGTGCGCATGTTTCGGAGCCGCCCTAGCTGGGCTTTCGAGGGGTGTTCCTACATGCGATCGAGACCTGTGTCGTGGTTCAGCTGTGGCTGTGCATGCAGGTGACGTGTTTGGTATTGGTTTGGCAGATGCCGAGGGAGGAGTCGTGCGGGGTGATGGAGGACGGCGCTGTCAGCAGGCGAGTTGGTGTGCGGTGTATCTAGAGGGAGGATGTGGCCGTTGGCTCCACGAGCCCATTAACGGTATTTTTCTTTGTGGGCGCATGCGAGGAGCCGAGCGGGATCTGGGCGCCGGAGGGGAGTCGCACGGGGTGAGCGGTGATGGGTGGGCTGAAGCGTAGCGATTCGTCCTGAGGGGTCGCGTTGCAGGTGGTTGTGAGCAACATGCGTTTGGCTCTTGCAGGTGGCGGGCGAGCCTCCAGAGGGCCACCGGATCTGCTGGAGGCCAGGCAGGTGAGCCGTCGAGGGAAAGGTGCGTGTCTGAGATGGGGGGTGGGGGTGGGGGGGTGGTTGGTGCGGGTATCCTGAGACCCCCGCAGCACCCGAGCGGGTCCTTTTTTGCTTGGGTTCTTGCAGGTGCCGCACGCAGGCTTCAGAGGGGAGACGCCGCATGCCGACGAGAGGTCCGAGAGGTGAGGGGCTTGAAGGCCAGGCTGTTGTTGGAGAGCAAGGTGTCGTACGGCCACTCAATTGAAGCGTTTGTCTTTGGCGTTGCAGGTTGTGCGCCCGGCTGCCTCTGGGCCTGGATGCGCGTTTGAGGTGAGCCGGGTCGCAGAGGGGAGGGGCGCGGGGCTGGTGTGGTTCGTTCTTCCTTTTTTGGCAGAGCGATGGTAACGTTGTGCATCCTGTGGCATCTCTAGGGGCCGCAGGGGATGGCGTTCGTCCTCGTCCGGAATGGGCACGGAGCAGCCGGGTGAGCGGCGCAGCCGGGTGCGCGTGAGGTGGGGGGCGTTGCGGGGGTGGGTCCTTGTGGAGCGATGGGATGCTGACAGCGCTGCTGTGCGTGTGTTTTTGTTGTTTTTGTTCAGATGATGAAAAGGCACCTGGCCCTTGGAGGAGCGGTGCCGCGGGCTGCCTGTGCGCTTGTTCTTCTGAAGGATGGGTGGACCGGGACTGTGGGCCCCTTGAAAGCTAAGTTGAGGCAACGGTGCCGGGGAAGGGGTTGGGGGAGGGAGGGGTTTTAGAGGTGGCGCAGCGGAGCGGGCTGTCCGGGAAGCGGTCCCCTTTGAGAGCAGGGAAAAGGAGCGGGTTCCTCTTCAACGTGACGGGAACGTGTGCCGGGCAGGGCGGTTCCAGGCTGTGTGTGTGATTGCGCCGTGTGTGTGTGTGTGTTTTGTGTTGGGCGTCTCCGACCTTCCTCGGGTCTCGGTTGGTGCCTTTGTTCCTTAGGAGCCAGGCAGGTGCCTCGGCAGCGTTGCTAGGGCCCGGCGAGGCCCTCGTCGTGGGCTCGGCGCCCGTCGGGCGCCTCTCTTTTGGCGTCGCAAGCTTCGGGCGTGGATCGGTCTGGCGTCTCGGACGGTCGTCTTGCGCGGCGTCGTTCCCGGCTGCGTGAGCGGCGCCGCTCTGTCGCTGTGAGTTTTTGGGACTGGCATTTCTTCCTTGCATCCTTAGGCGGTTAGGTCTTGAAGCCGGGCTGGTTGCGCGTCTGTCGTCTCGGTTGTGAGGGGAAGCGCTTGTCACGGGCCGCGAAGCTGTCGGCCTTCTCTGGCGTTGCCGTAGGGCCCGCTGCCGTCGCCGTCGGGGTCCCGCAGGCGGTCTTGCCGGACGGGGGGGTTCCGTCTGGGTGTCGTCGTTCTCTCCGAGAGCTGCCTCTCATCCTTCGGGGCGCGTTGCCTGTAGCGTTCTGTGTAGCGTTGTTCTGTGTTTGTCTCGGAGCCGCCCTGCCCGGGGATGTAGAGTCAGGGCGAGGTGGGTGGTGCTGGCATCTAGGGATGCGCCCAGGCTTGGGGAGGGGGAGGGGGAAAGGGGGGGGGAAAGGAGTTTTGCAGCCGTCTTGGATCGAGTGGCTGTCGTCGGTGGGTGAGGGAAGTAATTCCTGTTGGGTTTTGTGGGCCCCCAGGGAACAACCGTAGGTGTCTGGGAGAGGGGGCTAGAGTCTTAGCTGAGCAGGTAGCGTGTCAAGGGTGTTCTGGCTTGTCTGTGCGCTGGGCTCAAGGTTTGATGTATTGTGCGCATGTTTCGGAGCCGCCCTAGCTGGGCTTTCGAGGGGTGTTCCTACATGCGATCGAGACCTGTGTCGTGGTTCAGCTGTGGCTGTGCATGCAGGTGACGTGTTTGGTATTGGTTTGGCAGATGCCGAGGGAGGAGTCGTGCGGGGTGATGGAGGACGGCGCTGTCAGCAGGCGAGTTGGTGTGCGGTGTATCTAGAGGGAGGATGTGGCCGTTGGCTCCACGAGCCCATTACGGTATTTTTCTTTGTGGGCGCATGCGAGGAGCCGAGCGGGATCTGGGCGCCGGAGGGGAGTCGCACGGGGTGAGCGGTGGTGGGTGGGCTGAAGCGTAGCGATTCGTCCTGAGGGGTCGCGTTGCAGGTGGTTGTGAGCAACGTGCGTTTGGCTCTTGCAGGTGGCGGGCGAGCCTCCAGAGGGCCACCGGATCTGCTGGAGGCCAGGCAGGTGAGCCGTCGAGGGAAAGGTGCGTGTCTGAGATGGGGGGGGGGTGGGGGGGTGGTTGGTGCGGGTATCCTGAGACCCCCGCAGCACCCGAGCGGGTCCTTTTTTGCTTGGGTTCTTGCAGGTGCCGCACGCAGGCTTCAGAGGGGAGACGCCGCATGCCGACGAGAGGTCCGAGAGGTGAGGGGCTTGAAGGCCAGGCTGTTGTTGGAGAGCAAGGTGTCGTACGGCCACTCAATTGAAGCGTTTGTCTTTGGCGTTGCAGGTTGTGCGCCCGGCTGCCTCTGGGCCTGGATGCGCGTTTGAGGTGAGCTGGGTCGCAGAGGGGAGGGGCGCGGGGCTGGTGTGGTTCGTTCTTCCTTTTTTGGCAGAGCGATGGTAACGTTGTGCATCCTGTGGCATCTCTAGGGGCCGCAGGGGATGGCGTTCGTCCTCGTCCGGAATGGGCACGGAGCAGCCGGGTGAGCGGCGCAGCCGGGTGCGCGTGAGGTGGGGGGCGTTGCGGGGGTGGGTCCTTGTGGAGCGATGGGATGCTGACAGCGCTGCTGTGCGTGTGTTTTTGTTGTTTTTGTTCAGATGATGAAAAGGCACCTGGCCCTTGGAGGAGCGGTGCCGCGGGCTGCCTGTGCGCTTGTTCTTCTGAAGGATGGGTGGACCGGGACTGTGGGCCCCTTGAAAGCTAAGTTGAGGCAACGGTGCCGGGGAAGGGGTTGGGGGAGGGAGGGGTTTTAGAGGTGGCGCAGCGGAGCGGGCTGTCCGGGAAGCGGTCCCCTTTGAGAGCAGGGAAAAGGAGCGGGTTCCTCTTCAACGTGACGGGAACGTGTGCCGGGCAGGGCGGTTCCAGGCTGTGTGTGTGATTGCGCCGTGTGTGTGTGTGTTTTGTGTTGGGCGTCTCCGACCTTCCTCGGGTCTCGGTTGGTGCCTTTGTTCCTTAGGAGCCAGGCAGGTGCCTCGGCAGCGTTGCTAGGGCCCGGCGAGGCCCTCGTCGTGGGCTCGGCGCCCGTCGGGCGCCTCTCTTTTGGCGTCGCAAGCTTCGGGCGTGGATCGGTCTGGCGTCTCGGACGGTCGTCTTGCGCGGCGTCGTTCCCGGCTGCGTGAGCGGCGCCGCTCTGTCGCTGTGAGTTTTTGGGACTGGCATTTCTTCCTTGCATCCTTAGGCGGTTAGGTCTTGAAGCCGGGCTGGTTGCGCGTCTGTCGTCTCGGTTGTGAGGGGAAGCGCTTGTCACGGGCCGCGAAGCTGTCGGCCTTCTCTGGCGTTGCCGTAGGGCCCGCTGCCGTCGCCGTCGGGGTCCCGCAGGCGGTCTTGCCGGACGGGGGGGTTCCGTCTGGGTGTCGTCGTTCTCTCCGAGAGCTGCCTCTCATCCTTCGGGGCGCGTTGCCTGTAGCGTTCTGTGTAGCGTTGTTCTGTGTTTGTCTCGGAGCCGCCCTGCCCGGGGATGTAGAGTCAGGGCGAGGTGGGTGGTGCTGGCATCTAGGGATGCGCCCAGGCTTGGGGAGGGGGAGGGGGAAAGGGGGGGGGAAAGGAGTTTTGCAGCCGTCTTGGATCGAGTGGCTGTCGTCGGTGGGTGAGGGAAGTAATTCCTGTTGGGTTTTGTGGGCCCCCAGGGAACAACCGTAGGTGTCTGGGAGAGGGGGCTAGAGTCTTAGCTGAGCAGGTAGCGTGTCAAGGGTGTTCTGGCTTGTCTGTGCGCTGGGCTCAAGGTTTGATGTATTGTGCGCATGTTTCGGAGCCGCCCTAGCTGGGCTTTCGAGGGGTGTTCCTACATGCGATCGAGACCTGTGTCGTGGTTCAGCTGTGGCTGTGCATGCAGGTGACGTGTTTGGTATTGGTTTGGCAGATGCCGAGGGAGGAGTCGTGCGGGGTGATGGAGGACGGCGCTGTCAGCAGGCGAGTTGGTGTGCGGTGTATCTAGAGGGAGGATGTGGCCGTTGGCTCCACGAGCCCATTACGGTATTTTTCTTTGTGGGCGCATGCGAGGAGCCGAGCGGGATCTGGGCGCCGGAGGGGAGTCGCACGGGGTGAGCGGTGATGGGTGGGCTGAAGCGTAGCGATTCGTCCTGAGGGGTCGCGTTGCAGGTGGTTGTGAGCAACACGCGTTTGGCTCTTGCAGGTGGCGGGCGAGCCTCCAGAGGGCCACCGGATCTGCTGGAGGCCAGGCAGGTGAGCCGTCGAGGGAAAGGTGCGTGTCTGAGATGGGGTGGGGGGGTGGGGGGGTGGTTGGTGCGGGTATCCTGAGACCCCCGCAGCACCCGAGCGGGTCCTTTTTTGCTTGGGTTCTTGCAGGTGCCGCACGCAGGCTTCAGAGGGGAGACGCCGCATGCCGACGAGAGGTCCGAGAGGTGAGGGGCTTGAAGGCCAGGCTGTTGTTGGAGAGCAAGGTGTCGTACGGCCACTCAATTGAAGCGTTTGTCTTTGGCGTTGCAGGTTGTGCGCCCGGCTGCCTCTGGGCCTGGATGCGCGTTTGAGGTGAGCCGGGTCGCAGAGGGGAGGGGCGCGGGGCTGGTGTGGTTCGTTCTTCCTTTTTTGGCAGAGCGATGGTAACGTTGTGCATCCTGTGGCATCTCTAGGGGCCGCAGGGGATGGCGTTCGTCCTCGTCCGGAATGGGCACGGAGCAGCCGGGTGAGCGGCGCAGCCGGGTGCGCGTGAGGTGGGGGGCGTTGCGGGGGTGGGTCCTTGTGGAGCGATGGGATGCTGACAGCGCTGCTGTGCGTGTGTTTTTGTTGTTTTTGTTCAGATGATGAAAAGGCACCTGGCCCTTGGAGGAGCGGTGCCGCGGGCTGCCTGTGCGCTTGTTCTTCTGAAGGATGGGTGGAGTTTTTGGGACTGGCATTTCTTCCTTGCATCCTTAGGCGGTTAGGTCTTGAAGCCGGGCTGGTTGCGCGTCTGTCGTCTCGGTTGTGAGGGGAAGCGCTTGTCACGGGCCGCGAAGCTGTCGGCCTTCTCTGGCGTTGCCGTAGGGCCCGCTGCCGTCGCCGTCGGGGTCCCGCAGGCGGTCTTGCCGGACGGGGGGGTTCCGTCTGGGTGTCGTCGTTCTCTCCGAGAGCTGCCTCTCATCCTTCGGGGCGCGTTGCCTGTAGCGTTCTGTGTAGCGTTGTTCTGTGTTTGTCTCGGAGCCGCCCTGCCCGGGGATGTAGAGTCAGGGCGAGGTGGGTGGTGCTGGCATCTAGGGATGCGCCCAGGCTTGGGGAGGGGGAGGGGGAAAGGGGGGGGGAAAGGAGTTTTTCAGCCGTCTTGGATCGAGTGGCTGTCGTCGGTGGGTGAGGGAAGTAATTCCTGTTGGGTTTTGTGGGCCCCCAGGGAACAACCGTAGGTGTCTGGGAGAGGGGGCTAGAGTCTTAGCTGAGCAGGTAGCGTGTCAAGGGTGTTCTGGCTTGTCTGTGCGCTGGGCTCAAGGTTTGATGTATTGTGCGCATGTTTCGGAGCCGCCCTAGCTGGGCTTTCGAGGGGTGTTCCTACATGCGATCGAGACCTGTGTCGTGGTTCAGCTGTGGCTGTGCATGCAGGTGACGTGTTTGGTATTGGTTTGGCAGATGCCGAGGGAGGAGTCGTGCGGGGTGATGGAGGACGGCGCTGTCAGCAGGCGAGTTGGTGTGCGGTGTATCTAGAGGGAGGATGTGGCCGTTGGCTCCACGAGCCCATTACGGTATTTTTCTTTGTGGGCGCATGCGAGGAGCCGAGCGGGATCTGGGCGCCGGAGGGGAGTCGCACGGGGTGAGCGGTGATGGGTGGGCTGAAGCGTAGCGATTCGTCCTGAGGGGTCGCGTTGCAGGTGGTTGTGAGCAACATGCGTTTGGCTCTTGCAGGTGGCGGGCGAGCCTCCAGAGGGCCACCGGATCTGCTGGAGGCCAGGCAGGTGAGCCGTCGAGGGAAAGGTGCGTGTCTGAGATGGGGGGGGGGGGTGGGGGGGTGGTTGGTGCGGGTATCCTGAGACCCCCGCAGCACCCGAGCGGGTCCTTTTTTGCTTGGGTTCTTGCAGGTGCCGCACGCAGGCTTCAGAGGGGAGACGCCGCATGCCGACGAGAGGTCCGAGAGGTGAGGGGCTTGAAGGCCAGGCTGTTGTTGGAGAGCAAGGTGTCGTACGGCCACTCAATTGAAGCGTTTGTCTTTGGCGTTGCAGGTTGTGCGCCCGGCTGCCTCTGGGCCTGGATGCGCGTTTGAGGTGAGCTGGGTCGCAGAGGGGAGGGGCGCGGGGCTGGTGTGGTTCGTTCTTCCTTTTTTGGCAGAGCGATGGTAACGTTGTGCATCCTGTGGCATCTCTAGGGGCCGCAGGGGATGGCGTTCGTCCTCGTCCGGAATGGGCACGGAGCAGCCGGGTGAGCGGCGCAGCCGGGTGCGCGTGAGGTGGGGGGCGTTGCGGGGGTGGGTCCTTGTGGAGCGATGGGATGCTGACAGCGCTGCTGTGCGTGTGTTTTTGTTGTTTTTGTTCAGATGATGAAAAGGCACCTGGCCCTTGGAGGAGCGGTGCCGCGGGCTGCCTGTGCGCTTGTTCTTCTGAAGGATGGGTGGACCGGGACTGTGGGCCCCTTGAAAGCTAAGTTGAGGCAACGGTGCCGGGGAAGGGGTTGGGGGAGGGAGGGGTTTTAGAGGTGGCGCAGCGGAGCGGGCTGTCCGGGAAGCGGTCCCCTTTGAGAGCAGGGAAAAGGAGCGGGTTCCTCTTCAACGTGACGGGAACGTGTGCCGGGCAGGGCGGTTCCAGGCTGTGTGTGTGATTGCGCCGTGTGTGTGTGTGTGTTTTGTGTTGGGCGTCTCCGACCTTCCTCGGGTCTCGGTTGGTGCCTTTGTTCCTTAGGAGCCAGGCAGGTGCCTCGGCAGCGTTGCTAGGGCCCGGCGAGGCCCTCGTCGTGGGCTCGGCGCCCGTCGGGCGCCTCTCTTTTGGCGTCGCAAGCTTCGGGCGTGGATCGGTCTGGCGTCTCGGACGGTCGTCTTGCGCGGCGTCGTTCCCGGCTGCGTGAGCGGCGCCGCTCTGTCGCTGTGAGTTTTTGGGACTGGCATTTCTTCCTTGCATCCTTAGGCGGTTAGGTCTTGAAGCCGGGCTGGTTGCGCGTCTGTCGTCTCGGTTGTGAGGGGAAGCGCTTGTCACGGGCCGCGAAGCTGTCGGCCTTCTCTGGCGTTGCCGTAGGGCCCGCTGCCGTCGCCGTCGGGGTCCCGCAGGCGGTCTTGCCGGACGGGGGGGTTCCGTCTGGGTGTCGTCGTTCTCTCCGAGAGCTGCCTCTCATCCTTCGGGGCGCGTTGCCTGTAGCGTTCTGTGTAGCGTTGCTCTGTGTTTGTCTCGGAGCCGCCCTGCCCGGGGATGTAGAGTCAGGGCGAGGTGGCAAAGGAGCGTTTGACGTGAACTGGTTTGCAGAGAAGAGGGGTGTGGAGCTGGTGATTTTTTTTAGGAATTGCAGTGGCAACTGTATGTGCTTTTATCTCTAGGGGCCGCAAAGGACGGTGACCGTCCAAGTCCAGCACGGGTAAGGAGCAGGTGAGAGGAGAAGCCAGGTGCATGTGAGGTGGGGGATGTTGCGGGGCAGGTCCTTGTGGAGCGATGTGATGGTGACAACGCTATTGAGTGTGGATTGCTGTGGGGTTTTTTTCAGGTGAAGGAATATATGTTCCTCCCTTTGGTTACCATCATCTTTTAGTAGCGTGCAGTCACCCAATTTCCTCCGACACTTGTACGGTTGAATGCACGTACTGTTGTATTGGTGTATGTATATGCCTGCACAGATTCCTCCAGCTTTTGTTTGTTGGAACATATCTATGTAGTTTCTATTGTGCAGTTCTTTATTGTTGTGGATCTGTATAGCTGTCCTGTGTGACTCGTGTGGCCGAGTGTGTGTACCTAGGCAGTTACGTCCGCTGTCTTTTATGGTTGCGCATATGTAGTGCTTGTCGTACCCTGTTTGCCTGTTGTAGTTGAGTGAATGTCCATAGTTAATCTACCACTGCGGCGTGGTGGAAGTATCCGCCCGTGTACATCATTGCTGCGTGTGATCGATTAGAGCTGGTGTGGTATCGTTGGATGTACATTCACACATCCTTGCGTAGTGAGGTTGAGTGAATGCAGCAGTCAATATTGGCTGCCTGTGTTCTATGGGTGAATGTAGTTTGAAATGAATCAGGGACACGGGTAGTGACATATATTTTGTAGAAACTGTCTTTGATAGGGTTGTGCAGTGTGGGGTGTTCAGTGTTTTGAGGGTTGGGTTTGGTGGTGGTAACTAACAGCAAACTTAAAAATAAAAATAGAATAAATGCTGTGAAAAAAAAAACCCCAGCTGGGGATTTTTTTTTCTCCCCCGGCTGGGGTTTTTTTTCCCCGGTCCCAGCCGCTCTGCGAGGCGACGTTCATCGCCAATGATTGGGCGGA